>NC_011913.2:2260811-2860811 GCF_000006355.2 Plasmodium knowlesi strain H | reverse complement strand
GAAAAGGAAAAAACGGAGTCGATAGAAGAGTTCGATGAAGAAGAAAATCAGAACCACCAAGTTGTAAACGGAGGGGAGGAAGAAAATCAAAACCACGAAATTGTAAACGGAAGGGAAGGAGAAAATCAAAACCACCAAGTTGTAAACGGAGGAGAAGAAGAAGATCAAAACTACCAAGTTGTAAACGGAGGAAAAGAAGAAAATGCAGATGGAGGCACCCACGCATGTCCCCCCAATGGGGAGGTTAGTGGAGGTCTCAACTCTTTGAGTGAGGATGCCAGTGAGAATGGAAACACCAACAATGGGAGAGATGATCTGAGTTATTCTAATACCCCTAAGTGGCAACCGCCCGTCAAGTTCGATCTAGACAACATCTACAGTATTGACTGCGAAATGTGCGAAACGATAAATAAGAAAAGGGAACTCACGAAAATTACTGTAGTCGATGCGTACATGAATATAGTATACGACTCATATGTCATTCCAGATAATCAAATCACAAACTACTTAACTCCCTACTCGGGAATAAGTGAAAGTACCCTTCAAAATGTACATACAAAATTGAAAGATGTACAGGAACATTTAAAAAAATTTTTTAATAAAGAATCCATTTTAATTGGTCACTCTTTAGAAAATGATTTGCACGCACTGCAAATTCACCACGAGTATGTCATTGACACATCTGTGATTTACTCCAACTCGGCCTACTGTTTTTTGAAGCCCTCTTTGTTTAACCTGTGCCAACGGTACCTGGGTATCACCATGAAGAGGGAGAAGGGACACAACTCGATTGACGACGCGAAGATAAGCATGTTCCTCGCGCTTAAGAAGGTACCGCCGAGAGGGTAGCCCACTGGTTCCTTCCTCAACATTCTGCCCATGTCTATGACTCATTATTCCCTTTGTTAGTGTTTTGCTCATTTACATCACCTGCTATCGCTTGGCCAGTCTTTTGCTCATTTGCGTAATTCATTTTTGTTCCCCCCGCAGATGAGCGAGTTCGACACGGCCGAGCCCTTCTACCAGTACCAGCCGCTACCAGCCTTCCTGAACCGGGACAATTTCACCAACGTGAAGGGGAATGTCATATACCAGGAAGACCTGAGCCACAAGTACGAGAAAAACCTGTGCATATATGACGCAAAGAACGAATACATAGAGGAAAAACTACCCAGGTATTTCCTAAAAAACAGCTTCCACTGTCCATGTGAAAACGACGATGAGTGTGTAGAAAACCTAATCATGAATATCAAAAATGAAAATAAAATAAAGAATTATCTACTCATATTAAGAGAGTACGAAAATCTGTGCAATCGAAAAATTTATAATTGTGTAAAAAATGCCAAGGAGGAAAATTTTAAAGTCGATGAAAATGGTGAGCTATTCCAAATTCCCACCAGAGTGGAAGCAAGTGAAATTCTTAAAAAATTAAGTCAAAATATTGAGAGCATTTATGAAAACCTAGGGGCAAATGATGTCCTCATATTACTCTCCTTCAACAGTAACTATCTAGCGGAGGAAAAAATTACAGAAACCCTATTCTTGGCTAAGGATATATTTTACGCAAATATAGAGACAAATGATAAATTAAGCAACCTCACTGCGAAAATTAATTCCATGGAAAAAATCATTGCCAAGAAACAGAGCGACAATGATTTAGTAAATTTGCACTTCTTGCAGTTTAGGCATCTCCTCTCCTTGTACGAACGCCACATTATCACTTACCTTAATGAGCAAAAAAATAATGATCGGAATATTTTCATTTTGAATTCTCTCACAAATTTGAAGAACATCGTATGTGGCAACAGTCGGAAGAAGACTTTCAATGGATGGTTTTCCATTCTTCTCAAAGCATAACTTTGGGCGGTTACCCCTACCTTGTGTTATTTCGTCGTTGGACACCCCAAATTTGTTTGTTTTTTTTTTTTTTTTTTTTAATTCCCTCCATTTGTTTGTTTCGTTCTTTTTGTCTTCTCATATTTTTTCTACGAACCTTTTTTGTGTCCCCTACGCGGTGTCCTCCTCGCGCGCCGTTGCCGCGCCGAGGAACAGGTTCCACAGTTCAACTTCAATTAGCCGCGGAAAAGCGCAGGCGTGAAATATGAAATGAAAGCAATGACCTTGTAGCACCAAGCAAGCCGAACCCCAATAGAAGCACGAAAAGCGCTCAGCTGGTGTTATCCGTCCGTTTGTTCCAGTGCACCCCCCCACTTGGGGTCTTTTTTAGGTCATCATCATGTCATCAATAAGTAATCGTAAGGTCCCATAACCTCATCCTTAGGTCTTCTTTTGTTCTCTCCTTTTCACCTCCTTCGCTTCCACAGTAGTAAAAAAAAAAAAAAAAAAAAAAAAAAAATGCCACCCTGCTAACCTTCGCGAATGCAATATACGTTGCGCCATTTAGGCGGAAATGTGATTATTTCACTGCGTTTTTTTTTTTTTTACTTTCTGTTTTGTTATTCCCTTCTTGCCATCAAAATAAAGGATAGTATATTCATCCTACCTGGAACAACAGTCAAGGTAAAAGGAATATGACACGCTGTTAAGTACCGAAGTCTGTGTATAGTTTGCACCATCGACGTGTGCCTTTTTTGGGTGTTAATTTTTTTTTTTTAACAAATTTGCTTTGTCCATTCCATCCACCCTGTATGGTACCCTAGAGAAGAACGAACAAATTCACATCCCCTGTACATACTTGTAACATTCCCCGATGTAAGAGCAACCGTACATTCCGTGTAGAAACGCGCTACAGATAGAAGAAGCATGTAGCCCTTGAAAAAAAAAAAAAGAAAAAATGATGTCCCCAAACACACCACAATGGATGAAAAAGATAAGTACGCAAACCATATAAGGAGGAAAATCATAAAATTTTTTAACCTGAAAAATGAAGAACTCGATCCCAGTTACATTAAATCTATCCTCAACTGTAAGTCGTATGACTTGTATGGATCCATCTACCTCCTCAATGAATCGTTTTACGAAAATGGAAGAAATGAAAAGTGCACCCTCAGCACGGTGAAAAAGTTTACCCAAGATTTGGTAGACGATAGGAAGAAGTTTATATCCTCTAATGAGAGCGACTCCATTGGTAGGCAAACACCGGAGGGGGTCTCATATGGGAAAATTACGAACCATGGCGCTATCGCAGGTGATGGGCTAACAGGCAATATTGTGGAAGGGAAAACCATCAACAGCTACTTCGAGGAGGTTTTTAAAAGGGAAGACGTACAAACTAGTAGGAAAGAAAGAAGCAAGGTGATTCCGAAGGAAGATAAACATGGAAAGGTCTTCCTTAATAGGGATCGCGTTGGGAAGGTAAAAAAGGTCGGACAAATGGAAGAAGACCAAAAGAAGGATCAGCCAAAGGGAGGCACGAACGATGCTATCTCCCATGGTGGAGAGCACCCCCTCGATGAGGCAGTAAGGCTCGAAAAGGTGACAAAACAAAAAAAAACACCAACAAAAGGGACCAAGGAGAAAAACAACGAACGGGAGGATCACATCCCGAATGGTAATAAGTCTAATGGGGTATTCTCCCAAAAGGGAAAAGAAAAAGAAACACAGGGGAAAGAACCCCAAAGGAAAGGTGCAACAAAATTGGAGGTGGTGGAGCATAAGCATAAAGAAGTGCGTCCCACGCAATTGGAGGACGAACAAGCAGAGTCCAAAATGAACTCGAAGGAGAAAGCAGAATGTGACTACTTCGAATTCTTCAACATGAAGAAAAACTCCTACTCATTAAAGACGGTTATAAATTTTATCGAAAATGAACAAGCCAAAGGTGATGAACAGGATGAGTACGAAAAGGAAGAACAGAAAAAAGAAAAAAAGAAAAAAAAAAACACTCATATTTGTACATGTAATGGAAGGAACCATCAGGTATATGCCAACTGCTTAATATGTGGGAAGATTTACTGCACGAAAATAAAATATAGACAGTGCCTTTTTTGTGGTAACATCTTGTACGATACTTCTTTGATTAACAAGCTGTTTACCCCAACAGAGGATGGGGACAATGCCAACAAGAAAATCCTTACAACGATGAAAGACTCTAACCCCTTTCTCTACAAAAACTACTTTGATCCTAGTAATGCTTTTCTCAAGAAAGGTAACTCAAAAAAAAAAAAAAAAAAAAAAAAAAAATGCAGTTTTGCACAAGGGGCATTCTGGAATGTGTACTAATGACTATACTTTTCGCATTACCGGATTATAACAATTTCTCCGTTCCCCTATAGAATGGACCCTGCTGGTAGCCCACAATTTTGTCCGCTTTTTCCCTCTTCCTTCTTGTAGCTTTCAACCTGAGGGACAAAATGCTGAAAAATTCAGTCAACGAGGAACACACGAAAATAATAGACGACAGTATAGACTGGTTCGAGGATGACATCAAAAAGGAGTTTGATAACCCCGACGTACATTTTTCCAATTATGATGATGAAGTGAAAAATGAAATAATAGATAAGTACTACGAAATTTTCGGAAAGAAATATGGTAAGTAGAAAATTCTACTCTTCACCCCTTTTCCGTGTTGAGGTTGCGTGTTGCGTATTTCCTCAGGAGCGTATTAAGAATGAGTCTGAGTTAGTCCCCCTAATTGGTGGGGAATACCCTTTCACAATGTTGTCGTTATTACGCATAGTATTATGCTAGATGTGCACATTACATTATCCACTTTTATCCGGTGCATACTTCCTTATCGCATCCCTCCCCAGGTGATATAAATATTGACATCGATCTGGTTAACATGAAAATAACGGAGAACAAAGACCACGGGAAGATTAAAGAGTTCAATGATTACCTGAACGAACGCGAAAATGAATACCGGAATGAGATAGCACTGAAGAAGGCCAATGGCATTAACCCCAGTAACGTGCACAGTTACTTGGCCAATAAGGAGAGAAAAAATTTGAATTACATAAAAGATTTGCGCAAGTTATTTTTTCGGGACACTTCTCAGAAGGGAGGTGTTCCAGGGAGCAACACATCTACCGATGCCATTGCCGCGGGTAGTATAGTTCCACCTACAGAACAGCAGGAAAATACAAATTTACAAATGAGGAAGGCAAGTAAAAAATACAAATGCCATGTTCTCGGCGAAAGCGACGAGGAGTACGAACAGGTAACGTGAAAGCAATGTCGTGTTTTTCCTATCTCCCCCTTCCTCCCTTGGAAATATAAGTTTTTTACTCACATCGACCATTCCGAGGGTATGTCATATGTCCGTCGTGATATAACAAGTTGGGGATCTTAAAATTTACCATGTGAAAAATTGTGGGTGAGGAGGACTCCATCCTATGCAATTCCCCGATATTTTATACAAAAAAAAAAAAAAAAAAAAAAAAAAAAAAAAAAGGAAAAGAAAGGTCGAATTATCCAAATGGAAAGGAAGTTCATACGATGTTGGCAAAACTCAAATGGGGGGGAAAAAAAAAAAGAGTGGATAACAAGATTGGTAGAGCGCGGCGAAAAAAAATTTATAACTTCCAAAATGGGAAAGGACACACAAATACAGATGAACAGGGATGCACAGATAGTGGTGTGTATTTAGACATAATGGCATCTGCTAGTGCGAGGCGTGGGGGAAAAAAAAAAAAAAAAAAAAAGGAATACATCGGTGCGCCTTCCCGTTTAGGTGTGTCTAATTAGGGGACACATATAGGTAAGGAAATGCATGGGCATGCCTTCTTACCCTTTGGTTCGCCACAGAGCCATTCCGTGGGAACAACCTCTGGTGGCATTTTTTTTTTTTTCAGTTTCTCATTTTGTGTACGTACAAATCCAGGCGCATACGCGGGTGCGAATGTAGGCCTGTTTTGGAAATCATAAACATCAAAACTTCAAATGAAATGTGTACTAGTATAGACACAGTTAAAGGGTCTCTAATTAGATTTTTTTTTTTTTTTTTTTTTTTTTTTTTTGCAAAATACAAATAACCCGAAGGTATATTTTTTTAAAAAAATTTTTTGCCTTTTCAGAGAAGCTGGAAGGATTACGCATCATGGGAATACTCGCCGCGTGCATAGTCTCCCATTCGACATTTCCAATGTGTAAGACACTTTTATAAACCATTGTAATCATTTGTGAGATCTCGATATGGAGATCCACTCACCTGTTAACTGTTCCTTTTTTCTCCGTTGCGTAAATTACTTGTCATTCGTTGTGTTGCACAGTACGCCCCCCGGTAGTGACACGGTCGCTATCGTAGTTAGATTCGACGAGCATGCTATCCCCATAATCATTGATCACTGGATTGTAATTATGCATCATTTCGTTTTCACAACTATTCGGTATGTTAGTCTGGTTGTAGTTGGAAAAATTTGGGTTGGTGAAAATATTCATGGGGCTGAACTGGTCATTCGCGTTCGTAGGGTTACCACTACTTCTTCTCTTCTGGTGATTCATCGTTTGGTTATTTTCGCCTTGATACATGACATTCTTCATGGCTGGATGCATCATAGCGTTTTCATACACGTTCGGTGGGAACGGGCTGTTGCCCGAGGGGCTCCCACGGTTGTGGCTGCTCCCGCTGATGTGACAAGTTCTCCTATTCCTTGGCCGACCCTCAAGACTGTTCATACCCGAACTGGCATTGCGGCAACTAGTGGCATTGTTCTTGTTAATATCGGTGACAACTCCGCCATGGACACTCTCCCCCCCTGTGTTGACCTTCCCTCCAACTACATCCCCCACGTATTGGTCATTCATTCGCGTGGAGAAATCCCCCTTTTTCGAGTGAAGCTTAAAAAAAGGGTTTATATTTTGGACGCTACTTGTGCATGGGTTCATCAGGTGCAGATTTTCAAACGAGTGCCCATCGTTTGGTAAATTATAATTGATGTAATCAACCCCGGAGGGGGAGGAATTCACATCTTCATATATATTCACATGATTCACATTGGGATTTCCGCCCACGTTCTGGACAAATGGCAAATGCTCTGGAATAAAATTCATCTGAGGATCCATGTAGAGATGATCGTTTATTCCACTCAAAAAATTGTTCATTTTTTTATTTAACAAGTTTAGGTTTGTAGAGCACATTTCGTTTTTCTTTGGAAGGTTTGCTTCTGTGTATGATTCCTTCGCCATTTGTTTTTCGTGCATCTGTTGATCCTTATCGTAGTTGCGTCGTTCTGTGTCCAGTTTTCCTCCTTCGTTTCTGTGAAGATTAGACGCTTCTCCCCTTTGCAGAGCCCCCATTTCATCATTCTTACTAATTCCAAAAATTTTCTCCTGATCCTTTAGTTTCTCAATATAATTCATAATTTGAATGACATAAGCTTCGTCCTTTTCGTTTGGATTAACGGGGAAGAGCTTCCTTTGCTTCTTCTGCTTTCTATTTATGAAGGTTAGTATATAACTTGACTTACTATTGTCATAGTGGATGTAGCAATTTTTGCACACCTCTTTGTTTTTCTGAACATTTTTGTTTAATGTTCTTATGTCCATCTTTTGATACTTCTTTCTTTTATCTTCTGAACTTCTTGGCATTTTTTTCGCGTTGGACTTGTCACCCATATATTCTAGGTTTTTCTCCCCGTTGGGTAAAGTGCGGTCGTTTGGTGGACAGTTGATCGAGCTCAACTTCCGCTTTTTGTCTTTGCTTTTCGCCTGCATGTCTTTTTCGCAAAAGAAAAAAAAAAAAAAAAAAAAAAAAAAAAA
Source organism: Plasmodium knowlesi strain H (assembly GCF_000006355.2). NCBI lineage: Eukaryota > Apicomplexa > Aconoidasida > Haemosporida > Plasmodiidae > Plasmodium > Plasmodium knowlesi. The sequence goes on along the minus strand of NC_011913.2, from coordinate 2,853,152 downwards.
AAAAGTAAAATGAACTATGTAAAACTAAGGGGATGGGGGGGGGGAGGTATCCACCCACATGGTCGTAAATATAATGGAAGGTGACATTATATATACGTCGTTCTATTGTTCCTCCATATTGGGTGCACTGCATCATGTGTGTGTGTGTGCTTTTTTTTTTCCCTCCCCCCATTTCTCATCTTACTTGTGCTCATTATATCAATGATTTTTTCTATATCTGCATTCAAACTGTCACTCATCATGTCACTGTTTGTTAAAACGTTTGGCGGGATGCAGGTCTCATTTATCAGGTACTCATCCCCATCTGTATTTTTTAATTCTTCACTGCGTAACATATTACATGACTTAAGCATACTTTTACAGCTATCATACATCATTAGAATTTCTAATTCGTTGGAGTTATATTTCCCTGTATTTTTTTTACTACCTTTTGTCTCTGCGTTCGACAGTTGAAGAGACTCTTCTAATCCGGACAATTCATTCTTCAGCAAATCATCATTTCTTATTATTTTGTGTATGTCTACGTATGCATTGTTCGTGAAGTTAATCAAGTCATGTTCCATGCTTTCGTTTTTTTCACCCATTTTAACAATGCTGGGTTTACAACTCGATCTGTTTCTTTCGCGTATGTTGTTCTGTGTGTCTGTCTGTGGGGTGTACATTTCGTTGCACATTGGGCTGTTTCCCTCGTTATGAAACTGCACCTGGTTGTTTGTGCCCATGCCACAGCCTGCACCCGTTTGAACCCTCAATTCATCTACGGGCTCAACTACGTTATGCGTTAGGACACTTCTCGCTACTCCCCTATCACCCCTTCGTGGTTGCACTCCCCTAGAATTCGAGGGGAATACCTCCCTCTCCCGGTCGTTACTGTACGAACCGCAGAAGTTCGCACAGTTGGAATAGGTCCCATAACTGCGGTCATCAAAATTGCTGCAACCACCGTAATTTCCAAAGTTCTCGAAGCCCCCATAGTCGCCGTAGTTGCCTGGGTCCGGAAAATTGGTTTGGTCGCCAAACGGGATGAAATTGCACGGACCGCCCAGGGTGGCACTGTCAGGGAGGTTTGGTTGATCTGCTTGATTCGGTTGACTCGGTTGAATCACTCTGTTTGATCGGTTAGACGGGATCCTTGCTCTTTCCAAATTGCTTGCACCGCTAGCTACGCCCATGCGGTGCGACACGTCGACCCGGTTGGGAGCACCAGAATTGTTACCATGCCGCTCGTACTTGGGTTCACTCATGTTTGACTCCATCAGTTGCTGATCCTCCAGAAAGGATTCCACCCCTTCTTTCCTGCGCGAAGGTACACTAGGATCATCAAAAACATTTTCAGAATTATTCTTGTTGACTCCATTATATTGCGAGCATTCCGACACATCATTCGGGTTCATATTAAATTGATTGTTTGTTCCTTCTTGTTGATCATCTTGGAAAGTATATTGACTGGTATGGCCAGCACAATGGTTCTTCCCACGTCTATCATTTTCATTTTCGTCTTCCTCGTCTTCCTTTTCATCGTAATAATCTTTTTTCCCTCTATATCCATGCTCCCCATTTTTGTCGTCATCACCATCGTTATCGTTAGTGTCCCTGTTATTACTTCGACTGATTCCGTTGTTGCCACTACCGCCACTGTGGCTATACCCCCCCCTATTATTACTACCCCTTCCATCTGTGTCGTTATTGTGCCCTCCGTTACTCTCATCATTCCTTTGCCTATTTTTACCACTCGTATAATTTGTGCCTCCGCTGGTATGGCTATTATCGTTTTGCGCGTACCACCTGGGAAAGCCATCCCGAACGCGGTTCGTATAAAAGGAAAAGCTACTGGGTCTATTGTAACTATTCAGACTCTTACTCCTCAACAGATAACGACCAAATTGTGTACCTAAAATGTCTTCACCATTTTCGTGTTTCTGATCGATGAAAGAACTAGTTCGAATTTTTCTCATCCAGGAGTCCTTCTCCCTGTTTAGGAAAGCATTGTCTATCTCCTCTCCTTCTTTGTTACGCACATAGGATTGCCCATCAATCTTCTCCCTTTTTAATGCTCCTCCACCACTGTAATCATTACAATTCTTGACATTAGAGTCGTCTGTGTATGCACCATCATCATTTGGGCTTTGGAAATATTTCCAATTTACCCCGTCCTTAAAGATAGGGGTAGCACTTAAAATGTGCTTGTCATTGGTGCAGTAACTACTATCATATTTATTATTCCTTATTCTGCAGTGCGTCTTTTCTGTATCCCTTCTAAAATCTCTACCATGGTCACGATAGCCCTCCCCATTTACACTCTGAGCATGTATATTATGGGAATTCCCCCAATTGTGAGAATTTTCTCCCTCCTTTTCACCACTTTTCACTTCACCGAGATGTTTCCCTCCTCCCACCTCGTCCAGGAATTTCAGTTTTGTTCCGTCTTTTATATTCCCCTGATGGGGAGGAGTAAAACCGCCATCCTGATTCTGTTCCTCATGTTGAGTAATTCTTCTTGGTGACAATATTCGCGGGCCATTCGCATCGTAATGAACCCTTCCCTGCGCATTAAGCGTATCGACATGGTGGTACCCCCAGACATCGGCACTATTCGTATCATTCGAATAGTTCTGATCTGTACATGTGATCATTTCTGATCCCTCTGAGAAATGTTCTTTTTTGTCTTCCATTCTTATGCCATTTTTAAAATTGCCTTCATAACTGTTGAAGCCTTCTTCCCGCCCTGCATAATATCCTCCCTTATAATATTGCCAATAATTATCGTTCCCATTTTTGTTGTATTTATCTTGCGGGATGAAATTACTTTCCTGTTTATACATTGTGGGAGAAAAGTAGGGGTCATAATTCATTCCGATGCCATCACAAATTGGCTTCTTTAAATTCTCCGTATGTTCCTTCGATGTTTGTTTCACCCAATGTTTTATCCCCGCTGATGGAAACCTTCCTATTGCGTGCGCGTAATTTATTTGTGTAGAAGTAATCTGATTAAAAGTATTTACTCTATCGTTGTTGTTGTAAATGTGGCTGTAACTTGATGCACCTTCGCACATCATGTTGTCGTAAATGTTTGGGCTTTCGTCAATACTTCGCTTTCTCCCCTTGTAAATGGCCCCTCCTCCGTCCTTGAAGGTATAACCCTTAGGCACGGAGCTGTTGTTATGGAAGGCTTTTTTCCCGAATGAATTGTTTCTACCGGGTCTATGGGATACGCTTCCCACATTTATCATACTCTCACTTGGGGGACCCCAATTTCGGACTTCCCCTTCCTGAGCGTTGCCGCCAGGAAACGGATTCACACTAGGTAGCGAGTCTTCATTCGGACACTCACTAAAGCTTTCAGCCGCATGCGAAAAATAGTTATATGGGGCGTGTCCACCCAAAAAGGTACCACTCCCTATGGAACCACCCCCTACACACCTTCCAGTGTGCACATACCCTTTTAGTGGACTCATGTCATGAGCTCCAATGTCCCTCGGTTGCCTCTTAAGATCACTCAGGAGGATCCTGCTTTGCCTTTCCGAATCTTCTCCATGCATGTCAGTTGCTCCTTCGTGTGGAAATTCCCCCTGAAGAATTCTGTCTTTCAAAGCGTACAAATAACTTTCAGTAGAGCTGTTTCCGTTGTTTTTTAGGATTTCCTCCACGAGGTCATCATAATTGAGCGCAATATCGTCCAGCTTCTTCCTTACAAGTGTGAGCTGTGCATGTGCACCTACATCCGCACTCACATCCATACCTACATTTGCACATCTCTGCCCCCACTCGTTGTATCCCCCCCGCTTCTCCCCATGAAACTTATTAAAGGGAGAAAGCAAATCCATGTAGTAGCTTATGATATTAAGGTACTTAATGTTAATGTTGGAGAGTTTCACATTGCAAAGGTTTTGATCATAGCAGATGCTCTCATCTGAGTTTAACTTCATTTTGAAATAATCAAGGTTTCTTTTTAACTTGTCCATATCATTATTACTTCCCATTTCTGGGTTCACTATTTTGTCTCTACATAAATCAGTTTGTGAATTATTTGCGTTCACCATGACATACTTTAGAAGTTCCATCAGGATAATGTGCTTCCTCAGGTTTAGTTTATTTTCCTTTATCACTTCCTCTACATTAGAGTTATTACCCTTGTGAGGACTCTCCCCATGGAACGTTTCATATTTGTTTGTCTTGGGCTCAATTTTATTAATAATTAATTCTACTGGCGCATCGTAATTGGATGCCACTTTAGCTAAATTATTGGCGCACTCCATCTCCTTTGCATTCTTAATCGATGGAATACTCTCTTCCCTTTCTTGGTACTCTCCAAGCATAAATGTATTTACTGATTGCTTAGTTCTTCCTAAGTGGGTTCGGTCCATCATACTCTTTTCCGAAATGTCTGCTAATATGCTCATCTCGTTATTTGGAATGCTTCCGTTCCCTACATTGGTATCCTCCGAAGGACAGCAGTTATCATCTTCAGGAGGTTCCATTTTTACGTGTAGATTTATGTCGACATGTGTACGAGGTTGTTTTCCTTCACTACGCATGGCTCCATTTGAGGAAGAAACAACACACCCTCCTGTTGACTCATTCTGTTCATCATTCGTGAAATTAATACAGCTTTCGGCAGAGTCACTACCATGTGGACCATTTCCACCTTTGTGTAATTCTCTACAAGATATTTTCCCACTTGAGGAGAGTAGAGATTTTTCCACCATGTTGTAAACATCAATAATTATCGTCTGTAAATGATTCACAATTGAATCATGGATATTTAGGATATCCAAATAGATGTTGTTAAAGTCTGCCTCCTCTACGCGCAGTTGCGCCTTGTTGCTTGTGGCGTTCAGTGGGGTCACCTGGCCCGTCTGCATCTCCAGCATCGTAGGGACCATTTGGTTCTTTAAGCTATTCATTTTGCCCAGACTAAAACTGTGAATCATTTGGGCTGATAGGTCCACACGAGGGTCATCGTATGGCTTCACATTTTTGTCGCTCCCCCCTTTGCTTGTGCAAGTAACGTTACGTTAGCGCAATCTTTTACGTTTCCCCTAAAGATTCCGCGTGCGCCTTCATTCACACTCGTTGTTGGCCCCCCCTCCCAAAAAAAAAGAAAAAATGAAAAAAAATGAAAAAAATGAAAAAAAAAAAAGAAAAAAAAGGGGTTCATACTCTCATTTTAGGGTTGCCAATTTCGGTGGCCCAGAAATAACCTATTCGAAAACTGTGTACCCACATATACATGTGCATGTGTCCCTCTTCTGCAGGCGCCCTCTGGGGATATTCTCTATACACTTTTTGTATGCACAAGGTGGGTAAACGTGCAAAAAAAAAAAAAAAAAAAAAAAAAAAAAAAAAAGATGATGGAGGGGGGGGAAAGAGAGCAAACAGAACTTATGCTGATGTATGCACAGGCTTATATGTGTATACATGTGCGTCCTTATAGAACGAACCATATAGTAAATGATGTTGCAAATTTAGTGGCAAAATAGGGGCAGGGAAAAAGTAAACCTTAAAGTATCAGGCGCAGCAGTATATAACCTCCCTTTGGGATGACGCTGCTTAATCCCCCCCCTACAGGTTAAAAGTTCCCACCTGCTATTTTCACAAATAGGATTATTTAAAAAGGCATAACAAATTGGGGGAGGGGGACTACTTCTTGTCTTAATAAAGCGGAGGGGGAAAGAAGGAAAAAAAAAAAAAAAAAAAAAAAAAAAAAAAAAAATACAATATACATTACATACCATAAAACAACCACATTTGGAAAATGTGTGGTGAGTAAACGACATGTACACGTCCTTTACCCATTGGACGCTAGTAAAATGGGGCTGTGTGTAGCCTTCCTGAATTTCGCATCCCCCTGGGCATGCGCAGAGATAGGTACATGCACGACTGTACGTACGCATACACATACACACATGCACGCAAGTATGCACTGACTGGATAAAATGTTACGAATTTAAAAACGAAGTGCAGCTATGCCGATTCGCATCATTCGGACAGTCCCTAGAGGCCGATATTCATTTCGCGAACGCATGCGCCGCACATAGTTAGGTAGAGGTGGCTGAAAAGGTACATGCACGCATGTGGGAAATGCTTTTCCACGTTGGAGGTGCTGTTCCACGCGGCTATGAATTTTTAATTAACATCAAATTGTGATGGTAATGGAGAGGAGCAAATACAGCATAACGAAACTGGCAATGGAATGTAAACTTGCGAGGCAACACCGTGTGTAGATATAACTGCACACTGGGTCGGAATTCACAAACCAAAAGAGGTAACTATTCACGTAAAAGCGTGGAATCCAGAAAGGTCGAAAGGTGCCTATACTGGGATATGCGCAGATGGAGGGTATTCTTCCCACGCACGTGTATGCCTACATGAATGCATGTACGTACACACAAAAGGGCGGAAAAAAAAGTAATGGAAAAAAAAAAAAATAGTAAAATGCGGCCTTCTCATTTAGCCGAAATGTATGAACAGAACTCAGTTCTTAATCTCCAACAGAACCTCAAACGTGTTGTGATTAGCAGGTGCAAAATGAAGCAAAGCTAAACGGGCGTATGATGTCATACTACTCAGGGGGATATGCACACATGTGTACAGGGTTTTCATCCCAATTCTACACGTGACGACGTGGATGAAAAAGTGAATACCCGCGAGAATGAATGGCGGAGAGAGCGAGGGGACTGTACGTACCTGTCTATACACACAGATGCATACGTGCATACGCATGCTTGTGCTTCCATTTCTTTGTACCAGCCTCTTATCCATACACACATGTGAAGGCAGTAGGCGACACAGCGGGGTTATCCCATTCAACGTAAAATATCTCACATCTCGTGCACTTCCCCCTCCTTGTCTCTATATAGAAATTAGCGCAACCGCTATGGAAAAGAATTGCAAACGAATCGACAGGCAGTTCTTTGTTCACGCTAATTGAAGAGGTCAGGTCCAGTGGAAAATAGGAAATGTAGGGACCGGCGAAAAGCAGAAATTCAAAAACATGAAAAGCAAATGTTACACAAATTGTGGAAAAAAACTCGAAAAAAAAAAAAAAAAAAAAAAAAAAAAAAAAAAAACATAAAATGGGATGTGTGCAAATATAATACTTTGAAGATATGTATAACGGAAAGGCCACGCAGGCTTACGGGAAATGTTTCTGCGATATAAAAATGAGGAAGCATGAGCAAATTGAAAAGAAACTTCTTTTTTGTGTGTGTGTGTGCCTTGTTTTTCTGCGAGTTTGTTTTGTTCTTTTTAAAAATGCATTTTATATGTCCTAAAAACATGATGTGTCATCTGACAGCCCAACACATGTTATTAACTGCGCGAATGTGGAGAATCCGTCACCCTTTTTGCAGACATACACGCGGGGGGGCATTTCTCGTGTGATGACCTTCCCCTTCCCCGTTTCGTTGATCAGCTTAAACATACACTGCGTCTATATTAAGGCCCAAGTGTATTTTCATTGACTTATTTTTTTTCCGTAGCTGATGCATAAAAGGGGAAGCTCAAAGAGGAACAACATTGAACAACCAGGTGCGTAACTTGGCATAAAAAAACATGCCGCCCTAAATATAGAGCTAAAAAAAAAAAATACACAAATTCATGCAAAAAAAAAAAAAGAAAAAAAAAAAAAAGTGGAAAATGAAAGAAATGCTTATCGACACATTTACATTTGCTCCAAAAATCGTACAAAACTGAAATAAAAAAAAAAATAAATAAATAAAACCTTAAAAAAAGTGGCAATCTTTTCTTTTTTTGTGCATTAGGCATTGTCTTTTTTTAGCTTATATACACATTACTCCACACGCATGCATCCGGATGTACATACACTGATATGTTCACACATGTGTGCTTATATATTTATCAATGTAATCACAGACGGGCCACTATATTCCCGCTTTCCTTGAACCTCTCGCGCAATGATCAATTTGCTATGTGACGATCGGCACAAAAAATAGGGTTTCCCCTTAGCAGAGGGGATTATTAAGTTTTCCCATGTTCGCCCTGGGAGGCACCCTCATATATGGATACTCCACCCTACGCATGAAACGCCAATCGTATGCACTTACACGTATACAAGTAGTTCTACAAATCAGTATGAGGAAACTCACCAAATGTGAAACATGCAACAGTTGCCATCTTGCCATTGTTGCTATTGTTTTTTTTTTTTCTTTTTTCCTTTTCTTTTTCAAGTCATGCCGTAGGAGCTTTACTCATTTTTTCCGTTCAACCTTTACACGTAGCTAAAAGAGTTGAAAAAAAAAAAAAAAAAAAATTCAAAAATGGGGGAAAAAAATTATTTCAAATGAAAAGCAATAAAAAAGGAATGCAAAAATGTGTAATGAGAAAAGAATGGGGTGGAAAACATTTCCCCCGTGGAAAATTCTCCCCTCATTGTGCATCAATCCACTTTAAAAATAAGACTGAATCGTGTCTATTCCGATGGTGTAACAATTGTAAAGGTTTACTTAATATTAATGGGTAATTTAAGGGCAAAAAAGGCGCCCAAGTTAAAATATTAAAATTTTTGCCCCTCTCACGAGAAAAAAAAAAGCGTTATTTTATTGGCCCCTTTTTTGCTGAACAACTTTTTCATCCCGTTTTTCATTATTTCTTTTATTTTTCGAATAATTTCAGCAATCGCCAATACCCAACTTACTATGCTGGGTACGATAAAAATGCAGTGCACTTATTTTATATTTATATATTTTTATTTCTTTTTTTTCCTGTTTTTTGCATTTTCCGGGGCGCGAAAAAAACGACAGCTACAGGATTTGAACCTGTGCGGGCAGAGCCCAGTTGATTTCGAGTCAACCTCCTTAACCACTCGGACAAACTGTCTCAAATTATAATTTCGTAATTTTAATTCCTTTATAATTATATATATGTAAAAAGCGTATCATAATCGTAGCCCCCTTTATCCTTTACCCCGTGAAGCGCCGCATATACCTTTCCATATATTATGTAAATTGCGAATTTATTTTAAAAATTTTAAAAGTGCGCCAAATGTTCATGGACAAGTAAAGAACGCCGCTCACATTTTCTTTTTTTAAAATTTTTTAACAATTCAGTCATTCTTCTTGGGGAAAAATTATTCCCACTTTCTCGGTAAAAAGCAAAGTAAAAAACGCATGCGACATTTTCCCAATTTAGGTATATCCCGCGGGATAAAATTTTAAGTACCATTTTGTTCTTTTTTATAAGAATGTTTTCCTTCTTTTTTTTTTTTTTTTTTTTTTTTTTTTCCTGAATTTGTAACAAATTAAAAGAAAAAATATATATTCATTTGAGAAGGCTTCCTTTTCCTATATATGCCTTTTTTTCTCTCATAGAACGTCCAGGAAAAATGTAAAAAACTCTTCTTACCAAGAGGACGCATTTAAATCAACATGGTTAATATCAACCTTTTTAAAAAAAAAAAGAAAAAAAACATGGAAAGGTTGCAATTTTGCCTGAACGGGTTGAATAAAAATGACCAAAGCTGAACGGAAAATTACACCTAAGGGGGGTGAAAATTTATTTTCCATTTTAAGAAAATATTTGTGAATAAATGGAACTGACAAAATTGGAACCCACTTTATTGTAAATACTTTCGGTTGTATAAAGTCATTTTGATCTCGCATATCTGTGAGGTTCGTTTCCTTTTCCTCTCTTCTTGCAAAATGTACATGGAGTACGTAGGGAAAAATGTAGAAAGGGGATTTGTTTAAATTTTCTTAAATTACGCTGCGCGTTTATCTGGAAGGGGATGCACACATGTACCGTGAGCGCATCACTCCTTTTTCATACGTTACAGTTTTCCCTGTTCAATAGATGAGGAAATATTACTCGAAACCAGTGCGTGCAGTGAATAGGCAAGTAAATGCATACATATTATCGTTCGTATGTCTTCGTGGTTCCATCTGCACAAAATTACTGAACTATTAACTTGGTCCCAAGTGTACTCCCTTTAATATACATTTCGGGAAAAGGCGAAAAATGGAACTGTGCCTACTGGTGCTTTCTCATGTATCGTTATTTCACGCGGAGGAAGACATACATTAAGGATGGTGTACGCGTATGCCGGCCTTTCCATTTGTGTGCACGGAGGAGGGGGGGGAAATATATGAACATACGCATTTTTACTCCACGCATGAACATGTATATACGGGTTAATGGGCGGAAGGTTGTTCATCAAAGGGGACAGGCGCGTCAAGTTTCTGCACTGTTCGGTGAAAAAAGGGGGAAACGGAAAAAAAGGAAAAAAAAAAAAAAAAAAAAAAAAAAAAAATACAGCATAGCATAGCATAGAAGAGTGCGGCTCAATGCAACACATCATAATATAGCCTAAGTCATACGCCCAAATGTGAAACAAAAATACACGCAGTTGGGCGCTTTGCAGAACAAACTGGTAATCAGCTCGCCCAGCGAGCGCGACATTTTCAGCTGTCCACTTTACTCACCCGATCGCACTCCCCAAAATGTTCGACATCAGCTCGCTGATACACTTCGGAAACAGTAATGCGGTGAAAGTTAGCATCTCAGGGGAGCTATACGTGTACATGTCCAAGAGGAGACAAAACGGAAAGGAGTTTTCCTCCCCCCTCATGTACCTCCATGCGGATGACGCGGGAAAAAATAAGGACAATGCTTCAACCATTCTTTTGAACAACTATACTGACGATTACAAGTGGGTAAAATGTTTTTGTTTCGTTAAGTCCAATTTTTTATATGTATACAGAGTGCGGGGGGATTACCGGCCGTGTATTATTTTCCTATTAGAAGGGAGCGAAGTGCAGGTCGTCGATTATTACTTTGCCCTAAAAAATAAGGTAATGCTTCTTTTTTTTTTTTTTTTTTTTTTTTTCGCTGCTTGATTGGGGCAAGTATGTCTTTTCACCACTTCTGAAGAATCAAGGGCGAATTGCAAAGCGGTAGCATGAGAAGTGGGGTAACCTCGTCAATGGGGAGAAAGACCACCGCGTATAATTGCCCCCCCCACCTCCTTATATTACAAAATAATGGAAACTTCAATTTTCTCCTTGTAGATAATTCAAGAAACGAAGGATCTGCAGCTGGGGGAAAACCAAGACATCATTCACATCAAAGCGGCACCAGTCGGAGTCGGCCATACGTACACGTTTTATTCTACGGATAAGGGAGTGATAAAAAAATGGACGAGGTCTCTGAGGAATGCGAACTTTTCCGCCATCAATAACAATGCCAAATTTATATGCGAAGAAAATGAAGACATGAAACTCAGCATGGAAAATATGAAGCAGCTTAGCGACATAGAGCTGAGGAATAAGGACATCGAAATATCTGGTCTACAGGAAAGGATAAACAGCCTAAAGGTAACACAATTGGAAATGTAATTGGGAGAGCTTGTCCCCCCTGCTGTGATGGCATAACGGAGAGACCTACCCTTCTCCACGCATATAAGAAGGAGACACCCCCAGCGAACCCCTTCTCCCACAGGCTGACATAGAGAACATCCGGATGAAGAACAAGCGTCTACAGATAGCAGCTGATGTTAATATAAAAAGCGCGGATGAACTACTCCAAAAAAAAATTACCGAAATTGAGTTCATACACGGCGAAATGGAGAGAAAAATGGAAGGTACGTATGACCCGACTGGGCGATGGTTCTCAGAGAGACTACGGAGAGGGATATATACACACGTGTGTGTATGAGAAGAAGTAGATGAGTCGTGCAATATGTAGTCATCCATCCGTCGGAATACATACTGCCCCTCCCACACATGTGTGTCCCTTTCCCACACGTGCAGAAATCGAACAGCTGAAAGATAAATTAAGAAGCACAACTACAGAATCGGAGAAAAAGTCGAAACTGGTGAACGAACTCCGGGAGGAAAGAAACCATCTCGAGAAGAAGCTGAAGGATATCATGGCGACGTACGAAGAAGCCTTCACAGAACCAGAAAAAATAACTCTAGTCAATTTTAACACAAACGAAAGGTATCAAAAGTTAGTGGTGAGCCATAAACATCTGAAAGAAGACATTAACAAAATGAACGAAAGATTTTACAAACTCGAAAATGAATATAAGGAAAAAATTAAAACGATAAAAGAGGTGGTAGAAATAGGAGATATCTTCGACTACCTGCACAAGCTAATTATCTTGTGCCAGACAAAAATCAAGTTTTACGAGCAATGCTATAAATACAGTGAGGAACAACAGAAGGAGATAACCAATCTGATAGCATACATGATTAAGGAAACGAAACTTTCGGAGGCCAACGCAAGAGTATGCTACATTACCCATAGATCAAGAATACTAGAGGAGAGATTACTCCATTACATCACTATGAAGCAACCATCTGATTATTTCCACTTCGCATGCACCACCTTGAGACGACTAAGTTGGGTGTTTGGTGAAATAGAAGTGTTAAAACCTATGAAAGTCAGTGATCAGTGTGAGCAGGAGTACCCCCTATATTCTTACGTGGACGACATGAACACAATTCCGATGAGAGAGAAAATATACTTCAATGAAGGTTTAGAAGGAAGGTCCAGTTATCAAATAGTAAACGACGTGGATGTGTACTCAATCCCTGTGAAAATGTGTCCCTACGAGGATAAACTACTCACAGAAAATAAATACAACTATATAAAAATAAAGCTAAATGATCTGAAGAAAGATTTTAACATTCTCAAGCGGAAGAACAAACCGCAAGGCAGAAACGTCTTATCCGACTTACAGTGGACAGAAATTAAGAGAAATGCCTACGAACGGATGGAGAAAAATATGATCATTTTGGACATGCAGATGAGCGCGCGTCGAGGGGAGGTCGCAACGGAAGCGGCTGCGCGTAAAGAAAGAGCTAGCTAAAATTTGTGGAAGGCACGCAAAAAAAAAAAAAAAAAAAAAAAAAAAAAAGTTAGCTGAAATTTACGGGAGGATCGTAAAGAAAGAGTTAATCAAATTGTATGCTCAGAAAGGGAAAACAGTTCGACGTTGTGGGAGAAGCAAGAAAAACAAAACAAAACAAAACCAAACGAAAACAAAAACAAAGAAAAACAAAACAAAAACAAAGAAAAACAAAACAAAAACAAAGAAAAACAAAACGAAAACAAAGCAAAACAAAAACAAAGCAAAACAAAACAAAAACAAAAACAAAAACAAAAACAAAAACAAAACAAAACAAAACAAAACAAAACAAGACAAGAAAAAACAAATTAAGGCAAAACAAAATAAAACCAAGTGGGAGAAGAAATGAACACAGAAAGGGATCTCATAAGGAATGTGAAGATGTCGGAATGCTGAACCGGTTGTGGAGGATCCTCCTACTCGACATGCCTTTCCATCATATTATCCAAGTATTACGAACCATCATATGTTACCAATTTAGTTTGAAATTACGGCAAACTCGGCTAGCTTCCGTTTCCTACTTCGCCCCAGTCATCATTTTGTAAAATTCGTCGTAGTCGATGAACCCGTCGTTGTTCGCGTCTACCTCTTTGATTAGATTCTCAATGATTTCCTTACTAAAGGAGACCTGGACAGCACTGAAAGAAAGAATGTTGAATAGCTCCTCCTTTGTGATGACTCCGTCTCCGTCCAAGTCAAAGACATTAAAAGCGTTTCTGCAAATGACGTCCTGTTGAAAAATGGAGTGGTCCAGACAAGCGGCTAAAAACTCCGTGTAGTCGATAAGTCCATTTCCATCTGTATCCAATTGCTTTAGAAGAAAATACAATTCCGTGTCTAACTCATTATCATTCAGTTTCAAACACTGAAATATTTCTGATATTGTCAACACTCCATCTCCGTTATGATCAAAAGCTTCAAACGTTTTTTTCAGTTTCCCAATATCTTTTTCGTTTAGCTGATAAGCTACACAAGTAACAGCTAGCTTTTTTATTTTGCACAATTTGTGAAACTCTTTAAATTTCTCGATGAGGACTCTGTTCAGAGTTTTATTGATTACTATATTATTCGTTTTAAACTTTCTGAACCACCTGTGATTTAGAACCCCCTCTACATCTATCCTTTCTTTGTAATTGTAATTGAGACATTCACAAATGAGATCCTTTGCGTCATCACTCACTCGAGACCAGTAATTTGAGTCGAAAACAAAGTCTCCCTTTTTAACTTTTTTCAAAATTTCATCATTATTTTTTCCATTAAAGGGTGGGTAGCCACAGAGTAAAATGTACATGATTACTCCACTGCTCCAGATGTCACATCGTTTGTCATACTTCCCTTTTAGAATTTCAGGAGCGATGTAATAAGGAGTTCCGACAACCGACTTCAAATTGTGGTTGTTCATGCATTTGCTAGCAAAGCCCCAGTCGATAATTTGAATCTTGGAGTCATCAGAATTGTCCACGTACAAAATATTTTCGGGTTTTAAATCTCTGTGCATGATATTTTTGCTATGACAATAATACAGGGCGGAGAAAATTTGCCTCATAATTTTGTAAGCCTCATATTCGGAGAAGCTCCCATGTTTTACAATTTTATCGAACAACTCCCCCCCATTACAGAGCTCCATAACTAGATACAATTTGTCTGTATCTTCATACACTTCGTACAGCTTTATTATATTTGGATGATCCATTTGTTTCATTATTAAAATTTCCCTCTTTAGTCTCTCAACGTTGTGAATTTTTTTCTTTTCGATAATTTTTATTGCTCTTTGTTGTCCTGTTTTCTTATTAACTGCTTTCACTACATTTCCATACGATCCCTTTCCCAGTTTATATCTATCCAACTCGTATACATCTGTGAGCTCGTCGTTATCCATTAGGATAACTTCCTGTACAATTTGTGATCTATCAAAATAGGGAGAAAGATTGAGGTGGTGAGACAGGGGGTCCGTACAACTGCTAACGCTACATCTGCCTTTTCCTTTGTTATCCTTGAATGCCTTACTGTGAAGGATAATTTTATTTTTATTTTCCTCCGTCTTTTTGGACAGACACTTTGTGCACAGCGTGATGATGGAGTAGTCCTCGTCGCTGTCGGCCAGTGTGCTTTTCGTGGCTCCCTTCATGTCCTCCTCCGTTTTTTCGCTCTTCTTTGGACGCGCCTCCTTTCGGCACGGGATGACCTCTTCCGCTTTCTTCTCCTTCATCTTCTAGGTGATCTCTTAAGCGGTTCGGCGGTTAGTCGGCTCAGTGGCTGACAGAGATTATATCCTGGGCATATACACCGTTTGGAAGTTTCCTCTTGGGTGGGGGGGCGGAGGACTATATACAAATAAATTCGAAGTGTTCTTCCTTGGGTTCATAGAACACGGGCTGGAGAAAAAACCCTCAAAGTACTAACCAAAAAAAAAAAATTCCGCTGACGCAAAACTGTCGTCGGGATGAGAAACCCTTCCTGGAATTCGCTATTGAGAAGAAGCAAATAGGTCGTCCCCCCTTTAAAATGAAAAATGTTATCACTTCGAGAAGACGCGTGTAAGAGAACCAAGCAGACACTGAGACACATGCAGATTGTCAGTCGTGTACGTATATGGATGCATTCCTTTTGCTTTGCTGAGCATGCTCTATTCCAAGGGGCGGAATGTACATGATCATTTGCACACGAAGCAAATCAAAATGCAATACAGGGGCGTGTTCTGAGTAGGAAATGTACTCTGACAAGACCCGCATGAAGGATGTGGACACGCGGTGCACGACACGCCTAGAAATAAAAGAAACAAAAGAAGCAGAATCAAGTAGCAAAACAAACACATCTATGAGAACAAAACAAGCACGGCTAGACAACACAAAACAAAACAAACAGAACTAGGCAAACGTGCAGAACGATGAATCGCTAAGGGCGAACTAATCACGACGCAGGGGGTGAGGCCGACGGAAACGCGTCGACCTTCAAACACGCCCATGTGCCTAGTCGCCACAAAGAGCAACCAAGTGGATAACCAAACACAAGTATGCGAATGAAGATGCATTCATATTTGCATGTATAACACACAATAAACGTGCGTAGTGATGAGAGAAGGATAAAATATTAGGTAGCCAAAGCATGCAAAGCTATTTAACCATAACGTTCGATGGCAGTGAAGAGTCGATACAGGGATTGAATAATCATTTTGCCAAAGGGAAGATCAATTCAGCCATCTTTTATTCTTCCCGACTCTGCTTTATACAATAATTCGAGAACACAAAAAAGAAAAGATAAACAAATGGGGTACCTTTTTAATAATGTTCTTAGGAAAACTTACTAAAACTTAAAAAAAAAAAAAAAAAAAATTAAATCTATACATATCGATCCTAGAATCAGTACGCTGTGCATCCACGGCGCATAGTCCTAAAAGATTAGCGGTAAAAAAAAAAAAAAAAAAAAAAAAAAAAAAAAAAAAAAACGGAAGAGATGAAGGTATTAATATGTAACGAAAAAAAGAACCTCAAAATTGTGTGCCATTTGAAGATGTACACATAAAATTTTTACCAAATGAGCGATACTCTTTCGAGATAAGTAATGCAGCACTTGTGAAAAAGAAGAAAAAGAAGAAAAAGAAGAAAAAAAAATATATACATAGATATGTATAACCATTCTTAGCTTTTTAAGAATGACCAACAAACACGGCAACTCTTTCGGGAGCGGAAAAACTATTGCACCTAGCAGGTCCGCTTGCAGAAGCGCATGGGCGTCACAACTGCTCGGCTGTAAGAAAACAATCACCACTTAGGGTTGACTATGCACAGGTTAGGCGCGTGTACATGTGCCCACATAAGTTGGTATATTTTTATATATGCAACATGTGCATATGGATGTAGGCGCAGAACAATTCTGACGCGAAGCAACTTCCATTAGATGCGAATAGAAAACAGTTTATTTTCTTGTACTTTTTGCTTAAACGATCATTTAGCGCGAACGTTTATTTTGTTTACTTATTTTGATATGTTATTTTTCTATATTATTCTGCTTTTTATTTATTTATTACTTTATTTATTTTATTATTTCATTTTTTTTTTAACCCCCTTTTCGATGCCTTAATGCAGCAAAAGGTACGTGTTCCTATTTAAACAGCCGGAATGATAGAGAGCTAAAAAAAAAAAAAAAAAAAAAAAAAAGAAAAAAGAAAAAAGAAAGAAAAAAAAAAAAATTATGCGCATGTATATTTTGTTGCATATAGGTGTGCCTATCTGTTGGATGGCGCTTGCCGAATTACATTTGCGAGTTTTTCTGTTGCCTTCGCGAGATATACGTACAGTTACGCGGGGGTGAATGTGGTTTTAGGGGCACATTCTATAGGCATATTTGCGCACATATTATGTACGCGTACGCACGTATACATATATATATATACGTGCTCCTTGTATATACATATTTGGATATGTACACTTGAACAAGATGAGCGTCCCGGGCCACGCTCTGCTGCTGTTGGACTAGATCCTAGTCCACATTTTTGCTCCAAATATATTCGCAAGGATGTTATTTTTTTTTTTCGCGCGTCTGTGCGTCTGTATACATAACCTGTAGTCACTAACATATCTATACTACGATCTTATGCATCCCTCCTTGGGCACATATATACAAGGAAAGAGCGAACATAATTTTTTAACCCTTCTTGTTCAGTTGAGAATTCCAAATGAGGTTATCACCGACAAGGGGAGGCTTCAAAATGATTATATCTATATATATATATTTTTTAATGAACTTGCACCTGGTCGGAATAACTGCACACAAGTACAACACTTGTTTTGGTAGCGATTCGTAGGTCAGTTGATCAATCGGTAAGAGGGCATGCGCTCCCACATTTGGTGGCAAAAAAAAAAAAAAAAAAAAAAAAAAAGTGAAGAACTGGTCAAATGACACAGAAAACAAAATGTGTATAAGAGGATAGCGTCGAATTAATGTGCCAATGTTCCTTCTCTCATCGGTTTCTTTTTTTCTTTTTTTATTGCTATGGTGATGCTTCTTCTAATTGTGTTGCCATGAAAATAGAGCTTTTGTTCTACCCGCGGGAGGTGCACATATACCTTTTACGTGATCCTTAACAATTCATTTTATCCTTCAATTAGTGATCAACTTTTTTTTTTTCGCCTATACATATTGGCAAAACAACAGTGTGGGTAAGAAAAAAAGAAAAGAAAAGTGCCATTTCGAGCTAGCCAAAAAGGAGAAGGAAAAAAAAAATAAAATAAAAAAAAATAAATAAAAATAATATATGCAACGTGGCTCATAAATAAAGGCTCATAACTGATGGAATGTGTATTTCACCTCACGGAAATCACCTCCATTTAGGGGACCTCCCCTCAAGGAGCATTTTCACGCGGGAGGTGTAAATATATAGCAGAACAGTTGAATGCGCAGTAATTTTCCTCCACCTTTTGCACAATGAGCAAAAGCAGTGATGAGGATGCCCACTCAGACAGTACGGTAGAGGAAACGCTGGTGATGCTAAATCTCCCACAGC
Source organism: Plasmodium knowlesi strain H (assembly GCF_000006355.2). NCBI lineage: Eukaryota > Apicomplexa > Aconoidasida > Haemosporida > Plasmodiidae > Plasmodium > Plasmodium knowlesi. The sequence continues at coordinate 2,834,781 of NC_011913.2, read as the reverse complement.
TGAGCATCGATGAACGAAAATTGAAAAATCTCAACATTTATAGAAAGAAAAAAGGAGAAAAATTTTATATAGAGAATGAACTAGGGGTGAAGAAAAACGAAAACTCTTCAAAGGGGAGGCGCAAAAATGCGCCAAAGGATAACCATCTGGGGAGTCAAAAAAGTATAAAATTTGACTTAACGAATGATGAGGAACAAGAACCTCCTGGAAATATCCTCGTAAGTTCTGATGATTCAGAGGAAATGGGAAGGTCTGTTGAGGGGGACGCTACGGAAGTGGCCTCATCACCGCGGGGGATCTCGCAAGGTGGGAAGAACAAAGATGAGGGGCAAAAGAAAAAGGAGGGAAAACAAAATAGTGATGACCCAAAAGATGCTGATGTAAAGCACGCCCATGGGGACCAAGTAGATAACATTCCATTCGACATCGACACCATATCCATAAGTAACTTATTTGCAGAATGCCCCGAATGCATAATAAACAATAAGTATAAATTTAAGGGCATCCACACGTCCAGCATAGGGACGAACTTGTTTTTCAAGGAACCAGACAGTCTTAAAAAAAAAAAGAGCGACCTGTCGAATTATGAACTGTCGTATGATCACATGAGCACAAACATGAAGGTCGAGAACAAAATGAGCAGAGATGACTTCACCCATTACGAAGGCTACTCGACAAAAATAATATCCTTTGAAATAGACTACTAGTTGGATGTCTTTGCGAGATGAGTGGTGTTTATTTTATTTTATTATTATTTTTCCATACATCTATGAGAAAGTACCACTTTTTATTACTTCGCAGAACGTATTTGAAGGCGCCATACAAGGAAAGGGGCCATGAGAATTGCTAGTAAATATGAATGTTGTGGGGAAGGCAATGGAAAATGGAACTCCAGTAGGGGGTGATTATTGCCCGTTTATCTATAAGTAGAGATATTCTTATGAAAATGCCTTTGGTGAAATTCGTCAATGGGAGGAAAATCATGCAAAGAGACGCGCAAAGTTGCATCAATATCCTTATGTAAAACTTTTCCGAGTACAGTTCTTTTCGATGGTGTAATAGAACTCCACAATGCAGCTTCTAAAATGGCACACGCAGATGTGTTTGAACATTTGAATTTTCTCTTTTTTTTTTTTTTTTTTTTTTTCATCCGTGGTGATGATTACGCCTATTTTTCTCACACAACATGTAAGGGGATGATCTGACCGCATGTTAAGTGTGCCCATCACCAATCGAAAAAAAACAACACACATAAACGAAGCTTGTGTAGTGTTACATTCATTTTCCAAGGCAATGCTTTGTACTTTTTTTTGATGATGTATCAATGCATGTGTCAAATGTGTGACTGTGCCGACGGGGAGCGCCCCCTTTTAGAATCTGCCAATTATGCGTACATTTTTATTATGCTTTGCAGGGGCAGATGTCCCAAATATGTATACATACATGCATACATATATACATACATATATATTTTCGTCTTCACCGATTCCATTGCGCGAAAGGTGTATCACAACGATCCTTCTCCATTTCTTCCCGTTGGGCATGGCCATATGGGCACCGCTTATATAGCTATATTTTCACCTTTGCGGAAAAACATGTAAAATTGTGGATGTATTAAAACTGAGGGAAGTACATATGATCAATTTTGCTTGCAATAAAAAGTAGTCCTAACGTAGTGCTCTTTTGGATACCCGCATCTTCAGTGTTGAGCGCATATCGAAGAGAAGCATACCTAAAAGGCGGGTGGATAAAAAAAAAAAAAAAAAAAAAAAAAAAAGTTCTAATTGGTGAGGGAAAATTGTCACCCCTTTGGTAATTAACAAATACGTAATATATATATACATATATATATATTTTTTCCCCTTCTCTGGATTACACATTTTTTGATCATGCAAGTTTCCTTCCATAGTGAAGCCATGTAAAAAGAGAAAGAAAAAAGAAGGAACAAACTGGGGTTGCAAAAATATTACTTGTGCACATCATATTGAGAAAGAGAAAGAAAAAAGGAACGAATATAAAGTTGTCTTCTGATGGATTTGCTTACCTCATGCACTTTGACCGCTTTAATTCTGGTTAGCTAACTATGGCGTTCTCCATGTTTGGGTGAAGATAAAAACACCAGAAGGTGCCCCACACATGTGTATTCATGCAGTTATATAACTGCGTTTGTTGCATTCATCTGTATAGCACTTAGTAACCCGTCGCCGGAGGGACCCCTTCCCCCGCCATATGGTCGTTACCAATCCCAATTGCACAAATAGCTAGCCAAATTATCTCTCCTCTGTGAATATATATTTTTTTTTTTCAGTTAATATTTACATCATGCGGGGCGTTTTACAGACATTTCGTGAAAGCAGACGAGTCAACGTTCTTAACGGCGGCAACATTTGTTCTGTCCCTCAGTACAAGTTTCATTCTCGTCTTGTTCATACCAGTTGACATATATCTGGTGTCCAATGGGGTAAGCATACTTCCTCTTAAAGACGGAGAAAACAACGGGCAAAAGTGAAGGCTCCACTTTTTTTTGAAACTGTTTAACTCAATTTCCTACATTTGTTTTGTTCTTCCCTTTTTGTCTACACCCCATTCTTTTAGGACATAGAAATCTCAAACTTGGAAATCACCCAAAGGCTCGTGTCAAAGTTCTACCACTGTTAGTCTTCCCTTTTGTCGACACCTTCCGCACTTGCGGTTCCCCACTGCAGGAGTTGCACAAAGGAGGACTCGAATCATTAGCAGTACTTACAGAACTCCTCATGTTTGCCTTTCCCCCCCCCCTGCAGCCATTTTCTGGGTGTTAATTTTCGAAGCCTACATCCTTGTTCCGTTCTCCTATTTCTACGTGAAGAATAAACGTACCGATGGAAGTGCACACGACGTAGCACATCACCAATATAAATATGTACATGCATCCATACGTGTGACATATGCATTTTTTTTTTTTTTTTTTTTTTTTTCATTTGAGCAGGCTACTACCGAAACGAATTCGATGACTACATAGTGCCTTGCGAGAATGTGATTGAGTCTTTCAAAAAAACGGTAAAAATTAAGTGGAGGAAGTAACCTTCCTCAGGTTTGTATTCTCCCCTATCAGAAACACAACATATGTTCGTATAACTTTCACCCTTCTCCAGATATACTTCATATGTCTTATAGTGGCGCTATCCATAATTGGTCTAGTTTACAGACCGGGCCACAAACTCGCAATGGTACTACTGAGGGGAACTGCTCTTTTTTTCTTGTTGTTTCACTGAAATGGGAAAGGTGGAGATGGATCATCAGGAGAGGCCCGCCGTCATGATCAACATGAAAGGATGGATTTACAAGTCTAGGCAGCATGGGCCTTATGTATTCGTAACTTCTTATTCAATCCTAATTATATATTCATCTTTTTTTTTCTTTTTTCCATTTTCTTATGAATTGCCATACAGGAAAAGGGAAAAGAACTCGAGTACATTTCGGACCTTCTTGATATGAAACACAGTAAGAGAAAGAATGTTTAAAAAAAAAAAAAAAAAAAAAAAAAAAAAAAAGATTTATGGGTGGATGGAACAATTGGCTACACAAAAGGGAATAAAACTAATAACATGTCTTTATTAAGTGTTGTAGAATGGCATGTTCATGACGATGAAAAACTTCACCAATTTTTCTACCCCTTCTGCAGCTGGGGAGTCGGCCATCTTATTTCTGATGGGGTGCGTTGTCCTGATTGGTGTTTCCTTTTGGGTCACATACACGGTAATAAAGGGGATGAGGACAGAACTGTTTGATGCCAAAGGGTTGGGGCAAAGAAGCAGACCGATGTGAGCTCGGTTGAAACTGGGTTGAGTGCTCTCCTGGGTAATTCTCCACATGCGTCATCTTCCACGTTCTTCGTGCCATGGCCTACCCACCCACAGAGCTACGGTATTGCCTGTCTGCCCTTATCATTTCTGCAACAGAAAAATATCGAGTATGATAAAAAGGAGATAGAGACTCGATTTGCAAACTTGAAGGAGAAGGAAATGGTCATAAAGGTAGGTTCCACTGGTAGGAAGACGATTATCACATTAGGGATATCATTGAAGGGATACCGTAGGGTCTCCTTCGGCATGATGACCCTAATCCAAATTTTTAATACCCCCTTGTCCATATCGCAGCATAAATACAGAGAATCTAGTGAAATACGTGGTAGCGATAAGTATGAAATTCTAAGGATAGAGAAGATGCAGAGGTGAGTCTTTACGCGTCCACATGAGAGCGTCCATGGTGCGTGCACCTGTAGAGTTAGTACTAACAAGCGGGAAGATATCCGAACATGGCAACAAAGGAATGAGAGCCCTGAATTGTTCTCCCTCTTTAAACTTGTTCTCTTCCCAAGGAAATGTCTGCCAAAGTTTCCACAAACGTGTGGACATGTTACTATTTCCTAACCTCACAGAGCCCTCAGTAGATACAACTACAAACTGCAAGAGATTGAGAAGACATCCGAGTCATGGCTATCTTATGTCATAGGAATTGTGCTGACATGCAGGTTTTACAAAAAAAAAAAAAAAAAAAAAAAAAAAATGGACAAAGTTTCTAACCGTCGGGGGCATGTCTACCACAAGTGCACTTTCCTACGTGCATACATGGAAGTAACACCATTCCACAACCCACTACACCACAATTATGTATGCATCCTCTTGCCACCCCCCCACACAGGGTTATAACTGGGTTGGTATTTCTAACCTTCTCATTTTCAGTTTACATATCATTGTTAGCCTCGATAACGGATAAGGTAAAAGTGACGAATAATCCACCGCTCCGTGAATGGAGGAACTGCGAACAAACTGTACCACATGCATACACTCACAACGAGAAACACACATTTCCTTTTCACCTACCTGCAGTATTTAAACTCCGTATGTGCCTACAAGTGCGGTTTTGTATTAGAGAAAATAAATACCATTTTTAATTTGCTCGATTCTTCTCTGATCCTGTTTTCTCGGGTTAGCATCACATTAGGGGTAGAACCACCACTGAGAATTGCCATTTGGCCTTCCCATTTCTGTGCACCTGCGGGAAGAGATACGGAGAAATAGCCCCTCCCTCCAAATGGACAGAAGGTGCCCCTATTTCATATATAAGCACATAATCATTTTACTCCCCCTCATCGTAACTTCTCCCCTGCGCAGTTTTTTCCGCTAGATATTTTCATCATTGCAAGTTTGGCCATATATATTTTCTGTTGCTCTTTGTATGGCATTGTAAATGTTGGTATTCGTGTTTGTTTTATTCCTCTTTATAAATTGAAGGCTAGGAGATCTTCTCCCGAGGTAATATGCCCAATGGATTATTGTCTGTTGTGTTAGGAGAGGTGCTAGTTGCATTGATCTCACTTGCAGCGCTGTCTTCTGCGTTAGAAGTGATGCAACTTCTCCATCGCATTGCTTTTATCCCCTCGCACGTTAGACCATGCTAGTCCTCTGTTTCGTGATTATCCATATCATCTTGGTACTGATAATGACCTTATTAACGGTAAGGTGGAAGGAGGAGATGAAGGGTCACAGGAAGGGGAGCCTTCGCCCATTCGGAGATCTGTACAAGGAAGTACCCCACATATGTCTACATTTATTGACTTTCCTCCTTGCATTATCCCTTCCCCCCTCCAGATTGCCCCCAATTACATAACGTATGGAATACAAAGGATACGAATAAACGTCGGTGACAGAGAGAGAAAAAAAAAAAAAAAAAAAAAAGTTGTGCCTTCGCGTGGATATGTCTATTAGACCTTTTTACATTTCATCACTTACCATATTTCGCACATTCAGTGCGACTCCGCTAGAACGAGAAAAAAAGAAAAAAAAAATTGCGTTTCTATTCTTGCAGGACACCCCTGCGTTTATAAAGTGCTCCCTAAAGACGGACAAGAATGTTTGCAAGATGTCTGTGCTCTCCGTGTTTTTTAATAAAATATTTTTTGGTAAGAGAGTCGAGGAAATCGAAGAGCCATGCATTGAGCCGCGTCAGTGTGTTTACTGAGGGAGGAGATTCAGCGACTGTATACACATCTTATTGGTATTTTTCCCCGAATGCCACTTGTGGAAGAGGAAATAAATAAGGGTAGCTGACAAATCTCCCTTAGGTGTATGCTTATGTCTGCATATGCGAACTTACCAAAGCGCATTCATGGTTGTGACTTTTCTACTTTTCTACTTTTCTACTTTTTTTTTTTTTTTTTTTTCGCAGGCATACCATACTTTGCAAACAGCTACTTTTTCTCCAACTGGATGTTCATATGTACTTAACGAGAAGTTAACCGATGGGCGAACGGATGAGCGCGAATTTTCCTATTCCCCATTCTTGTGTTCCTCTCCCGAGCTGACTGTGTCCACACCACAGTGTACACTTTCCTGGTCCCTAATTTTAGCGCAATGGTTTTTCGAAATTCTTCCCTCCTTTTACCACCCCTCAGTGATGTACTCCTTTTCATTCATCTATCGTATTTTCTTCAAGCGGATCAGTTACCTGGACAACCTAGACGTACGCGCGGATATAATCACGGAGGGGTGTACAGATGGGGAGAACCATCGGCACAGTTATAAAAATGGCTATGTGTTTCGCTTAGTCTGTTTTTCTACCTGTGCTGCTATCTAGTTGACTATTTCACGTTTTTTTTTTTTTCTTTTTTTTTTTTTCCACTTTGTTAGGAGTTAAATCTAAGCAAGGAAAACATGGATGAGCACATGAATCTGCTTCCACTGGAGAAATTAACCTGAAATTGGCTAAGCTGTGTAGAGGCTGGTACACACACACGGGATGAGCATTTAGAAGTGCGGGTCCCTTGATCAATTTATGCACCCCTTCTTTTTTGGTGATTCTATATTTCCTCATAAGTGAACCTGTATCTCATGGGAGTTCTTCCCTTTGCCGTGTGACCCATTGCATAAATACACATGGCGCGGTAATGCGTGGCGCAATGCGAATCGCTCTCATTCGACTTTTTTGTTTGATTTGTATTGTGTCTGGATCGGCTTACAAGGATTGCCCTTACTTTGCAACAGGGATGCCCACTGTGGCCGTTTTTTCTCCTCCCCTTCACGGTACGCATTGCACACATCCTCTTTCCCATTGTGCCTACTCCCTCCTTTGACATCGTTCTGAGAGCTCCTACCTTAAGGGCTAATATTATCTCCCCCTTTTAATTAATTTTTTTTTTTTAAGAAAAAACTCTACAAAAATTTTTTAAAATTGTTTTGTACATTTAAGAATTACCATTTGGTGAAGACAATTATGCATGGGGGATGATATTTCCCCCCCTTTTTTTGCATATGCGAGGAGAACATTACATCAAGGTTGGACCTGTTTTAATCGGAAAAGTAACTTCATAGTATGGCCATAATTTACCAGATGGATAGAGGGACGTAAAATTAATCATTATAAAGAAGAAAAGGTTCACACGTCAGTAGCGTTAAATACACCTATATTGGTATAAGCCATTTTATCCTTTTCCCGAATGTGTACCTCTTTTTATTTCTTCCTGTTGCAGAATAACCCAGGGAGAACAAATAATTCCTTGTCATATTTGCCTTTCCAATTCATGCTGATGAGTGAGTGGAGGAAGTTTTCACACCCACAAAGCTGAATTGTTTTAATCTTTTTTTTTTTTTTTTTTTTTTTTTTTTTCTCTTTGCCATATGCAGTTAAGGTTATTTTCCCATTGGGGAAAAGAGAACAAACACATTCATGAAAACTTGCACGTGATAATTTGGCAATAAATTCTCTTAGCATGTTTATCATCACATTTGGTGGGGGACTGAAATTTTTACACGTGCGGGGCATACGCGCACATACGGGGTCACATGGGTGGAAAAAAAAAAATATATATATATATAAATAAAAAATAATAAAGTGTGAAGCGACTCACCTAAGCGATCCATTTTTGGCCTTCAAAAGGGAGGGAAGCGCGATTTTGCCGCAGAAATGTAATGTAATGTAATGTATTTTTTTTTTTTTTTTTTTCCCAATTAGGAAGTGAGATCCCTTTTTTTCTGTTGCGTTATACCCTAGCGCTACCTCATTTTTCTCAACGCAAAAGCGCACAGCATATTTCTCCTCCCTCCCGCACAGATTGCCAAATTGCTCTTGTCAAATATAAAGGAATTTTTTTTTTTGCGAGACCAGAGGTTAATCGCTGTGTAATCATTTCGACGTATTCCCCCTATCACATTTTTTTAATGCCATATACTATTTAGACCTCCACACGCAGGTGAAATTCCTCATGGGCGCATAAAAGGGGGAAATGCCTCCTCTGAGCGAGTAACTCACGTGTAGGTGTAAGTAACTCCAAGTGATCCTGCTGTGTTTTATTTTATTTTATTACTCCCTATTTTTCTTTACTTGCACGTGAATAGCGCTGGTACTGAGAAGGAGGGACACCGCTCAAGTAAGGTACTTGGCCGAATTGATAATTGCGCTAAAGGAGAGGGAGAAGAAGATTCCCCGGGAAGATGCCCCTCGAGTGATCAGAACTGCAGTCGATCGTCCCCATTGTGCCCATCGCGCCTCGTTTGTTCGTGTGTATATGTACAGATCCACCCAGTGAGACAGAAAAAAAAAATTAAAATTAATAATAATATAAATAATAAAATACATAATAAAATAAATAAAAGCGGAAGTAATAACGTACTTGTGTTTGACCCGAAGCAACATATACCTCCCCACCAACATGAAAGAGAAGCACAAGAAGGTCGAGTACGCGGAGAAGGAGGCGGAGGCCCCAGCCGACGGCACAACGGACACTACACCCAAAGATGTAAGCAGTGTGTTTGTGAATAACCTCCTAACGAGCATTAACAACATAAATAATGCAATAGTTTACAAGGACAATCGGTACATTTTGCGAATGCTCAAATATATAAAATGCATGCGGCTGAGCATAAAAAACGAGAGCAGTACGCTCATGCCAATAATGACCAATCTCATTAGTAAGACATTTAAGGAGGGTTACCCAATCTATGAAATATTATTCAAGTACATAAATGAATTCAAAGAATTGCCAAAGGAAGTCCCCGAATTTTCAAATATAAACGACAAAACATATACACATGCAGCTCCAGAGATAGAAGTGTTCTTTTACATAATGATATTGTTGTACCTCTTGGATAAAAAATGTTACAACGAAGCAATGGATCTTTCCACCGTCATTGTTAACCGAATTACAAAATTGAACAGAAGATCACTAGATTGTATTAATGCAAAGGTGTACTTTTATTTCTCATGGGTTCATGAATTAGGTGGAAAACTCTCCCATGTCAGGCAAAAACTTCTCTACATATATCGCAATGCATGTCTCCATAGAGATATAATGACTCAAACAGTTGTATTAAATTTAATACTAAGGGATTATATAAAACATAATTTATACGACTTAGCTGTAAAATTTGTTAGTAAGACATCTTTTCCAGAAAACTCCTCTTCAAATGCGCAACATGCAAGGTACCTCTACTACATAGGAAAGATTCTAGCCATACAGTTAGACTACAGTGAGGCACATAGCAAAATTACACAGGCTATTAGGAAGGCTCCCCAGAATAACCAAAGTGCTAAAGGGTTCAAGTTAGAAGCAACCAAAATGGAAATTATTGTTGAATTACTTATGGGAGATATACCGGACCGATCCCTTTTTAGCAACAAAATTATGAGGAACAAGCTGATCCCCTATAAGCACGTCGTGACGGCTGTGCGAAATGGAGATATAAATAAATTTTCCAAAGTGATGAATGATTACAATCAACTGTTCATGCGTGATGGAGTGTACCTGCTGATAAAGCGCATTCACCACAATGTGATTAAGACGGCCCTGCGTATCATCAACCTATCCTATTCCCGAATTTCGATCGTAAGTGTGGGCATCCCTCCATTAAGGGTGCCTTTCTATTAGCCATTTTTCCCCCTCTCATTTGCCGGCTCGTTGCTCTCATCGTTTTTACACCCCACCCCCCCCACCTACCCACCCACAGAGCGACATCGGGAAGAAGATCGGCGTGGAGTCCCCTCTGGATATCGTGGGCATAACGGCCAAGGCCATCCACGACGGAGTCATTGAAGCCACCATAGACTACGACAACCAGTACGTGGAATCAAAATCCAACAGCGATGTCTACGTAACAAGTGATCCCATGAAGACCTTCCACAAGAGAATAGCTTTCTGCTTGCAGCTTTATTCAGACGCTGTTAAGGCAATGCAATATCCAGATGAAAATGAAAAAAAGGAAAATGAGGAGGCCAAAGAAAGGAAAATCAGACAACAGGAGGAGTTGGCGCAGGCAGAGGAGGGAGATCTCGGAGATGACAATGACTTGTTGTGAAATGGGTTTCTCTGTCGAATGTTTGTCCATACGGAGATACTCCTTTCCTGTAGTTGTGTTGGCATTTTAATGCACGTTATGGGTGTACCCATTCTTTTCCTCTTTTTTTTTTTTTTTTTTTTTTCTTTTTCCCCTTTTTTTTTTAAAAAAGTATTGCCCCTTTGGTTTAAACTCCCCTTCCCTCTGCATACTCAATTTATGCATGGTGCGCAGAGGAGTGTACGTAGGTATTCTCCTGCACGTATGTAATCGCGCAGAGGAGAAAAGATTTTGCCTTAGCGAACTTTGTAGCCGAGTGGAAGTAAAGAATACTCCCTCGAATGGTCAAATATTGAGACCCACCAAAAGGCGATCACCGCGTGTTGCCCCTTTTTCATTTGTTTATCGTGTATGCGGCAGACTATTTTCCAAAGAAGGGACATTGGTTCATTACTCACATTGCCCAGGAAAAGTGCACATCACAGCAAGGGGTGTCTATTATGCCCACCATTTGTGCGCACCGATTTTGCAAGGACATGTGGCTTAACTCCTTCTCCTGGGTGAACGGTCTGCTCAAGAGCGGAACGATTACGTAGAAGTCCACATTTGCGCAGGGATCAGCACCTTTTTGGTCAGGTACAAACAGGCGATACCACCCAGTGGGCGGTTACCTATTGGTGCTCCCTTTATGTTGCCCTTCTCCACGACCTTGTGGGCGAGATAATGCACGCAAAGGTATCCATACACGCACAGCATAATGTCGCATACAAAAATCTTCACGACGAATTTGGAACGTACATGCGATTACAAGTTGGGAAAAATGGAAGGTGTTCATATCAGGTGTGCGCACGGTGGAAAAAAAAAAAAAAAAGAAAAGAAAAAAAACTTAACAATTAGGCAATTTGGCAAATGCACATATATATATATATACATAGATATATGTGCCCCGGCGCAAACGTACCTAGCAAGTGCCGATATGGGTCACTCAGAACTTCATTTTGTGCAGAGCCATATCGTTTCTCAGCGTAAATTTGGACTTCAAATACTCTGCAAAGATTTTGTCCTTGGTAATTTCATCCTTAAGTAGGGTGTCAATTTGTTTCTGGATTTTTTGCAGTTTCTGCATCTTGGGGTCCTCCTTCATCAGTTCCTTAATTTTTGCAATAACGTCATTCATGAAGAGACTTTCATTCTTTTTGCTGAGAAGTTTCTTTTGCTTTTTTTTTATTTCCAAGGATTTAACAAAAGAACTATCTTGGATCTGTTCGGCTAGCTTGATAAATTCATCCTTGAGGCCTTCCATATTTTTAAACTTAAAAATGTTCGTTGAAGTTACAACGACATATCGTGGGTTAACTCTCTTTAAAGGGACCCCGTTTACTTCATATGGACCTACGACAGCTAACAGTCCTGAGGGTAATATCTTCGTAATTATACATCTCTTTCCCATATGCCTCCCTGATAATATGATTGCAACTTTTCCAATTTCGATGGATTTTCTCATTTTGCCTTGTACCATGTATTTCTTCTTTGAGGCTAATTTCCTTCCATAATATTTCTTCGCAATTGTTTTCTTGGCCTTAATTGGGACTAATATTTTTTTCTTTCCCTTCACTTTGTAGTACTTGGGTGTTTCTTCGCCCGCGGCGTTTATAGCCTTTACCTTGTTGTCCTTAGCCATTTTTTTCATTTCGCGCGTCAGATGAATAGCTTAACAGCGGCAGGTTTGTAGTGGCAGGTTAAAAGCAACACCTTTGGAACAGAAATTCTGCAAAGCGTTATGGCTTTTAAATAACTTTGCGAGGTTATTATTCTATATTACGCGTTGCCACTCTGTAGGTGGAGAAAAGTAAATCTCTTTTTCAACGTACACGAAGAACGAATTGAGGGAGGTACATATATGCATACGCGTGTACAATCGAGGGTACTTTGTTCAAATTCGCGAACGGAAAAAAAAAAATAAATAAAATAAAATAAAAATAAAAAAGTAAATTAAATAAATTAATGAAAAAAAAAATATATTATTCCGATCATGTGGAACACGCACGTAAATATTATTTATCCGTTTTTATATGCTTCTTAAAATATAACCTTTCAAAGTGCTTTTTCCCTTTTGCGCATCATTTACAGTTTCTCGCACGTACAGTAAAAGTATACATGTGAGCCCGACATAGGTATATGCATAAAACTTGTTAGCAATATTATATGAGGAAGGAAAAACCAACGTTCTTTTTTTTTTTTTTTTTTTTTTTTCTGGTAGGGTAAAACTTTGCCAACTTGGGAAGGAAAGGTGATCGATGCGAAGAAAAAAGAAGCGTAGCCGGGGGTGCAGCATAGCAACGCGGAAGCGGTTCGTATAAAATGGAACCCACCACATAAGGAAGGGGGAGGAGTGCAGCATTACCAATCATATACGTATATATAATATTATACGCACCTCCTTAATCGCACTGCCAATCACATACATATAAATATATATATATGCACCTGTTTTTATCGCACTGCACGGCATATCCCTTGCGTGATTTTTTCCCATTTTGTAACTTGGGCCTATTCATTTTGCCATATACTCTTTTCCCATAAGCCTATTTTATATTTTTGCCCTTGGCTACGCTGGAAAGTTGTAGCGACCGAGCATACGAAGTAACCCACGCTGAATTTTTTTTTTTTCTGGGGGGATAATACAAAAATATATATACGTAAATATATGTACATATACAATATATATACGTGTACATTTGTACATGCATATTTATGCAATGCACGACCGCAGTATGCTGCCTCCCCCCTGGGTCAACACATATCGGGTTTGCAACGGGGAGCATTTTAAAAGAAAGCACCTCAAAAGGGGGGAGGGACTTACCACGAGGGATGCGCAATAACTGAATATCCTCTCTACAAAAAGCGAAATTTCATCTGTATTTCTTCCTTTTTCTTTTTTTTTCCCCCGTACAAGTTGCATATGTAACTTACCAAAGAGAAAACCAAACCGCCGTGCATTTTTTCTCCGTGTGATTAACTACGTAATATTTAAAACCGATGTAACCCACCTCTCCATGGGAATTGGAAAAAACAATAACCCTTTCACTTCCCCAAGGGTATTCACAAATTTTCCCTTTCATATTTCAACATACGATATATGCGTACGTGCGCAGGGTATATGTAGGCCCACGCAATATAATTACGTTAAGTAGCTGAGTGGAAAGTTGCCTTGCAAAAAATCTTCACATCACACCCGCTGCGATAATTGAACCTCGTCGAACCACCTCCCTTTGCACATGCAAGGGTGTATAAGCCAATTTCTCTAACATGCACACGTTAAGAGAACAAAACCGTATGACTGTAAATGCGCATATGCAATTGATAAGGGAAATTTTCTTTTATTTTTTCCTTTTAACTCGAATTAATGATGACCATTCAGTGTAACAATTAGTGTTTATCCCATTTGTGAACATGAAGTGTGCCATCAAAGAGGAGGAAAAGGCAGTGTTTTATAGTTGAATTTTTTCTCCCCCCGTACCTTCTGTTTTGAACGAAAATGCAATTGCGTCGTCTCGCCAATGTAGTAAAATGCGTTGCATATGACCTGCGAGCAACTTTCATGGATATATAGGTAAAAACACATTGTGTATCGAACAATTTTTCTTCTTTTTCACTTTTTTAAAAGCGAAAAGGGACCCACCATCGGTATAAGTAGTAGTGTATGTAAATGCGCAGCCCCTATATGTCACACACTCAGGAAATGCTTAAAACGAACACTATGTGATGTGGCATACGTACGGGGGTAGCCACGCACTCTGCATAATTTTTTTTTTTTTTTTTTTTTTTTTTTTTTTTTGTTATATCCCCCTGAACGGGAAACAATTTGTACACAACCTTTTGTACAAAATGGTGATAATGATTAGAGAATGAAACATCATAACAGGCATTTTCTTGTATGTGTTTGATTTCCCCTTTTCTCTTATTATCATCACACCGGGGTGAAATGTCATAAATTTTCGCATTAGCATAATTTTACCCCTCCACAGGGTTTACAATTGTGGAAAATAAATTATGAATGGGTCAGGTAAAAAAATTCTATTCGGCTAACAAATTGATAAGAACTGCTATTCGCTAGTTGGATGTTTTACTCTCCACGGAGGGGATTACATAAAATAAGGCGGATGAAGGAGCACATGCAACGATAAACATTTTGTGAAAAAATCACTCGATGATATTATAATGTGTACATATGGTGGATGGGGGTATATGCTTATGGCATACCTTTACTGCCCCCCCAATTGTTAAGCTTTTAAAGAAAGGGCACACCAATACAATTCTACGAGCACTTTCATAATTGAACTTGGCCAAATGTTTAGCCCTGTCACATGAGTTCAAAATATTGGTACACAGGTAACAAACTCACCTTTATGACATTGTGCTTTGCAAATGTGCCAACAGGTTTTCCTTCCCCTACGTGTTCCGACCCTTACGACTTTTTGAGAAAGTACATGCATATAAGTATACGTATGCATGATGAATGTCCCATTTTAATTTGAAAAAAATGGGAAGTCATATGAAACGATGCCAATATGAAAATTTTCATAGTCGGGCAAGCAAAAAAAAAAAAAAAAAAAAAAAAAAAAAAAAAAAAAACGGTAACGAAATAAGCCTCTTCCGCAAGTGCAGATTTACCCGTACACTATACAAGTTCGCTCGACTGCTTGGCCGGTCACGGTCACCCATTATATTTTGAGATTTTTTTTTTTTTTTTCAACATGTAGAGCCTACGTTGACGTACCAGGTGATTATTTTTTAAAGCATAAAAATATTTCGATAAAAGTTAACTGCCCCTCATTTTGGTATCCCTTCGTATATTCACAAAGCAAAAGAGTTAATCAGTAGTTTTACTTGTAGCGTGACCTGAGTCCCCGCAAATTTGGCCATTCTTCGCTAAGGCAACGAACCTTGTATAATAATCAGTGTTATTATTTTATTGTACGAACTCGCATAAACGTATTTTTAAGTACGTTCGTAACCTTGTTGCATGTATTTATATACGTACGTTTGACCCCACCCGAAGGATCACCAAACCCCTATTAGCAAAACTAACCAAAGGAAAATGGATTTCGTAAGTAGAAAAAATATATATATATCAAAACGGATTTGTGTATGATGCGTTGTCGCACATGGCGTATGCAGTGACAGTGTGACGTATGAGCTGATATGAGAAAAAGGGGGAAAAACCAAAAAATAAAAAAGAGAGTTGTCACTGCAATGGTGCCGCTGAGCAACTTCAACCGTTTTACATCCCCCACGAGCGAACGGCATATGTAAGGTGGTACATATGTGCTGTGGAGTATAATATCATCCCCGCGTGATTATAGTATATATCCCATTTGGGTGGACAATTGAACCGCTCACCAGTGCATCTCCCCCTGAATCACTTTCCTTTTCATTTTATGTTTGTTTACCTGCATTTTCCCTGCCCATTAGAAATTACTAGCCCCAAAGAACGACATAAGGTCGCTGAAAGTCCAAGCGGTTGCCTCCTTCTGCAACGTGAAATTGAACATTCCCAATTTCGAAATTGGCAAGGATGACAAGACGCAGGAGTTCCTTGATTACTCACCCCTTGGTAGGCTCCCCGTTTTAGTAACCCCCAGTGGAAGTATATTCGAAAGTAATGCCATTAGTAAGTACCTATGTAACATAAGGAGGGAAAACAACCTATTAGGAAAGGGAGTCTTTGAAGAAGCACAAGTAAACATGTGGGTAGATTTTAATACCTACGAATTGGAGATTCCAGTCTGTTGCTACATTAGCAATAAGTCAAACGAGAAGTCCCTAAAACATATAGAAGAAACATTTGCCTGCTTGAATAATCATTTGTTGTTAAACCAGTTTATGGTGGGCAATGGAATAACCTTGGCAGATATATTCATATGTGTCATCATAAATTTTGCAATGAAGTCCGAAAAAATAAATGAGAACTTCTTAAAAAAATATGGAAACTTGTTTCGACTGTACAACACCATTAGTAACCAGAAGCAGTTCAAGTACGTGTTTGCCAGTCAACAGGGCGCAGGAAAAAAAGCAGCTACCCAAGAGAAGAATGTACAAAAAAATGCAAACGTTGAGAAAAAGAAAGAAAAGAGCAACAAAAAGAAAGACAATAAAAATGATGAGGATGATGAATGTGAGTTGTTAAGTGATGAACCAACTGAAAAAAAAACTAAGAAAGCAAACCCACTAGATTTGTTACCCCCATCATCGTTTTCTCTTGATGAGTGGAAGTACAAGTTTAGTAACGAAAAGGATCTACTCAATGTTGCCATGCCCCATTTCTGGAAAACATATGATCCTAAAGGCTTCTCATTATATTATATGAAATATGATAAATTAGAAGATGAATGTCAAATATCTTTCGTTGCTTGTAATATGGCTGGTGGCTTCTTGCAGAGGTTAGATAACAATTTTTCCAAATACTCTTTTGCCGTTGTTACTGTGCTTGGAGAAAACAAGGATTATGATATCGAAGGAGTGTGGTTATTCAGGGGCACCGAAATTCCTTTCGAAATGAAGGATCACCCATCATTTGAGTACCATGTCTTTAAAAAGTTGGATGTCAACAACAGTGCCGACAAACAAATTGTGGAAGACTACTGGTGCTCGAAGGAGTCCGTCGCCTCGCGCCCTCTCGTTGACCGCAAGGTTTGGAAGTGATCTTGCTTCCTAGCGGTTTCTACTTCCCTACGACGAGGAAGCCAAGTGACACGTAAATCAATCTACATCACAAGTCTGTGTCCATTTTATTAAAACGTTTTGCTCTATGCATGCATCTCTCCGTATCGCAACTATGTCGCAACTACGACGCAACTGCGCTGCGTGCACAACGTATGCACAACGTATGCACAACGCATGCACAACGCATGCACAATGCGCGCGTCTAGAACCAAAACGAAAGCGTGAAAAGACAAAACTGAGCAGATGTTAAATCATCGAATAGCGCATTGCCTGCTGTTTTAAAAAGGTCAGAAAAAATACGGTGTTCCAATTGCTAAAAGGGGGGGGAGGGGGGGGAAGAGGAAGAGAGCTACATTGTTCTCCCCCTCGTACGCTTATTATCTCGCGCGTTCGAATATGCAAATGCACCATTGCACATGGGTAAAGAGTTTTTTGTAAGGAAAAGAGGGAGGGGATGTCAAGTAGGCTCCGTTATGTCATCCCCTCCCCGTTAGTCTATTTCAAAATAGTTTTCATTTTTAAACGCCTTATGGTAATCTACGGATAAATCCGGGAAGGACCACACCTTCTGCTTGTTATCACTAAACAGAGTTTTTATTAAATTAATAATGTCCATTTCGTCTACTTCTTTTTGCTTTTCCATAATTTGTTTCTTCGAGTCTAAAATGACTATGGCGTCATTCAGCAGTTCTGTATTTACAGTGTCTGCCCTTTTTTCAAAACCATCTTTCCCTGCAGGGGTGTAACGGTGTTCATACGTGTGCGTATATGACAGCGCAGTCCTTCACAGTGCGTTTACTACAAATGTCGTGCAGAGGTTTTACCGCTCGTCTTCTTATTCTTCACACGGGTGGACTCCATCGCCTTTCCAAGTATGCCCGAATTGTACCCCGTCGCACCAAAATGTACTGTGTCTGAATTCTTATCCTCTTTTCCCTTCTCCATTTTAATGAAATTGCCACGGCAATACGAGGAGTGCCTTCTCCCTTAGAAACGTGGCGAAAAAGGAAAAAAAAAGGAATAAATACACAGATAAATATACATACAAATAGGCATTTATTTTCATTTAGAACACTCCTCGATGATGCGATTCCATTTTTTTCCATTTTTTTTTTTTTTTTTTTTTTTGCTTAACTTACACCATTTTTCCTTGGGCCCAGGGGGCCTATTCATAGACCTTTTAACGTACCCAAAGTGGGGAGGGTAAGTTCTGCAGACGCCCTTTTATATTTATGGGGGGGGAAGGGGAAGCAAAATTAGCGCAACTTGGCACATCGTTGGGATGTAAAAGGCCATTCTGTTACCCTGGAAATTGTCTCTCTTGTGAAGCAACCCGTTGGATCATTCTCTTAGGTGAAGAAGTAGACATTTCTTCTCCTCTCATACGAGGTGACTCTTCCATGTCTAACCGTGCACCTCCAGACATGGTTTCTGTAAAAGTTCACTTCCTTGTGAAAACTGTGATATATGGTAATGCATAGCCCTGTCGCTTTGTTAATTCTGTACATGTGCTTTTTGAACTCCTGCAAAGGGAAAATTCGGAAAAAGAAAAAAAAAAAAAAAAAAAAAACAACTAATTAATGTTTTTTCTTCTACTATCTTTTCTTCATCTTGGTTACGCTGGGCAAAAGAAAAACGAGCGGCACTGTAAAAAGGGAGCAACACTCACCGGTCCATGCCCATCATGTCGAGAATTGCTTCTCGTTAGAAAAAGGAACGCATGAATCATTTCGTGCAGTAGGGTCTCCTGTGGAATAAGTATTTTTATGTGTTGCGCAAGAAACTGGTCACACTAGAAGAGGGGGGAGGGGGATATTACACCAGCACGGGCAAGTCCACACATGTATTTATGAATGTCCCCGAGCAGTGTATGCCCACCCTGTACTCCTTTATCTTCCGCAGCTTCAGAAGAGGAAGGGATAGCCGAATGCAGCAATAGCCTGATTTCTGGAAAGGCAGGAGTTGAGAAAAAAAATGGCCAAAGGAAGAGCTGCGCTCAGAAGCGATAGACACCCTTAAGGGTAACATTCCCCTGGGGAAAAAAATATCTGCATTCAAAATGGACCTATTCGCAGAGCGCTAGCCACATTATCACCAGCCCCGGAGCACTACACTCTTGTGGTGAAACCGACACTGCCATATTGGGCCCCCCAACCGCAACTGAACGCACCTTAAATATACAAATCCCTGCGCATAACTTCATTTTGTTGCTCCACTTCACCTGCACTGATTTCAATTTGTTAAAAAAATATTTCTCGTTGTATTCCTCGAAGAGTTGCAGCAGATCTGGGAAATCCGTGTCCTCTATTCGGAAAAAAAAGAAAAAGAAAAAAAAAAAAAAAAAAAAATGCACATTAGATCATTTTCCTCCATTAGAAGTAATCTTACTGTTCCCTTCAGTTAAACTGCATTTCTTTCCCTTCACCTTTTTCCCCTCCTGCATGACAGAAGAAGGCGCCATGATGCGCTCTCCCCCCATATAGGGGTTGGGGATGATAAGGGAAAAAGGAGCACATGGACAAGCACGTTAAGCGCTTACTCGACTCGTCGTATATGATGGCATCTTCCACACATTCTACATCCGTATTATCCCACAAGGGTGTAATTGTGTGTTTCCCCCTTTTTTTTTTGTTCCGCTTTTTTGGTGTATTTTCCTTTTTATTACAAACCACTTTATCCCCCCCGACGGAATTATCTGTGTCTGAGTCAATACGAATGGAACTGAGCTGTTTAATAACTTCGAGTGTCTCAAAATCTTCTTCCTCCACTTCTGCATCTAAAGGATAACTTTCACTTAGATTTACACAGGAGGGATGTACTCCTTGGCCCGTCTTTCTATCACTTACATAAATATCTGGGAGAGCAATTTCCTTGTTCTGTTCTATTTCCCCTTGTAAAGTGGACAAACAAATTCTCTCAAAGTTTGCATCCTGTTGGGTGGAGACATCATCATTTAGGGTTAAGGATTTTTGTCTTCTTTTTTTCCCGCTCTTCTCTAGGTACTCGCTCTCAACGGAAGTTAGTTTGTTGAGTCCGTCGTTCATTTTTTGTAGCCACTATTTTTCAGTGCGGCTATTTTATTATTTATTTTATTATTTATTTTATTATTTATTTTATTATTATTTTTTTTTTTCTCTCTCCCCTGCTTTAATCATCAATATAAAGGTGTACAAATTATTTCCTTTATTTATTTAGTTTTTTATTATTTCCCTTTTTCTATCGCGATGTGGACAGCACATCCGCCAGTGTAATGTCCAGGAATCTATAATTTTTTTTTTAGGGGGAAACTACTTAACTATGCGTCGAGACACGAATAGGTTTGAGTTCCCGCTCTCTTGGCACATTTTGCTAAGACTTCACTGCAGCAGCAGTTCATGATGATGGTAGTTCTCTACAGCCTCTCACTTGGTCATGATTCTTCTGTTTTTGTTTCTTTCTCCATTTTTTTTTTTTTTTTTTTTTTTTTTTTTTTACCTCTCGCGGACTGGCATACTGAATGGAGCACGCGAAAAAGGGAAGTCTAATTTTTTTTTTTTTTTTTTTTTTTTTTTCAAAAATAGTGCACATGTATAGGTTGAGAAGCATGTCAGAATTGTCACCAAAGTAGACTCATCGTCGGGGGGACGTCTAGATCCCTTGAACCTGTTCTTCTTTCATGGAGGGAGCTTTAAACGAATAGCTAACCGCGGTGTGTTCTTTCCCATGCATGTAACGGGCATACGGGGTTGAGAAGGGGTCCTCCCGTCTGTGCTCACGGGTGATAATATTTACATACAGTGTATGAAGAGTTGCACCTGGGGAGATTTCGCCCTAGTAGCAGATTCATCAAGTGGTATCTGTTCCAGTGGAAAGGCCAATTGGCAGATAGTTTTCCCCATTGGTAATTTCATCCACTAAATTTGATGCACCACATTTTTTCCGCTCCCCTGTGTGGTGCATAAAATAAAAAAGCGGGTTACGCATTATCCTAGTAAATGCGAAAAAAAAAAAAAAAAAAAAAAAAATGCAAATCAATGCATGAACGGAGGAGTTGCAGAACGACGTGATGTGAAATCCTTCTAGAGTGATACTCCTTTTTTGCAATCACGCGAAATGGGTAATTTTTTTTTTTTTTTTTCCCTTCCACAGAAGCAAAAATATATTTATAAGGTGAAGTGGCTTCCTAAACGCAGAAGCGGATACGGCAAACTGCACAAAATTATAATGGGGCTTCATGTCATATGGACCTCCCCTTTACCCCATTTAAGCTGTATACCCATCGAGGGCACATTTAACAACTTATTTGTTCAAAATGGTGATATGGTGATAGATTAAGCGGAACTCATTAAGTCTATGTAATAATTTTTCCTACCAAACTTGTATGCTCCACTTTACGGATAGGCACACTGCTCAAGGTGCATCACCAACCCCCCTCCACCCACCTTAGCAACAGAATGATAATTAAAAAGTTCTCTGAGACAAAGCACCTTCTTCACCACAGGTCCTTATGCACAGACTTCATTCTGCATCTGCATCTGAATGTGCATCCACCCTCGAAGAAGCATTACAGTACCAACTTGATTTCTCCCGTATGGCGCTGTTTAAGAATCCCCGGGAGCAGTAACAGAGGTAGGCCTATCCACACGCAGAGTAAGCTGAGTTCACAAAATGGATCTGTACCCAACATATTCGAAGAAGAATTGAATAATGTGTTTAATGAGTACCCACTATCTACTCAAAGGAAGAGACCGATTGGTGATGAGGAAATAATTATAACGGATGAGGAGAGGGATGAACTAAAGAAAATTGGAAATGTCGTCAAGCTAGATCAGTCCTCCTACGGAGTGGTGCTCCAAATTAATAAGAACAACGTAATTTTGGGTAGGGTGAAGAATGACAGTTTGGTGGATACAGAAGCAGAGGTAGAGGAGGATGCCACGGAACATGTATTCAAACAGAAGGCCGAAACAAATGTGTACACCCCTTACGAGTACCTTAATTACCTCTTATCAAAGGATCCAATCAATCAGCTAAACATATTTACGGATAGGGTGAAGGAGACCTACCATCGGAAGGTAGCCGTAAAGCAGCTGAACACCAATTTATTATTTATAGATCTATTTAATAAGGTAAATTACGGACAAAAGGTCTGTATCTCTGGGGAAAAGGATGCAGGAAGGAGAGAAGTTATCCAATCTATTCTGTATGAGAATTTATTGACCAACTTGATTCACAAGAATGAGCATTTTTTTATCATTTGTTCGAATGGTGCCAAGTCGGAGACTCTTGATCTGTTCCGTGACCTGCACAAATGGTTAGCCTTCGCTTGTTCAGGGGAAGGGAAAACCCATTTATCGGGCAGTCTGTCGGGTAGTTTGCCAGACCAATTTGAGGACGATTTTCCAGATACCCTTCCGTATGCGCACAAACTGTATTCCAAGAACTATTCGCTTGACGGTGTCAAGGTACCGAACGACGTGTTGTTGATATGCACTCCTCCCCAAGGTGGGTCCAAGGTGGCCACATACATCTCGCCACTCCTCCCCCTCTATAATTTGGAGGAGTACAAAAGGAAGTACAAAAATATCGTACTCATATTTTATGATGTGGCCACGTATAGTGAAGTTTGTTCTGAACTGCAAAAGGAGATGAATATCTTTGTGAGGAATTACGGGAAACAAATAGGGGAGGCCTTCGGGGGAAGGTCCGCCAGGGGTGTAACGATAATCCCAGGAGAAGCACTACCCCCACCGACAACTCTGCCACTCTCTGTGCATACCATCCTTTCTAAATACATGGCAATGTCTAAGTATCCTCACTTTGTGGAAGAAATAATGGGGGAAAACACCCCAGCGGAAGAGTCCATAAAAAGTGAGAACACAAATAATGTAAGTGAGGAGAAAACTCCCAAGGAGAGCCACATGAGTAGGGCAAAACATGTTCCGAGTTGTAAATACGGTGATGCTGTGCTACAGATGGAGGATAAAGCAGTACGAAATGAAAGCCAAATAACTGACAGTGTAACAACTTTTTGCTTCTTCACCGAAAGTAAGCAAAGTAAGGAAAGTAACCCCGCCACGGAGTATACATTATCATTAAGCGAAAACAACATACACATGTTGAAAAACCATTTAAATATCCATCCAGACTTCAACATAAGTCAAGCAATTAAAAAGATCACCAAGGATGAAAATAAAATATGGGAAATTATAAAAGACGAAATAAAAAAAATATATGAACGAAAAAATGAACTTACAGCATTAAATGAAAATAAAAAAAATTACAAAATTTTTATTGACCATTGGGAAGAAGAAGATCTTATACATTATAATAATATTTATTACATTTTGACATGTGCAAATTATTATATGTCCACTTTCTGTTCCTTTCAGATGATTGTTTTTTTACAAATATTGTTACGATATAATTTTACTAACACGACAATATCAAGGAAAAGTGTGCATTCTTTTTTTTTGCAATTTTTGCATTTTTATTTGTCCAATGAAAAGTACTTGTCCCTCCTTCGGGATGCGTATTATCAGCAGCTTCGTTCATTTAGTGACCTGGAAAATGCTCGAGCTTTTATGCGCAAAATGGACTTCGTTTTACGTTGCTTGCGCCCTCCCTTCCGTTACGTTACGTAGTGCATGGCATGAATTTGTTTTCCATTACGTTTGTTCCGCTTTTCGTTTGCAATGTTTTGTTGACCATCCCTTAGTGAATTGTCACGCGCTTGCGCACAAGTGCACCTGTTCAGTTTTTTTTTTTTTTCACCCCCCTCTCCCCTTTTAACAACCCTCTTTGTACCTTTAAAAATGCAAATGCGCATTAGGAAAGGACAACTTAACCGTCAAGGCTAATTCGATTTAGGTGCATACACACCCTCCTTTGAGGCATTCTTCCCATGCCTGTGTGAGAAGTTCTCCGTTAAGTTGCCCTATTACTGCGACAGCAGAAATTGTTGCGCTCACTCCTCTGACAGGTAATCATCTTCCTCGTCCTCCCCGTAGATGTCCCCCCCATCTGAGTCATCTCCATCATCATCTACCCCGTACATGTCCCCCTCATCAGCGACGTCATCGTAGGATTCGTCATCATCATCTTCATCATCATCTTCCTCTTCATTCTCCTCGAGGCCCTGCTTTTGCACCCTATCTGCGTCTTCATCATCGCCCAACCGATTAATGCTACTAACCGGCCTGATACCGTCCAGATCGGTACGTGTGCCGCCTTTACCCCCAACCTGATCGGCGTCGTCCCTACGGAGCTGATTAGTGCGAATCTGACTAGCATTTAGCGAATTAGCGCCCACGCGCTCGATATCCTTTAACTTCTGCAGTTCATCGAATCCTGTCCTCCTGGTCATTATCCCTTCATCGTCATCATCACCATCGTCGTCATGCCCATTCAGAGGTGCATCAATTGGGGGGTCTCCTTCAGATGCAAGTAAATTTTCCCTTTCTGAGTCTCCTCCACTAGGGGCTGACTCTCCAACTGAGTCGGATTTTTCTCCTACTTTGTTCTCCATACCAGCCTTAAGCACAATGTGGCCCCGAAGTTCATCTTTGCTGTCTTTAAGAATCACCTTATCGATAGTGTGAACATCCAAATTTTCTATGCGCTCATAATTAACATTTATAATTAGGTGAAAGACGCTAGGGGATCCTAGAAGTATACCTTCCAATGGAGGAAATATATTGTCCTTAAAAAAAACGGTGACTTCCTTTCCAGCATTACTACACCAGTCCCTCCTACACACAAGGATATTTTTACTCGGAAGAGATGAAACGACTAACTCAAAAAATGGCAAAATAATAATTTCTTCATCTATTTCAAGCTCCTTTAATCTTTCTGCTATTTTTTTCACTAATTGTTTCAAGTCGAATAAAGTTATTTTGTAATTTTTTCCTTGCGTCTCGTCTGGAATGACAAACACTTCTACCTTCCCTGCATACCATGTCACATCGTAAATATCTAATTTGGATGGTCTCCTAACTTCCTTCATAGGATAATCATACATGATGACATCACGTATCACTTCTTCAGCTCTCTTTCTCCATTTACAATTCAGCGAATCGTCCCACTCGTATAACATATTTTCCACGGGTGACTTGGCCTTTGTATATAGTACGTTTTCTTCAAGTAATCTAACATTTTGGAGATTGTGCTCTCCATTCGTTGGGGAAGATTCCCCTCCGTTTGGCACCACATCTACGGTGCTTTCACTGTTCCTATCGGTGCTCTCTTCACACCTCATTTCGCCGCACTCCTCTCCGCGCAACTTCTCAATACTCGATAGCCCCTTCTCATCCCATAAGGAGAACTCGTCCTGCAACTCCCCCCTCCGCTTCGCTTCCTCCTTCCGCTTGTCCTCCTTTAATTTCTCCAACTTCTCCCTTCTCTTCTCCTCGTACAGTTTCCTGAACTTATCGGGGAGTAACTTCAGTTCGTCCTCTGTCAATGTCCATGTACTCCTTGAGGATTCTTTTCGTTCTTCCCATTTTGCCATTTCTTCCTTCGCCTCCCTCAGCGTTTTTATCTCCTTCTTGAAGTACAATTTTCTTATGTCTTCCACGGATACAGTAGCAGGGGCATCTACATTCGCCTGACCACCAAGTGGTTCTCCATCGGTTCGGTATTTCTTCCCATTAGTTGCTTCTCCCGGCTCGGTGCTCGTTTCATCTCCTTCCCTATTTCCCTCCCTTCCACCATCGTGCAACTGTTCCGCAAGCAGCTTATTCCTAAACTCCCGGTACCCCGTTTTGTCATACGTTATGTTGTACTCCACCTCCAGATCTGTTTTCTCAAATTGGTAGTCGTTATCATTCCTTCTTAGTTCATCCGTGCTGGGCCAAGGTGCTATTCCCCTGAACGTTGCGTCATATTCGGTTAAATCATTTTCTTCATCATTTTCATCAAAGCAATCTACCATGGAATATTCTACCTTGGGGTCGATAAGGGACAACAGAGAGTGATGTATCTTCTGTCTATCCTTTCCAGAAACTTTTTTAACCAAACACGGATGGATATACTTCCTAAAATTCGTATCCTCAATGTAATCCTCAATAGTTGCTTCAGGCAAAGCTTTCATTTTTTTTTTTTTTTCTTCATTCAATTTTGAGAATTCCTCCGAGGACATCTTTCCTATCTCTATCGCACTGTCTGGGTATTCTTCACCATCCAGCTTGTTACCTCCATTTGGGGGATTCTCTCCATCGGCATGCTCATCCTTTTTTTGCCTTGTGTATAAATTATTAGGCACGGTGATGTAAGGGTATCTGTCGGGGGAGTGTGTTGTTGAAAAGATAGAGAAGAAAAATACATTACAGATGTTGGAGGTTTAGGAAATGCCGTAAAATTGGATGCTGAAGGTGTAGAACAGATTATCTCCCCGGACTACGCCATGTGTAGGGTCACACTAGACACAGATGTAAGATACTACCAAAAGGGAAGAACCCCTAGGGGGACTGACCATATGGATGGAAACTTACATCGGCTCGGGAGGAAGGTTATACTTGAAGTACTCCTCTGGGATTTTATTTTCTGTTAAATGGGTTATTTTTATGGAGTAAAGTTTCTTCCCACTTTTCCCGTTTATCTTAATCGGGCTTATTCTTTTCACTCCGCATGGGTTGTTTTGTTTTGTCCACGGGCCATTGGGAATTAGGCTGAGAAGGGGAGAAAAAAGGGGTGCGCATCTGTTTATGCTAATTACCACCCGAAGATGCATTTCTATTGAAATTTTCACATTCAGTTATATTAAACGTGCGATGTGTTCGACTACCTGCGGTCCCCATTGGATACAGCGAAGCCATAGCAGACGGGTAGAAAAAAAAACGCACGAAGAAAAAGGCTTAAAATTATGCGAAACGTTCTTTCGTTAGTTTGATGCCAAAACATGTTCAGACTATATCTACATGTGAATGGAACTGAGTTTCTTGGGTACAACTCTAACCTTTATACAAGTCACTGTTGGGCGTACAGATGCATGCATCCCCTCCACACACACATACACACAGACACAGTTGGTGGCCTAGGCCCTCTTACGTTGCCGATAATCATGTATGTAGGGTTTATAAGGATAGAAGTGGGAAGAGGGAAGTACACACATTTCATCTGCTGTTGTTAGGGAGTCCTCTTTAAACAGATCAAACGGGAAATGCAGCATCGTCGGTAGCATCAGTAGAAGCTTTAGCGGAGGTTGCTTTTTCTCCGACTTGTACTCATGTCAACGTAGGTGATGATCCATATTTTTCTTTTTTTAAAATTTTTTAAAAAAGGCGAAAACCAACTGGAGATATGAACATATGGAGCCTCGTAACATATTCACATTTGGCAATCTTCTGGCGAAATGGCATCCTCTCCTTTTATTTTTCGATAGAGCCGCAAAACGTTATGGCAATGTAAAAATTAGAAAGCTGTACAGCGGCACAAAAAAAAAAAAAATAAAATAATAAAATACTTCTATGTGATGTAAGAAGTTGCCAACAAGGATGGCCATTTTCATGCAAACAAAATTAATTTCGCAAAATTCGTTACAGAAAAAATCAGAATGAAAACCTCATTTCGTCATTCATGTAGGTATCTAATCATTCGCCTTTTCATATTTGAACTGCACATGAGGAACATTGCCCCCTTTTTTCCTACACCTATAGGGATATTTACTCTGGTTTGCACCTCAAAAGGGGAGCCTAATTAATCAGCCTCTCCTCTTCCTTATTCATTTTTCTTTTTCCCCCCCCAAATTAAGTGTAAAAAAAAAAAAAAAAAACCTAGATGTTTCCTGAAATGGCTCTCGCTTCAGCATTTGGGATTGTTCCAAGTCTGGCTCAGCCAAGGAATGACGCAGTACCTCCGGTGTGTGTGTGAGCTGTCCATGGAATAACCCCACGTGTGCGCACGCTGTGTATGCACTTTTGCGTAAAATTAAATGAGTGGAAGATCAGGATGCGACGGTTTTTCTCTAACTCCGCATTCGCGGTAACCTCTTCGCTCAAGTGCCATTTTGCACATTTCACAAAGGGTAAGAAAAAATTGGTAAAATAATATATCGTTGTTACATGTGGCGATATTCCACACACCCCTGTGCAAACGCAGCTCCATAACGATATGCACAACGACAAAAAAAAAAAAAAAAAAAAAAAAAAAATACATAATTAGATAAATGGATAAATGAAGTAAATCAAATGAACAAAACTGAATGGAGTGCAATTCGCCGTCTGTAGCGCATTTGTAGAAAGACATTCGGCACCCACGGGAGTTACCATCAATCGTGCGAAGTTGGACCACTTGGTAGGCATGCACATGCATATAGACGCACAACGACATTCTCCCTCCATATGGATGATGGGTGTCCTCCCTCTCTCCAGTGGAATCACATACGTCATTTTTACAAACTGCAAAAAGGGAAAACTACGAATTTGAATAACAGTGCGGGGTGAGAACTATATAATGGTCGAGGTGAAAAGATGTATCAGCTGGATGTGTGTGTGGGTGAGAAGCCCCATTCGGAAGGAACATAATAAGTTACGCTCCTGTGAGGAAATTCCCTTATATCTTTTGGCGCAGAGGAAAGCGGTAATGAACAGGAAACTGTCAAGAGGCTGTTAAGCAAGGGAAGGACACTCACAATTTATTTTCTGAGTTCCTCATCCCCGCAGTTTTGCTACGACATTATATCATTATGCCGTTACGACGCTTTTTTGCGCCCCCCCTCCCTCCTCAAAAGCTGTGGCAATCAAGCTTGACAAGATACTCGATATCCTCAGGGTTTGTGCTAACCCACTTCTTGGGTGCCTCACTAGGAAGGTACCAGTCGACCTCGTCCACGTTCTTCGTGACAGATGCCTTAAGGATGAGTTTGAGGAAATCCTGCCTGATTTCCTCAAAATCCCGATACACTTCATTCCTCTTCTCAATCATATATCCACAAGCCTTTGGATTATTCGTAATTTTGCTGAGGCGTAGGAATTTTGCCGCACTGCTGTATTTAAACGTGGCTGTGTAAATGGCCTTGAATATCGTTAAAATGTGATCCCGGAATTTGGAAGAATTACTGGGTTCTACAAAAATGATGCAGGAATTACATCTGCTGGTATTGTTTTTACAATTCTGTAAGGAGTCTGCCAAACTGTCAAACATATCTACGACAGATGGAGATATCTGTAGATCCTCTTCCCAATCACCACTATTTCCAATATTGTCCATTCGGCAAGTAATATAATCCAAAGTGCTTTTTGCAAAGATATACTTAAAACTATTCATCTTTACAAAGTCTGCTTTTGTATTAGGGGGAGAAATGTTGGATTGTACTACAAGGCCGTTTAGATAATCCTCTTTAAAATATTTCATGCTTAATATTTTCACGAATTCAACTTTTCTCTTCAAAAACAATTTTTTCAATTTTTCACATTTTAAAGCTTCCTTACTAGCTAATCCACTGAACTCTACTCCTATATACCTTCCAACAGTTCCCCACTTTTCATGCATCTGTACAGCAAGAGGATGATTTCCATGTCCTACTTCCATAATTGTATCGTTTTCCGTAATAGGAGAAAAGTACTCCTTCTCATCAATAACCATCTTCCTAATTTTGGGCTTCAATAATTCTGTGATCATGTCCACAGCTAATTCCGTTGTTATTCCTGTGAAAGGCCTTACTTTATCATTTCCTTGTGTGTAATAATCATCCCAACATTTTTCTTCTTCTTCCGGTTCAAAGTCGCAATGGATAGATTCAGTTTTTGATATTCCGGAATAGTTGGACGTGCAGCACGTGGTGTTGTTGCTATTCATGTCTCTTTCTGCTCCATCCGAATTGGTTTGCTTCTCCTGTCCTGCGTTTTCGTTTAGCATTTTATTTATCTTCGACTTTATCAACCGCTCGCTTCTCTTCAATGGACTACATAGGTAGGAGATGTACTCATTCCTTATGTACTCGGGCAGATCCCGCACGTTCGACTCCTGCATTTGCCACTTGTCTGCCAAAGCACCGGCGTTTCCCAGATTGGCCAGATCAGCCGGATCGATCATTTTCGTCACGCTCACAGAATCCACCCCGTTTACTGTGTCAGATACATTTTCGGAATATTTTCTTCCCACTCTGCGGGGGGTATATAAATAGACTAATTCATCATAAATGGATTTTTTTTTTTTTTTTCTCTTCGTCACACTCCTATTGGCCACTTGATCAGAATGAAGATCTTTCAACATTTCATTAATCTTCCTCTTATTTGTGTATTTCCTCTTCGGGGTTATAAACATAGATGCTCCGTCTCTTTCTTCATTTTCGAACTGGAACAGATTCCCCTTGTTCACTTTTCTAGGTGTATATACTCTCTTCTTGCTGCTATATGTCTTTACGTATTTGGTATTTTCACAGATTATGTCATCATCATATCTTTTGCACGGTGTTTTGCTCATGCATAGGCTCATCATAACGTCATCCGCCCCATCCTCGAAGTTGCTGATACCTTCCCGGAGCTTCTTCAACTCAAGGGAAGGTGTTTCCTCCATCATCATTGGAAACACCTCCGGAACTCTTCTCTCTTCCTTCTTCTTTGATAGCAAGTCATTTTTATTTTCGCTTCCTTCCATTTCATTTTTGCTTATCTTCACCAAATTACTGTATTTCTTCTTGGGAAGTATTCGCTCTTGCTCCTCTACGCACGCGTGCGCTACGTCTCCCTGCTTCTCCATTGTATACTCAAGCGTATTCAGTGTAAAGGAGGGGGAGGGGAGGAGAGTAGCTATCCGCGAGATCGACGTCTAACTGGGCTGTTGATCAACTACCTATCTGCTGCGGCGTTCCTTCTGCTCCTTTGGATTATATTCAAATTTTCAGACCTCCGTGAAGCGCAACTCTTCTGCTGTGCCAACCGTGTGACTCCTCCTCGCGAAGGACATGCACGCACAGACACGCAGATACGCAGGTATACAGAGACACCCCCTGGGGAAATAACTCCTACTAAGGATGTGGCTCTTTAACAATTGGATCCTCCCTGAGGGCTCACACTAACATGGGGGCGTTTGCTCGTTTGTTGATATTCCCCCAATTGACAAATCGTTCAAACGTTTTTATCCTGAGTGGACACAAAAAAAAAAAGAAAAGAAAAAACTTCCTGCTCGATTACGTATTTAACGCTTGCAGATACGAATGATACATCGGTACATGGTCTTCTTGGTTAACTTCCTTTTTTAAACTCTTTAGAATAAAATATATTGTCCATATGTGCACTCCAGACGAGGATCCAATTTTTTTTTTTTTTTTTTTTTTTTTTTTACAAGGTTGCTAAAATATTTGCTATGATATGCACACGTTATGAGTGTAAAAACACTACTACTAATGAGGAAGGAAAAAAAAAAAAAAAAAAATGCAGAAAAAATTAATTACGCTTATTCTGTTCCATTCTGTTCAGACAAAACTTTCCTCTTGATGTGTGCCAAAATGGATATGTATTTACGGCAGGGCGATGAAGTATATAATTTGTGGGCGACCTGGCCTCTTTCGTCGTAAAAGGTAGCCCAGGAGGATTCACAGCCAGGGGGCCAGGATGCCTTTTTCCACCCTCTGCTTGTGCCTTCCCCTGGGGCATTACCCTGAGGATGGAAAAGGGGCAGGGGGGTCCGCAGCAGAATGAAGATAAATGGCTATAAGCTGCGTGACAAGGTTACCAGTCACACTTGGCTGTTGCCCGTTCCCCAGACTGAGGAGAAAACAAAAGTAGGAATGGGCCCCCGAAGCAAATAACTTGCTAAACGCAAAAAGGCGTTATTTTTTTATATTCCATTTTGAGAATATCACGAAAAAGTCAACTTTTTTTTTTTTTTTTTTTTTTTTTTTTTTTTTTTTTTTTCTCCCTATTATGTACTTTACCTCTTAGGCGAAACAAATACAGATCGGCGAAAGGTTACGGTCATTTTGTATTTTTGCTAGAGAGGAGGAGTAACTACGAAGCTCTGTAAAAAGGGCATGCAAAAGTAGCACAGCATGTGATAAATAAAGGTAAATCATTAAGGTATAATAAAAGGTGCCAAAAAAAAAAAGAAGGAAAAAAATTTGAATGTCCATTTGGGTCGCATGCTTTTTGCGTATTTCCATTAGCCCCTCTTTTACGAGGCAGAAATTTGTTCATATATTTACGGCGCAAAAAAGAATTGCTCCGGCAGTTGCGCGACAATATGCGAAAAAAAAAAAAAAAAATGACAGATCGAAAAATAGGGGGAAAAAAGAAAAGAAAAATCAAAATTTCACTTCGCGCAGTTAGGACTTCAATTTTCCCCAGTCGATTTCCATCATGTTCCCCCACCCCCAAGGTCGCCTTCCATCTGTGGTCATCTTTTGAAAAATACCCCACAAGCAGTTGTTGGGTACATGTTTGCACATTTTTTCCATCATCTTTTGGACCATTCTTTTGTGACTTTTACGCAATGTTCCTTCAATTCTCCGCATTTCCCATTTTTGCAATTTCCGAGCTATGCGACGAAGCGAGTCCACATTTTAAAAAATTCGCGAAGAGCCAAATATGCGACCTCTTCTCGGGGAAAGGAAAAAATGTGCTTCCACCACGCATCTTTTCCTGCAAAATGCCCCTTCCTCCAAAAGCATATAGCAGAAAAAAAAAAAAATTCCAACAAACGAACCACATACGAATAAATTGCATGCCATTCTCACATATAAGCAACATGATAATTGGGGTGAACAAAATTAGCACAAGAAAGGTTACAAAAGGAGTCTTCCTTGGTGAAGAAAAAAAAACAACAACAACAAAAAAAAAAAAAAAAAAAAAAAAAACGGATGGGCATATGCCCACTATACCACAATACAATTGATTGTTTTTTTCCTCCCATCCGAATCACAAACGTGGACTCGTACCGTTTCTCTAAATAATTGCTCCCGTTGCAGAGTCCACTGGACCTAAAATCAATAGGGAATGTGATCAAAAGAGGAACCATGAGGGGAGGACATAAAAATGACGGCCATGTGCATATGTGTATATTGCTCTGAATGGGTTATCTCCTATTCGTCTTCTTCATCCTTACCACTGGCCCATTTTTCCGCTTGCTCAGTCGAATTCCCGATGGGAAGTCGCGTGTAAATCTGAGAAGGTGGTATGTGGAAAGGGAAATTTTTACTCCGGGAGAAGAGAAGTATATAATGCACACGTAGAGGCAGTTTTATCTACATATATATATATATATATATATATAAATATGCACATATCCGTTTAAGCACTTCTGTTGTGTGCCCCTCACCACAGAGTTCTGGATTTCCCCTTCGCAAGGCCAATCAATGGCACAAAAATTTAGGAAGTAATTTTTCTGACTGTCTGAAAGGTTTTCAAATTTGTAGTATCTTTTGCATATTTTGCTTTTGTATCTAACTGGGGCTTTGCAGTATCCCTTCTTGATGGATGGCACCCAACCAAGGGGACACGGAAAGGAGTAATTGCGCAAGCAGTGGTCCCTCTCTGCACGGTGATGAATAGGTGGAGGAAAAAAAAAAAAAAAAAAAAAAAAAATGCACATGTGCACAGTGCACACAATTCTACACAATTCTGTTACCTAGTCAAATGGGTGAAGTAACATGTGAGACCCTGTATATGCAATTTGTGCAGTTATGTATTTTTTTTTTTGTTGTTGTTCTTTCTATCGGGGGATTACCTTTGAAGGGGAAATCCACCTCACACGCGATGGAGTAGGAGTCTTTCTGCTCCGAACTCATTGTAGCAAATGAAACTTCGTCGCTGCACTTGGCGCTTTTCTTGTAATTTTCTGGGGCTAGACATAGTCCATTATCCATCGGAGACCATCCACTGTGTATTGGGCCGCATTCCATGAGAAGGAAAAAAAGGGAAAACTTGTATACTGTGCATATCTCTTTCCTGTAGTCACTCGGGGGAGAAAACTTGCCGTTCTATCCGGCGATGTCCCTTTCACACTGACTCGCTTGAAGAGTCTCTTGAAGAGTCGCTTGAATGCTCTCTTCAATGATCACTCCATGGCTCCTTACATGGGGCACGGGGCGGAGTAATCCCTTTGGTACTGATTTACTGTAACGGTGTAGGGCCAATTGACGAGGCAGACATTTTCGATGCTTCTTTTCCTTTCCTCAGATTTGTACTTTTTCAAATTAGCAATTTTTGGACAGGGCCCATCATAATCGCTCGGTGCTTTACATCTATGTTCTCCAATTTGTTGCCAACTGATGGGACACACATCATCGAAGTTCGTTTCGAAGGTGACGGATTTGCACCTCCACCTGATACCGCAATTTTCTTCCATTTTCTTTTTCTTTTCAATGGATAGGTTGGAGAACTTTATACTTCCCTCGCACGTTCCATTTGTATTCACTCTTGCACTTGCATCTACGCCTATGCAGATTCCTTGTCCTATGTCAGTCCAGTTTATGGGGCACAGAGCATCGTAGTCCGTTCCATAGGGGCATGTTTTGGGTAGGCAGGGCCAGGTGGCTTCACAAATCTCACCCCAACTCTCCTTCTGGTGATCATATAAGTTAATCAGCTTGTCTTGCACCTGTGTGGGGAGAACGTTGTGGTGAAGGTATCTGGTGGAGGTAATCTGATCTTCCGGAAGAGGAGTTATTATTACAGCACAATGGGGGAGAGACGCACCTTGCGACAAGGCCCTTCATATGAATTCAACGGGACGCATCCAGAACTTGTTCGGAAGAAGTGAAGCGGGCACGGAAGCGAAAAATCTTGGAGACACATCTGGCAAGTGGGAAGGAGGAAGGAAAAGAAAAAATCACATTTTATGAAAAACACAGATGGGTATATGACAAGACATACAAAAAAGGGAGTAATAGAAAAAAAATCGTTTCTTAATATTGCCCCTTTCTTATGATTAGTACTTCTTCAGAGTCTTCCATGGCCTTGAAGGGGAAAAAAAAAAAAAAATTTAAACATTTCTCACAAGGGTATCAAAGGAGCTGACAAAACAGGGGATGTAAAAAGGAGCGTCTACTCGAAGCATCCATTTCGCCATTTTACCATTTTACCTGTTCAATTTTTTCCAACTCTCCCGCATCAAATTTTTTGTAAAGCGTATCTTGACTCATGGCGTTGATGACCTCCGCTTGGTACTTCCTCACATTGGTTTCTTCCTCTTCCGTTTCGCCGTCCTCCTGAGGGAAGAAGTTGTTCGGCGTGGCAAATGGGTAACGACCAGGTAGACGCAGAACAAGAGGGTGGGGATTTCTTCCCTTGTTATATATAACCATCGTAGGAAAGAGCCCCCTACCGCTCTGTATGTATTGCTCCCCCGTTTTTCTCCTCTCTTACCTTATTCTGGGCTTCTGCAAAATTCTGAGCTGCTTCCTCCAAATCATCAGACAAAAACTCACTGTCTTCTCTCGCCTCTTCTTCATCCTCCTGAGCGGGCCTTACAGTAGTAACGCATGTACTGTATTTCTTATCGAAGGGGAAATGAATTGGCACGTCATTTTTCCATGTGTACTTGACTCAGTCCGGATGTTGGTAAGTCCTCCAAACTGTACTTCTCCTTAACTGCTTCATTCGCCTTGTGCACGGATTCTATGCATTATTGTTAGTATGCAGGAAGAAGGGGATACAAAGGGAGAGTTTATAATGTATGCCGCTCAATTTGAGGGGGACTATACCAAGAGGTCCCATCAAGAGATTTTTCTATTTTGTGTGCATGGCAGAATAAGTCCGCTATTGTAATCCTGTTATATGCCATTCTGACAATTAAGATTAAGTAAATTTTTTTTTTTTTTTTTTTTTTTTTTTTTTTTTTTTTTTTTTTAGAACTATTCATACCTATTACACTTGCGTTGGATGCATCCACCCTTTCTTTTGCATCCTTCGTGTTAGATTCATAATTTTGTAAACGATCCGTCTTGTCCTTTTCCCTGGACGATTGACTTGTTATGTTGTCCCCCTTATTGGGGTCACTCAAATGGACATCTCCCGAAAATGTAAAGGGGACTCTTTTGCCGCTAAGCGGGGCATACGCATGTGAATATTTTTGCACCCCTACGGAAAAGAGGCAACTCAAAAGAACAAGCAGATTCATTTCGAGAATGTGGCAGAAGTAACGACCTAATGGAAGGCTACACGGTACAGTTAATGGGTCACATAAAAAAAAAAAAAAAAAAAAGAACACCTGGACGCTTGAACCAGTATGAGCTTGAGCGAATGTAGAACTATTTTGTCCCCTTCCTCCTTCGATTTCACAAGACAGTTGTTTTTTTTTTTTTTTTTTTTTTTTTTTTATGCAAAGGTGTGATAATTACCTCTGCAGCTGCTTTCGCTACTGTCATGTTTTTTTTTCCTTTTTCTCACTTTATTTTTAAATAAATTAACAATTTAGCAGAGAAAAGAGGTATGAAATCTGCACATCCGGGAAGCATCCCCAATTATGCCTAAACAATAACATCATTATCGTCTTAACACCGTGTCCACATGTAGATACACCATCCCTGCGCGGTTGGAAAAAAAAAAAAAAAAAAAAAGTTCGAATGTCACCCATCCGATTACACAAACATACATTCCTAATTATATTTTTTTTTATAGTTTTTAATTTGTCCATTTAAAAAAATCAAAAAGGGGAATCCCCTCAGAATGGATGTTGCAATCCTGCGGTGAATAAATGTGCGCACATGGCCAATTAGCAAATCAGTTGCAGTCGATGCGGGTCTGACTCGCGTGGAAGGGAGACTCTTCTCAGAATGCGTGTCACAAAAAAAAAAAAATAAATAAATAATAAAAATAAAATAAAAATAAAAATAAAATAAGGAACAAACAGGAGATGCAAAAGAATACAGGTGAACAAAAGATGTCGCAAAATCCGTAGGTCGCTCTATGGCTCAGAGAACCAAGGATGGTTGAGGGCCTCCTCGGCGGTAATCCGCGTGGCGTAGTCAAAGGTGAGCAGGCGCCGGAGCAGGTTCCTCGCGTTGACGTTAGGGAGGCCCACGCCCGAAGGGTCTCTCTCCTGTAGGATCCTCTGAAACTGCTCGTCGTCGCAGGGAGTGGAGAGCAACGGGTGCGCACGCGAGTGTTGGTACATCATTTGCTTCATCTGCGCATTATTGTCGCAGTGCATACAAGTGTTTGCCTCATGGAGATGCAAATTTGTGCCCATAATATTCATGTAGGCAGCTTTTCCGGAGTCCTCACTAAAACTATGAGGGGGTTCCAAACCAGGCTCGTACAAGTGCAGACAGTTGGCATCTGCACAAAGGGGAGAGGGTTCAGGGAAGAAGGGAACTAGACACTTGTACGTGTTCGCAAGGTATTCACTTCCCCAATTTCTCAACGCACGTTTTTTCAAACGGACCAAATTGAAGGAGAGATAGTAATGCAGAGAATTTAAGATTGTGTTGTTTTTATAAATGGATGAATGAGCAAGTCTTTCCCGTTTGAGAAAGATCAATTTGTTTGAAGATAAATTCCAGGGCATTAAACACAATTCGGAAAGACTCTGTAAAAAGATTGCCTCTTTTAATGCCTCTGGGGTTGCATACTTGGAGTAGAAATTATGGAGCTTCATTGCATTTCTTTTATTTTTAACCTCCAGAGGATTTTTCGTGCCCAAGACGAACTGCAGAAATACGATGCCTATGCCCCACATATCATAATATGGCCGACGATTAAAGTTCCTTTTCATATGTCCAAATAAAGATTCTGGTGGTTGGTACCCTTCTGTTTCTTCATTTTCTGAAGGAGAAAATAAAAGGTCTTCATTATTATATTCAACTGCACTACCCCAGTCACCTATACGAACGGTAAATGGGGTACTTGCAGAAACGAAAATGTTCTCCATTTTTATATCCCTATGAGTGATCCCCCTTTTATGTGCATTATAAACTCCTTTTAAAATTTGGTGCACTAAATCTCTCAGTACTAGCATGCCAATACTTTGCTTCTTTATGCTCCACCATAATTTACTTGGGGTTAACATCCCTCCCTTATTTTTGTCTACCTGAAATAGGTGATTGGCCAACGAGTACCCTTCATTTGCAAAAACTAGCCATACATACTTCCGTTCCTCATTCCCATTTTCTCTTTCATATTCTGTAAAAAATTCAATAAAACGGCTTATATTTTGGCAATTCTTTAGCAATTCCCCAAAGTATATTTCTCTCTTTGCACTTGCCTCCGATGTTTCTTCATCCTGACGAATTAGTATTTTCTTTAACACTACATCTTTGAATGGGGATTCCTTCTCCATATTTATTGCATACCAAATTTCTCCAAATGCTCCACTTCCCATTTTTTCCTTCACTGTATACTTTAGCTTCTTCGCTTCGTATCGCTTTATCTCTCTCTTAAG
This sequence comes from Plasmodium knowlesi strain H, assembly GCF_000006355.2. Taxonomy (NCBI): domain Eukaryota; phylum Apicomplexa; class Aconoidasida; order Haemosporida; family Plasmodiidae; genus Plasmodium; species Plasmodium knowlesi. Next base: position 2,796,448 of record NC_011913.2, on the reverse strand, counting down.
GTCGTAGTCTGTTCCTTTCTCTACATAGTTCAGGAATAGCCTCTGGGTAAAATCTATCATTTTGTATGTTTCCTTTAGCCATGACATCGCCGTGGACAACTTCCCTTCACTTTTCTTCTCTTTATCTTTTCCAATTTCACCTGCCTCCACTCCATTGGAATCAATATATCCCCTGTACTCCTTCTGCTCATAGTCATAGTCATAGTATATCTGTACGTCTGATAAGCTAGACCCGTAAATAGTTTTTGTGTGTCCTTCTCGATTGTTGTCGCTCCTTAAACGCAAAGCATAGAGAGACTGATCAGCGTTTACCATACAATTTGTACAGCTCTCCTCTCCTTTCATTCCATGTTCTAATGCTGCACGAGGTATAAAAATGACATCCAATTCATGGTCACTACTCCTTTTCGTTTTTCGGAACACATCTTTTATCTTCTTCGTTAGCAGGTATTTGTCATTCAGGAGGTTTCGGCACATGGAGGATCCAGCGCGAACCCTCCCCCAAATAAATGTATCTCCAATCGAGGCGTCTTCACTTTTGCAACGGTTATATTTCCCTCCTTCACCATTTTTTCCTGAGGGATGCTCCTTCATCCCCTTTGCGTTGGCAAAGGTTACACCGAATAACCCCCAACCACTTTTCCCCTCCAACGCCAAAAGAGATAGCACAGCAGCATACGCTTTGATCCCCCCGCAAAAGAAGCAGACATATTTCCAAATTTTGTTAAGAACTACGTAAACCTTTGTGTAGTCATTTTGGGAGTCCAATTTTTCAGTGGGAGGAAATCTCGAATGAGAAATGAAATTTTTCTTCTGGATAGTCTTCCATACAACTGAAATATTACCCCAAAGCGGGGCAACATTGTTGAAAAGAGTTGAGGCATCTTCTCCATTTTCTACCTCCGGAGCACCACCAAATGGAGAGGACGCCTTCCGCCGCGGTATGGTTAGCCAATTTTTTAAAAGCAACAGACGAAAAAAATGTGTAGGGTTAAATTCAGTCCACTTTAAACTTTCGTCCAATTCCGACGGAGTGCAACTCTTTCTAAATATACTAAGTATTGTAATATCATGAATCAGATTCACAAGGGGGAGGTGGAAAACGCTTATCACAGTAATTACGATAAGGATAGAAGTATATATGATGTATGAAAATAATTTCATTTTTTTTTTTTTTTTTTTTTTTTTTTTTTTTTTTCCTTCTTCAAAGGTGTAAATGAGTAAACAGAAATTCACATTTGGTCGGCGCTCTTGTGGAATTCTCTCTCTGGGGCAAATTGTTCTCAGGTGTGAATGAATTAAAATAAGTAAGCATAAGACGAGTGTTCACCCCAGTTAGTGGCAGACTTTCATTACAAATATGCAGTGATCCCCTCCGTAGGGAGCCACAGTGGATGAGCAGATTTATGTGCAGTGTGCCCCCCTTTTAGGTGCGTTGGCAGTTCGGAAGGGGACACATAATGCAAGGCAATTTTTCAGCAAAGAAAGTGAAGAAGCTCAGGATAAAATTATAACTCGCATTGGTTACATATGTATTATATATATATATATATATTTACCCCGTGGGGGTATATATTCATCCCATTGCGTCGGGGCGAATCTGATGGGAAGCTCACCTCAATGATACTCTTACAATTTGGTGGAGCTTGCCACGTGAGTCTGTATTACCGTAAAATTATCTAGCTACGAGTGAATTTATCACAGGGAGAAAACACATACACATAAATTCGCACACACAAATGTGTGCGTACACCTATAAATATTTATGCGGGTAATAAGGGAGAGGTGAAGTTGTAGGGAAACTTACATCCTACACTACGCAAAAAAGAAAGCTCAACAAACGTACTCCGGAAGGAGACTCTGCTTCGTTCCGCAAGGTGTGAAACCCCAGATTATCATTTTGGCGGATTTCATACAGCAAGGAAGAGAACTTTCCACATATCACTCCCATGTTAAGCAGTTTTTCTCAATTTATAAAAAAAGAAAAAAAAAATGATGAAACTGTTTCGAAGCGGTGTTAGCGGGGGGCATATGCGCTTCTCCTTCATCAGGTCACTTTACCTCAGCGGAACTCTCCACTTTGCAACCTCTAATTTGAACCTACTGTGGTGTTTACCACGGAGGAGACAGGCATACAAATGGGCAGATGAAGCCATTTATATGATTCACCAAATGGACTAACCGTGAGATGTTCCTCTTAAACGAGGCACATTAAGTTATATTATCTCGTTGGGCGAACCAGTAGGAAAGCATACACTTTTTGTAAAAACTAGGCTAAAGCTAACAGTCGTGATCCGAGAAAAGTAGAGTTCCCCTTTTTTCTACATTCACGTATAGACGTACGCTTTTAACGCATCGAATTTAATAGAAACAGGGATGCCTTCTTTATTTTTTCATGCTACACTCGTTGAGCGTATAGGGACATAGCGCCTGATGAATGCCGCTCTCTCTACGGAGAACATAGACGGGGGTTATCACAACCGCTTGAGGTCAGCACCGTGATAAACGGGTCTCCATACAAATGTACCTACGTACGTACCTATGCAATTACCCATTAGGTGTTACCCCTCGGGGGGGGGGGGGAATTTTTTTTTTTTTGTGTGAGAATTGGGGAATAGGATAGGAGAACCCAAGCGGTGTCCCTTTTTTTGTTCGTATGGACAGTTTAACATTGCATACGTGGGTTCTACATTGTTAAGGAGGCATCGTAGAGACAATATGTACTTCGATGAAGGTTTTCAACAAGACTATACATTTCGACGTCCAGAAAAAGTACTCCCCATAGTGGGGTGCTATTATAAAGGGATGCAACTGGAGGGGTAACCTCGGAATGTTTTTCCCCATCGAGGGCATTACCCTTCCATTTGTGTACCAGGCCATGAGGTGTTCTTTTTCCTCGTATGTCATGTCAAATTCCTTCTTCCCATGAAGAAGTGTATTCCAGTGTAGATGACCAATGCAGCATCATCCCTTGCGAGCTTTTTATTCGCATATCCCTACTCCTTCCATAATGTGGATCTGACACATGGATGGAGTCCCACGGCTAGTCATTCCGATAATAACCATTAGGTTTACTCAGAAGTATCATTTTATTTTCCATTTTTTTTTTTTTTTTTTTCCATAAGTGGAAAATTTCTTTGTATATTCCTTGCATATTCTTCAGAGCACACAGCTAGTCAATGGTACACGATTATACTAAAGTGGTAAATGTTTTTCCCTCCTCTTCGCTAGTATATTTTATTTCCACATTTTTCACACGCAAAGGTATGTACGTAAGTATTTTTTTTTTTTTTTTTTTTTTTTTTTTTTTTGCGAAACAAGAAGCGTAGAAATGTGAGTTATCTTTTTTTACTTGGGAAATTAACTCGTAGGAATTTTTTCTTTTTTTTTTTTAAGGTTATTTTTTGGAAGCAAGAAAAAGGTTGAACATTTGGAACCATTACTATTTAACCAATTGCGGAAAATAAAGGATAAAAAAAAAAAAGGAGAAGAAAAAATTTGCGGAATGGAAAAAATATATATCATACGTCATTACCACATGTTAGCAAAGTACGTGGGGCAAGAATGTTCGGATTTCCACTCGTGCTTAAGAATGATTAGAGGGGAAAAAGGTGCTCCTGCGCATACGCGATGTATGAACATTTATATACTTGTTCTAGCCTCTAGTCCCCTTTTCTGGCTCTCATTTTCCCCATGCACTGCATAAGGTGGAGAATACCCTCCGAAGTGCCTTACAGCATAATATATTGCACTGGATGAAAATGAGCTTCACTAAATTGCCCCAGGTATTGTAGCCCCCTTGACGGAAATGAAGCAGGCTGTTAGTTCCCATTATTTTTTTGAAAGCAGCGTAGCTCAGAGGAAGAGTGGGGGGCTCATAACCCCCAGGACCGTGGATCGAAACCACGCGCTGCTATAATTTCACTATTAAAAATGAATAATTCCATGCCGCACAGTATGTACATATGTTATATTATATATTTTGCATGTGTTTGCAAATATATAAGAAAGGGAAAATTCAAAGAGAACGTATAAAATGGGCAAAATATTATAAAATATAAAAATAAAGAAAAAAATTCGGTAAAATAAAAAAATAAATAAAAGAAAAAATTTAAATAAAATTCTTGATAATTTTTTTTCCCCGTTCAGCTATACTTTTTATATAAAAGTAATTAATATGTACTAGTACTCTTTTCCGCAACTGCTCTTTTAGTTAATTCCTTCCGCGCCATTTGTTACGCAGTACATAGGGGTAAAACATGCCAAATATTTCACAATTGGCGCATGAGGAAAAGAAAAAACACTTTTGTATATTTACTTCCGAATTGATGGGCAGAAAACATGGACACAGACGCAGTACAGTTTAAGGAGGAAAAGTTGGAAAAGCATTTCGTGTAGCGTGTTCCCCCCATTGCGAAAGAATGCATAAACAGGCGCGCATAATGGTAAATAGTAGTAGCTTCTTTAGGAATTTTTTCTCATATTTATCAATTTTGCTTTTTTTTTTTTTTTTTTTTTTTTTGTTAATTTTGCGAAGACGTATTGCTAATCTTAAAAAAAAGTAAAGGCATATGAACAATTATTTAAGAGTTAACGAGGTATTTAAATGCAAATACGTAGCAGTATATTGCATGCATGTTTAATTCACTCTGGGGGGGAAGAACAAAGTTCCGCTTTTAACAGTTATAATATTAGTGAGGGAAATGTGCAAAAGGATTTTTTTTTTTTTTTTTTTTCCCATTCGATAAACGAAATAGAGAACGCGCAAGTTCACATTTGAACTCGCTTCTTGAAGACGAGTTGGCCGACCTTCTGTTTTGCCCGAGCATGCCCATCTGAGAAAGTGCGCCCTGCTCATGCGTGTATAAGAGTGTATTTATGCTCATACTGTGCATGAACACGTGAGGAGGTCAACCATTTAAAGCGTACGTTTTTATCAGTGTTTCGCACCCATCTCACACTTTGCAAAACTGATTCTTAATCTTCCGTGCAAATGTCCGTACACGTTTTGTGAGGGGACAACTTTCCTTTCGGGGACAACTTTCCTTTCGGGGACAACTTTCCTTTCGGGGACAACTTTCCTTTCGGGGACAACTTTCCTTTCGGGGACAACTTTCCTTTCGGGGACAACTCGAAGTCAGAGTAGATCAATTTTCGACACACCTGGGGCGGTAACAAATTTTCGAAAGAGAGTTACCATTTGTTAGCAAGCTGTTGGAATAATTTTTTTTTTTTTCATCCTCATACAATTTTTACATAACTTTCTCCCTTTGGAAAATAAAAATAAACGAACGAATGAATGAACGAACGTAAGAATTTTATATACACACTGTAGTATGTGGTGATGCATGTGCACACGGTGAATACGCGCAACTTTCGTTAATATACTTGCCGGAGTAGTTTCCATCAGCTGGACACAAAAATTTAATTCGGTTGTCCATCACTGGTTAATCATTTCCTGCGTAAGCGGCATATATGGGGGATACACAATAAAGAACATTCCTTTCATTTACTGCTGGGTTCTTTGGGCAGAACATTTCTCTGCGTGGACCTGTACCCAAATGGAAACACATGGCACAACAGGAGAGCAGTTTTTCATCGCATAATTTTTATTACAGAAAAAAAATGGAATGTGCGACGGCGGATGCACTCGTTTGGGTTTTCATAAAGAAAAAATACTTCCTTCGACTTCGAATTCGTTAAAATTTTAAATCCATTTGGTCCTTCCATGTGTATAAGCTGCCATTTGTCCTTCACTCATGTCAGAAAATTAAGAAAACCAAAAAAAAAAAAGGGACCTCTCCAATTTGCCACGTATACCCGTTGTTTACCTATTTATGTGCCAAACTTTGCCAAAGCAACACAAAAAGGATGAAAAAAAAAAAAAAGAAAGAAAAAAAGAAAGAAAGGCTTTACAAGTATTTTCAACAAACATAACATTTGCCTATACATTCACCTCTTCGCTGTTCAATCGAGCAGTTTCTTTTTCAATGTTCTGCTAAAGTTCGGAAAAAAGTAAAAAGAAATTTAACTTTTAAGAATAAGCCTTACCCTTACCCTCCTTACTTTCAATACAGACGCGCAATAAAAATTAGAAAAATTCAACAAATATGTTTTCTTTCCTCTCTTGTGAGGAAGGCTTGCATAGCAGGGAAGTAGCAGCCCACCTTAAAGGCACATTTATATTATATAACAATCAACGTTTAAAAAAAAAATAAAAAATAAAAAAAGAACATTATACAAAATATAATAAAAATAAATAGTTAAAAAATTTAATAACTTATAATTTTTCTATCTTTCCATAAGTGAAAAACAACATTCTTTTTTCTCTTTAATTTAATGAAAAAATAGGGCTACTCCGGGAATTGAACCCGGGACCTCTCGCACCCAAAGCGAGAATCATACCACTAGACTAAGTAGCCATTAATATATATATATACCTGCAAAGGGCATGAAGGGCGCTCTGTAGTTACTATAGAACTATAAAATTTGCCTTTGGGAGCTATTCTATTTTATTCATCCAGGAGTTAAAAACTCCATTTTTCAACTTATTCACTAAGCAAAAAAAAAAAAAAAAAAAAAAAAAAAGAATCTGGCGTATTTTTCGCAATAAATATAATTTGTTCACAGTTGCCTCACAGTTCCATCTAGTCCAGGAGAATTCTTAGGTTATAATAGTCAGAAGAAAGTTGCTACATTCTTACATTAGGGCTAATGTTACTCCATTTGTCCAAGCATTGTTGCGAATTCGTTATTAATAGGAGTATATTTTTTCTTAAGTGTGCCATTCATAGCACTATTGCTTATTTTGTCCACTAATATATTGCACCACTCTACCTGAATGGTGGATAATAGGAAAAACAATTCCAACAATTGTTTTGTATTTGCGGAAAAAGGAAAAATGATGTGTATCGGAATGGGAAAGTAAAATGCGGACTGTCAGGACAAGGTCGGTTGGTCAAAATACAATTTTTATAAACTTATACGTAAAAACGAAATAAAGGAAACGTATTAACAGCTACCATACTTTATTTTATTCGCCGTATCTAATGTTAGTTTTATTCATCCGTATGAACATGCCCAAAACTTACCCTCAATAGCATCATAATTAAGCGTAGTTTGTAAAAAAATATCTCAATATCGAATTAGACTTAAACAGGTGTGTAATACGAAACAGTGTGATGAATACTTCTGGTGAAGGTCTCGGAAGTGTCCTGTTCGAAGGACCGTACACATTAGTTTAGTCGTGCATAAACTGTGGGGAAAAACGCGAAATGGAAAGGAGCAAAATGGAACAGCTAAATTAAGGGGTTAATTTTCCACCATTTTGTTTAATCTTCTGAACGGAAAAAAAAAAAAAAAAAAAAAAAACTAGCCATTTTTCACATCGAAAGTGGGGTCCAAGCGAAAGACCTTATCATGGACTGAAGGAAACACTTCACCATTTCAGAAAAATTATACCTTAAGGTAAAAGACGTTTTTCCATTCTGTTATGCCTAACTATAAATGCGTCTTGCAAAGGAGCGAACATTTAGCTGACACATGTCGCAAAAAGTGGAATGGCATGATCAATATGGCTGTACATGCAAACAAGGATATAAAAATGTGCATATGCAGATAATTTTTTCCATCTGAGTTTTGCTCAATACAATGGTCCCGATTTCTCCAAGGAATCAAGAGGAAGAATTATTAATTCGTTAGTTGTTGGTACTACCCCCCTTAGTTCAATGCACGCTTCACTCGGTGCCAGTTTCGATGGCTATCGATATGCACACAACTAGAGGAATAGCGTGTCACCGAAAAGAAAAACTACATTACATTGAATAGCAGTTGTGCTCTCAACAATGAGCAAAAATGTTCAAAATTCGAAACGTGCTAATTGATAAACTAGCACTGCGGGGGGGGAAGAGGGAATGTTTTTTTTACTTTTGTTTGCTCTATTTATGAAAATGTTTAGACAGCATTGTAACTTTTAAAAAAATGTGAATTTGGAAAAATTTCATTTTTTCAAATAAAACAGGGAAATTGTCCGTTTTCATTGGTACGCCCCTTTTGCGGGCACGTAATTTTCAATTCGCAGGGAGAACTGCTTCTCATTGCAACTAACTTGTTAGCTATTTTGCTCACACATTATAACTCGTGTCGAAGTGTAAGATAACGTTAAAAGGGGTCTTCATTTTACATGTTCAAGGCGTAGCTCGTTTGTTCCTCCGTTTCTCTGTTTGTTTGCCCGTTTTGTAAATGTATTGAAAGTGTAAGGGTGAAAATGCCTAAATAAAAAATTTCCGGCTAACTATTACGTACAGAAATGGGAAAAAAAAAAAAAAAAAAAAAAAAAGGTACAAAGAAATTTGGTAGTGAAATCGAAAATTTCGGAAAACCTTCTTAGATGAACTGAAATATATTAAAAATGTCAATCTGTGTCTACGTAGAAAATTGATGAGAGGCCACACATTGGTACTTCATGCAATTTAGAAAATATGTGGAATAATTCAAATGTGGGGAATAATTAAAACATTGGGAATTAACGAAAATTGGGATCATTAAATTAATAAGTAAAAATTTAGACAAAAACGTTACACAATCTAGAGTGTGGCGCGCACTCCTATTAAAAATGGTAAATTTTAAAATAGCCGTGTGACAAAGTCAAAATTACGCAAGCGTGAACAAATAGATGTATATAGAAGCAAAGCGAATGAGTGTTCGCACATTTATTTGCAATTGTTCGGGGAATTGTTCACTTCACTGTAACAACTTTGCCTTGTGTGTTCACTGCTGGACAATTTTACTTAACGGGTTATGTGGTAATAGCGAGGAAATATGCAGGAGCGGTAAAAAGAAAAAAACAAAATGACGAACTAGATGTTGCAAAGCAAAACGGAAAATTAGAACAATGAGCACCCCACAAAGGAACACTCTTTGGAAGGAATTATCTATGCGTACTTTGGAATTTTATAAACTAATTCCTCACACTTGAAACTGATTCAAAATGGAAAAAAAAAAAAAAAAAATTAATCATTGGAAGAATGACCCCGTAACCAATGTGCGCACTGCTACGAAGTTCCATCCATCACGTGGGAAAAAGCAAAACGGGGAAAAAAAAAAAAAAAAAAAAAAAGAAATTTGCTCCAGTGCTAAGTACTTACCCAAAAGATATAATTTATCGTGTTCTTAAGAAAAAAAAAAAAAAAAAAAACGCGTCTTTTTATTATAACATAATTTGAAAGAAAAAGGAAAAAAAAAAAAGAGAGAGAGACAATGAATTGTGGAAAACTATTTCATTTTTTTCTTCTTTTTCGGACAAGTGGAGAAAATGAAAGAAAAAATGCAATTTAAAATATACTGCTGAAAGTTACTGAAAATTAACCATTGCAAACTGTGAGATAGAGCAAATGTCCGTAAAAGTGTACTGCTTTCCCGTTTAATTTCTCCAAGCGGGTGAACATTTACATACATATATGAACCTTAAACGCCCTCTTCATATTTATTTTCCCCTTTTTAATGATGTTGATCCGCCCCCATACTTTACTGTCCATTTAACGCTTTCGCCTTAATCTGCTGTACATAAAGCAAGGCAAAGCAAAGCGGAGAAAATGTCTGTCCATGGAATTAAATCTTTTCTCATATTTATAATTCCCCACCAGCGAGTGTCGCCATAGTTGCTATGTTTATTGCTCACATATTCGTAGTTTTTTCTTTTTTTTCTTTTTTTTTTTTCATAGTGCCATGTTGCAGCTGGAGCTTTACAATATATATGTACATAGAATTTTTCATATGCATTTGTGGACGCGATGAAGCTGTCTTTTCCTTATCAAGTTGATAAGACAGCTTTTTCCGATCCATTATTATGATGTCTTGTGGCAGAATTTGTTGGAAATTCGCTCCCAACTGCTTGAAAGTTTGCTCACATTTTTTGGAATTTTGCATATAACCATTTTGCAATTAATTTTCATTTTTTTCTGCCTTCTTTTTCCGCCGCATGTTCGTAATATATGGGAAAGAATAATTGGGGAAAAAAGGGAAATGAGCGGAAACTGAAAATATATGCAAGTAATAAACAGGGCACGTGGACAATCAGCATAAGACAACCCCCCCCCTTTGATGCATGCGTATACCTATATACATAGAAGACATATGAGCATATTATTGTATGTAATAAAGAAGGAGAAGTTACGCCAAACCATTGAGCTTGCCGCTCACATGGGACCCTCACATGTACATTCGTATTTGTCCACGTGTCATATGGTTTTTACGCATATTGTTGCGCTTACATTTGAATCCCTTGGGCAGGGAATTTTATTTCTCGCTATTTTACGCCTTCTCGAAAATTTACGAAAAAGCGCGCGCCCCGCCCTGTATATATGCATATATAATATATTATATATAAAGCAAACGAATGTAACAGTACATATGAGATACATAAATACATGTCTTACTCTTTTTTATAACATCATTCTTTAAATTTATTAGAAGAAAATAATATTGCTTAACAAGAGAACTTTAATAAATTGTGAACTGTTCATAATTTTTTTTTTTTTTCTCATCTGTTCATAATATTTTTACAAATATTTCTTCTCGTTGTTAACAAATATTGCCTTTTTTTTTTTTTTTTTTTTTTTTTTCGCTAGTTAATAAAATAAATTCCAAGGGCCAATTTTTCAGAGCGTCTACCTCTACCGCTGGATGATTAAAGCCGCTCGCATATATATATTTATATACATGTGATGAGACAGCTTCAAATAAATAAATATATAACCATACGTATTCATAATTTTTGGTAAACATTGATATACATTTATATTTACATATAGTACAATTTATGTTCCCCATTCACTTGTTTCTATATTATTTCTGCCATTTTATATACATCCCTTTTAAGCGCAATATTTCAAGTATATACTTTGTCCCTGAGCTTAAATATATATATGTATATACCCTGCCCTCTTGGGAAAAAAAAAAAAAAAAAAGGGTAAACAAAAAATAATCACTTTGTATCTTTCTGCGCCAATGATATAAATTTATAGAATAATCATTTTTTTTTGTTTTTTTGCAAATTTACCTGTTCGTATAAAATTACGCATAAGTGACATTTTTGGCCAAATGTACGTTTACGATTTCTGTATTTATTTTACCCAGTTTTGCGAGAAATAAAAATTTTTAAATGTAAAATAAATTACATGAACACGAAAAATTGTAAAAGGGGGGGTAGTAGTGGTACTTATCACAGTTGATATATTTTTTTTTTTTTTTTGACAATTTTGCTTAGTGCTTTTAATGACCTTTTCTCTGCTTTTTTGTTTTGTTTTTATGCTTATAACCATAAGTGGACAATATTTATAAAGTACAAATTTTGAAAGATGAGACTTCCATATATATATGTAATTTAGTATATAATGAGCAAATAATAACAGATAATGATCAAATATTATCATGTAAATATAATCCCTTTCGCATATAACATTCATTTATGTCATATTTTTTTTTTTCCACTTATTTTAGCTGTATCCACAATTCCATACATCCTTTTGTCATTCTTTTTATTTTTCCAAAAAAATTCTTTTTGACAATTGTATATATATTTTGGAAAATGCAAAGCTTTTTATACAAACGTTTTGCTAAGTCTTACTTTTAAAACGCGAATCTCCAGTTAGCCATTCATTTAATACTTTACGTTTTTTATAATTTACAAAATTACGCAATTTTTTTTAAATTGCGCATAGTTCAAATGTTCCTGCATTTGTTAATTTTTTCCCCCATCATAACTTTTGTATACATTTTAATACATGCGTTGATATGTATGCATCCCTTTGTCTATAATTAATTTTATATATATATATATTTCAACTGCGCATAAAGCGGGGTCTCCCTTGCGAAGAAGCATTAACGCGATTTCTCTTGCGCGTATGTAGCTGCGTATATAATATTTACATTGCATAGTTTGACACGCGGGGTATGCCTTGAGCTTATGTATGAATTTATATACCCGCGATTTGGATATCTGAGCCTTGCGTATTGCCGTATTTAATCGCTCGACCCTTTGCCAGCTCGCATTTTCCATGATCGCTATCGAGCACGTGAATTTTTTGCTGCATTTCCCCACTGCGTGTGAAAAAATAAAGCAAACGAAATTACCAAAGCGAACTCGACGCGATCGTGAACGTGAGTGAGAAGCGAAGCTAACGCGAACGTAAATTTCCAAGCTTGGAAAAAAAGTAAATTCCAAACCATTACGTGTCACATACTTTTAAAGAGTACTTCGTTCATTCCATCTGTGCTGTATTATTAACAAATGTACGTATGCTTACATACAAACAAGTGAGGGGAAAAATAGAGAAAAAAAAAAAACAAAAAAAAAAGCAAGCAACAAAGCGCAAAGAAAAAAGATAAAAGCAGAAGGTATAATATACGTATGTGACTACGCTGAAGTACGTACATATCGAAGTGTTTACACCCTCAACTACTTGTGCTTGTTTCTGTGCGATGTAATTACGCGCATTGGGTAAGGCCGTGCTGTGTACGCAGATATATGCACATACATATATATACATGTGTGTACATACATATAGGAACATATAAAGTCATTGCCTCCGTGTGTGTACCTGCTCATGTACTTTGAACAGAGATCGGAAGTGAACTTCTGCTCGCCCTGAACACGTCTACCAGTTGTGCCAGACTGCGTAACGCGCAGCGCATTCCTGTACAGTTGCCTGTGTTGTTATAAGCATACCTGGCTGGATATACGTTTATGCTTGCGTGCATTAGCTTCTCCTCTGTGTTATAGTGCCACGGTGCCTCGACAAAGTGAACGAAGTAACATGAGCGACGCACTAAAGAACGTTAAGAGAGACCTATCTGTTTTCACGAATCGCATCGGTGCACACGATCGTATAAACTTGTCTGTGTAGATACATATTAACATCAACTTGTCGTGGGAAATATTCTCCTTACATGCATTGAAGCATTATACCAGTGAATAAATTGGGAGGAGCAAAAAAAGAAAGAAGCAAACACATTTGTGTGAAGTGAAACGTGTGGCGCTTGTCCCTGCAGTTGCAGTTGTTTAGTTTTTTTTTTTTTTTTTTTCATATTTTATATAGAACATTTCATATTATATATTTTTTTTCACTGAATATTGTTCCAGCGCGCGAGCAACAGTAAGTAGCCCATGCAAAAACGATTGCATATGCTTCCCTTTCGCTAGCGCGTTTTCCGAGTGTACACATGTATACGTGCGTAGAGCATGTGCACTTGTGGATACGCCTAAGTTAATTCATGCAAAGAATTAAAAAATATATATAAGACCGTTGTCTAACCAATATATATGCACAAAAAGTGTGTTGCACGCATTCTTCTTCTTCTTCTTTTTTTTTTTTTTTTTTTTTAAATCCCTGTTTAGCTCCTATTGTTAAAAGGGGGGGAAAAAGAAAAAAAAAAAAGAAAAAGACGCACAATTGTGTTGGTACCTGTGCCCCATATGTATGCTTCTGTAAATGCGTGTACTTATACACGTGTACATTTTTAATCATATTTAATTAAAGTGAACTGTAGTATTGTGTCTACGTGCTTTTTTTTTTTGATGCATTTTTTTTTTCTTGTTCTTTTTCATTTGATTTATAGTTCTTTTTAATATATTTTTTGATAGCTTTTGTTAATTGTCCAACTTCTCACCCTCTGCGTGCGCATAAGAGTGACCTCACTGTTGTCGTACATTCTCTCCACCTTCATCTTTTTAACGAAGTAAGTTGCATCAGCGCGTGGCTTGTTTTGCATACGTGCACAAGTACATGCGTGCTGTGATCACTTCGAATGAAGACTCCGTGTTGGAGGTTGCCCCTGTTATAACTGTCCACCAATTTGTCCCTTTAATGAAGAGAAGAATAGCATATAGGTGTACATACGAATGAACATATAAATATATATATATATGTACAGGTGTAATATTCATATGCTTTTGTAGTTGTGTCCCCTTATTTTTGCCCTTTAAAATCGTAAGAAATTTTTCTCCAAAATTTTGACTACTTCCGTAAGCAGCGCTTGTGCGCAAAGTGCGGAACGTCTGTTGTTTTTTTTTCGCATGAGTGTTCACTTCTTTAGTAGCACGTTGGAGTTATCAGCCATCACATTTTTAACAACCATTTTGTATTACTCATTTTTTCTTCACTTGTCGCCCCACGTTCATCGATTTTCTGGATTTGTTTAAATTGGTGAGTGGTGGCATGCACGTTTAAGTATACGCATATAAGCATACGTGTGAATATATACTTGTATGTATAAGTACCTGAGAGTATATATTCTTACCAGCGAGCACCATTGTGAGGGGCGCGGTTCTTTCAAGGCGTGACGTGAATATTCGCTTGTTTGCCTTTTCATGTACATGCTTAAATGTATATATATATATATATATATATATATATATATATATATATATATGCTCATGTGCTACTTTTTGTGGTTTATTTTTAAGCGATAATTTTCCTTATTCTCTTATTTGTGCCCCATCGCAGCGACGTTCAATAGCGTTCGTGGCGTTTAAGTGTTAATATCGACCTGGAGAGGAATACCTGCCTGTTCGTATGGACACGCACGTATGTAGTATATAGGCATTTTCATATTCTCAAATATATGCATGCGCTTGTATTTCGCTGTATATGCATTTTCTTTTTTTTTTCTTTTTGGCTACAAAGTGTATAATTGAGCGTTAATGGTAGCCCCAGTGCATTAATTCCTTTCCATACTGAAATAAATTCCTCCCTTCCCCTCTAAGCGTATGCGGGTTTTTATAACGACAAGTTTACTGCCCCGTTGTGAATGGTCACTTCGCTGGAGCGAATGCACCGTCCGCTGTGTGAACCATTAAACTACTTCCTCTGCAGTGGTATTTGCATACACATGAAAAGCGTATCGTCTCTATTATTTGTGTACAATTTTTTTTTTTTTTTAAAAAGGATAAATTAATCCACTTTTAATTTTTTTTTTTTTTCCTTTTATTTTCCTGTTAATTTATTTTTAACAGGGTTTAACTGTTCCCACCCGCGCATGCATATTTCCCTATATAATCATTCATCCGTACATTCATCACCCGCGTATTTATTTTTCCACCTTTCATTTTTTTTCTCTTTGCATAATTAATAAGTTTTTTGCCCACTTTGGCGCGAATTAAAGGACCCACCTAATTAACGACGCGAATAAGTTCGCAGCCTTTTTATCTTTTCTCGGTCCCCTCGTATGTGCGAGGGCTCGTGTATACATATACCCCTGTAAGCGTCCCTACATACATGTGCTATAATAACTGCATGTATGCATGCTTATACGACAGTGCACAGTTTGTTAAGCGGTATATACAGCCTGTAGCCTGTACCCTGTACCATACTGCTTTACATATATCGTAGCTTTAAAGTTTGTGACAATTATCCCAAAGGAGGAAAGGTACATCTCCTGTAGAAGAAAAAGGATTGCAAAAAAGCAACACA
Organism: Plasmodium knowlesi strain H; assembly: GCF_000006355.2. Taxonomy (NCBI): domain Eukaryota; phylum Apicomplexa; class Aconoidasida; order Haemosporida; family Plasmodiidae; genus Plasmodium; species Plasmodium knowlesi. The sequence goes on along the minus strand of NC_011913.2, from coordinate 2,780,978 downwards.
AAGGAGCGAACACAAAACGGTTGCAAAGAGAGGTGCTTTATCCCAACTTTAACTTTGCAAGGCGTAGTGCACTTTTTGTCGTGTTCATATATATCCACTCTGCTCTTTTATTTTATTCTTATTTTTTTTTTAACCTCTCCAAATCGACGACACGATGGAGCTACTTAATTTGAAAAATGAGGACAACATGTCAATGCACACGATGAGATACTCAGACATGCAGTTCGAAACGAATACAGATATCTCCTCCATTGAGGAGTCTCCCTTTTTCTCCGTTGGAGATTTCCCAAACGAATTGCACAGCAGCTTCGACGACATTTCAGACTACATCCTGGTGGACGAATCAGACTTGAAAAGAGAACGATCCGACATTACAAGTTGCGAAAGTACCATGACTATGGCAACAAAGGGAGGAGGAGGTGTTATGCCCATCAAGCGAAATGGAACAGTGAAAATAAAGAAGGAAATGAAGAGCGCTAGTTATTCGGAGGGAAGTAAAACTGGAAGTGATAATAATAATCATGATGAGAATAGGAAGCCAGGGCTCTGTAGGACCCTGGGAACAGAGGGTAGGAAGAGGATGTTGAAATTATTGAGGAAGGCCTACAAATATAATGAGGAATGTAAAGTAATAATGAAAAATAAGAATCCTCCATTGTCTATTAGTTACTTGCCGTACTTCAATCTGTCTATGCTGTGGCAGCTAGCAGAAGATTTCGGAGTTTATAATGAAGCTTTAAAAATTCACAAGGAGTGCATTAAGAAGAGGAATGCCAATGTACGCTTTAAGCAGAGCAGCAAAAACGCAGCGAATTACAATATGTCAGACATGAACAAGACGGCCAAGTCCGCCAAGGCGGAGTACATGTCGGATTATATGTGCGCAAATATGGATACCCAGACGGGCGAGGACTTCGACACCACCAACACCACATTAAATGATGAAGGGCAAGGAAAGAGGAAGAGGAAGAAGAGTGCCATCCCAGTGGCTGAGAAGTAAAGGGAGAAATATCACGGAAGGAATGAAAGAAAGGGAAGAAGTAAAGTGAACAAGTAAAATGAAGAAGCGTCTATTCTCGCCTCGGGAAAGCCACTCCCCCACTTCACAACCTTCACACATGTGTGACCGTCCAGAGAAGTAGCAGCCAACCGAATCGGCACAGACAGCTCACCATTGCACGACTCAAAGGAAATTTTTTTTTCAAGCGCTGTATATTCAAATATATATATATTTTTTTATTTTTAAAGTTTGGGCTTATTTTGTTGTATAATTTAATTATTGCCCAGTATTATCAACGCACATGCACAAATGCAGTCCGACGGTCCATCCGGCGACCAGTCAAACGAGCAGCCGCCATCCACACAGACAGCATTATTCTCCCCCAAGCGATATCAGCAATGTGAGCACATATTGATAGATATTGGTAGATATGGGTATATATCCCATAAGCAACGAAGAATTTTTTTTAATTTCACATGTCAAAGTATTGAATTTTAATTTTCTGTATAGCTTTATATATATATTTTTTTTTTTTTTGCACGAAAAGTGTGTGCAAGTTCAGACTTGGCTATTTCCTGGATGGGCGCACTTTCTCCTTCCCTTTTGCTCCCTGTGAACGCGCCAACGTCTTGCCGTTCGAGTAGGTAACACAGCCGTTACGGGACTTCCTTTACCGTTCAGACTTGAGGTGTGCGTAGAAAATGGGCAGTGCCAATTGTGAGGCCGAGTGGGAGCAATGTGCGCACGTATATATATGTGCATGTATACTTGTGTGCGTGTATATATATATGTGGGGGGAGGAGTCGAAATCGCCTAGCGCTTCCACCTATATATATATATATATACGTTTGTACAGGTGTCCATATGCCCAACGTGTGATATACATGCATCCCTTCCCCTTATGCATTTGCCTCTTTACTAGTTTCCACCCCTTGCCCACTCCCCTTCACGCTTTACACGTATACGTATGTATATGTATGTGCAGCTCCACAATTTTAAGCTTTAGTTTTAATGTGCAAACCTCTGCCCCTGCCAAAGTCCACTTTTTTGTATTATGTATATGTTTTTATTTATATATATGTGTATTCCGTATGCATGTATGCGTGAGCGCACGTGCATGCGTATCTGTACATTTATTTTTAGCTCTATGTGTACCTTTTTTTTTTTTTTTTTTTTTTTTTTTTTTACATAACCCTTTGTGCAATGTATAAACTCTCTGATTTTGAATTGGCCCCTTTTGCAAATCTTAACAAATTTTTTTTTTTACCATATGCAATTGCCAATCGGTGAACAACGCTCACCATATGAGGAGTTAGCCCTCTTTTTCCAACCAAGCAAAATTTTACACGCCGATGTAATGACAGTCAGCTGCGTCCAGTAGGGGAGTTAAATTAATTCCCCCCCCAAAAAAAGGGAGAAGCCTTCGACAGAGGTGAAAACAGAATAAGGCGAAAAATTAGCTCAGAATATATGTGGCTGATTATTCCGCGTATATAACGGTTGATAATCCATATAGGCACGCTCAAAGGTATCCCTTCCACCAGAAGGAGCTTCACAAAAATTGCACTATTAATAATGGAAAAAAAAAAAAAAAAAAAAAAAAAAAGTGAGCAGCCATGCACACGTCGCTGGAGCAGTATTCCTATGGCTAGGCAAACTCGTTCTTAATTGTCCACAAAAAGTGGTACCATGGCGTGGAAATCCTCAACACGCGCTCACATATATGTATATACATAGCAACTGCAGCAGCGTTCATTTAAAAAGTTTTAAAGCTTCACGGCATGTTAATCATTTCGCGTGGGTCACACTTGACGATGAAAAAAAAAAAAAAGAAAAAAAAAAAAAGGGGAAATATGCAAACAATGCAACACAGCAATGGGGCGATCAAACGACGGTAGCAATGTGCCATACGTAGGTTTGGGTACTTGAACGATCGTCCACCTTCCCCATTTGGTTGAATTATCGCCAAGGAATGTAAATAGCCGTGGACTGTATGTCCAACAAAAAGTATAAATCAGTCAAATCGATGGATAAAGAAAAGAACATAGAGGGGATAACGCACACGTATACACATGCATATTTTCTGCCGAATTCTTATAAATTTTACTTTTTCTTGTGGTTATGCACCCCTGCTCATTCGTTGGTCTTCCACTTGCTAAACACATTATTCTTGTTGTTGACCAGCATTCGATAGTATATAAAATAAATCCAGAATGATATGTGCAGGTAAAACAGAATGTTCATAGATATATTCATCATCATTTTACTTCCAATTCCTGTAGGTGAAATGTGTGAGTGTACGGTGGATAGAAATGAGGAAGAGATAATGAGAAGCTGAGATTGGTATCCTCCTCACATGGAAAGGGGACACTACATTAATTCGGCGCATTATAGTATGTTTCTCTCATTTTATGTGACACGTCTATAATGTCGTTTGCCCCTTGGGTGTGGTGCAGCAGATATGCAGATGTTGTCATATTGAGAGTATTGGTCAACCAGTGCCTCCGTCCAAATGGAGGAGTTCTGGTCGTACTTAAAGTATCTGTTCGCATTTTGCACATTTTTCCAAGGAGCATGGCTCCCTTCCCAAGTACACAAGCAGGGCCGTTTTTGTGAAAGTTACCTGCCCACTCCTCATTATCCATTTGAATGTAGAAAATGTTGTTCTTGGGGTCGTAACTCGTTTTGGGCACACCTACTAATGCAGCCCGAGAAAAGTCATGATTAATGTCCAAGTATCTTGCGCACCTTTTCGTTTTCTTTTTTACTGTGTGTATGAGTTCCCTGCATTTCCAGTATATGAAACCTCCATGAGTTGGTTTACTAATGTATATTAATTTCTTCCCGCTGAGCAACTGATTTGCTCCTTGCTGCATATTCATTCCACTGTTCCCATTTTTCATCATCTCCCCAACTTTGTTGAAAAATATTCTGTTTATATTCATCTTTCCTACTTTCGTCTGTTCTCGCGTGTGTGTGTGTATGTATATATATATATGGGAGGGGGGAGTTATCTCATTCCAGTGTTGTTCCAACTTCGTCCGCTAGCATTTGAAGCCAACTTGAGTGCGTGGTGTATTTTCAAACTGAAGGGTGAAACGAGCGGCAGCCGCCGTATGTATTATATATATTTACATGTACGTATGCGCATACGAGCGCGGGAGACTGGCACGTACATATGTGCAAACGTTCGGTAACACAAGTGTTTGTTTCTTTCTTGCTTCTTCCAATTAATGTTTTTTTTTTTTTTTTTTTTTTTTTCTCCCTTCGTATACGTGGATGTGTATACCTTTCACGGTCACAATGAAAGGAATTCCTTTTCTGAAATCTTGCGTGCTTTAAAAAGAAAGAAAAATTATGAACAGGTCAGGTAAAAAAAAAAAAAAAAAAAAAAAAAAAAAAACTGCACATAAGTTACATATATTTTTTCACGAGTATATATTTGTGTGTTTAAGTTTTTTGCCCTTCCCAACGGTAGGAAAATTACGAAATGGTACCCACCCTGGTACGAAAAGTCTAAATTATGTGGAAGTGACGTGAGCTGAATTGTTTTAAAATGGGGGGATTCGTAATTGTCGACCCAGTTTAATACCCCGCGTCCTCTCCTGCAAAATCTTCCCAAGTTAGTAGCCAATGTATTTGAAATACTGTAAAAATTGAAGAAAAAAAAAAAAAAAAAAAAAAAAAGGAAAAAATGGGTTGGCAGTTTGTGTTCACCTGTATTTGAAAACAGCTGCAATGTCCCATCGCCACACTATCGTTGTGGTGCAACGAGCAAAGGGCGAAAAGTTCAGTCCTGCATTACGTCTTTTATTTTCTTCTTATGATTCCCCTTGATTAACCAACAATCCGTTTTCTCAATAACGTTGCTGTTACAAATGGACTCGATCTCCCTTTTTAAAAGCTGCAAGCGAGGAAGAAGTTGGTGTTCAAGTTGAAAAGGGGAGGGGAAGGAATAAATTACACACGTCAGTTGGGCAATTAAATGGGTAAGAGCTATACATAGACTGACAAAAGAGCACTTCCCACGTGGCGAATAATACGTGTGAGGCGTATTTCGAACGAGAGATATCGTGAGCATGGTGTAAGTGTGTAACTGTCCACAGAGCAGGGCAGTTTCAGCTGGAAAAAAAAAAAAAAAGGATTCAATTCATCATGTCTGTTCATTCACTCATTTGCTCACCTCTTTGTTTCCTTTTATCTTTCGAATGACCGTCACTACGAGGTTCTTATTATTTTTGTACTTGAGAAAAACGGGCAAATTATCCGATGCTATTAAACGATGGGAAGGACGAGTTGTCATTATTCAACATTTCCTTTTTTACACATAACTAAGTTACGCAGGTGGTGGGTGGGGGTGATAGCTATCCCCAATGTTGACTGGACGTTCCTCTTTAAGGAATGAAAGACGATGCAAGCAACCGTACGAGTAGAATTACCTGTTCTCCTTATGTAAAAAGGGATTCGGTTGATTTTCTTCCTATAGGCGTTCAGATATTCATTATAAATGTTGAAGTGGGCTTTGGGGATGTACATAAACTTTATGAGGGCATTCATGCTTTGGAAATCACTTGGGGGATTTTTGCAAACGGGTGGTTATAGGCAGCGCCTTTGCCTATGCGCACATTAACCTATGCGCTGATGTTTTTTTTTTTCCAAAGGAGCGATGTTTCCCAATTTAAGCACAACGTGTGTAATTTTGGAAAAACTTCGCATTCTTGTCATGGTTAGTCATAGGCCTAATCAATATGTGATTAATATTTCCACGTCCCTATTTTTTTTTTTTTTTTTTTTTTTTTTTTTTTTTTTAGCGCTCCTTTAATGCGTTGGTGACCCGGCATACACCGTGTAGAGCCAAGCGTGTGGGAAGGAATGCTTGGGATGATGTGGCTGGATGCTTGCGACCGCGTGGAGGCCAAAATTTGGGAGCCTAAAATTGAAATAAATCGAATTGGAAAAAAGTATTCACAAAAAATACGCACAAAGGGGCACACAAATAGGCACGTTGTGAGAACACGCCATTCTTAAATCAATCAACAGATAGGAGGAAGAATTATTCACACAGTTCCCGCGAGCAGAGACCAACGCGATGGAAACCCCTACAACGATGCGAATGGGAAAAATACCACGCTGATGCTCTGATACGAGGAGACGAGGACACGCCGACAGAGGAGCGTCAAGTGAGAGTACTGGTCACAAAATGAATAGGGCAATACATAAGAGAAAGCCTGGTTGGGTTTTCTTCTCGCGCTTTAAAAGTGACATAAGGACCGTACCGAAGAGAGAAGAAAGTGAACATTACGAAAAGATAAAAACTGTTATACGGGGGGAGAAAAAAGCAAAATTTAAAAATATTTTCCTTGGAGTAAGTTTAATCAATGTGACTACATTCTTGTTTACACTCTCTAATTATTATGCCAAGGCGGATGAGAACTACTACGACGTCAATGACATTGGAGTTGTGGACCATGTTGTCTTAACTGACTTTGTGAGCTCCATGGGGGTGAACAATTTGCCCGTATATTTGAAAAATAGATTTTTTCATAAATTGGTAAAAAGCGTGCAAGACGAAAATTACTCCTTTAAGGAAAATGCCCTGTTGGGGCTACTAGAATTATTTTACAAAAATAAAAGTGCCTTTACCAAAATTGAAAAGGAAAATAAGGAGGAGCATGCAGAATTCATAAAATACATTTTTGCAAAATTGGAGGAAGACGCAAATTTGGAATACACGAAGAAGAAAATTTATTCCTCCATTTTATTTTACTACATAAAGCATTCCGATAATAATTTGTCTATGTCCTATGAGCATATCCAGGAAATAGTGAATAATCCAAACCTGTTTTATAACCTGCAGCAGAGGGAAGAAATTATCTCCTACTTACTGCTCAAAATTGTAAAAAATGAAAAAAATATTGCAGAAATATATGCCAAGGAAAAGGAATTTATCGAAACGTACACGAGTGAAGCAGAGTCTACTTATCATCCCGAATTGGTGGACGATGAAGCGAAAAAAAAAAAAAAAAATTCATACATACCCATTATTCAATTTTTAATTTCACAAAAAGGGGAAAATACAAGAGGAGCAAAATCCATGTGGGATTTTTACTATACCATGAAGAAGAACAATGAGGACTACTACAAACAGGAATGTCTCACTTTACTGCAGAGTTATTTTGAAAAAATTAATTCTCCATTCTGTATAGACAATAACGACGTGTGTGTGAAGATGAAGAACAGCTACAACAGTATTATGAACAAAATTTATTTGAAATACCTGGAAAACACCGTTATTTACACTTTCTTTTTTTCGTTCGTATTGCATAATATTAATGCAAAGGAGTACACCTTGATGAACTACCTTTTTTCTGCCAAGGACATCTTCAGGAGCGTGTACTCGAACTGCCTTATCAATGCCATGTTGCTAGCCCAAAAATCAATCACACAGAATTTAAGTATGCGCGCAGATGAACAATCCTGCATTATTGCAGCTTTCCTCTTCAACCAGCTGAACTCGCTCGCCTTTTCCGCTTCCCTCTACAAATGCAAATATGGTATAGCGCAGAGGGGAGAGATTTACACTCCGCTGTGGCGCTTCACTGAATTTTTGTTCACCCGAATAAATTAACCTCTTCTTTACCCCATTTTTTCTTCATTCCTTACCCCTATCTTTACCCCGTTGCAGCGCTCGTCCCCCTCCTTTTCTCGCAAATCGTCAAGGACAATTTTTTCCTCTGATGACGGCATCACACCAATTCGCAAAGTTCTTGCAAATTTGGCAATCTCGAAAAAAAAAAAAAAAAAAAAAAAAATAGTCCCAGGGAGAAGGTACAAGGAACATCCTCTTAAAAAAATGAGCAAACGTGTCAAATGTGTACAACTCAAATTAGACATAAATGGTATGTGTGCAAGGTAAACAAGAATTGTCCATATATAATATGCGTATACAAATGTAAGAGTAAAATAAAAAAAATAAAAAAAAAAGAGGAAAAAAAAATTGAAGTTTAAAAGTGGATAATTTTCGCCTGAACGTTCAGGCAAATGTTGCGTCAAAATGGAAACAAAAAATTAACTCATCCATTTTGCAGCGTTACTTATTTGGACATGACCCTCCACACGGTAGTGGTGCTAATGAAAACTCATGGTGATTTCTTCCAATTCAGTTAATCATTCCTATTTGATGTATTACATTCTTGATTGGTAAAAGGAAAACCAGAGTTTCTATGTCCCCCTTCAAGTAGGATATCCTTTTGCCTTTTATTTTTTAACCAAATTAATAAAGTGCGCATTTTCCATGTGGCTCCTCACAACATTTTCATACGTCATCCCCCCGATGGAGTTAGACCCATTGTTCATTACGGAGTTGCTGTTGAATAGAAAGCGCTCGCTCTCCTTCCTAATATTGCCTCTGTTTGAGTCTCCATTACAATCACTTCCACCACCGGAAATTATCCCCGTGTTGGTATTGTTTTGCATAAGTACATTTGGATCATCCACAACATTACTATTTTTTGGAGAATCTTGTTTGATGAACTTTTCTGTTTCAGCCAAGCAGTTCCATTTGTTGCTTTCCCTCTGTGTATGTTTATCCGTGGATCCATTCTGCTGATCTTGTCTATCAACACGGCGAGTGTACACACTGCTTGGATCTTCTCCCACTCGAGCCCTACCCCTCTGTTGCTTCAAGTCTTTTAAATAATTTTCGAAGTAGGAATCTTTTCTCGCGGCGTCTGTACAATTTCGTTCGTGTGAGTTATCATATGGGGAGTTTTTTTTTTTTAAAATTTCAAAAATTCGATTTCTGGATGGTGAGGGAGAAGCGGAAGAAGCAACAGAAGCGACAGAAGCAAGAGAAGAGGGAGATGCGGCAAATTCCCTTTTTTTACTCTTATAGGATAATAAAAAGTTGTTAAAATTTGAATTAAATACATCATTTAAATCGAAGTTGCTGGTTTCATCCTCTTCTTGGTTTTTGTTTATATGACGAGGTTTACCTTTTGATGGGGTTTCCTTCTCTTTGAGATGGTTCGCAAATTCCTTGTCTCCCTCTTCGTTCGCATGATGTAATATTCCATTGTGAAGAACTGATCCATGATGATGTATCAGACGTTCTCTAAGTGGAAGACCTTCACCCCGAAGTTCGCTTCCAACTTTGTCTACCCCTTCATGAAGAAATTTACTACCCACTTTTACGAACGAAACGCACTTCTCCATGCCCTCCTGGTACAAAGGATTCCATGTCATGGAACGGGAAGTTTCACCATCCACTAAACGCACGTCTACCTCTCCCCCGTTTGTTGCTACCTTCGAATGAGACTCATTTGACGACAGGTAATTACCTGTTGGTGACTCATTCTTATTAAACATAGCCGAAATGGAGTGGGCATTTCCGAGGTAACTTCTTTTTCCTAAAAAGATGTCCTCCTCTTCATTTTCCTCGTGTGAATATGTGGGTTCCCTTTTTTTGCCTAACGTGTTCATATTTTTTGAATTTTCCAAAGTGAAATTTTTTGGAATTTGTTCCTCGTCCCTTGGAAGGAGATCTTCTCCGGGCACTACAAAGGAACTGCCTACACTATGCATCTCTTCTGTTAATCTACTTTCCGCGGTGAAACTCCTTTTTTTCGTTTCATCCCCCCATGGAACATCCTCCTTAATGCGACCATTTTGTGTCTCAACATGAAATCTGTTGGATTCTCCTCTATCCTGAAAAGAAGGCACCATTTCATGTGTATTTTTTTTACAACCAAGGGGAACCACCATCGGTATATTTTCTTCCTCCCCCGAAAGAAACTTTCCTTTTTGCAGGATATTAAAGGAACTACTGAACTTTTTTTGATTTTCAATCTTTGGCATGCTCACTGGAAAATTGCTAATGGACTTTCTTTTGTTGGCTATGTTTTTGTAGATACTCTTTAGACGTTCGTTTATGATGAACAGACCATAGATGTTGTTTTTTCCTTTGCATTTGCTTAGAAGGTAGGATTGCATGTCTCTCTGACCTACCGGAAGGTGGTGCCTATGCCTGTCAAGTTCATCAAGGGCAGTGACACTGCCGCTCTGCAGAACACTACCATGGTTATCACTTTTTTCACAGTCTATGGGTTCCTCCCCCCCCAGCAACTTCTGCACCACTTTTCCTTTCTCCATTTGGAAGGATCCGCTAGAGGAGTCACGTCTACTGAGGAGCCTGTGCAGACGAGTTTCCCTTCTCTTCATCATCACAGTTTCGTTCGAATTCTTCTTTTCCTTTTTTATGTTAGCTAAGAAGTAATTGATTGTTTTGTTTTTCTCCATGTCATCGTTTATGTGATTTATACAGTTCGCATGTTGGAGAATCCTCGCTTGTGGTGCAGCTTCGAAACCGTTCGACACTTCCCCCTCGTTGGTTCTATCGCAAGAGGAATCCCTTAGCACGCGAGGCAAACCCTCCGTTCTTCTGCGCCAAGTGTTCTTTGCGCTCATGTCCAAATTATGCACATCATCCAAATTATGCATTTCGTCCAAATTGTGCTGATCTTCCAAATGGACCATGCGTGGTGGGCAGCTCTTTTTCTTACTCACCAGGTTAGTCAAGGCGCCATCCCCCCCTTGGGGGAATACCCCATTGCTGAGGCTGAAAATATTATACTTTTTTAAGCTGTATAGATTCAAATCGAATAAATATTTGTTGCTGCTTAGCTCTTTGCTGAACATGTTGGAGCTTCCAAAATTGGTAGCACTTAATTTTGTCTTACTATAATCGTACTTTGTTTTTTCTTTTTTTCCTTCCTTTTTTTTTTTCTTTTTCTTTTCATCTTTTGTATCGTTTTCCAAAAATTCAGGGATCAGATCGAATCGGTTTGCATTTTCAACATCTTCGTAATTTTGTCCGATGTCATTTCCCTTCATTTTTTTTTCGCTCACTAAATTGCCTAGGCTGCGCCTCTCATCGGACAGTTGCACTTCCTTTTTTGACGAGTATGCACAGTTGGGTTTTTTGCCTGTTCGGCTTAGCATGCTGAGGTGGGCTTTTCCTTTTTCGCCTTTTTCGCCTTTTTCGCCTTTTTCACCTTTTTCACCTTTTTCGTCAGATTCGCCCGATTCACCCGATTCACCCGATTCACCCGATTTGTTTGAGTCGTTCGATAAGTCTGTTTCATCTGATTCGTCTTCTCCTCGGTGGTCCCCACTGATGCTGCGTCTTTTCTGCTCCGTGGTGTTTTTCCGTTTCGAACGACGGGTTCTTAGCACGCTGAGCGCGCACGTTGATTCTACGGGCCTATCCCCCTCGGTGGATGAGGAGTCTTCCGCATCCTCACCGAAATCGTCGCTATCACCATCGCTTTTACTATTACTACCTTCTCTTTTATCGCCTCTTTTTACAATTTTAGCAAAAATTTTTTTTTTCTTCTTTAAAACATTTTTCTTCTTTTTCTTCTTCCGCTTTGTGCACCTGTCTCCGTCAGCGCTGTTTTCATCACTTGTATCTTTCACTTTGACTATCTCGTTCGCTTGTTCCATTATCATCGCTTCCTTCTCCTGGGTCTCGTCTTTGCGAGATCCTAAAGTGTTATTTCCCTCCACACTACTGTCCGCACTAGGTACCTCATCTTTGATATCCGTCGAGTCGGAAAAGTAGTCCAACTGTCCTATCTTCTTCCCCTTTTTTACATTCAAAAATTTTTTGTTAAAAAGAAGGTTTTCTTTTTTTAAAAATTCATTTTCGTTCTGAAGGCTACGAATTTGGCATTCCATTTCCCTCACTTGTTCATTCAGCTCTTGGTTGCACTTCCTCAGTTTATCATTGTTCAGTCTGTATCCTTCCATGTTTTTTTTCAAATAATGAAAATCCTTTTCGTACGTTTCAATTTTTTTGGCTAGTTTTTTTTTTCCTAATTCGTTCAGTTCCTTCTCTTTGGCTAGCTCGTCATATACATTTTTCACCAAAAGGATATCATTAACCATATTTTTAATATTTTCGTTTTTTTTATTGATAATTTCATTCAGGTTGACAACTTGCTGCTTGTATTTTTCTGCTTCCGTTTTGATTTGTTCATTTTTTTCTTTTTCTTCATTCAGGCCCTGTGTTAGGTCTTTTTCCCGCTCGGTCATTTGGGTTACACGCTTTTGGAGCTCTTCCAGTTCGCCCGCAGCCTCTTTCATAAATTTCTCCCGTTCTACAGCGACCTCCTTTATAAGTTTATCCCGCTCGATAGCAGCTTCCTTTATAAGTTTCTCCCGTTCTATGGCAGCCTCCTTTATAAGTTTCTCCCGTTCTATGGCAGCCTCCTCGATGAGTCTCTCCCTGTCTTGATTTTTCCTTTTCTCATTATTGTAAATATTTTTGTATTCTTCCAGTTGTGAATCAAATTCCTCTCGGTGAGCCTCTTTTTGCTTCTTAAAATAATTTTCCTTTTCCTCCATTTCGGCCTGAAATACTAGCAGGCGCCTCTCGTACGACTCCTTTATTTTTACAACTTCCTCGTCGTAAATATTTTGGAGTTTTTCCATTTCGTTCTTCATATCACTGATGCTCTTACTGAGCACATCGTTTTTTTCCTTCAACAGTTTTGTCTCCTCATTTGTCCGGCACCCTTTTTGTTTCTCTTCTTCCACTTCGGCCTTGAGCCGATAAATCTCGTTAACGAGATAAGCATGGTTGTTCTCTCCCTCGTTGGAAAATATATTTAAATTATTCAACAGACTTCTGCTTCGTTGGATGGTGTTGTTCACAGGGGTGTTTCTCTCCCCATCGGGTTTTCCTGAGTTGGCCAAACTGGAGTTCACCAAATCATTGGCGTACACATTTGGTGCGCTATTCAAAAGATACACACCGCTTTTATTCTTTGCCTTCCTTTTACTTTCAATTATTTTTTTTTTTTTTAAAAAACTCTCGACTTTGTTATCACTCTGCTCTGCTTCATTGCTGTCATTAAATATGTCGTTAAATATATCGATAAATTTCAGCTTGTCTTTTTTCTCCTTTCCCTTGTCTCTTGGCTCGATTTCGTCCTTTTTTTTAAAAACTTCGGACGGCGACTCGTAGTTCTCCATCCCGCGTTGCGATGCGGCGGGGGTGGCGACAGTAATGGCGACAGTAATGGCGACAGTAATGGCGATAGTAATGGCGAGGGGTAATTTGGACGAATCCTTTCACTAGGCGATCCACTTTGCGAAAATGATGAGAGAAAAAAAAAAAAAAAATTTTAAACAAGTAGGCAAAACGGGAGATACAGAACAGGGGTATACAAAACGCGGGGGAAAAGGAATACAACTATCCTTTTTCAGTACTCATCTTTGTCATTCCTTTTTTTTTTTTTTTTTTTTTTTTTTTTCTTGCCAAGTGTGTAACCAGAACAAGGAAATATTCTCTGTTCCAGAACAAAAAAAAAAAAAAAAAAAAAAAAAAAAAGTCTGCAGTTGGCATAAATGCATGCGCATTTCTCACCAATTTAGGATGAAGTGTGTCCCGCTCCAGTGTAAAAAAAAAAGTGGGAAAATATTTCTTCGGTTCGATACTTCTCCGGACGCTTAATTACTCACCCGTTTGCCAACTTTTTTTTTTTTTTTTTTTTCCCGATTTTCCAGATCGCGAATGGGGAGGATATTCTGCGGGAAACACTTTTTGCACTTTGCGTGCGAGCCATGGGTGAAGGTGACGGGAAAATTGTTTTGCTTCGTTTGACTTATTCCCTTTTGATTCTTTTTTCCATGTCACTTTGTTACTTTGCCGCTCCATTGTATGTGTATGTATGGACACAGAGTAGCATGCACATGGCTCCCTTGACGTTCGTGTTGTACATGCGGGGATGCGCTTGTTTTTTTTTTTTTTTTTTCAAAGGACATTGGGAATGGCGAAAAAAAGGTAAAGCATACCAAAATAGAATGAAACGAAGTGTATTTGCAAGACACATTTACTAAATACCTTCGCAGAAAACATTCGCAACGTGCGAACTTTTCTCTTTCCTTCTTTGGTGAATTTCACCGCGAGTTACCATTTCGCAGTGGTCAAGTTTTCCCACCGTCCGTCTTCCCCCCTTTATAAGGACTCTTAATATTCACATTGGCGTATGAAAAAGGAGTTGCAAGAAGTTCGTGCCAGAATTGGCCAAACGATTACAAAAAAAAAAAAAAAAAAAAAAAAATTATAATGATGACGCGGAGAAATGGTAGGAACAAGTGTACGTCATTCTCCGATGAGGCGGCTAAACTTTGCCTAAGTTAACATTTAAAAAAAAAAAAAATCCAAACTACACAGACTGACAGTATGATTACCGTTTTTCCTTCACATGTCCCTTCTTCTATGGCTAGCCCATTAGAGGAGCGTGTATTGTTTGCGTATTTACCTGATGGTCCATCCCTACACACAGACATGTAAGAATGGGAAACTGATGAACAGGCTAGGTGGACGTGGCTAGGCATTGCCCTGCTTGAGATTTCCCATGTTGTTATTCAAATTTTGGAGAAACTTTTGCTTTTCCTTCTTCAACTGAATAATGATGTGCGACAACACCTTGGGGCTCACTCCATACTCACATAATTGAATCAAAATGACGATGGTTTCTTTGTCCAAATTTACGTTAAGGATATTTGAAATTTCGTAAATTATTTCGATAGCTTCTTTTTTCGCTTCCTTCTCCGCCATTCTTTGTTCGTTTGCGGTGGAGATGTGAGGAGATTGTCAACGAGGTTATTAACAGCCTGGGAGCTTTAACACCGTGCCAGTTGTAGTCTACTCGTGGGAAGCGCCCTCCTCTTTGTTATCTTCCTTCACGATTTGACTTTCTCCGTGGAGAAGGAATTTCCGGGTCTACTTCGAACCGTGTGCGTTGTGTGAGAGTTAGGATTCGTACGCCAAAGCATTTCATGCGCGACACTGATTATGTACAGAGCAGGGTATATTTTTATCGGCATACATGTGTATAAGTAAACTCAGGCGGGTGTGTTTCAATGCATTAAAAACTTTCTTGACATGTGCGCAATGCGGTCTAACTGTGATTTTTGCCCTTCTGCTAGGGAGGTATAACTCCGTCTGCACTATTAACGGGCCCTTAAAAATGAAAGTGACGAGATTGTTCACACCTTCCTATTTTCTTGCATCACTCACTTTGGAAGGGAAGACAGTGGGAAAGGGACCTCTTATAATTCGGGGTGGGGAGCCGAACAAATGGTTATCGCTGCAAATAGGAAAATGAAACACACGCACATGCGTCATATATTCCTTTGTTTTATCATTAAATGAGGACAGGACAAAGCATGCGCTAAGGGCATATTTGTGCATCCACTCACATACGCAAATTTTCACTAATAGCATTACTCAAAGGGGAAAATTGCTACTGCGGAAAAGAAACACGGAATGTTTGGAAGCTGTGTAAAAAAAAAAAAAATGTGAACTTTTTCTCCAACGCAGTTTTAAAAATTATTATAATTCTGATTTGATGGATAAAGGCATATACCTTACACTACGTATGACTCATTTTTATGTCCCTCTCCAAGTGAAAGATTTTTTTTTTTTTTTTTTTTTTTTTTTTTAAGTTGCGCTTATTGGTACAAGCGCGGTAAGAAAAATGTGCCTAACGCAGTTGGCCCGTTTCCCTCTTCACATTTTTGCCATTCGAATTTTTTTGTTTTCTTTTTTGTTTATTTTTCTACCAAATTCCTGTACTCACCCATTTGTTGACAAATGACACTTTTCCTTTTTTTTTTTTTTTTTTTTTTTTTTTTTCCTGTGTATGTTCCACCAGCACAGAGGTGTTACATCAGCTGTACCCTTTTTGGGACTTTTTAATTTCCACTCCCTTTGTTCTTAACTCTCTCTCCCCGTTTGTAGTTTTGCCTCGAAAAGTGTTCTACATGAAAAGGCATACGCGGCTGTATTCCCTTTTGTCATGTGAATAACTTGATACATTTTTCGGCTAAGTATCCTGCTCGACAAGTTTGTGTGTCGACGGGTGGCACTGCACACGTGGATCAGCGGAACAACTGGCAGATGAAGTAGGGAAGTAGGTGAAGCGGCTCTAAACATGACCCAGTAGCGACACATGTGGTAGTAAAATCAAATTTTGCCATCCACCTGAAACAACCATAACTACTGCTACAGGCGAAATATGGGGAACGCGTTGCGGAAGGGCAAAGATGCCCAGGGGGTGTTCGGAAAAATCCCGAATAACATCTACGCCGTGTTTTCAATTCATGGCGAAGACAGCTCACTAAGGAATAAACCTGCAGATGGAGGAGTAGAAGAATGTACATCCACAAAGAGGGAAGATAAAAAAAAAAAAAATAATTTCCTTTTAAGAGCTATAAGAGACATGACGAAAGGGGAAAAGACGCTACTTGTGATCGCCTTTGCATTTTTAGCTATCAATGCATACACAAACTTGAATTACCCGAAGATTATGGGAGAGTGTGTCGAGACGGTGAATCTCGCAGAGGGAGGTGTAAGTGCAGTTAACGGGGTTAATGGAGGTGACAGCGTGGGTGGATGCAACATTGGAGCACCCACCAAGTGCAACTTCCTCGTGACCTTCTTGCAGAAGATTAAAATTTTAAACAATTTGTTTTTAGGCACTCAACAGAGAGGCGCACATGCCGTTTTGTGCTTCTTACCGTACTTCATCTGCGGAGGCGTGGCGTCCTACTTCAGAATATACTTCACAAACAAGTGCATTAAGAAGGTGGAGAATCGACTGAAAAAACGAGTGCACAAAACGATCATTACACAAAACAGTGAAAAATTTAAATCGCACAAATCACCA
Organism: Plasmodium knowlesi strain H; assembly: GCF_000006355.2. Taxonomy (NCBI): domain Eukaryota; phylum Apicomplexa; class Aconoidasida; order Haemosporida; family Plasmodiidae; genus Plasmodium; species Plasmodium knowlesi. The sequence goes on along the minus strand of NC_011913.2, from coordinate 2,764,238 downwards.
GATTATCTAATCAACTGTGTTTTTAACGAAATAAAATTCTCTGCAAAACATTTGATTACGTCTATCACACAAATGATGCGTTATGGTAATTCCATCCTTGGTGGAAGTATCTCCATGATATGCATATCTCCTTATCTAACCAAATTGTGTATCTTGGTTGTGCCCACGTATGGGTTTCTCGTCCTTCTCATTTTGAGAAAGCTCAAAAGTATTAAAATGAAGACATCCAATTCTGAAGAAAAGCAAATGGCTAGATTGTCAGATATTTTACAAAAAAAAAATGTCATTTCATTTTTTGGAAATGATTATTATGAAAATAGCTTTTTTTGTAAAAACTTAAAATATATGAACAGACTAAATGACAGTTACACAAATTGGGAATCCTTATTCTATTCCTTTCTCAATATAGGAAGCAATATTGTTATATGCTCTATCCTGTGCTTTGGAAGAAGTGAACTGAATAAGAAGAATATGACCCATGGACAGCTCGTTTCCTTTATTGCCTTCTCCAGTATGTTAGGGCTAGGTATTGTGGGCATGCTAAAATTGAAAAAGGATCTCGGTGTTCTCCAACTAAGTTTACAAAAGATTTACGAAATTGTGGACTTCACTCCGATGGGGAATAACCAACAGGATGAAAGAATGCCCCTACAGAGGGGAAATGTTTTAATCCATATGGAAAGCCCAATAGAAAGAGACCCACCTCCCACCATTGGTGATGTGAATGGAGGAGATGATTCCCCTGTACTTGTTGATCAGTGTCCAAGAAATCTCCGCGGAAGCCTCAAATTCGAAAATGTCAATTTCGCCTACAACGCATTCGATCCCAGCAAGAGAAAGGATGTTCTAAAAAACATAAACCTAGAAATAAAAGAAAAAGAAAAGGTAGCCATCATAGGGAAAAGCGGATCAGGAAAGTCAACCCTGTGGAAGCTCCTCACCATGGAGTATGAGTACCAAGGAAATATATACATTGACACATATAACTTAAAAAATATAAACAAAACTTATTTTAAAAAATTCATTATATCCGTTAGTGAGCAGGACTCCTCTGTCCTGAATAGGTCTCTGTATGAAAATTTAATTTATGCCTTGTTACCTGTAAAAATTGAGGATCAGTGGGAGTTGCCAAAGGTTATCACCATGGGAGATGATCAGTTGCCTTCGGGAAACGCAAAGAGCATTTGTAGTGATCAGTCCAGATACAATGATAAGTCGAGTAGCCCAAAAGAAGGAGAGGACACATCAAATGAAAAGCTAGACAAAGCTCCCCACACCCAAGGCCAAAATTGCAATACGTACAACACACGCCTGGGTGAAGGCAAAATAACTCCAATCACTGAGGAAGCCCAGCTGAACGATCAAGTGAATTACGCTCTTCTACATGAATACGGGCAAGATAAATTAAACCTCATAAACGAAACATTAAATGAATTGTGTGAACAGTTGGATTTGACACATTTCATACGCTCCCTGCCAGTTGACATTCATTCAAGTATCCAAAACAGTGCCATGTCATCAGGACAGAGACAAAGAATATCTATCATTCGATCTTTAATAAAAGACACACCAATTTATGTCTTCGATGAAATCACTTCATTTTTAGATGAGTCCAATGAAGAAAAAGTATACAACCTAATTAATACCATAATACCTAATAAGACAATCATTTACGTTACTCACTCAGTGAATATATTGCACCAGATGGATAAAATAATTATCGTTGATCAAGGAAAAATATGTTCCATTGGAACCTTCAGTCAGATTAAGAATGATCCCCTCTTCTTGGACATCTTCTCCCACTCGAAGATGGCGTCTAGATAATTGTGTTAAGAGACACAGTTCTCATATGAAGTGTAATTATAAATGATTATCTCTGTAGCGAGACGGCAGTGTGCACCCCGACGGAAAGGGTAAACAGTTGATAAAAGTTGTCATATATATCTCCATTTGGATGACCACATATCTCATTCGAAGTTATGAATTTTTTTTTTTTTTATTCTCCCCCTTTGCCCCAATTCGAATACACGCAAAGATCTGTGTGTTTGTTTTTTTTTTTTTTTTTTTTTTTTTTTTTTCGCTAATCCATCCTAATATGTCATTTTTCATCACCATACAGTATGAATTAAAAACTTCTATTCCTTTTTGTACTTTAAAAAGAAGGACCTCCTGGAAGCATCGGACTTACCTGAGATGGTACAAAGCTTGAGCATGCCAGCCCATAATTTGTGCCATCAGTAGAGCACAAGAGGAATTCATATCCTGTGGAAATTTCTATGCATACTTTGCAATCATAACTATATGTGCAGGGATCAAAAGAGAAAAAAAGCGCTGCTCTGGGGAAAAGAACAATGGACCCCCCCCCCTCTCTAACCCTATGGTGTAGCGATCTTTACCTAGCAAATACACTCTCACGGAAAATCTTTACCTCTTGGCTCGAATGCAGTGTTGAAAAGTATCTAATTATCCTTCCACGTACCTTCTCTACTTGTAAGCAACTGCTCTATAGTGTATAGTAAAAAAAAAAAAAAAAAAAATGCTTCAACGTAATTGTGCAGTTGACCGAAGCTCACTTCGGATAATCAGTTTTGTGCCACACATAGCGTGAGCTGCTCAAAATAGGAGTGCGTAAGTATGCACGGTTAGTACATGAACACACACAGGCGGAGGTGCGCCATTATGGCTCAGGCCAAAAGGGGGGCAAAACCTCGTGCTATCTTATGCAAAGTGTGGCTAAATAGAGCGATATAGTGTGCCTTGCACACATCTATCCTCACATCGCCTCGGATGAAAAGTTAAAGGCGTGTTAGCATATCGGGGGCAGGAAGTGGAAAAGGTACCAGAGCAAAGGGAGAAAAAGAAGGTGGAATAATCATAGTACTCTACCGCAAGGGCAACAGGTTATAATGGGTGTGTTATAAAAAGAATACCTCCCATCTTAAACAGTGCATCTTTTCCCTTCCAAACCGTTTGTCCACCTTTTAATACGTTCCGTCCTAAAAGTCGTAACAGTCATCTGTCTTCTCCATCCATACATTCTCCATCTCCCTCGGAGTACCATACGTATCGCTGGTGGCCTCATACACTCGACCTTCAAATATAACCCGTTCACCCTTGCTGTAGACATTATTCATGTAGCCCAGAGCACCACACACATACTTATCGTAATCACACGATCCTTTTAACTTCCAGTCAGTTATATTTGCCGTGGGCATTAAATCCGAATTCAACATGTTTTGAAAGACATATCCACTTAATTTCACTAACGAACCTCCTTCATCCATGTACTCATGATTTAAGTCCCAATCGTCTATAAAGGTGCAATTATACAGATTTAAATTATACACCTTACGTGAATTTTTTACTATATTTTTTTTCTTCCTAATTAGGGGGTGCTCTATTGATGCTATATTTTCCACAGTTTCTTCGTCTCCGAAACGTTCTAAGTTTTTATCTTCTCTTACTTTTTCTAACATGAGTTCATCCTGGAGATCATCATTCCCTTCGTCCTCACGGTCATCCTCTTCACTGTTCATCTGGAGAAGGCTTAGATCTGTTTCCTCCTGCGTACTTCCCCTCTCTGGAATTATAACAGCTGCTGCCTTTTTCACTTCACTCGATTCGCCCGGCAATTCTATTGAGACAGACAAATCCGATGGGCTCTCCCTTTGACTGTGTATACTCCCTTTATATGAAGTGGATTTATCACCCTGATCCTCACTGCTCCGCATATGAATATTCATACTAGGATCCTCATTACTTAGTCCCTCTATAAAATTTTTACTCCATTCCGAATTTTCTAAATTTACACTGCTGATCAAGTCATCCCACAAAGTTTCCGCGTTTTCCTCTTCGTAACTGCTATCACTCATACTTTTGGATGAAGATCTTTCATATTCCCTCTTACCTTTGGGATGAGTATAACTGCTCTCCTTTTCATTTCCCTCCGTTTGATGTACTTCATAGGTAGGGTTAGATATTATTTTTATGTTTATGGTTTCACGAATAGGGTACGGCAAGGGCCTGTTCTCCTTTGGAGTTTCGTTTGAGGAATTGTCTCCAGAGTCGCTGCTAAGTGTACTACCACTATTGGATACAACGCTTGATGCACCTTCAGAATTGTTTCTTCCATTCGACCTTTCCTCTTCATTGTTACCCCTTTTATTAGCACTGTCTAATCGGGATCTTTCCTCAATGGGGGATCCCTCCATAGTAGTGACGCCCCTACTGGTATCACTTTTCTGCACGAGGGGTACTGAGTTCCCTTCTCCTTTAGGCTCGTCCTTACTTTTCACTGTATTTTTTTCCGTGCCCTTGGAGTCATTCGCCTTGCTGGGAATGATGGCCTCCTCCCCTGCGTCAGTTTCCTTCCCCTTATCCATTTGAACACCACTGCTATTGCTACTGTTGCTGTTGCTGCCATTCCTGCTGGCTGCTGATGTTGATGCTGATTTTACTTCTCCCTCCTCTGCTACTGCCTGTTCTGCTGTTATTTCCGCTGTTGTTGCTCCCGCTGTTGTTGCTCCCGCTGTTGTTGCTCCCGCTGTTGTTGCTCCCGCTGTTGTTGCTCCCGCTGTTGTTGCTCCCGCTGCCGTTCCTTTTGTTGGCGTTGTACTTATGTCGCTGTTGCTTCTGCTAGTGTTATTGCTACTGATGCTACCACTACTGCTATCAGCGCTGGTTGGTGTACCCTTAGTGTGAACCTTCTCCTCCGAATGCTTTCTCTCGGTGCTCTTGGAAGTGCCCTGTTTGCTATCCTCACTCTTAGCAGTTACCTTTTCCTGGGGGGTCCAATTCTTTTCAACTCCAGACCTTTCCTTTGCATCATTTGCTGGATTACTATTCAGTGTACCATCGATGCCACTGGGGCTATTATTTGGATGCTTCTTTGTAGTGGATTTTTCCTGGCGGTGGCTTCTGTCATGTTTGTCTAATGTGCCCTTGACCCTCTCCTCTTTCGCAGTGTCTTTTTTAACGGTGTCCTTTTTGTCATATTTCCTATCGTTCTTATTAGCTGCCTTCTTCTCGTCCTTATTCTGTTCCTTTTTATGGTCCTTCTTCTCTTGAACCTTCTTCCCTTTCTTTTTCTCTTCCTTCTGCCCTTTCTTTTTCTCTTCCTTCTTCCCTTTCTTTTTCTCTTCATTCTGCCCTTCTTTTTTCTCTTCCTTCTTTACTTCCTTCTTTTCATCATTCTTTATTTCCTTCTTTTCATCCTTCTTTACTTCCTTCTTTTCATCCTTCTTTACTTCCTTCTTTTCATCATTCTTTACTTCCTTCTTTTCATCATTCTTTATTTCCTTCTTTTCATCATTCTTTATTTCCTTCTTTTCATCCTTCTTTATTTCCTTCTTTTCATCCTTCTTTACTTCCTTCTTTTCATCATTCTTTATTTCCTTCTTTTCATCCTTCTTTATTTCCTTCTTTTCATCCTTCTTTACTTCCTTCTTTTCATCATTCTTTATTTCCTTCTTTTCATCCTTCTTTACTTCCTTCTTTTCATCCTTCTTTACTTCCTTCTTTTCATCATTCTTTATTTCCTTCTTTTCATCCTTCTTTACTTCCTTCTTTTCATCCTTCTTTACTTCCTTCTTTTCATCATTCTTTATTTCCTTCTTTTCATCCTTCTTTATTTCCTTCTTTTCATCATTCTTTACTTCCTTCTTTTCATCATTCTTTATTTCCTTCTTTTCATCCTTCTTTACTTCCTTCTTTACTTCCTTCTTTTCATCCTTCTTTACTTCCTTCTTTTCATCATTCTTTATTTCCTTCTTTTCATCCTTCTTTACTTCCTTCTTTTCATCCTTCTTTACTTCCTTCTTTTCATCATTCTTTATTTCCTTCTTTTCATCCTTCTTTATTTCCTTCTTTTCATCCTTCTTTACTTCCTTCTTTTCATCATTCTTTATTTCCTTCTTTTCATCCTTCTTTACTTCCTTCTTTTCATCCTTCTTTACTTCCTTCTTTTCATCCTTCTTTTCTTCCTTCTTTTCATCCTTCTTTTCATCCTTCTTTTCATCCTTCTTTATTTCCTTCCTGATGCCCTTTAGCTTTTCCTCATCGCTGTTACCTAGTGCACCTTTGATACTCCCCTCTTGGACGGCGACCTTTTTGCTGTCCTTTGGTGGTTTCTGTCCGCTACTCTGTGCTGGATTCGTCCTATTCCCCATGTCTATCGCACCACTAGAATCGGTTTCTCCACTATTTGCCGATTTCTTATCAGCGGGTTTTCTTAGGGCATTCCCTTCATTGACATCCCCTGAATCGCCTAGAGAATTATTCTTCACCTTTGAATCCACTGTGGCGGTAGTACCGCTTCTCTGGTTGGAGTTCAGCATATTATCCATGTTAGTTTTTTCTTGATCTTCCTTCTTGCTACTAGATATTGGTGGCTTTGTCATGACTACATCGCTTTTGCTCTTAACTTGGACATCCCCCTTATTATCAGGTTTGCCATTTTCCCCTGTTTTGTTAGATGAATCCGAATTATCAATGGAAGCATCCCTTTTGTTGTTTACAGAATTGTCTCCTTCCTTGTTACTATAATTAATCGCCTTATCTACGTTAACCTGGCTACTTCCGTCTAACCCCTTATACGAGGGGACATTCGCCGCTGTATTCAATAAGTCGTTGCTTATGGAATTATCTTTGCCAGATGCATCCAAGCTGCTGCTACTGCTGTTGTATGTAGAACGCACATTATCCAATGAGTTATCAAGAGGTAGGTCATCCTGAATACTTCCTAACACGTTTTCCCCATCATTTAAAGAATCTACCGCAGCCTTGCCAAATGAATCATCTCTTCTATCATCTGACTGGTTATGATCACCGATAAATAAATCACTTACGTCATCGTTATCGATGTTATCCGTAAACAAATAATCAATGGAACTAGGAGGTTGATCGGCCTGGGTAGAATCCATCAAATTGCCCCCCTCATTGTTGAATAAATTATTGACTGAACCACGACCAACGTCACCTAGGACGACATTCATCAAGCGTTCGGTACTGTCTTCGCTAAGGAGATCGTCGGTAAAATCGTCCACCAAGTCATCCTCCTCATCGCCGAACAAATCATCGGCGGAATCACTATCTAAATCATCATCGCCAAACAAATTGTCGATGGAGTCATGATCTAAGTCAACACCCGTGTTTGGGAAACCATAGCTTTTATCCATGCCCTCTTCAAAATTGGTCTGTTGAACCTTGTTGTATGTGGCCTTTTCTCCCGGTAATTCCCCCTCAATACCGCTCCCTTTAACATCATTTTTACTTTCAACAAAAAGCGAATTTTGTTGTTCTCCACTTTCTGTAGTCTCAGTGCTGTAGTTACTCTGAAGTTGTGCCCTCTGAGGATTACTATCACCTACAATTTTTTTTTCAGTGCTAGGTGATATACTTTTCTGTGAGCGCTGGACATTATTTCCGTCTTTAGCCTCTGCAGTAGTAGTGAGTGAAGAATCTCCTCCTAAATGTTCATTATAATTATTGTAATCTGAATATACAGAACTGTCTCTGCGCACTTCACCGGGTTGCATTGCAGCATATGATTCATTGCTTAAATTGTTATTATACTTCCGTTTATTTCTGTGAGGAAGGCTATTTGGCCTTAAATTTAAATTGCCATTTTCTCCACTATTATCCCTAGTCACATGGTCAGAAAAATGATCATTCACAGCACTTAGACTTAATGAGTACGCAGCGTTAAGGATCAGAGGGTAGGTAAATATTGCTACGAAGCTTTTCTTCATTGTAGCGACTATTGGAAAAGCTTCTCAAAACAGGTGTTAAATTTGTATGGAAAAAATGTATGTTTTTATTTTATTATTTTGTTTTTTCTCTCAAGGGTGTGAAAACCGTTAAACATGGCCTTAAGGGTTTGCTAATTATTTTTGTTTGCGGTTTGAGTCAAAAATGGGTGAAAAAAAAGTGGAAAACAAAGTGGAAATTTAAGGTAAAAAAAAAAAAAAAAAAAGACATCAAAAAAAAAAAAAAAAGAGATACAAATGCATAGACACGCGTGTGTACCTATGTGTGGGCGGGTTGTAAATGAAACAAGATTAAAACAGAAAAAGCATTTCTCACGTGAGAGTAGATTAAATTTATATTTATGTTCGTGATAGATAAGTAGATACATATCTTTTAAGTGATACTTTCTTTTGCATCAATTTTATTAATAATGTTCTTTTTAAATCACTTTCTAAATATATATTTGTGAATTAACTTTCAAAAAATGAAACATTTCGCACACATCGATTTTTACGTTTTTCTGCATATATTTTTTTTTTTTTTTTTTCTGTTTTGCGTTGCACATTTATGGCTAGCCGCCTAGTTCCCGGTAAAAAAGTGCAGCTATTTTCTGACTCGTTCATACTTTTAATAGATTAATGTATGCACGGTGAGAACAACGATCAACCTACACGAGCTGTTGTTCAGGCAAAATGTGTGGCGACCACTATCTTGGAGCTCGACTAGCCATTTTTTTTACAACATTTTTTTAAGAGAATTTTTTTTTTTTTTTTATCACCACATTTTCTATAATATGTGATTTAATAAAAAAAAAAAAATCAAAAGGTGCTAGCCAAACGGTCAATCTCAAAACGAATGAGATAAGCTTTGTAAAAATGAGAGTGAACTAAAATACAAACGTTTGGGTAGATAAGTATTTCGTGTATGCACAGTTGGCTCTTTAGATTAACGATAATTACATCTAACTTGGGCGAGGAATAATAACTCCCGAAAAAAAAGGCTACTCCCCTTTTCTGCATCCTACACAAGGATACTTCTGTTTTGTATTTTCACAATTGCCTCATTAATTTTCTCAAAAAGGTGATGCGAAATTTTGGACGAATTTTCCGTCATATTTAATATCGAAGCAATCTCCATAGATATGCCATATAACTTGTGAAATGCTACGCACTTCCCACTTGATGTAACGGCGACAACAAAAATATTTTCAACTAACTCTTCTTCCACCTTAGACATATCGTACACATATTTGTTGTTTATTTCTCCTATGGAGACACATATGGGTACATTTTCGTACGGAAAATCCGTTTTTTGATTTTCAACTATTTCGATTTGGTAGTCTGCACATTTTGTATGGTGAAAGGTGTTCGATTCGTCAATTTTCCTTTTGGGTTTTACAACGGGGACAACGGTATCCTTCAGAGCTACATAAATGGCCATACTGATGATGTCCAATAGTCCTCCTCCGGCATTTAAAACCATAACGCTTATGTCAACTCCCCAAACAAACTTGGATGGTAAAATGCACAATTTTTTCCGATCAATATTATTTTTTAAACATAAGTCGTAAATAATTGACGACATAATTTGTAAATGATCTTTTTTTATTCTATTTGCAGCTACCGATGCGGGGCAATCTATCTGCAGATTGATAACCCCTTCGTCCGGTGCGTCTAAACTCGGTGTTAAAAGGGATAACTTAATCCCGCAAATTACATTGTTCTCTTCATTCATGACGCTGCTGCTGCCATCTGCTGATACCAAAATGTTCTTATTTATTTCGATGGTTCTGTACGTCGACAGGGTTCTTCCATCCACTCTAATGTTGGAGTTGATGCTGTTCTCAATGTACTTTAGCGAACTCATTTTAGCGCAATCTTGGGTTACGCCCTTTGGAGAGAGGTCCAGGGGAGGAGTGAACTAGGGGTACCTCTACGTGGCTGATTTTCTCTATACCTTTAATTATGTTTACCCCCCTTTGAGAAACTGCTGGGGCGAGTGAATGTACGCACAGGGCGGAAGAGTAGTGCAGGCAAAAAGAAGGAGAAATGAATGGATACACTAAAATATATATATATATATATATATATATATATATATATATATATATATATATATATATATATATATTTATTCGCCAGTTCACCTATTTGTCCGTTTGACACATGCCCATATAAAACAAGGTGCCCACAAAGGAACGATCGAAACCACCGGACGAGTGTCTCCCCTGCCTATAACGGAACTTTGCTCAGTAGCTGTCACTATAATACTTTTGGTAATCTCCCATTTCCTTCTTCACGTCACTTATCTTCTTGGTTTTGTTAAAACATATGAATGAATTGATGTAGTAAAAGTTGATGATGTAATTTTTGTTCTTGTTCCATATGTGATATAAAAGAAGAAGCAATATGACAATTATTATTATCATTTTATATTTCTTGGCAAAGTGATAACAACTTTTTCTTGGCCGTCCTTTTTGTTCGTTCTGGATCTAACTTGATTGCACATTTCAGGGTATTCTATGCTTGCTTCTTATGCACAACGTATGGAAGGGGGAGCGGTAATGTTCGGATGTGCCATTTCATGTTCATTTCTGTTTGTGAGAGGCTTACGGGCGTTTCGCTCTAAAACTTGGCAACCTGTTTTATGCCTTCTTGGATGATGTCACCAAATGGGGGTAAATTCTCTCGCCTTTACACGAATATGCCAAAAAGGTTTGCCCGGAAAAAGGAACATGACCATGGGGTATACAAGGGAAAAAAAAAAAAAAATAATAAAATGAAAAATAATCGCCAAAATGCGTTGATTTCCTTTTGCCTTTTTTTTTTTTTTTTTTTTTTTTTTCCCTTGGTGTATTATATAGTAATGTAAACCCCATTTAAAGGTTACTCTATTTTCTCACAAGATTGGCATTACCGCTTCGGTGTCGTTAACAAGCGGCCTGGAAAAAAGATGCCCCCCAAAGGTGCCACCCAAAAAAAGAGAAAACGGCGCCGTCGTATTTTCTTCTCGTGGTGCGAATACAAATGGGTCCCAGTGGATGGCGTCATACGAAGATTAGATAAAGCACGTCGTGTTTGATGGCCCTACGCTCAACGTTTTTTTTAACTTCGCCTCATCCGCAGTTGGCGCGGATACATCATGCCAAACGGCTTAGTTCATGTGAAGAGCCGACGAGGAATTAAAAAGGAAAATAATATTCTCTTCAATAATCAGCTCCAAATTTTAAAATCTTATTTTGCGCCACGTTGCTATAGATTGTTACAAAAAAAAAAAAAAAAAAAAAAGCAGAGAAAAAAGTAAAAAAAAAAAAAAAAATAGATAATATAATAATCTCCACCTTGGTTGTATTTTGAATTTTTTTTTTGCAGCCATTTGGAGAAGGGTATTTTTTTACCAATTTTTGGTTAGCTGCGAGTGCCCACAACATACAGTTGCTAACATTTCCCCCCCGTTCAGTTGCACTGGCCTATTCACGCGCCTTTGACTTCCCTTCATAACAAAGGGGGAAACCCGAAGAGGAAGAATCCACCACAATTGGCGCTAATAGGGACAGGGGGTAACAAAAGAGGCATACAAAGTACATGGAGATTTATGCCGCGTTGTTCTCCCCCATTTTGCTTCTGTGCCAACGCGAAGAATTTTTTTTTTGAGGGGGAGGTTTCTCTGAGCGCGCTAGTAAAAAAAGCATCGTGACGCATAGGCACGTGAATTTATGTACCCACAGAAGACTTGCACAAAATGAGCGGTGGCGCGGTAGACAACGTGGAGGAGAAGGCAGAAGTGGAAGTGGCTCCGCAGGTAACAGAACAGGAGCCGAAGGAGGAAAAGAAAAAGAAGAAAAAAAAGGTGAAAAATGACAAAGGGGAAAAAGATGTCCTCAACAAAAAGGAGAAGAAAAAGGAGAAGAAAAAGGAGAAGAAAAAGAAGAAACAAAAGGAGAAATCCCCCCAAAATGGGAAAGCGAAAACCACGGGGGGGGGAAAGAAGCTCAGAAAGAGGGACGCGCTGGAGGAGGCTAGTGATTCGCTAAGTGACGAAAGCGATGGTGATAGTGACATGGAGAGTCTGGAAAACTTCTGCAAGCAGAACGATCTGAGCGAGCCCAGCTCAGAAGAGCATGAATCGGTGGATGTGGCTGATAAAGATAACCACGAAAATGAAGGAAAGCTCATTGATATAGTATACGTAGAGGCGTACCTCAATTCCTTAAGCAAGAAGACAAGGTTGAGCAAGGTGGTGAAGCTGCTCTCCATGTTTCGGGATGCCCTGAACATGTTCGTGGATGATGAGGTGGAGGACGGCATGCCGAAGAAGGGAGAAATAAATGGCGAAGCAGTTCAAGGGGAGAAGCAGAAAAAAGGCTCAAAAGGGGGTAAAAAAGGAGGAAAGAAACGAGGATCAAATAAGGAGGGCAAGCAAAGCAGAACAAAGTATTCGATGAATGTGGATACATCCATTTTCACCGTCTTCAACGTGTTGTACAACGTGGACTCCCTTTTCTACAACATGACGAACGAAGGGTCACGCGAGCTGAGGATATGGAGCTTGGAGTGTATCAGAAATAATGAAATATATCAGGAGGATAGTACTCTCCAGAAGGAGTGCGACATGGAAGATGAGAAAATAGTGGACAATGTGAAGACCGCGAAAAATATGGAAAGCGCACAAAGTATGCAGATTTTACAAAATATGCCAAATTATAAGCACCTGGAAAAGTACAAAAAGTTGATTGTCCATTTTTTTAAGTATCTCCTAACTCGAATGAAAAAACTAAGCAACAGTGATATCTGTTCAGGGATCATCAAAATTTTGAAAAAAAAAAGCATCCTAAGATGGATAGTAATACTAAACATGGGAAAAGTTTTTTTAAAAAGAATGTGTACAATGTTTATCCTGTCGAAGAAGAACGACATCTACTTCTTCCTCTTCCTGTTAATACAAAATATGGTTCAGCTATACAATGAGAAGAAAAAAATTTTATATAACAACAAGAGCGTTGCCAATGGCAATTTTAAGGAAAAAGAGCATATTAAAAATACCTACCAATTGGAGAAGTTACTCTTCGAGGTGTACCAATATCTGATGCATAGATACTTGATCCATTACGGAAGTAACTACCATAACATTCTCCTTTTGAATCATATGAATTTTAAAGAGAATTGCCTCATCGAGTTGTTCACGCTGCTTTCCCATGATGTGGCCTATACCATCACCTTTAGATATGTACAAATCATCATGCAGAAAATCAGGGAGGGTTTTAAAGTCACCTACGAGGATGGTAAGAAGGGAAATCTGCGCACAGGAGATGAACAAAACAAGCGAAGAAGCCGAGATGAAGGCAAGAAAAACAAATCAAAAGTTAATCTCCTCGACTTCAAAACTTTCCACCTCCACAGCAGTTACATGATCCTCCTACTTAGATTTTTAATTAAAATTATCAAAACCTGTCAAAATTTGGATATCCTTACATATGGGGTGACGGTATTAATAATTGCCATTTTGAAAACCAAAATTAATAACATGAAATATGTGCCTATAAATTTACAATTACTTCACTTGCTAATTCGAATAATGGAAGACAAGAAAAAATACATTCCCCTATTTTCGTATTTTACGTGCATCATGAATGGGTTAATATCTTATCAGCATGTCAGGACGATTTCCAAAAATCAAAAAATCAGATTAACTATCGAAAATTTCGATATCAACACTTCCCTCGAAATTGAAGAAAAATTAATTTCAGATTTTTCTATAGCTCACCAAGTATATGACAAATTATATGCCCTTTTATGTGACTATGTTGGACTGATGGTACATCATATTTCCTTTCCAGAGTTTTTTGTCGCAATAGAATCGTTCCTGAAAAAATACTTCTCCGAGTGTAAAGTACATGCATTCAAAATGAAAATTAAAAACCTTCTTGTCTTGGCAAAAAATTCCATTGAAATTATCCAGAAGAAGAGAAAAAATAGAAATATCTACAACATGCATGATAAAATGATTTTCCTCGGAAATGAAAACTTGCCCTTATCTGCACATAGACAGTCCGTTCTCGAGAACTATGAAAATAGCTGCTTGGTAAAAGTGAAGGCCAGAATTAGTGGGCTTGAAAATATTAAACGGGACAACGATAAGGGGGATGATGAGGACGATGATGAAGAAGAGGAGGGGGATGAGGAGGATGAGGACCATCAGGAGGAACTTCCTTCTGAGCGATCGCCCAAAAAAAGGAAACGCGAAGATGAACATGCTCCCAGCAGTAGCAGCAAGAAGAAGAAAAAAAACAAAAGCAACAACAACAACAAGGACAAGGACAAGAACAAGAAGAACGACAACAAACCTACTGAGGAGGCTAAAAGCCCCTCCAGAGAGGATGAAGTGGAGGTTTTCTCCATGTCCAGTGAAGATGAACCGGAAAATGGAGAGGAAGACGCCTAAGCGCAGTATACCTCAAAAAATAAAATCAAAATAACCCCCAAACCATGCACACAATAACGGGACACCTGCTCTTAACCAAGCTGCGAAATGTAAAAGGGGGATCATCTAGAGTTAACCCCATTTCGGGTAGCCCAAAATATGTGGCTCTTTTTTTATAGTCTATATTTTAACAAGGTATAATTTTTTATTTTTTTTAATTAACATTTTCCATTTTTTCAAATTAACATTTTTTATTTTTTCAAATTAACACTTTTCATTTTTTTTTCAATATTTGCCCCCATTTGCTTGCTTTTTCCTTCTTCCTTTCGAGTCGGCTACATCGATTTTATTCATGTACCCATTTGACCCCTTCGTTTGAACATTAACACAAATGTAACTTCCCATCCACTACCGTCTTAAGTGAACAAAGTGAAACTCCATTATAGTGGAGCAAATTTACACGTCATGTGTGGAGTAGGGCCATGGCCCTTTTTTAAGGGACTACTTCCAAAGTCAGTAGAAAAAAACTTATCATTTTTAATCTTACGCACAGACTATTCAACAAATTTATTTGGAGTAAATGTTTTGCTTCGCCAAAGAAAAGAGGAGAAACTCACTCGTATTAAAATACGCCTCCTTCAGTGTGGCAACCCTCTCGTTGTATCCCATCCACACATATTTCATCAACACCAGAAGGGATCAGCACGCATGCTGAGGAATTTATCCCGCGTGAAACATACCGCGGTGTGAAGAACTCTTACCACCCTCTCTGAGAGGTGAGATAAAAAAAAAAAAAAAAGAAAAAACAACTGATAATGGTTTAGTTGATACTCATAATGGACACAAAAATGGATTGCACTTTTTCGAAAAAAAAAAACAAAAAAAGGAAATCAAATGTGACGGTGAAAAGAATGACAAAAAAAAGGAAATCAAATGACGGTGGAAAGAATGACAAAAAAAAAAAAAAAAAAAAAAAGAACAATCAAGCAGCGCAGAGACAACTGTGCACCATGTGCTCCACTAATTCCCCATGCCGATGTTCAAATCTATTATAACCCCCTTTCGACTGGAGGAAGACGTTTCTATGTTGATGTCTATATCGCCCTTCTTCACCTTCGAGAGGTTTTTCCTGCACGATTCTTTTTTGGGACTCTTATCCGCGACACTTTCTGAAGGATATTTGGAGAGTGCACCATTGTTACTCGGGTTGTTCATGTAATGACACCCGTGTGTGTATCCCTCTTTCGTTAAATTCCGTTTCATGTTTGGGTAGTATGCCTGTGGGGGAAGGAAGGGCGTATTGTAACCCATTCCACTGCCCATCGGGTAGTTATTATAAAACGGCTCGTTCGTTTCATGGTTCCTCCTATACATCGCTTTGGGGTCATGCGAGGGGTTAACACCTCCATACGTCAGAGAATTTGTTCCTGTATAGTTCGACTGTCCATAGAGACCATATGGAATGTTACCATCTTCGAACATGAGGTTGTTCCTTCCATGCATATTATGTTGCTGCATGGTTAAATTTGGAAGCTCTCTATTATACGTGTTTGTGCTGAACCCATTTGCGTCCATGGAGTTGCGGTGGTTGTATCCAAACCCGTCCATTGGTGAATATTCTCCATATCTGTTGTTGTTCATTTTGTCTTCTTCTTTGGGTAGACTTGGACTTTTATGGTGAGAGTCACTACGGGGGGTAAACTCGGAGAAGCTATCATACATCAGAGGGGGAATGATCTGATGAATTTCTAAATTATCCTTCTGGTTCTTCAATATATTGTAAGTTTTGGAATGGACAGAAGTTTCTCCCTCCACTGGGTTTATATTAGATAGATTATTTGGGGTGATTTTTGTGTCTTCTACGCTGCACTTTGCACTTTCCTCTTTGAAAATTAGATTGGCGGTTGGGACGTTCTTGAGGAGCTCTGTATCTTCCAATGGAACATCTGCTATATCGCTTCGGCAATGATTGCACTCGCACGGGTTATATTGGGTCTACGTAAAATGGAAAAATTGGGTGAAATGAACAGTGCATGTATGAGCGAAGTCTTTTCCGAGTTCATCACCTTTTAGCCACTGCTAATGTTCTAATTTTGTGGATCACCCATGTGGGGCTCATTTTTTGTGTCATACCTCTTCCAAATAGGCGATGCTGTTTTTTAGGTTGTCGTATATATTCTGTGCGAGGACTCTCTTCAACTCGGGATCCTCAAACTGTTCTTGCTTCGTGATTTTGTGATATGACTCGGAAAAGTGTATAAAATTGGTGTCACAGCCTTAGATAAGGGTGGGAACAATAGATGGACGTGTGCGTAAATGGGGGTAAGCAAATATGTGGATATTTACAGCTTCAAAATCGAGCTCCCTCAAAAGACGTTCTGCAGCATTTCAATGTAGACCACTCTCGCAACGTACAAAATTGAAAAAAAAAAAAAGTCTAACTTTAATTTTTTCGCACTATAGAACGTACAACGGAAAGCATAAAAAAAAGAAAAGAAAAGAAAAGAAAAGCAAAAAAAAAAAAAGGGAGTAAAAATTGTTACAAAACAGTGTGGAGATAAATTAAATAAAAAAATGTTAAATGTGAAGAGGACAATCAAATTACAACGTACACAAATTAAAAAAAGTGGTAAAGGGAAATTATACAATAAGCTCAATTGAAATATATGGAAAAAATGTAGCTAGCGAAAAAAAAAAATAAAAAAAGGTAAAACAAATTTCCTAAGTTGTGTGCAATATTTTGTAGATGAAGGTAATTTTTTTTTTTTTTCTTCGCTTTTTCCATTTTTTCACCTGAACGTTCAGGCATTAAAATAGGTATGTACTCCGGCAAGCTGTCCACTGAAAAAAAAAAAAAAAAAAAAAAAAAAATAGATATGGCGTATGCCCCCAGGTTAAGAATATATGGGATTCACACTATCATAACGCATCAAGGTTGGAAGCTTCCATTCTACTGTTGCAGAAAAATCTCTTCATTCTAACTGATCAGAAAAAAGGCATACACACGGTACAGTGGGGGAGCTAACTACTAAGCTGCTTATAAAAAAAAAAAAAAAAAAAACGTTATGTTCAGAACAGAAATAGTTATGCTCCACAGATCAAACACGGTGCTAAACAAAAATTACATATATCTTAAAGTTGCAAATGGACGGTGAATATGGTATGTTGACCAATAAGTAGCACTGCTGATTGATCAGTAAAATAGGCACATGCACAAAACGTGAAACAAAAAGGCAAACTTGAATGACTAACTGGTAGCAACTAAGTGGAAAAATAAAAATTTGTTTGTCATTAAAATATCAAACCTATTTAACCATTATTTAATAAAACCAGAAAACCGAAAAGCACACTTGCTTTGACAATTTCAAAATTCCCCAACGGTTTATACACACATGTGTTTGCTCTTTTTGGCTGTTTTTTTTTTTTTTTTTTTTTTTTTTTAATTATTGTAGAATAAAATAGCCTTTTTTCGCTTGAATGGTCAGACGAATTTTACGACAAGTGGGGCTTGCTCCTATGGCCAAATAATGCGCTCCTAGTTTGGTAAAATGGAAAAAAAAGGAGAGGACAACTTCGTCCCCAACTTTTGCCCACGTTCTACATGAACAGAGTTATGCATTGCAGCTTTTCCTCTTCATGTTTTGAAGTAAAAGGCATACAAAAGTGTCTGTCAATTTTGAGGGTACATATAGTGAGTAGCATTTTTGCACACACACGCGTTAAGCGAAACCCCGAGTGTTACGCAGCAAAATAGCTGCAGTGGAGATTCACATTGATAAGCTTCATCCAAATGGATCACGTACCTGTCAGACATTTCTTCATTTTGTATAACCCATGGAGCAAAAAAAATATATGGTTTCATATAAGGGTGTGATAGCGGGGCAAATCGCCAAAAAACTCACGTACATTCACATATATATGTACACACATATATCTATGTGCACACCCAGCTGAGCGAATAAGGAGAAGGGGACGCTAAATTATGGAGTTGTACCTCCGATTACTTCTGTCAAAATTGTACAGATAATAATTAGAAAAAAAGTTGTCGAAAAATTTTTGAGAGGTCCATTTTTTGGACTTATATTTTATTGTAAAGGGTTCTTCCCCTTTCCCGGATGGAGAATTCATGTCCAAGTTACCTTTGCAGTGTTTCACTTTCTTCCTGAACATGTGTTTTTTTATTTTATTTTCAAAAAAGTCTGAGTCGTAGTAGAATGTACTGGATGGTCTAGGTACATTAAAAAGGAGGGCTTCCTTTGTTAGTTTTTCCTTCTGCCTTCCTGCATAAACTATTACGTCTTGGTCCACACTAACATCATCATATTTTACAATAAGCGCCTTATGCGGGGAGGAATGCTCCTCATTTAGGGACAACTTTTTATACTTCACATCCTGGTGTAACGTGTACCTCTCCGCCATTGATGTGGCAAAGTGCTTTACGTCATTCAGATTCATCTCTTTGCCAGGATCGGGAGTAGGGCAGAAGCAGTACTCATAAATGTACATGTCTTCACTTTTGTCCTTATACATTTTGTTCTCATCAATGTACCATAATATTTCTTCCAATAGCAGGGGGTCCAGAAACATATTACATTCTAGGTTGGTAAAATATTTCCACTGTTTTTTCAGAGAGTCAAGAACAAAGGTCCATTCTTGGTAATCAATTTTGTGGTACAAATTCTGTATATATTTTCCTACGTACAAATCGTACAAAATTTTGTTTCTAAATCTGTCTTCATTGGTTACGTAATTGTTGTATACATCGAGGGTGAAGACTTCTTCTAAATGTACTTCCTTAATGCTAGTCCCAAATATAGTAAAGGGGTTATAATTTTGCTGTTTCAGTAGGAGTTTTTTTAAATTTTCTTCATTGCTCCATTTTGGTTTTTCAATTAATTTAATTTTTTTTTCATAACGGCTAGTTTCTTTTAAGTGCACTTCTGTGCTATGCTTATCTAGCGATTTGATGTTTAAGTTTTCCATTTTCTGGTTAATTTCGAGTACCTCCTTTTGTAGCTCATCTGAGCCGTTCATGTCGTTATTAGTAGTAGGTTCCATTTTATCGTAGAGCCCACTCACATACTTGAGGTACTTTTTCTTTATAGATGGTATCATAATTTCTAGAATTATTTTGTTTATATGTATATCCCTGAGGGATGCATCGGGAGAGGTATTTTTTTCTTTCTTCACTTTCTCAAATTTGGATCTTCTATATTCGTCTAACATTGGCTTGATACAATTTTGAAAAAAAATAGAATTTTCCGTCAGCTCTTCGTCGCATATTAGACAGAAGAGGAATTCTTCTTTTTTTTCGTGCTTCATGAAGAGGGATAAAAAAATATCAAAGTTTCTATCCGTGTTTTTTTCCCCTACGTCTATCAGTCGTTTGTGCTTGTTCATGGGTTTTTCTTCCTTTTCCTCTTTATCGGTTTTATGTTTCCTCGGGGAGTTCACTCGTTCCTCATAATCAGGTTTGCTTTGTTCCATGCCCATAATGGGCGTCCTTCTCTCCTCTCTTATTCCCTCCTCATCTGTGTCACATCTGTTCAATTCATCCAGGCTGCTTAACCTTTTCAGGAGTCTCTCTTGGGATGTCGTTATTCCGAACTGTTTGGTGAGTTTTCTGTTCATTTTGTTCTCCTTCCAATTGCATCTTTGCAAAGCGGCTTTGACTTTGCTTGTAGCACCTTCCCAAATTTGTAGTGAGGAATTTTCCGAGGACTTAAAATTATCCATTTCAAAATTGAAGAGAAGTTCTTTCTTGGAGATGGGCAATTTGCCTATGGCTTCCTCTTCTATGCGTTCTTCCTTTGTGTATATTTTTTTCCTCTTTGCATATACGTTTATTGTGGTGGTCGTGTGTGGCTGTGCTTCTTGGGTTGTCCTTTTTTTGCACGCCTCTTGAACGTGATCAAAAAATTTGGCACCTTTATAGATGAAGGCGAAGGGGTTTTTGATGCTCAGGGGGGGCCACCTGTAGAAACGATTCGAAAAGCGCCTGCGTAGTTGATCGCAGCTACCTCCGTTGTTGCTTCTATCATTGTTTCCGTAGCTGCATTTATGGATTCCCTTGTATATTCCTTCTTGGGGAGCGCCATTCGGCTGGTCATAGCTCGAGAAGGTTTTTGGGTAGCTACTCGAATGTCCCGAGTTTTTCTCTCCATCATGAGTGCAAAATGGTTCATGCATTTTTAAAGGGAGGCTCAATATATCCTCCTCATGAGAGTTTCTGAGAGAATCACTTACCTCAAATTGAATCCTTTCGTTGTATATGCTTGTTTTGGGGGTTCCCTTTTCCGTCTGTCTACCAACCATGTGTCCGTTTGGTTTTTCCAAGGGGAGAGTGCACGTGTGGCTATTAGGCTCCTTTGGCTTCATAAGGATCGTAGGTTTGTGGAGGAAGTTGTTGTAATCACCGTTGAGGTGATTCCAATTGGCGTGGTCTCCCCCGACATGAACAACGGTGAACTCGGAATCATCCAAGTTCTCCCCGTTAGAAGCGCGCAGACTCAAATTGACCACATCGTCAAAACTATCAGCTATAGTCCTATTCGAGTAGGTCATCTTTTCGTCATTCTCCACTATCGTTTCATTAGAACTCGCATTATTATGCATATCACTTGTCTTTACCACTTGGTCCCGCTCATAATGTTTGTGTTTATTGAGATATATGAAGGGAGAGAAGGAATCATCCTCGTGCTTCATCGTTAGGGGATCACGCGTATTGTCGTAACACTTACTTTTTTCATTTGTCCATTCGTCCACTTGATCTGTCTGATTCATCTGATATTCCTGTTTTTTGTTTCTTCCCTTGTCTTGTTCAACTTGTCCCACTTGGCTCACTTCGTAATTGACGTTGATCCCACATCGGGGGGCAATTTCATTTTCTCTACCTACCAGGTTGTTCTTCCCTCCACAGTTGGCACTAACGCAGCTGCTGAGGCTGTTGACTCTGTTGACGATGCTTTTGCCATGTTTGGTACATTTCGAGACGGGGTCACCCGCCCCCTTGGGCCTACAGAGATCCTTATCATTACCCTCAGTTTTGTTGTTTTTCTGCTGATGGATAGATAGGCATTGCGAAACTTCATACTTCCTCTTTCCGTTTTTTTTTCCTTCCCTTTCACTCCCCTTGGTTTTCCACACCTTGCTCGTTGCCTTTTTTCCTCCCTCATAAAATTCCGTCTTTGTGTATGCTCGTCTTTTTTCATTCCACTTGTTCACCCGTTCGTAATATTTTCTGTAATCGAACGCTGCTAATTTATTATCCCTTTTGAACTCTTCTTTTTTTTTTTTTTTTTTTTTTCTCTTTTTGTACCTTTGCCTTGGGCTCCCACATGGACTTACGCTACAAGATTTGCGTGTATGCATATTCTCCCTAGCCGCTGCATCCTCACCATCAGCGACGTTCAACACACACACTCCCTCACTTGTCTGTGTTGCGTTCGCACTTATGGTGGGGTCATCATCCATCGGGAAATTATGTCTTACTTCGATAAGGAGTTATTCCTTTTTCTGTGTGCCTCCTATATGTGCGTGCACACGTGTACGTATGTGCATATATACATAGGTTGGTTCACTGTTCCGTTTCTTCCTCGGCCTGGTGAACATGAGTAAAGTAATGGAGGGGGAAACGAGAGGCTTCTCTCTCATGAAGTGAATGGCCATACGAATCTTTGAGGAGCGTAGAGGTAGGGAGTAGTACACGTAACATTCACAATTGCTTATCCCTTACACTGTTCAAGCCACTCTTGGTTAATTTTCACACATCCCCTTCTGCTACGCTTTATTGTATTTTGACCACCGGAATGGTGTATGTACAGACGACGTGGCTATCTGGGTATTACTTCCCATCACCGGTATGGCTGCTTATCCCCCAACGGGGCTCTACACATATATGAGTGCGCACCCCACTTTTCGGGGCAAACAACTTCCCGATTTGAATGAAGAAGGGCATATTCGTTTAGCCCCGGTTAACACAAAAGAAGCGGCGGTTGACAAAAATGAAGACCAAAATGGGGGTAAAAAAAAAAAAAAAAAAAAAAAAAAAATGATAAAATGGTGATAAAAATAAACATTCTGAGGTGAGAAAGGGGGAATGCTCACTTCCTTCCATTGAGAGATGGCATATTTTAAAACAAATGGAAGGCTATGAAGGGGGAGCCATTTCCCAAGGGGAGGAATGCGCAACGGGGCTGATGCTGACCCACTAAGGAATGACCCAAGGTCCCCATTCAAGGGAGTATGCACGGAGGTATGCAACCGTGCCAACAGACACATGCAACCTTCACACATAGGTTATGCTTATCTGAATAGGCAAATAGGCGAGCTCACATAAAAAGAGTATAAACCACTGGTGACAAAAAAAAAAAAAAAAAAAAAAAAAAGAAAAAAACGCAATCCACACATATGTCTACGTGTGCACATTTGATAAGCGTTAACATATGATAATTTTTTTCGTAACGGTCCACACAGGTGGAAAGTAAGTTATGAAGCTGTCCTAGGGGTGTGTATATGTATGGGGGGCTCCCTGTTATGTCAGCTGTCAATGCTAAGTTTATTTTGGTTGGACTCGTTCCCCGAATGGGGGGTATTGTCCCCGTTGGGGCTGCGTTCACCGTGTTCATCAGTTTGGTTATTCTGCCCGGGTTCTTCCGGTTTGCCCTCTTGCCCATTCTCCTGATCTTCCGCCAATTTGGGATTGTCCAATGGCAACCCGGTGTCCATCTTGCGCACTTCTTCAGCGAAAAACAAACGCTCAAAGTCGTCGTACATTCGGAGCTCCTCGAAATCAAAGCGGTTCAGGAAGACCTGCCTCTGCTCCCACAGGTTTTTATAACTGGGGTTATTGTACCCGTGGACCAAATAATAGTCCTTGCCCTTGATGGATATATTTTCCAGATTTTTCAGCTTGTCCTGGATATACTCAAAGTCTTCCTTCGAGGGGTACTTAAGCTTCTCCAAATTGTAATCCTTGTCGCTACCCTCCGCGAGGAGGTGATGGTTGGCCTTCAAAATGGCTAGCCACTCCTCGTCGTAGCATATGTATAACTGCTTGCGCTCTGCAGTGGCGTCTTCCTCCACAGTTGTATTTTCCTGCGCGGTGTTTTCCTGCTCGGTGTTTCCCTGAGCGGTGTTTCCCTGAGCGGTGTTTCCCTGAGCGGTGTTTTCTTGAGCGTTGCTTTCCCCTGGGGTGTTCTCCTTAGGGGCTTCTTCCTCTGTCGGCACATCTTCCCCCTTTGGTGCCTCCTTCCCTGTAGATGCCTGCCCACCCTCCTGGGCATCCTTGCGCTGCACATCCTCCACATGTTGTAGGAGCTTCTCATAGTCGTCATTGAAAAACTGGCTCTTCCCCTCTGTCTCGTTAGCAGAAGACTTTGGCAAGTGATCAAACGACAGGTATGGAATGTTGTTCCTTTTCTCAATGTTTAAAATCTGAATGAAATGCTTTCTGGGTTCCGCTTTGTCCAGAGAAAGAAATCGAGTATAGTTCTTTTTATCACTATGTAAAAAAATGGCAGAGTATTTTACGTGTAAATGAGAAGAAAACCAAAAATAGGGTTTTAATTTATTTAGTAAAAATTCAGTATGTGGATTTCCAAGTGTATTATTATATATGTCTGACTGAAAATGGAATTTTCTCCTAAGGAGCTCATTCATGTCTCCATGCTTCTCAATATTGTTTGGCCAATCATGTGTTATAACAATATCTACTTTGTCCTTTACGAGTTTTAATTTTTCAATTTCATACTTTCTAATGTGATAGGAACTCACCTTACTGATTTCATCATATGGATAATGTTCATTGTACCTTTTGTAAAAATTATATTTTTTGTAAATACCACTAAGACTGCAAATTCGAAAATCATTTATATTATGTATATTTGAATATCCAAGGAAATATATATTTGGTGCTACCCATCCTCCGTAGTACAGTTGCTTCAATACATTTACCGCTTCATGATTTCCTCCTATAAATATGGTTAACACTTTGGCTTTCTTTTTCCCTGTGAAATAATCCCTGAAATCATTTTCCTCCTTCTTGTATTTATTTGGAACATTCAAACAATCATTGTCCACTCCGTATCGTACGCATTCGAAATCTCCGCAACAGATTAGCAGGTCCACCTTGAAGTTATTGTCTTGCTCCAACTTTTCTATAGTCGCGTAAATGAAATTCAACTCTCCGTGCGTACACCCCACCACGGCTATAATCATTTTGTCTTTCCTTAAGGTGTGTGATCGCGCGGAAAAGTGACTACCTATATACGTACTTGTATGCGTACGCCCGTGCCGACTTATCTTCCTTTACGTTACCAACACAAGCGTGCTTCCTCCCTTCGGATGACGAGGGAAAAAGCCAATTTCCGCGGGGGCTTCGCAAACCCAACCACACGTGGCACACGGAACTGGCTATGTAGTGCCGAGTTTTAAAAAAAAAAAAAAAAAAAGAGAGAGCAGCTTTTTTTATCCGTAGGCTAACAAGTCCACCATTGAGAAAAACACTCAACTGACATAAACTGGGACAGTAATGTATATACTTATATACTGCGGAGAAGTACGTTTGTTCCGCGTAGTGTGCCTTATATTGCCACATACATATAGATGCTCATAATAAAAAAAAAAGGGATAGCATATATAATGTTAGAATATTCCCGGACCCATTTTCGAAATTCCTCTTATTCTAGTACATTTTTTTTTTTTCTAAAACTTTTAAGGAGCCAGTAGATCACACGGGGATTGCGTCGCGGTGCGGTTATGCTAGAAGCTTGAACGACACCCCCACCTTGCAGCTCTGCTATAAAGTTTCACCGCCCCCAACATATGGAATTATAATCCCATAAGATAACTAATTTGCCACGGCGAAAAGGAAAACACAAAAGAGCAGAGAAGGCCAAATCCACCTACGTAAAAAAAAAAAAAAAAAAAATTGTATGCGTAAAGATACACCAGCCTAGCATACTTGTTAACAGCTACAAAATGCTTACATTTGATCAGAAAAAAAAAAAAAAATTATTCGTGTAAAAAAGATACGAGGAGATCGCTCTTCCGACGTGTATGTGTTCAACCCTCTTCACCCTTCGCTAACAAAAAAAATATTGTGAAGGGACAAAACGGAAGGGTAACAACCCTGTGGACATTAAGCCAGTTACCATAAGGGGAAGTGTTACCCAGCTTTGTTTTATCCCCACCTGGGGACAATTTTTTTTTTTTTTTTTTTTTTACTGTTGCAGGATTTCCTAATACACTCCAAGAGCATATTTTCCACAAGAGGGTAATAAAAATTGCAGCGTGTTTATCTACCCAGGGTAGTTCCCCACAGTGACAAATAAAAAGGGAACAGCTTATTGTTGGCGAGGTTAAGCATGATAGGGCTGCTTCTCCCCTTTGCCGACACTACACCATAATAAGCACGTCATCGAAAATGTTTCTTTTTTTTTTTTTTTCCTACAATTGTTTTTGGGCCCCCATGAAGACAGGTGGCTAAAAAAAAAAAGGTAGCTCTTTTTCATCCAAAGAAGGAACCATCCGTTAGGCTTTCTCCAATTAGGAGAAAAATAAAAGATGGAAGAAATGTAGGATGATAAAAATTGGGGGCAGAAAAAAATAAAGGGAAGATATTAAAACGAAAGTAGCGTCACGCCTTATGTCTCGAGCAAAGATATCCACTGCAGTGACCGTACGCACAATCATTATCGTACAGTATCGTCCATGGATACAACGACACCTCGCATAAACAACGCAGGGGGGGGGGAAATTACAAGGCGGAAAGAATAAATTAAAGGTACACAGCTGAGATGGACGCGACGTCGGCGAAGGTATGCCCAGGAGATCACCAATCCTGAAATGGAAAATTCAGATTGGTGTATGTACAGATTAAAAAAAAAAAAAAAAAAAAAATTGGGGGAGACTTTTACGCAATCAAAGGTATCATCTTCATTTGTGACAAAAAAATAAATAAATAAATAAAATAATAAATAAATAAATATCAAAGGGTAATGCGTAAAGTGGAGAGGTAAATATACACAGGGATGAGAATAAAAGTGTACAATTATACAACAAATAGGCAAGTGTAACGGGGGAAAAAGAAAACACATTTCGCGATTATGTCACAACTTTAACGGTTACGTTAGACAAATGCGCAAAAAAGGTAAAAAAAAAAAAAAATCACCATCACTATAACTATCATGTTAAACGTGACTTAAACAAAAATACTATGAACACGTTCATTTTTTTTCCGCCCAAAAGAGGAGACCTCTTTTCTAAGCGGCCGGGGGGGGGGGGGGTAGTTATACAAATATGCTGATTCCTACGGAGGGATCATATCAAATGGTGGCCACACACCGAAGAGGTCTTCCCAATTTAACAGCAGGTGCTCCGAGCTCTATGCTCATCTTCAGTCTCATTTTCATTTAAATCACTTAACTTGATTGTACTTCTGGCTCTGGTTAACTGGATAGCACTTTCGCACGTGGCACTACTTCGCGTGCTCAAACTGCAACTGTTATTCTTCATTCGGTTATTATATATTTCTTGCAACAAATTTTCGAATACGTGTTTTACGTTCAATTTGGAGACAGCAGAAGCCTCTGCAAAGAATAGGTTATTTTCCCTAGCGAAGCTTGCTCCTTGTTCGTACGTCACCTATGTGGTATATGTGGAAGAAAGAATCGTGTCATCCTTTTTTTTTTTTTTTTTTTTTTTTTTTTTGCGCTCTCTATTTGTACTCGGGTGGGGGATATACACGTGTGAAGAAGATCCACACATGTAAAGAAGTTTCACATGAGTAAGAAGCACAGACTCACCTTCCTCTTCATCTCATCATGCTCCACCAGATCAACCTTATTCCCCACCAACATAATTACAATGTCCTTGTCGGCATTTTGTCGAATTTCTTCTAGCCACTTGGAAATACTAAGAAAGGTCTTCTTCTTCGTCACGTCATACACCAATATGGCTCCTGCGCTTCTTCTGTAGTGGGCACTTGTAATACTTCTGTACCGTTCTTGTCCGGCGGTATCCCATATCTGCGCGTTTTTGCGGTCAGGTGTAAGGGGCACACGTGTATATGTATGTGCATGTGTAGGGGCATTTGCCACAGAGCGCAGATTGATGGGTATGCACATATGCAAAAATGTATTGACATGCACCACTGTGTAACTTCCTCCTTGCGTTATATTACCTGTGCCTTAACCGTCCCGCCTATCGCCAACGGAATGGTCCTGGTGGCAAATTCGACGCCTGCGTAATGATATAAAAGGGAAAAATATATATATTATATTTATTCGATATATATATATATATATATATATATATATATATATATATATATATATATATATATATATATATATGTGGCATCCTTTATGAAGGTAAAAGCAACAATAGGTGAAGCAAACATGTTCCCAATTTTTATCTTTCCATTTTTTATCGGCTTACCAATTGTCGCCTTTGCAACGCTAGGCAAGGAGCCTCGTATGTACCTCGACAGGAGGTGGGTTTTGCCTGAACGGTCAGAAAATAATACCTAATTTGTTTGTGCACTAGAAGAGAGAAGAAAGTGGCTCTCATTAATGAGGGAGTGGCGTGACTGCCACGATAGTTAACGTCCTGCATACAATGCACATCGTTTGTGCTACGTAAAAGTCCAAAATTAGTGCGCCACCTTTTTCCCCTTTTTTTAAATTACCCACAGTTGCGTCTCCAACTAAAATTATCTTATAAAGGTGGTCATACTCTTCGCTAGACATTTTTCTGCACACCGGGTTATGTACGAAAAAAAAAAAAAAAAAAAGAAAAGAAAAACGAGAGAAAGAGAAAAATGAAATAAAATGTCTACATTTGTGTGCGTATTGTGTATGTTCCATGTAACAATCGCTCCAATGTGTGCATTTTTTTTTTTTTTTCCTATCTTTTGGGACACACAAAATAGACATTATATGAACAACTCTAGTGGTGATATCAGCTCTGCGAGGAATTGTCGGCAGATGCTCATTTGCTAATGCGAAGTACCTGACGTAGTCAAATGTGCTTCAAAAGATTTGCACGAATTTGAGCAGTCCTCTTTTTAAGAAGGAGGTACACGATGTTAAGATGTCACTGTGGACAAAATCAACAGTGGAATGAGAGAAAAGGCACATACGTATGCACGTGTGAATGTATATGCACCTAGGCATGTAGTTACGCGTTAGCACATCAAGCCCCTATGCGCAAAGTAACCATCGATGAGTTTCCCAATTTTACAATTGGCGTATTGTCGCGTTTTTCGCTGCGCAATCTTTATGGCATTTTTTAATTGTTCCGAATGGGGTTAATTACTGAATAGGGGGGAAAGAGGCGCACGTTTGTAAAAGGTCATGCATATGGGGGAAAAAAAAAAAATAAATAAAATACAAAAAGCGGAAGAATAGGTGAAATAAAGGGAAAATGAAAGCATAACAAAGCGAAGCATTTACATGTATATACTCAAATATGCATTTATTTGTACGCACTTGGCAATGTTTCATTTTAACGACTAAAGACTCTTTGAAGGTTATGTTAGCGCGTTAACACTTACTTGGACGCGGGTGAGGGGGGAAAAAAAAAAGAAAAAAAATATATATACCATAATCACATAGATGGAAAAGAACAAATTGCTATTCCAAAAATTGATGATGTGGAAAATTAAAAAAAGAAAATTATGGAAGAAGAGGCCAAAACGGGAGAGGCACACAAATGTGGGGAAATTAGGAACGTACAAAAATGTTGTAAAATTGGGAAAACGCAAATGGGAAGAAAAAAAAATCTACTATACCTCTGGGCTGAGCAAATGAGAAAATCATATGAACAGTTATAAACGCCAACACGGCTAAGAAGCTAAGGGAAAAAGAAAAAAAGAAAAAATTTGCAATTCTTGTTTTTCTCCATTCCCTTTTTTTATTTCATGTGGCATTTTGTACATTTTTGTGTGCCTGCCGTGTGGTTTTTTTTTTTTTTTTTTTTTTTACCTCGCCTGGGCGGTGAGATTGTTTCACATTTTTGTGTTATTTTGTCAAA
The DNA here is from genome assembly GCF_000006355.2 of Plasmodium knowlesi strain H. NCBI lineage: Eukaryota > Apicomplexa > Aconoidasida > Haemosporida > Plasmodiidae > Plasmodium > Plasmodium knowlesi. The sequence goes on along the minus strand of NC_011913.2, from coordinate 2,735,036 downwards.
TCACATATGTGTTTAAAAAATAAATAAAGAGGCAAGCCAAGGGAGCACAATATGTTTACACGTGGGAAGGGAGGTCCCCATTTCGGATTACCTATGTGTTTGCTTGTACACATGTAATTTGTTTCTCATTTTTTCCGCATACATTTGGTTTGCTCCTTCATTACGACATAATTCGATGTCATATTATTCTTCTTTCTGTCGCATGGAGCTACCCCTGATGCGTCTTCCCCATTTGTGGCATTAGGAATATTTGGCCTATTTTTATATGTTAGTTTTTTTTTTCCTTTTTATTTTTTAAGGACGTACACGGTGGCACTAGGGATTAGCACAGTGCGGTGTGCATTTGGCTGTGCACTGTTTGGATTTTTTACGAAGTCAGCCACAAAGGCCAAAACGCAGGCACACATATACGTACTACTTCATACGTTACTGCGTTTTAGCCTTTCTTTTCCCTTTTTCCTGATGTGATGGACCAATTGGTATGCGGCACAAAAACGTTAATTCACGTGGAACACCTAATTGACGAAGCTCTACCTCGGGACCGTCCATCCATTTTGGGGTCACCACAATCACAATCCGTTTTCAATTATAGGTTTTCAAATTCGCCGCACGCTTAAATGGTCATAAAGTACAGCCAAATTGTTAAGGGGAAAAATATGTATGCACAAAAAAGCGCAAATAAAAAAAGGGGGAAACAGAGGGTCGCATTGGGATGTAATTTTCCCCCTGGCGAAGATTATGCAAAATAAAGGCACAATTCGCATTATTCCAAGCGAAAAAAAAAAAAAATATAAAAAAAAAAAAAAAAAACTCACCATCGAGTTACACCTTTGGGAAAAATTACCTGTCAAAAAAAGTGTATGCATATATATATTATATGTATTTTTTTTTTTTTTTTTTTTCATTTTAACGCTGCCTTCTGATTTTGGAAAGCCTGCCAGTTGTTCCTTCCAATGAGTAACTATTTTTTCATTCCCAGTGGAACATTCTATTTGGGGAATTACCGAACATTTGAATTTTTTTTTTTTTTTTTTTTTTTTTTTTTTTGTATGCATGCCAGCGGGTGTACACTTTTTGTTCATAACTGCTGATAGCAATCTGGTCTCTGCAACTCAGTAAACATCCTCCTTCGCTTCTGTTTGGAATGTCCACAACATTTGCGAACTGAGGAACACACCCAAGTGGGACGACGCAAAAAAGTAGAGCGGAAGACCACGTATCCTGAGATATACACACACCCCTGTGCTTGCACACGCGGATGTACACACATTTAGCCAAGCTAGCCATTTGCAACATTTGACAGACATCAGTTCATCATGTCAAAAGCTAAGTCATTTTTTCACAATGTTAAAAGCAATGCATTTAGCATCATGTTCTGGGCCCCTCTAGCAAACTGGGGTTTCGTCCTTGCGGGTAATTTTTTCTAAAGAACTGATGGCGCTGTTTTCTTTATGCACAGCTGTTCGTACGCTATTAAAATGTCTACAGTCGCCATCGCACGTGCTTGAGTGCAATTGCGCGTGATTTCGCGCGGTTTCGCGTGGTTTCGCGCTCATGCTAAAAGTCATTTTTCCTTTTCCTCCCCAAACCAAAGGTTGCAACGATTTGAAGAAATTGCCCATGTTCGTTTCGGAGAAAATGACAGCCGTTTTGGCTGTTTATAGTTTACTATTTATGAGATACTCCCTTGCAATAAAGCCAAAAAATTATTTGCTTTTTTCCTGTCATGCTACAAACACAATTGTGCAAAGCATTCTGCTTTTTCGAAAATTGAAATATGAGGCAGAGAATAAGAAGACCTTGCAACAAGTCTGACGAGGACTTACGGGAGCAGTTGCCCTTTTCCGTAACGTGCGCATCGATAGCCTCCCCTAAATACGTGTTTCGCATGGAAAGGAGAAACTCGAGGCCACTCCGATTGAGCATATAGCCACACTGCCAAACTGTCACACTGCCAAACTGTCACACTGCCAAACTGTCACACTGCGACACTGCGGCTGTTTTCCTTTCCCCTTTTGCATACGCGTATATGCATTTGAATTTGCTCCACAGTAACATTTCGCAACAGGAAAAAAAGAAAAAAAAAAAGCTGCATGCATGCCTTTGCGCTATACTGATAATTCGAGTCAGTTTTGCGTCTTCATTTTATAATGATTTATCGCAGAAAGCTACACGCAGACGACTTTATTGTGGAACGCCTAAACTCCAACTTGATGAATGCCCAGAAGGGCTGGACACGGGTATTTGCACATGTTATCATATGCCAAAACAGAGAAGTGTATGCCCATGCGTACAGTTATATATATACGCACTATGATCTCATAGAATGGTGCTTACCGGACGGGACATGCAAGCTGCCCCCTCGACCATGAAAACTTAAACATGTGGAGAACCAAAAAGTTCGTGGGGAGGGAAGAGAACGGTATGACATTTATGCACAAGATGGATGCGTATGTCCCAGCTGACACATACTTATTTGCGCGAAGGGGGTTGCATATTTAATAAACAGGGGAAAAAACTTATACGCTGATCACCTCTTTTTAGCAATCACAGGGTTGACATGGTTGTTAGTATACAGGGGGTTATCTTTAGGGATAGTGCCCCCTCCCTCCCCACACAGCCCTATAACAGTGGTATGAGGGATTAAATGTGAAAACGGGTGTATTCTTACGCAGTTAATGTATGCTGGACACGCCTTCTCAGCGAGGCACGATCAAGTTTAAGCATTTACTTAATATATTTATAAGACTTTGCAACCTAACGGTCATGTCTGCAGTGTGTAAAGGTAGAGAATGACATTCTGTTGCTTTCCCCACGGGAGTTATTATCTCTGATCGTAAAATGCTTTTAATACTGCTTAGCTTCCGTGGCAAAGTATAACTCCCATTTTGCAGAAAAGGCGTTCTCCATAAAGAGGACATAAAGAAGGTCCATATTACATACCTCTTCCTATACCCTAAGGGGGCATATATTGTGAGCATTTTTTTTTTTTTCCCCCTCGCGTTTCGCAACGTTAATTTAGAGGCTGTGTTGGATGTACACATGGTGAATGTATCAATTGGCTTCCATCAAGGGATCAGGAAAAAGTATATGTATACACGTATACTTGTACCACTCGCACATTTGTAGCACATTTGTTGCACATTTGTAGCACATTTGTAGCACATTTGTAGCACATTCGCAAAATCCTCATGTAAATATAATTTTACACATGGCACAGCATTAAAATGTGAGCTACGGGCATGCGATTCCCCCCCCCCCTTCAAAAACGTGCGTATATATACATATGTATACATAAAATCTCACATGTTGGATGGAAAAATATTTTTTTTCTTTTTACGCTGACATGGCCAGGTGAAAATAACATGTGCGCACATGAGATACATATGGCGCGTACATTATGTGTACTTTACATTTGCTCAGTGCGTGGGTGCCCCACCACTCGAAGGAGTCCCAATATATTTAGCGAGTGTCCCTTTAAAATGAACCTCAAGAAGATGCGGAGTGCGCGAAACTGCGTTGTAGGGCGCGCACAGCTCTGATGTGAAAAAGAGAATTTGCAAAAAAAAAGCAAAAAAAAAGCAAAAGAAAAGCAAAAAAAAAGCAAAAAAAAAGCAAAAAAAAAGCAAAAAAAAAGCAAAAAATAAGCAAAAAATAAGCAAAAAATAAGCAAAAAATAAGCAGAAAGAAAGCAGAAAGAAAGCAGAAAGAAAGCAGAAAGAAAGCAGAAAAAAAGGAAGAAAGGAAGAAAGGAAAAAAGGAAGAAAGGAAGAAAGGAAGAAAGGAAGAAAGGAAAAAAGGAAAAAAGGAAGAAAGAAAAAAAGGAAAAAAGGAAAAAAGGAAGAAAGGAAAAAAGGGAGAAAAAGAAAAGAAAGAAAGGAAGGAAAAAGAAAAAACACATGCTTTGGGTGAGAGCTGCTCGACGCTATGCGGTACACACGCTCTTCCCTACCCGCACATGACGTCGTCGCAGAGTGTATAAATATATATCTACAGTGAGCATGCACAAAACCTATATAAATATAACATATATATATCTATACCATGTTCTTATGTATACATATAAACAATTATGTACGTATAAATGGAAGTATACATTTACTGTTGGTTCATACACTTAAGTAACACATGCCCGGTGCACAGCCTTCCATTTTTTTTTTTTTTTTTTTTTTAACATTCTCTCCAAATGTATATATAGTGTAGTGCAGATTTTTTTTTTTTTTTTTTTTTTTTTTTTTTTCACTTATATATGCACATGTATAAATCCTCACATGTTGGCTTTTTATACCCCCTTCAAAAAAAAAAAAAAAAAAAAAAAAAAAAAAAAAATCATCAAATAGCAAAAATAACAAATTAACAAATTTAAACAACTTCGCCATATTCACCAAAAAAGGCGCTAAAAATATATTAAAAAAAATTGAACAAAAGGCAAGAGCATTTTTTTATTTATACCAATATTATATACATATATGTTAGTACAATACATAAAAAAGCGAAAAGAACACAAGCAAATTTCACCAACAGAAAAAAAAACTCCTTTATTATGTACGAAAAGTTTATATGTAAAAGTAACGATTTACACGTTTTAAAAGATTTTTAAGCAAGTTTGAACAATCCAAGCACTTTTAAGCAACTTTAAAAAAGTTATAAGCCAAAATGTACACCAATTAGTTATATACTCATATTTATACAATTTATACGGAAAAAAAAGTACACGCACTTTTTTATGTACATGTACGTATTACTTTTTTGCGATATATTTTTTACAAATATCTGCCATATCTTCAATCACGAAAAAAAAAAAAAAAAAAAACTCTCTGGCAAATTAAGTAAGTGAAAAAGGAAAAAGGAAAAAGGAAAAAAGAGGAAGCGGCAAAAAAGATTTGTGCCAATTACGTCATTTGTTTCATTTGCCAAACTCGCCCGCGCCATCTATATGTGTGGCACTTGCACATTGCAGGCTTGGCTCTACATCGCGTAGCTACTTGCTATCGGCAAATATATTTTCATTCGTGGAGTTGTGTACACATGTATAAGTCTAGAGAGTATTCCAAGGGAAAGCGTCAAATTACTTGCAGCGCCTATTAAGAACATATATATGTTCTTAATGACCATCCCGGCAATCCACTTTTTATCTCGTGAAAACGGGAGAAAATGCTTATTCAAAGTACCTATATTGCGATTTTTTTTTTTTTTTTTTCCTCTTTATTATGCAAAAAGTTGAGCGCAGTTTATCCATGTGCACCTTCTCCCCATCATTTCCGCGTTGCATTTTTTAATAATATATATATTTTTGCACTCTGCATGGTTACTCGTTCTGATCGTACGAATTGCATTATTGGTTTGTGGAATTCATGTGTTTCTCCCGAATCCTCCCTTTTTTTTCACGTATGTACATACAAGTGATATTATCACTTTTTGAATGCGTGATGTGTATGTATCATGTGTATAGACATATGCGCGCACATCATATGTGTAATGCCTTATTTCACAGATCGTTCCGTTGGCATGTGTATTTAATTTGATGTGTTCCATCTGTGTGTCTGCATGAAGCATCTACCCATTTGGTCCTCTCCCCTTTTAGTACACCTCCATATTTGTGGCCCCTTTATGTTTCTTTTTTTATTTGCAGACTCTGAACTTTGAACCCAAAAGATTAAACACAGCGAGGGAAAAAACAAACCGAATAAATTAAAATATAAAATAAAGTTAAAGCCAACTTTATAAAACTGATTTGCAATTAGAGACCTCTACACACACTTGCGCAAATATCTTCCTTTTAGTGAGGCCCAAAATTTTATCCACACAAGTTTGAGCACGATTAAATTTGGTTCAAACGAGGCAGCTGAGCATTTTGCAAAAGTTCATTCTAAGGACTGAGCAAATCCGAAATAATACAAATAGATAAATTTTAGACACCGCGGAGAAGCACAAAAATAATAAGGCAACGCAGGTGTACAGACGCGCACAACAGCTAAGCCATCACGTGGAGGTGCTCATTTGGAGATATACTCACGCGTAGAGCTTACTTGCACACAGCGCGTGGTAATTTTCCAATACCAACAATCTAATTTTGTTACTTTATGTAAGTGTGAAGAGTATAAAATATATATATATATATATATATATATATATATACATATCGGCGAAATTCGCAGTACCTTTGCCGCTGCTCTGAGAAAATAAGAAATCACATTAAAAAGGTTATTACAACACACGTGTGGCTTTATTTTCCGCACTCTACTTGCTACATTTTCGCTTTTATTTCCCCCCCCTTAGAGTAGGTAATAAAAAAGCCCCAAAGTTCACAAAATCAAATGGTAACAACTCCTGACATGTTATGGTTGGTCATCGCGAGTGGTGTAGCATGTTTTTTTATGGCATTTGTGACAGGAGCAAATGATATAGCGAATACGTTTAGCACATCTATTGGATCCAAAGCATTAACCATTAAGAGAGCTTTAATAATTGCTTTCTTTTTTGAGGCATTAGGAGCTTCCTTACTTGGTGGAACAGTCACAGACTCCATACGGTCAAAAATCATTAACTTTGAAGCTTTTTACGATGCGCCAGAATTTCTGATGTTGGGTATGTTTTGCGCCCTTATGGGTGCAACCATGTGGCTAGCTATAGCCACATGTCTAGGATTGCCTGTATCGACAACGCATAGTATTGTAGGAGCATTATTAGGCTTTGGACTTGCAGCAGGGCATAGTAAGTCCATAAAGTGGGAAAAAATACACAGTATAGTGATATCGTGGTTTGCAGCACCAATTTTAGCAGGAAGTTGTTCTGCCATAGCCTTTAGTATAATACGCCATTTAATATTGAGGAGGAGGAATTCTTTCGAAATAATTAAAAGATGGTACTGGTTCCTCATTTTTCTCATTACGCTACCGTTTAGTGTGTTTTTAGTGTTTCAGAACCCGATAGTGCTAAATGTACCATGTACGATGAAAAAAGGCACAAACTTAGTAATTGAATCTCCATGTTACATTCAAGATTGGACTGCAGCCCATCCTTTTTACTCCACAATAGCTTGTCTGGTACTTTCCAGCATCCTCACATGCATTGGATCCGCCATCATCTACGTAGTATATAACAAGAGGATGAACAACTTCAGTTTTAGGAAAAAACTATTCGGAGATGATATGATAAATGATTTGGAGAAAAACGGAAAAAATGCCAACAACGATACCATTTGCAACATGAATAATAGTAGTCTGAATTCTGTTGCTTCGAATGAGACCCGAGTTACACAACAAAAGGGAGTTGGTGGAACGACATCGCAACCAGGAGGGATTAGCGGAGCAATAACAACAGAAGCAGGAGCAGATTCTGTTGGACGGGGAAATTTTGATACTTCTGGATTACACTGTGAGAAGAGGAAAAACCAAGGTGAACAAAACTACCAAACGGTTATTAGCATGAAAAATATGGACGACAAAAATGAAATTTTGGAGACTAAAAAAAGTGGAAACTTACCTAGGGTTCGTAGCAGCATTGCCAGTGGCACCAACAGTGTTAATAGTAATATATCACAATCGGTGATTGAGAATTTTGACCAAGAGACGGAGATTGTTTTTTCGTCTCTTCAGATTATTAGTGCTATTTTAGGGGTAGTGGCCCAGAGTGCGAACGATACTGCTAATGCTATAGGTCCCTTTGCTGCAGTTTTTAACACTTATAATAACGGCATTAAGGGAAAGCTAAAAGTGCAGTGGTACATTCTCTTGTTTGGAGGTTTGTCCATGTCACTTGGTTTATCCGTTCTAGGTTATCGAGTTATCAGGACGGTTGGAATGAAGTTAATTAGAATTACTCCGTCCAGAGGTTTCACCATTGAACTTATTTCCGGGTTGGTTGTCCTACTTTTTAGTATTTGTGGTATACCGCTCAGTTCCACCCATTGTGCAGTGTCTAGTGTCATTGGTGTGGGTCTTGTAGAGGCAAAAATATCGGAAGAAAATGACGCCAACGTTGGAACGAACAATCAGGAAATGAATCTACTGGGCAAGGATATGTCCCAAGTGGATAAGAATGCAAATATTCCTGTAAAGAAGAAGAACTTTCTTCGCTTCTTGTCGTTTTTGAACACCTCCTGCGTGAACTTGAAGCTATTTAGGACCATTTTTTTTTCTTGGATCATCACGGTGTCTTTTTCGGGTAAGCCATCTAGAGGGATGATATTTGGAACGTTAACTGGAACGCCAATTGGAGCGATATTTGATGCGTTATTTTGACATTCCATTTTTAACCGTAACTTTTTATTTGTTCCTTTATTCATTTTTTTTTTTTTTTTTCTTTCCCCCCCCATCCTTAGCCACCGTAACCGCAGCAATATTCTCCTTTGCAGCGTACAGCCCGTCGTATATTGCAAAGGCACCGGTAGTAGTTCCCGCATAGCCAGATTTCCCTTTTTTTTTTTTTTTCTTTTTATTTTTTTCTTAAGAAGTTCACGCTTCTTGTATGAAAACATCGGACAACTGCATGTGTAGGGCTTTTCCGTGTTGCTTTTATCGTGCGAGTTTATCTTTTGATTTTACCCGTTCAGTTTACCTCCATATTTATATTCCTATGTACTACGTTCCCGATTTATCGCCTCCTTCTATCCCGCGATGATAATTTATACCATTGTATATGTAGCTGTATACCCATTGCGTGCACACACACAGGTGTCTCTTTTGCATACATGCGTATATTAATATATATATATATATATATATAAATGGAACCTTCCTTTTTTTTTTTTTTTGTTAAACCATTTTGAATTAAAAATATACCTTTCTCTTCTTTTTTTTTTTTTTTTTTTTTCATTTTTAATTTCTCCCACACACACTTATGTAGCTTTTATAAATCGACGCGCCATTTTAATTAACGTCAAATATATGTGCCCATCGTACGGGCATGGTGGCAACCATAGGTCTGCCGCCTGTACGTGTACCTATTGTGTGGTGTGTGTTTTTGTGCCGCTTATTTCATTAACGTGTTTTCGGTATAAATATAATGTATGTATATATGTGTATAAATATGTGTGAATTACTTTTAACGTTTTTTTTTACATTATTCATGAAAGTCGAGAGAGACACCTATCATGTATCCATCACATTCACTTTGTGCAGATGTCCTAAATTCCCCGTGCGATGGCCTGCCCAGGAATCTGCACACCTCCACCGTTGCCCGTTCGTCCATCCGTCCATCCTTGCATCCATCCATCCATCCATCCATCCATCCGTCCATCCATCCATCCATCCATCCATCCATCCATCCGTCCATCCATCCGTCCATCCATCCGTCCATCCATCCATCAGTCCATCCTTTTGCATATCCGCCTATTTGCACATGCGCCCATTTCATACTTTCATCTGCATCGTTCTATGTGTTCAGATGCATCATTGCCTCCACCATGCATGCTACACGCATCACAGTTACATGTCACCTTCACACGCATCTCATCATGGTAGCAATATTGTATCCCCACTTTTCTCTTTCTTTAACTTTTCTCATTAGGAACTTTCGAAAAAAATTGTTTATTTATTACACCTTTTAACCGTATTGTGTAACGTGCACATGGATTTGCATGCATGTGTATATACTTCTTTTTTTTTGCACGAGCGTCCCACGAACCAAAGGTGTTCTTACATTACATGGTTTAAATTTGTACCTCTAATTAAATATAATTGTTCATATGTAAGTGCGGGAGAGATATTTCTAAATTTGCGCATGTATATATATATTTTAGGAGGAACATTTTCTCAAATTTACATACTCCTTTTTTTTTAAGAGTTTGGAACATTTATCAATATAGCTGCCGGTGTTTTAGGACATGGCGAAAGTGTTTCATCGCTTTCACCCCTACAATGTTTGCGCATACGTCCGATGTATGCATATCTCTATGTGCAAGTGCTACCGATGTACCAGCTTGTGTGTACTGCGTTTCTTGGTGCCTGTACATATGTGTTTGCCGTTGTACCTTGTTATATATGGTGGAGATAATATCTACACAGCATTGTAATTTTTTTTTTTTTTTTTTTTTTTTTTGATGATACATAACTGTACATACACACCAATAAAAAAAAAAAAAAAAAAAAAAAATTCACATGCACACAGATAGCGAAATTTGGAACTTTTTTTACCTGATTGTGTGTAATATAACTAACGAAGAAGACTTTTTTTTTTTTTTTTTTTTTTACATAACAATAAGAATGGCTAGCTAGCTGTGTAAAGGGACAACAACGCATGCGTACGTACAAACAAATGGGAGGAGTATGTATAGGTACACCTATCTGTGCCTGCTGAAAATGCTTCCACTTAATGTTCATATACTGTTTCGAATCTGCCTTGCGCGCAAACTAATTGGGTTTTTCCAACCTCCTACCGCAATATAATCCTGTACCGTTCAGTGCTTTATCGGGAGGGAGTCATCGCTTATGTGTAAGAGAAGAATCTAACTATGATGAACTCATCCCAGAAGAGTGTCTATAGAACATTCCGTTGTAATGATACACCTGTTCGAACGCTAAATGGAGGGTTAGTTATTTTAGTTGGGTGCCCATTTTTAACCCTTCACCTTTTTACCTTTTCACCTTTTCACCTTTTCATCTTTTCACCTTTTCATCTTTTCACCTTTTTGGTGAGCAATTTCGAGGGAAAGAAAATTACAGTATGTGTGGGGATGAGTTACTTACAATGCAATATGGTCACTACAAGATTCGCAACTTCGCTATCTTGCTACCTCTGTTGCCCTTGAAGGAACTCTAATGGGGAAGCGAAAATGGGCACGCACAGACAAGGAAAAGGCAAATGAACTCTTGAAAAATATGAACTTTGCCATTTGGGTATGACTCTCCATTGGGGGTCCCTGACTATATTCTGCACGGAGGAAAAGTCTTTACCCAAATGACGCAATTTTATTTATGGGACTTAATAAATAATCCCCTGAAAGAGGGCGCACCAACCGGTTTGTTTCATATTTTCGCGCTTACGAAAACCTCATTCATTCTGCCATCCCCACAAAGAAGAACACAATGGAGTCAGGCGCATTAACGAGAGTTGCCTTTTGCGGAGATCTATGTGGCCTCATAAATTGGCAGAATAAATTTATGCGTAAAAAATAAATTAAGAAATAAATAACAGAAAATAGGATATAATTGAGTAAAATAAAATAATATTATGTGCTGCTCAAATGGGGTTTTATTTTACTCAATCTGGGAGGTTATTAAAACCGCGGGTCAATCATTTTGATGAGAAATGGGCGCAATTTCGGTAAATAATAAATGCGCAAGGGAGCACATGCGCGCGTAGGGTTAAATTTTGAGCATTCGAAATTCGGGTTGCCTTCCAAAAGTACTTATCCGTCAGGAATATTATAATGGGGATCACATTTAATTGTGGAGCCTTCGTGGCGCAATTGGATAGCGCGTTGGACTTCTAATCCAAAGGTTGCGGGTTCGAATCCCGCCGGGGGTAATCAAAGAAAAATAATTTTTTTTTTTTTAAATTATTAAGAAAAAAAAAAAAAAGAATTTTTATGTTAAATTACATTAATTTTCTTTATTTTTATGCTCATTTGAACGCGCAAGTACAGTGCTAATGCGAATTTAAAATAAATTCCAAGTAGAAGAAAATGAATTTTCGGCTAAATGCGCTCTTTTCTCTATGGCCGCCTTACCAGGCTGTAAAATGGCTAATGAGAGGAACCAAACAGGGAAGCCTAAAAACAGTTCTTTTAGCTTTTCAGATAAGCACAATGGAGAAATTTATCCAAATAGCAGCATAAGAAGAGCTCTTTTGAGAGAACATAGCGCGGTCATGACAAATGGGACGCAGTAGTCACCTCCTCATTTGTGCTTATGGGTGTGTTTTTATAACGTAAGAGGATTGTCTTCTTCGATACCATAGGAAGGAGAGAAAAGAAGTCCCGCTTAAATTTCTCTCCATTTGATTCCCATTGCAGAGTTTATGTGATTATTTTCCCCTTTGGGAGGGAGGAGAGCACTCTTTAAAGAACCCCACTTTGTATTGCACAAAATGGTGAAGCCATATCTTTACCTCTTCGTGATGTGTTTACTTATGCGTATACAAAGCCTTCTTCACCATGTGTGCCCCGCCTCGAGGCGGGCATCATGCACTCCAACATTGTACCGTTTCCTCTAATGATGGTTCAAATGAGACGTGTACGTGAAGTTCTCCATGTAACAGAGCAAAACAATTTGTAAGGGCTCCATGTTATTTGGATGGGTTGAGCGAACTGCTTACATAATCACACAAAATATGAAACCGCTTTTTTTGCTCGTCTCCATGTGTATAATGAAGGGGAAGATAAATTTCTCGCATTTTTGCTTTTCCCGAGGGGATTACAATTTCGCGTCGTCTATCCAAAGGGGGGTTGGAAAGAAAAAAAAAAAAAAAAAAAAATGTGCCAATTCGGGAAAAGCGTAAATTAATGCTCATACAAGATATGTATATATATAAAAGTAGGACTTTTTATTTAATCACCCGTTGGGATAAAATTTGCATTGGAAAAAGGAAAAAAAAAATTACATTCCTTCTCGAACGTCATGTGTCATCCTTGCGCAGGGGCCATGCTAATCTTCTCTGTATCGTTCCAATTTTAACAAACGGCATCTCCGAAGAGAGCCAATAATATACTGTAACTCAGAATATATGGATATGCTAAAAAAATGGCATTTTGGTTACCCATCTTCACACAACTTGCAAAACAAAGGGGGGAACAATGGCCACATAATAAACCTCCTCGTAGTGCACTTGGCGGAAGTGGGGGAAAAAAAAAAAAGGGAAAAAATATGACTTCCTTCGAGTTAGCACCTTATTTGAAAAATACTCACTTCACATTTGCGTACAAAATGAACAAAAAAGTGGAATAAACGTGACAACAATTTTAGGCAAAAAGAGAGGAAACAACAACAACAAAAAAAAAACAAAAAAAAAACAAAAAAAAAAAAAAACTTTAAAGGGAGATATATAAAACGAACGGCTATATTTATGTAAATATAAAATAATCAAAGGGGAGACGATCTTAGGCATATATGTTCCTCCAAATGGTCAACACCTATTTTCCTTCTTACGAAAATGTTATGAAGTAAAAAGAAAGGCAAAATTTTTGGTAACGTTTAAATTCTGCTATATATCATGTTCTCTTTTCTTTTTTTTTTTTTTTTACCCATTTTCGTGTTAAATGCGCACATACGGTTTTTACCTTTAACAGATAATGGTCCCTTCTCAAAGAGAGATCCATTTCCTTCCCTGTCTGTTTTTCCTTTTCGTGTGTGAGGTGTTTAACGTCAAATTGGATATCCTATTCCTTTTGTGCAACAAAATGGGAGGAAAGTGAAAACGAATTTTTGCCACGACATTTAAATTTGAATAAACCTTAAGGGCAGGAAAAAAATTACGTGCATGTGGCAATTTGAATTTTGCCAATTTTCAAATTATATCCACGTTGGTGACATCCTACGAAATGGGGGATCATACACGTTTTCCATTTGTGCCGCATGGAAGTATGGCAACTGTGGTACAGGAATTTTTTTTTTTTTTTTTTTAAAAAAGCTTCTCAATAGTTAATATCCTTCTTCGGTTTAATTTTATGTGAAAATAAAAAAAATGAAGGGAACATATGAACATTTACATATACACAAGTTTGCAAAAAAAAAAAAAAAAAAAAAAAAAGCTATAAAACAAACTTTTCCCTTGTATTGAAACAGGACATTATATCTTTCCTCATGTTCTTGTCTACATTGTACATAGTCCCACTTGTTCGCTATATGGTGGTCCGATTTGGCAATACAATTGTCAGGCTTGTCCAGAAAATGTATACGGAGTCGAGGACTCTTTCTTCCTCTAACCGTTCTTCCCTGGCCTTACATTCTGTATGTGGAGGGCCTCTTCGCTGCGTATTTCCTTCTGTATTCCTTTTTCAAGGTGGGCAAATGCAGAGCAGGGAATCGTAGCCTCTTTTTAAGCATCTGTTTAATATGTGGCCTTCGCACCAACTTGGGACTTATCTCTGATATCCTGATGATACTGATGGAGGATGCTCTCGCTCTATGCCTTCCTGCCATTTCGGAGTACAGTTGTGAAATGGCTCCTTCCTTTGTGGTGTCCCTGAATTCTTTGTACATATTATGAGTACCCGTTCGGCTATCATAACGTAGTAACACCCCATAGTTCTTTACGCGAAGGGGAAACCTTTCCCTTATTAGCTCACACGCTAGTAATTCTCCATTTGACTTTTTCAGTTTGTTTATTTTTTTCATAAAGTACCAAAATCGCGATTTCGCATTCGTGTCATTCTTGGCAAAAATGCACATTCGGTATACATTTGGATTCTTATCTTTTTCGGTTGGAATGGCTCTGCCAACAATGTGGTACTGGTGGATCTGCAAAGACGGGTAAGATAGCAAAGGTTGCATGGATAATTATATATGTGCGGCGGTAGAAGGGTACACTCGTGGTGCGTTCTACCCCACCTACGTATGCGACAGAATTATTTGTAGCAACAGGGCAGAACATAAAATTATATCCTTCACATTATGTACACTGGGCATATGCGTGTGGAGTATCCCTAAACCCTGACGACACAAACGCATACAACATGAACTCAGTTATGCATCCTCCTTTGCTGGGACGCACCAAACGATGGAGCAAAATTTTCTCCACGAACTCTCTCTCAATAGGCTTACATTTGTTTTCAAAGAATTATCTGCGACGCTAACCATTTTGACGACTGATTTTTGGTTTTAAAAAAAAAAAAAAAAAAAAAAAAGGAAGGAACGAACGAACGTAACGGAACGGAAGTTTGTTCAACTCTGAAAAGTCGGCAGCTGATGTGGCCTTGTCGAGATGGGTACTATCTACTGTGACTGCTGAAGGGAACGAATAGTAAACATACACGTGTATATTTGTTGTTATATCCTTTTGCCAAATCGCTTTTGCAAATGTTTGCCGTCGCTCAGTAGGAGTAAATCAAGCAGAGTTTTCTTTCGCATGCAAGCACGAACGAGTTATCACAAAAAGGTTAAATATGTACGCACGTTTGTATATTTTTTTATCAAGTCATTATCAGTGGAAAAGAAAAAAAGAAAAATAAATAAAAGAATTATTTTTAACTTACGTGTATGTTTATATGCCTGCGCCAAGGGGGGGGAAAATTAAACGATGCTAGGGAATTTGTGCATTTGTTATTTTTTGTACTTGCCTCCAGCCTCTCGCAGATCAGCTGTTCCTTTTTTGTAAAAAAAAAAAAAAAAAAAAAAAATTATTTCTTTGTCGATTCAACAGCTTGCTATTTTTTGGCGAATTTATTTTTACCGTAAAAAAATGAGCAACCGCGATTCTCGTGTTGGCAAGAACGGGGGGTAAAAAAAAAACGCATATACTGTTCGTGCGAATGAAAGCGACCCATCACCATTGGGCTCCAAAAAGTCAACTCGGGCATTCAGGCATAATATCAATGCCTTAAAAAAGGGAAAATGCACGATGGGTGGATGGCACGTATGCACTTAGGCGTAATATAAATAATTCACCTTCAGCTTAGGGAATTTTTAAATCCCAATTTTTGCGAAATGTAGGAAAAGAATATCGACGCGGGGAAAAGGAAGCCGGATTGAGAGAGCACGCAATAAATACCCCGTGCTACTACACAAGGGGAACACGTACGTAGCGGCAGGTCGGGGCATACCACTTTTTTTTTTTTTTTTTTTTTCTTTTTATGCAAGAACCGACAGTCATATTTGCAAAGGGGTCATAATTTCCATTCACGTTAACAACACCCCTCCCCCCTGTGCATAGGCCTCTTCCGTCCGTATCCCCCACAAGGCGTAGCACCAGCTGAAAAAAAATATATTCTACTCTGTTACCATTACATATATATAATATTCATATAACACAGCGTAATTAGCTGCAATGTTTGTGGAGTTGCGGATTTTCCAAAAAAAAAAAAAAAAAAAATTAAGCAACGAACCAAGCAAAACTGAAAAGCACCAAAAATTGAACGTATGCATATAACCTAGCTAATTTTTATAATAAAATGTTGCATATGATAATTACTTTTGTTTTTCCCTTCTGGCATCATCAGCTTTTTTTTTTTTCTTTCTTTTTTTTTTTTTTATTGTTATAAATATATTGTACAAAAAGGGCCCATCACTCAGGGGGGAGGCATATATAAAACGTAACGAATACCGCTTTTCTTATACGTGAGAAGAATACCTCTTTCGAATTTAAAAAAAATATATACATATAGTAAAAAAACCATGTGATGTAAAGCGACATGCGAACGCATTTTTTTCTCATCTTTTTACTCCATGCTTAAATAATCGAAATAAACTCCGGGCAAACAATTTAGCAAAATACATTCTTGCGAAATAAAAAAAAAAAAAAAAAAAAAAAAAAGCATTTCATATTTTTATTTTACATCACACTGGAGTTTACATAACCCTTTGCGCTTTTTTATTTATAAGGAATATCCTTCCTAATTCGTAATTTTTTTCTTTTTTACATCCCATTTCATGTTTTTTTAAGATTGCGTATAATCTGTTGCGCTGTGATTTTATACCTTAACGCCGCGCAAGAGTAATTTATCTTTTCCGAGGAACTTTAGCGTCCGCCCCAACCCCCCAGGGTTTATCACATAAGTATTATTTTCTCTTTTTTACTGACTTAAAAAAATGGTAAGTGAATTTCAGCGTGCTCCCAATTTGTCAATATTTGATCAACATATTGTTGTGTGAGTAGAAAGATTTGTCACGCTTGCCTTCTGCGTTGTTCGATATGCGCACGTGGAGCCAAATCTTCGCGTGGAAGAAGCATATACTCGCCGTGCATATATACTTGGGAAATCCAAAATGGGTCCCCCTCCAGTTGTGTATATCCACATCAACCGAGTTATTTTTTAGCACCAACCCATTCGTATTTGCATTTGTACATATAAATGTTGTAGTAGAGTAGCACCGCCAACTTGGATGTCTTCCCACTACATCGATGTTATCGTCCATCTTTTTTTCTTTTTTTTTTTTTTTTATCCCAGGGTATCGCACTTAAAAATGTTGGTAGAATAAAAAAACATGGAAGGAAGAATTTGGTGTCAAAAAACCCTTACCTGAGGCTGCTCGTGAAGCTATACCGCTTTCTTGCCAGAAGAACAAATGCTAATTTTAACAAAATAATTGCCAAAAGACTTATTATGCCAAAGCGCTTCAGACCTCCCTTGTCGCTCTCCAAGCTGCATCGCCACATGGCCAGCTACCCGGACAACGTAGCAGTCGTCGTTGGATCAATAACGGGTAAGGAGATTTTGTTCTCATTTGTATCAACAAAATGGGTGTGCATGTGCTAATGTGAATGCGTTATCATATGGTACATATAAGTACATTCTTATCCACATGCGTAAGCATTTGTGCGCGGTTGAATCTACATGATGAATAAGTTTCTACGAATCACGACGGTCTTCTGACATAATTAATGGAGATGGTAGAACGTTCTGACCATTCCTTTGTGGAAGTTCAATTAAACCGTTTCAGCTTTGCTCCTTTTTCCATGTGTTCGTGATACATAGCTAATTGGGGCAAGGAAATGTGTGCATGTTGTTTCTCCGACTGTTCGTTCACCTTCGGATGAATGACAAATTGGAGCTGTTTCTTGTGTATACTTGTTTACCCACGCGTGCTTGCGCTATACCACATTATGTTCTCCCCCCAAATAAATGCTTCTTTTTTTTTTTTTTTTCATTTCACCCCGTTTAGATGATAAGAGGCTATATGATTGCAAAAAGTTAAAAGTTTGCGCTCTCAGATTTACTGAAACAGCTAGAAAACGAATTTTGGATGCTGGAGGAGAATGCCTAACCTTTGATCAGCTAGCTTTGAAATACCCCACGGGACAGAAGTGCATACTTTTAAGAGGTCCCACCAAGGCCAGAACGGCTGAGAAGCATTTCGGTAAAGCTCCAGGTAGACCTAAATCGAAGGCAAGACCATACGTCCGTTCCAAGGGAAGAAAATTTGAAAAGGCACGAGGAAGAAGAAAGTCTAGAGCATACAAGAAATGATCCATTCATTAATCCCTTTATGAGTAAAACTGCAAGTAGAGCATTCCATTTTTCTGTGATGTACATATTATGTTTTTATGTGTATGCGTATACATATGCATGCGTTTTTATGTGTGCACATATAATAATGGCCCACATATGTATAAGTATATACACCTTTTTTGAATGCATATTAACCATCCCATTTTCTTACGTTATGTAACTTTTTTATACTTATAACTTCATAATTCAATTGAAAAAGTTATGTATAAGAAAAAAAAAAAGTACTACCGTAGTTGTTCAGTTGCAAAAGGTGGAAGTGTATTTTAAGTCCTTATATGTATAGTTATCCATGTTTTTAAATATATTACGCGTGGATGATGTAGAAATAAGAGGAGGGAGAGAGAGGTATGTGAAATGTGCCGAATCATTCTGGTGCCATGTGACTAATGCTCCCGTTGCAAGGTTACCCAATTTACCATGCGTATGATCAGTTGATTCGTTTTTTCCTATTAACGATGCGAATTCTACGATCAGCCAATATTTGACAGTTACCCATTGATGCAAGGGACGTGGTGGTTGCTTTATGCAGGTAAAGGATCACGATAACGTTTTCGTAAATAACATCTTAATGAGGGAAGAACAGCATAAAAAAGGGAGTATCACTTTAAGGACAAGACTTCTTTTTAATTTAGCAATCGCCCATTTAAGAGAAAGTTTTGTCACAAGGAAAGCTTAATTCGTGCCTTCGTTTGGACAAGCGAATAAAAAAAAAAAAAAAAAAAAAGCTATACTAATGTGTAGATGACGACAGTTTTTTACATACATCGTTTAGGCTTGCATTTGTGTAAGCTGCGTCGCGCTTGTATCTGCGTCGATTAGAAACAGAAGGTGGGCTGTGTGGGGTGAAAACTGGCCGTAAGAGCATTTTATGTATATTTTTTTTAAACCTATTTAATTAGGCTTGGTTTCTTTTCCTTATTTACCGAATTATGCATGTTGTAAGTTTTCCAAAACGGATCACCAAAATGGGAGGAAAAAGAAAGAAAAAAAAAGCTGCAAAAATTATTGCTCGTTCAGGTAAAAACATACATATGTGTGCACATTTTAGTATATTATATATATATATATATTTTTTTTTTTTTTTTTTTTTTTTCCCCATTTTGGCTGTACAATTTACCCCTTGCACACAGGAATTAAAATAACGTTGTAGACTTTTTCTTAAAAAAATAAATAAATATGAACTGTTCAGGCATGTTGTAAATTGTGCATCCTCAATAATGTATATGTACATGCTAATGCGTAGATTTTTTCTTGCGTAAGAAAATTCACTATAACAAAGCGTATTAAATCGCCCAGTAGACAAAACAAAAAAAGTGTTGTGTTGGTGTAGACAACAGTTCATATAAACTTGATTCTACACGTTTTGTATAATTTTTAAAATATACCATTTTAAGGCTCTTTACGAAATGATAAAATGGGGTATGCAAACTTACGTTTTTTTGTGTCCATATGTATTTGCAAAACATGCGCAATATCGCACACGAAACTGTAACAGCCGTTTTTTTTTTTTTTTTTTTTTAATACTCCCCTCCATTATTTGTTCGTTTCGTTCTCTCATTTTTCTGCCCAAGAATTGTGTTTAATTTTTACTATACCGTGTTCAAGTGTCTATTCGTTCTACCTTAAAGCGTTTGTGTGCAGTGCACTCAAGCGGAGGCATTTGAATAGATGAGGAAAAAAAATACACAGAAGAGCACCCTAAAGTTATCAAAAATGAATAAATCAAGCAGCTTGAAGAGCAATTCTTCCACTGCTAAGGGGATTAACAAAAAATCGTCCAGAGATACAATCATCACGGAAGAAGGAATTCCCCTTGGGAAGAATGAAACCGTTGTCAGTACTGCTAGCAGCAATCTGGGGGGGGACGCATCCCGTGATGCCGGTTATGGAAATTCAGTTAAGTTCCTTTTGGAAGACGGGAAAACCTACGGGACCACAAGTATAGATAACGCAATGAGCTCGAAAAATTACGCTTACTCTTGTGACAACTCCTTTGTGAATGTTTCATCTGGGGACAACTTTTCTTACGCTCCTAGTAGGAGCGCAAATGGTCAGCAGAGCCCCTTTCATGCAAAGTTGAATAGCCAGAGCAATTACGGTAGCGGAAGCTATGTTGGAAGCGGAAACTATG
Source organism: Plasmodium knowlesi strain H (assembly GCF_000006355.2). Classification (NCBI taxonomy): domain Eukaryota; phylum Apicomplexa; class Aconoidasida; order Haemosporida; family Plasmodiidae; genus Plasmodium; species Plasmodium knowlesi. The sequence continues at coordinate 2,714,799 of NC_011913.2, read as the reverse complement.
TTGGAATCAGTAACTATGGTGGAAGCGGCAACTATGGTGGAAGCGGCAAATATGGTAGTAGTTGCAACAGTAGGATTGCCTACAATGCAGGAAATAGAACCACAAATTTAGAAAATTACGACTATCTAGATGTTGACACAGCCGTACACAACCATCAGAGCGAGAACAATTTCCCATCACAGGATAACTATTCTGGAAGGAACAGGCAGTTGTACTCTGCAGCTAGCACATTATCCCCCATGAACTCAACCCATGCTAACATGAGACAAAATATTTCATATCCAAAAGAATATAACTATAGCAGCTATTCGAGCAGAAGTCCTCAGCTAAGGGAAGGGAGATCTTATTTCCCCTTTAGCCGTAGCAGAGGAGAAGCTCGTTCTTTGTGCAGTTCCCCAACTTTTTCAGGATACGAAAATGAATATTATACCTACCCTCATGGATCTAATTTTAGAGACTTCCCTGCACATTTGTACTATATGGCCAAGGAAGAAGATGGAGACAGCTGTTGTTTTAAGAAAGGAACGAACTGTTCACTATCTGCTTGCAACTCACACATGGACAACCCATATGAGTACATAATTGAGGCACCAAAAATTCCAATGACGATTAAGGCTCCAAATAAAAAAAAGTTCGATATGTTCAAAAAGATAACCTTAACTGTAGGAACCTACTTGGATGATGTTGTAAATGTAGTGATAGGGATGGTAGAGTCTTCCTACAAATGCATCGCGAAGAACAATAAAACTAACCTCTACGACTTGCACCCATTTTATAATCCAGATCCCTTTTATTCGAGAAATGAAAGGCCAACATTAAAAACAGGAAGTAGTTTGTTGGACAAAATAAATTCTGCGCTAGACGGCACGACACTTGAAAAGCACAAAACCTTGCCGAAAGACTTTGGACGAGTTACCATTCCGAAGACACAGAAAACTGGTAGCAAGTTCGTCGATGGGATGAATAACATTCTGGACAGTTTGTTGAACGAGCCTTTGTCTTACCAGAAGTATGATTACTTTAGTGATAGGTGTGAGCAGGGGCTAGGTGATAGGTGAAGATAAAAAAAAAAGGGGGGGGGGAAGGGCCTATCGGTACTTTACGGAGCCATCATTACAGATCCGTACTTGGCGGAAGAACTGTAGTGTACATGTATGCCTTGCGACAAATCAGATGCTCTATCTATAGTAAAAACTTTAAATTACCTTTCGAATGAGTTATTCTTCCTCCTCGTCTACATCAGCATTGTGCATCTATTCCTTATTTCTCACATTTACGTGTATTTGTGGTAACCAGGTGGAGCGGCTCTGAACATGTAAGTGGGTACCTTCCCCCATCAGGTAATGTATGTTGTCTCTACTGGGAGATTACCAAAAAGGGTAGCGAAAGCAAAATTTCGAAAACATATTTTTTTGGGGCGCTTTCCAGTCGAATATTTATACTCTGTTACATGTTAAGCCCCTTGTACTTTCCTTATAAAAACTCACACATTCCTGTGTGTATGATTTTCCAACTTTTGCTAAATTATACCCTCCTCTACTGTGAATTTTTTATGCATCTTTGATGGAAAGGAGTGGAATGCTCGTACATTTGCTCATTTTGATTAACACACATATCGTTATGCGCTTCCTCTCCGAGGTATAATCTTTTCCTTTTCTGTTCACCTGTTCAAAGGGGATCCCTCCTCCATTTGGAAGGAAAAAGCTGAGCGAGTCAGGGCTCACTTGTGGGGGGGAGGTGTAACGGGATGAGTACACACATTGAATTTGTGGATGTACCTTTGCCTGTAAACCCCGTGATATATTTCTGTCCGTCCTTTCCCCAAGAATGAGTTACCTCCGTCGAAAAAAAAAAAAAAAAAAAAAAAAAAAATACGACAATATAGCTCCATGCATATTGATACATTTTACAAAAAAAAAGCACTCTATTATATCTTTTTGAAGAAATAAAAATAACGCAAAAAGGCGGAAGTCAGCCAATATCAACTACGTAAGAGTATAACGGCGAAGAAAGCATGAGGAATAATTTTTTGGTAACCTCCTTAGTGAATACTTATTAATGAAGAAAAGAGAGAAAAAGGCATCCTCGAAGTAGAAAAATATGATTTTGTCTTGTTAGAACATTTCAAGTGGTACACAGAAGTAACTACCCTAAAGGGTGGGTGGGGAGTAAACTATCCAACATGGGGGATATGAGGCATATGTACAGAAAAGAAGAGAAAATTTTCGGGAGAAAAAATTCAAACTGAACGCAGCTACTTTTATTCCTGTACACACTGTACACATGTGTAGGATGAAAAATTGGAGAAAATATAACTGACTTTTTTTCTTTTTTTTTTTTTTTTTTCCTCATTTTGAGGAGGGTGAATGAGAGAGTAAAAATGATATATGGTGACATTCTTAAATATGGACAGGCCATACTAAAGAAGTATACAAAGTCCAAGAGATGCCTGTTGTACTTAATCCTTTTTAGACTGATTAACTGTTTAGTTGTTCGAACATCCTTTTTTCCAGATGAGTATGCTCAGTCTATCGAAATTTCTCATTATTGGGTTTTTGGTTATGGACATAAACCCTGGGAATGGGAATCCTGTATATCTTTGCGCTCTGTTGTTCACCCCTTTACGTATGCCATTTTATTTTATCTTTTGAAAATCACCAAATTGGACACCCCCCTTGCGGTTCTATACGCCCCAAGGATTTTTCAGGGGCTTTGTGCGGCGCTCGGCGATTATGGGATGATCAAGTTGGTTACGCTTTGGTATGCGCAGTTGTACAGAGGGGTAGACGACAGCGATGTGGGTAGTCAAGTGGATAACCGTGTAAGTAGCGCAAGAGGACTGCTGCTCCCAGTGCATGCAATCCTAACCTGCTACTTCCTCTTCTGGTTCCACTTTTACACGATTTGCAGAACATCTTCTCAGTCATTCGAGTGTATACTGAATATATGGGGGGTATATTTCATCTCCAGAAACTACTTCCCCTTTGTTCCCACCAAGGGGGAAATAGCCCTTCTCTGTTTGAGTGAAAGCGTGAAGGATAAACAGAACAACCAATCGAAAGGAGTAACAACTGTTGTGCGTAGAGCCGTTCTTCCCATGGATGAAAGATTAGTGCAAAAGTGCAACCATCCCAGTAGTATCATCCGTAGTGATGCTGTAAGGACATGTTCCCCTTCTGATGAAGAAGAAAATGGAAGGATTCTACACAGCGGAAGAGGGGAAGAGACATATAATCAGGGTGATACTTCCACAACTGGGTATTACCCAATACTTCAATGTGACGATCACAAGATCCCCACATCAGTAGACAAATTCAAAACCGTACAGACACAAAATCTTCTTTTAAGCCTATTGTGCAGCTCCTTCTGTGTTCTAATCAGACCGAACGCCGCCCCATTTTGGCTATGCATATATTTCCTCTACTTGGTGAAATGCGCCAAAGGGCACAAGACATCTCTGCAAATGGAGGAAGTGCTCAAAATTGGAATAGTGTATACGCTGGTATTTTTTCTCCTGGGAATGGTAGCAGATTCGTATTATTACAAGAAAATAACCATCACATTTTTGAATTTTTTTCTATATAATTTTGTAAGTGGTCAAAACAGTTACTTTGGAGAGCACCCTATCCACTTTTACCTGTCCTGTGTCATTCCATCCATATACCTTCTCTTTACCCCATTTACATACTACACTGTTTTCTACTTAATGAGAAATGTAACAAGAGAAAGAAGAAGCCCACTTGATGCAGTCATCAACAGAATAGATTACAGTGTCTATATGGCTACTCTTTTGGAAATCCTATCCTTATCACTTAGTGTTCATAAGGAGCACAAACTTCTCATCGGTTATATGCCCTTCATCACAATATGTACTGGTTTGGGGATACACAAATGTTGGATGTATGTACAGGAGGCGACAAGAAAAAAAAAAAAAAAATTTTTTTTTTTTTTCCTAAATATAGGTTTTCTTCTTCATATGATGTGCACTTTCTTCTTCAGTAGAGTGCATAACAGTTCTGCAGAAAAAGTTGCCACCTACTTTCGAAACCTTAAAACAGTTAATGATAAGGAGGTGACGATTTTGATGACTGACTGCTATGACACCCCACTGTATTCTCACATTCATAGACAATTTAAAATAGGCTTCTTAGACTGTTCACCACATATTAGAAAACAAAATGGGCATATCTTACAAAACTGGAGAAAGAAAATATATGATAATAATTTTGGAAATGTTTTTTATGACCTATTTGATGAGACAAAAAGGACGCCGGAGTCGGTTCAACCATATATAATACCAGACAAGAATTTCCACTGGTTTGGCCACAAAAATTTTAACAGACGAAAGCATTTCAAATGGGTTTACGAGAAAATTAACTTTTCCTGTTTGCATTACCGTTTTTCTGTACCCCTTAATGGAGATCTCCCTCTTTACTTGGTCACCACTTCGGACCGGCTATCCCATTTGGCACCGTTTCTATCCCAGTTTAACTATCACCTTGATGTGGACCCCATTTTTTCCCACTATACAGTGGTACAGGGGGGCATGAAGCTGGGCGTCGTTAACCATTTGATTTTTAAGCGGGGCTCTACGTAGCCACCATCAGTTTTGTGTAGCGTTAATGGTGGTAGTGTTTGTGTGTGTGGTATTCTTACTGAACTACATCTTTTGTGTTGCTTACTTGGATCAATGGAAAATGTACTTCCTTCACCAAGTGCACACCTGGGAAAAGGGAATTACCTTTTCTTTTTCTTTTTTTTTTTTTTTTTTTTTTGTACAATTATTTTGAACTAGGTAGCACTGCTCCACATTTATTCGTATGCTAAATATTTCTTAATGACAAAATGTTCTTCTCGCAAAAGGGAATACATGGGAGGAGCCTCCAAATGCTCGCCGTCCACTTGGCTGATTCATCCCTCTGCCTTTTTGAAAATACCGGTGTGGGTGTATATAATGACAAGGAGGTTGGTTCATATGCGCGTCCTTTTTTTTTTTTTTTTTTTTTTTTTTTTTTTTTTTGTTTAAATACGAGTGGGAAAACAAGCGCAAAAATGTAAATGCACAAATGTACAAATGTACAAATGTACAAATGTACGTACTGTGTACAGGCTCGTGTGCGCCCTGTGGAAGGGCTCCATTTTGACGTACCTTTTTCGCACCACGTCCAAAACGGACAGGCAGACATGGTGCAGTTCGACAAAAGCGATTCATTCATATCGTCAATATTGTCTCCAGAGGAAACACGGAAAAAAGAAAAAAAAAAAAAAAAAGGTCCATTCCCGTAACACAATTTTCTCCATTTTTTTTTTTTTTTTTCCTTTTTTTGCACACATTGTGGGAACGGTTGACGCAGGATTTTAAGGCGCCCCATAAGTGGCTAAAATGACATGCATATAAATTACTTAACATATGCACACATTGAACATATTGGACATCCTATTTATGCGCTTTTTATGTGAGAAAAAAAAAAAAAGGGGAAGATGGACATGTGTTCACTGCACTGCTCCAAGCTGAATGAACGGGCTGTAAACGAGTTGAGCTGCTTCAACAGGAGGAGGTTACAAAAAAAAGAAAAAAGAAATGCATGTATGCATATTCCCGTATTATGCAAAGAATGCATTTCGGAATAAACCCTTTCAGAACTCACATTTTTTAATTTAACTAATGAGTGCATAACGGTAAGAACCTCATATCTATACATGCATTTGAACCATTCTGGCTAATACCTCCGGGTGACCCTTCCCCCCCTTCCACATGCTATTCTGTACACAGAAAGGAAGATAAAAATGAAGAAAACATAAGATACAACAAGGAGTGTAACTACAAACTTTTTTTCTTCATTGTCCAGTTACAGCAAAAGTTGAAGGAATTGGAAAAAGAAAACGAAAGTATAATATCCCCTGGGAAACACACCAAATATTGTTTATAAATAGATACAAAATATGCATAGACTTGTATGGACACAAGAATATTCACCTCATGTGCTATTAATTCATATCTACTCCATGGCGACTCCTCCATTCCCCCTTCTTAGAACTGAAGGCCTTGTTGAAAAAGTACAACAAAGAGACTATCGATCAAGACAACGAAGTGATTAAACGTGCCCTGCTGCTCATAAGCTCCCTCATTTTTATCGTTATTTTTTTTTTGTTCTAGTTCGGCTGTGCTTTGGAGTGAGTCACAGTTGGAGAAGGGGGGGGGGGGAGGTGGATAACCAAAATGGTAGGTCAAAAAAGGCTCACCAAGGGTGTCTGTCAAAACTGCCTATCGAAAGTATGGATGACCGAACCCCTCCCACAATCTTTTGTACAACCTGTTTTCACTAAAACTTATTACTTGCTTCAACAACGGGTGCGAAAATAAAAAATAAGAAAATAGTGCCAAATGGTCCAGTTTGTTAAGGGTAAACCATGTTTTGCTAAAATGGGATAAACACCAGTTCAGTTTGAATGGACAAATGAAGAGGAGGGGGTAGGAGATCGGGTACTGGAACAGCAGGGGTAAGTGGAAAGGACAAATGGACACTAAACAGGCTGACGCGATCCCCTTCCCCTTTGCTTAAAATGAGTTATTAAAAATGACGAAACACTTTTGTGCAGGCGTAGATTACGTTCGCCGCTTGCCTTTGCGTGGACGAAGGCAACAAGAAAAACATACATCCATTCGGAAAGAGATATCGCTCTTGAATTAAGCTACGACTCTGATTCCTTGTCTATAACTGTGCGAAGGCACGCAACGGATTCGCCAAAAAAAAAAAAAAAAAAAAAAAAAAAAAAACACACACACACAAACAAACACAAACATGGAAAATAAAAAAAAGAAAAGACGCCCCCTTTCCTTTGTACGACATGGTCCAAATGGAAGAACATCTTCCGTGGGTAATAATCAAAAGGTTAAAGGTGGCTATCTTATGTGTTACAATGTTTACCTTTAATAATGATTTGGGTAAGTTATACTATCGCGGAAAGTGGTGACTCCACTGGGGCATAGAAACTTGTAGCAGACATGGACCCTACTGATCTTACCAGTGCTCTCCCCCTCTATCATGTCATCACACTTACGCTGGCATTGATGTCCGCGTCAAGGGGGAGCTTTGAACTCCCCTTATTTAAAATCGAATCGACGCTAGTATTGACAAACGGGTTGGAGGAATTACAAATATTTAGTTCATTCTGAATAGACTCTTCAGAACCCCCCATGGCACAATTGCGCGACACATCGTAGTAGGTCTCATCATGATTTTCCCCATTCTTACAGTTGGATTCGCAGCAGTTGGAGAAAATACCCTTCGGGGGTTTCTGCCTAGAAGTATAATAATCGACGTACTCTCTAGGGACAGGCAACGACCCGGAAGGAGAATTGAAATCCGTGTAATCACAATCTGGAAATTTCACATCTTTTCTGATCATCACAGGTGGTATTTGCTTGACCGTTTGTACTGGGTAGGGAACGATTAAAGGTGGAGGGCATTCCAAATTGACATCAAATTTGGGGACCAGCTTTTGTATGTATACAATTTTTTCAATAGGCTTCCAGACATATTTAACTTCATCCACATATTTTGGAACTTCGATAATTTTAGGAACCCTTTTTTGGACGGTATCTACCACTACTTCTCTTTCTACAATTTTATCAATATACTTAATTTCGGGTACTTCTACCTCCACTATTTTTTGCTCTCCTATATATTTAACAACCGGCCTAGGAACTTCGTGGACATCCCACTTGGGGATGAATTTATGTGTATACCCTGTGATGATTGGAATTATTATTTCCTTCTCTACGTACTTGACATTTGGTATTTCAACATTAGAGCACTTCACTTTTAAATCCAACTTGGGTACATCATGTTTTATATTTTGATTGTATATTTTGGGCACAACAAAATCAGTTACTTCTACTTGTGGTATTAAAATAATTTTGTCTCTCCTTAGTATTCCTTGAACAACAGATACTGGGATTATCGGTTGAGAACATAAAAGTTTTAATTTTCCATCATTTGTCCATGACCACAATTTTTTGTCACTCTCTTGTTCATTCGAATTTGTCCGTATTGGTAATCCATTTTCATCATATAATGTTTCCTTCTCTGAGGAGGTATCATCTTGTGGCATGTGGTAAGGGGATACCTGTCCTGGAATTCTCATTTCGTTTACCTCGAAGGGCAAGGCTTGTCTCGGTCTGCCCAACCCATGCAATTCTGGAATGTACTGCGCGCCCGTGAATTCGTTTTCAGACAATTCTGTGATACCCACTCCCTCCGCATTTTGGTCTTGCCCCTCATGAATGTAGTCCCCGCTGGGAATCCCCCTTCCATGTATGTAGTCCCCCACCGAGTTATCACTTCGCTCCGTACTCGGATCGGTGTTTTTCCCCGAATTGTGATTCATTTCGGAGGGAATTCGCTTGTTTTACATGCGCGTATGCACGCGTTTCTCTGTGCCCAGCTGGAGCCACAAATAAAGACACGCAAAATTGGTGCTTTTCGCAGAAATACTACTCAATCCACTTATGGCCGTGATCGTGTGTGGGGGTGAGATTAGCGCGGTGCTGTGTGTGCAAAAAGGAGGGCTGAAAATTGTAGAAGCGGAAATGTGCGGCTTATTTCTGCTTGGAAATGGCAGCAGACAGGTGGCTGGAATGCGAATGTGCGTGATTTTTTCTTTTTAAATTCGTACAAAGGGTGGGGAAAAAAAACATATATATATATATGTATATCGTGGGACTTATCTAGAAAGGAAAATCACACAAATGCCCCTTCGGTTCTTTCTTTACTTCTCCACCAGTTTTACAATTTTGTGTCATGCAACGGAACAGCAAGACACCCATTTTGTCACAAAAAAAAGGAGGAAAACAAAAAACGCTTAACTTAAATAACGCATTTTACATATATATACGTTATTCCTTCTGTTAGTTTAATTTTGTCTGGTTCATTTTTTTTCGCCACGTTGAAAAATGTGCTTTTTATATACACGTGTGCAAGGTCTGCTTCAAATTGGTGTAGAATAGAAAGGTGTAAGCCAAAAGTGGAACGAAAAAAAAAAAAAAAAAAAAAAAAAAAAAAAAACCATTAGTGTGCATTCCAGTGGTACAAAAATATTCCATGTTCATAAAATTAACAACATTTTTGTAGAATTTTATGAACAAGTCAGGCAAAGTTGTGTTGCCAAATAAAATCTGTTTAAGCTGCAAAAATCGGCCAATTGTACATTTTTCGCTTCAGAGGATAACGGGAAGTCCCTCTTCGCCGGTTTGTTATGAACAAAGTGTATTAAAAATAGCTAGCTTGAAAAAAAAAAAAAAATAATAATGAAATGTTATGAACAGTCATAATTTTTGATGTGCTGTGTGTAGGATTTCTTTTTTTTTTTCTTTGCCTTATGTGTGTGCCCTCATTTTGGCGTACTTTTCTTAGAAAAATAGAAAAAAATCTTTGGACAGGCATATCTTATTAAAGCAAGGTTGACCGTGCAAACGTTGCATATGCTACATATGGTTAGGTTATTCGTTCCTTTTTGCTAAGGGGACATTTGGCATATATTACGCTCATTAGGCTTACTGCGCACACTGCGCTTTTTTAGATGGGTAAATAATGAAGTTACTCAAACAATGTTATTCATATAAAAAACATGCTTTTTTTTTTTTTTTGCATGCACACGTAGTTAAACACGGGGGTTGCGTTTGGGTGTTCATTCGGCAGCACATACCATGAACATTGAGCAATTCAACAATGTAATGAATCTTATGCATGATACATATTTCTACGAATTATTTTTGAAAAAGTTTCACGACGTCACCCCGTCTTGCGTTCCCTAGCGGTGGGAAATATATATCAACTTTAGTACAATTTAGGTGGGACAAAAAGGGTCCATTCACTTTTTTTTTTTTTTTTTTCAAATTTGCGTACAAATGGGTTATCAATCGAGGAACTCCTTGTCGCTGAGCTTCCCCGTCGGTGGTTTCTACATTGCGATACTTATCAACACATAACATATGTACAAATGTAGGGGGGACGTGGGGTAAAATTCTTACATACATGCTGCAATCCGCTCAGTGCACCTAGGAGTTCGGACCATGCCAGGGGGTTACACTTATTGGCCAAGCTCGAAGCTGAGAGGCGTTTTGTAAAACCTCTTTATTTTTCAATGGTGTTCACGCGAGGGCAAAATTAAAAAAGTAATCATCTCATCCGTTGGGCCTTCCTGACAGACTTTTGGCTCATACCTTCAAGCAAGCGTTGGGGTCTTGTGTTATCGTACAAATCTACGCATACATATATATAAAGGAACAAAAGCGTAACCATACAAATTATACAGAATGCGTGTGAAATTAAAAAGCTTAAAATATAACGTCCTCATCCTTCTGCGACGTGGCAAAATTGTCATGTCTTTTTGCACTTTCGTGATGATCCTCATCAGGTATGTGTTCTACATTTTCGTCTTTTAACTTATCAATCTTTTTTTCCTTTATTTTTTTCAGTCTGTAGAATTCCTCCCTTTCTATTTCGTCTAGTTCTTTTATAATGTAATTGATTCCTCCATCGAGCCTGGGTAGCACGATGTTATTTAGGGCGTTCACTCTCCTGTTGGTCATTTTGATTTCTTCGTCTAGCGAAAAAAAGGCCACCTGCGACAGGGAGTGCAAAACGACATTTCAAAAATACATACGCGAAAAAGGAAGGCAATTATCAGCGGCGATATCACGCTGGGGAAGCAAAGACGAATCCCAATTCAATGACGAAACGTGCATATTACTCATTCATTTTCCTCCACTTTAACCTACCTGCATAGATGCCAATTTGACTAGCATATTTAGACACTGCAAATAATTTTCTCGCGTATTATTTATCACTTGCCCTCCTGAAGCAATTCCTAAGTTGCCCAAAACGTCAACAGTGGGATCTATGTGCACTTGGAAAATAGGAAGCTTCACGCCCGCCACATTATTGGTAGATAGGGAAAGGGTTACAACGGGTCTTTTTATTCCTTCGATAATTTGTCCCTTAAAATCACCGGCGGCCCATACTGCCTTGGCTAATGAGAAGGAGGCGTTCCCCATTTCCTCGCCTACTTTGGTTTTTGTCTAAAGGGAAATTTTCACACAGTGGGGGGAGAAAAAAAAAAAAATTAAATAACATATTCGGCTGATGGATATTGTGTGGGGCAAAAATAGCCCCATGCGAAAACATTTTTCTTTTCGTCATTTTGTTTACCTTCACAATGTCCTTCAGTACATCTCTGAAGTGAATGAAGAGAGCGTCACTTTTTTTTTTCAACAGGGAGTAGCCTTGAAATGCGCTTTTTTTCTTTTGCTTCATCAGCTGTAGGGTTCTGCGGGGAGTACAGGGCAGAGTAGAAAAATGAAGGGCGTTGAAACCAACTGTTGAGAAGTGTTCTTCTGAGATGAGTCAAGTTACGAAAATTGCCCACCCAAGCGCATGACGAAAATTAACCGTCCACTCGCCTTTTAGGTAGAAGCTGTGTGCTACTCGCACATTCGATAACACATGACAACGCTGCCTCCGCTAAAAGGGTGGCCAAGCCTAACCCATGCGCTAGTGTTCGGTGTGCGTTTTTTTTTTTTTTTTTTTTTTTTTTTTATCATTACATTCTGGAAGGAACAGGCGTAGACTCGTCTAGGGCCCCCATTTTGAAGAGATCTTCTAAATATTCCTTTTTTTAAGCTTTAAATAAATAGTTCCGTGTGGATGGGTTTTTGTTCCTTCCCACCTTTTTTTGTGTTGAAGGAAACGGCGGATGGTTAAAAAAAAAAAAAAAAAAAAGGAGGGGAGCTCACTTAAGGGATAAAGCGTTCGGTGAACATAACTGTATTGAAACAATATTTATAAAAATGGAGATGCCCTCATGGAGTGTGACGACACTGCGTTAAGTAACGTTCACCGGGTTAGTGGAAAGAATTCCCAAAAAGCATTGAAAAAAAAAATATATATGTATATATCCCTCACTTATTAGTGTGCCATAAATAAAAACGCTGTAAAAAAGACTTACTCACTTTTATGCATAATCATAAAATACAAACATAAGGAAATGACACATGCATAGTATGAACTCATATATTTACGTAATTACAAAAAAATGGAGGCACTTTCCATGTGTCACCTGGGAAATGTACATAAATATATGTACACAATTCGTACGTTCCTACGTTCGTACTTCGTACGCTCGCGTGAGAGTATACACAAATGTGCGTGCTGTGAATTTTATATAAGAGGAAGCCCCATGTGGAGTGAGTAAAAACACAAAAAAAAAAAAAAAAAAAAAAATTTTTTAAATAAAAAAAGAATGATTTTCCTATTTCACAAAAAAAAATTATAATCATATCAGCGTAGCCACGGACATGGTCCTGCTAAGCTCATACTTATGTGATTATTTAAAAAAAGGGGGGGGGAAAAAAGAAGGCATATTTGAAAACGTGCATAGTGATGTAAAAATTACATATGTATTGTAATTCCCTTCTGTGCGTGAGAGTGACACCATTAGCAACGAAAGGAGAGAGAAGGGTTAATCGAAACAGGCAAAAAAAAAAAAAAAAAAACGATTAAAAAAAGTATACACTATATATGAGCACTTTTCTAAAACTCATTCATTCGCTTATATCATCCCAGTGTTTTTACGCGTATAAAGGCGTTGGTGTAGCTCCAATAAAGGAATGATCGCATATGTACACAATAAATAATATGCCATATCTACAAAGTGGGGAAGACTTTGTCGTGATTTATTCAAATTTACATATTTTCTGCTCATTCGCTGGGTCACTAATCTTCGATATGTTAAACATTTTTTTTTTTTTTTTTTTTTTTTTTTTTTTTCTGTTTTGAACAGAAATGTAGCTATTTCGTCACGCACATATAATTGCCTTCACCAGCTAGCGAATCCGTCAACGGGTAAAAGATTTTTTTTTTTTTTTTTTTTTTTTTTTTATCACGCTCTCATAAATTTGTAAAAAGGGAAAAATATGAGTGTGGATCAATGTTGCCGTGCGAAACGTATGTGCATGTATAGAGAATATGCTTAACGGGAGTAGGCACGTTCTCAATAGGGAAACCTCATAGGGTGAATGATTTGTGCATATAAACACATATGCAAATAATAGGCGACGCATCTCCACAAGTAGAAAGAGCTTGCCCGATTATACAACTCGGATGTTCACCTCTTCGTAGAACTGCTTTTTAAATGAAAAAAAAAAAAAAAAAAAAAAAAAATTGTCACACTTGAGGGAGTGGAGAGAAAAAAAGAGCCATTTTGACAATTTAAATTGATAAGTAATTTATGTGTAAATATATATAGGTACGCTTAGGACATGTCATTGCTGCCACAGCGATATGCGAACATCACACACGCCTCACACTTTTGTGCATACCAAAATGGAAGCCTCTATACCATTGACTCAAAAATGCACACTTTATACATATGGGGAAATGAAGCAGCGTTTCCTTCGTGGGCAACTTCACCAGAAGGGGAAAGATCTTCTCCAATTCGCTGTCACCACAGCACAGGGTGGTCATTTAAAGGTGTAATGTTGGCACGCATGGGGTAAAGCCAAGTTAAGATCAACATGGATATATTGAACGTTGTACTTTCCATTTTAAGAGAACTCCTTAAAAGCCTAAACCCAAACTGACACGAATAAATTTAACTTATTCTGATGTAATATGATGTGCTCTCATTCTTAGCGCTCTTTTTTTTTCGCCCAACGAAAGGATTACTGGCCAGTACTGTTCGATGGGGCGAGACTAAGTAGAGGAAGTTACATCCTCCCATTACGGCACACTAAATAGCGGCACATAAAAAAAAAAAAAAAAAAAAGACTTTCTGTTGAGCACAACAACAAAGGAGCGTTTTCCGATCCGTGCATGAATACCTCACCGTGTGCTGAGACGCAACAGGAAGAAGACACAACCAAAGTATCCTTCTTCCTCTTGATCTTTTTTTTTTTTTTTTTTTTTTTTATTCATTTTTAAAATTGAAAGGCAAGTTAATACATACTGTAAAGGTATATACGGCACATATATACAACATCTCCAATATGTTGGAAGTTTGCGAAAAGGTTAGAATAAAAATGGTAAGTAAAAATTTAAGTTCGCGTGGAGGGGTTATTACTGCAATTTAGGGGTGGTGGACTGGAGGAAGGTTGCGCTCAGGTGTGTCCAGATATGGCGTACCCATTATGCAATGCAAGCGCAACATACGCATGCTTTGCACTTTTTTACCCATTTTTTTTTTTTTTTTTCCTCGCGGCGCTTGTTCCTAAGGGGGGGGTGGACGTAATGGAACTACACCAAAAGGGGGGTAATCCACATATATATATATATATATATTAAGCCTCGCTGGCCGTTTTCCTCTTTCAACAATTTCGTGCCATTGATCGTGAGTGCTCCTTTGGGAGTGTTATATGGGAGGGGGGATGGCACGACTGTTATAATCCCCCCTCATTCAGCTTGCACTCTATGTGATCCAGTTTGCTTTCAGTTGGTCCCCTTTTCTGTGCTGTCCCCTCTTATAGCAAGATAACCCCCTCCTCCCGTGGGTCCAGCTACATACACACATATTGCGTGTACATCTTTTACTTCTTCTTGCCACCCTTGACTTCCTCCTTCTTGGGCTTGGCGGGGGCCTTCTTCTCCACCTTCACCGCTTTGTTGTCCTGCTTGGATTTCTTCTCTTCTTTAACTTTGGCCGTTGCTGCGGATCCAGATGCTGCTTTCTTTCCTGCGTCTTTCTTGGCTACCTCCTTTTTGGTACCATCCTTTTTAACGGTATCCTTTTTGCCTGCTTCTGCTTTGTCCCCCTTAAGATTTTTTTTATCTTTTTTCTTGGTATCTTTCGCAAGGGTCTTTTTAACTTTTTTCTTTTTTCCGGCATTTTCATCGGTGTTTGTCAGCAGTCCATTTTTGTACTGGTTCAATAGCTTTTTATATTCCTTAATTACTTTTTTCTTTTCCAATCTGTGTTTTTCCTTCTTTGCCATGAGTGATCTCTTACGTAATAGCCTCTTTTCTGTAACAAGTCTTTGTATCTTTGGCTTGATAAATCTGTTCTTTCCATTTTTCGAAATGGCTCTTCCGATGACATACTTTCTAACATCATCCGTTTTGTCAAGGTTGAAAAGCTTTCTAATTTTTGAAGCTCTCTTTGGTCCTAGCTTCTTTCCCACTGCTTTATCGGTCAATCCTGGGATTTCATTTGTACCTTTCTTCACTAGGGTTAGATTTAGTGCTGACAAATCTTGGCCTACTATACATCCTCTTACAGACTTTCGTCTTTTTTCTCCCTTTTTCCTTGGCCTATAACATTTCATGCCTTTTTTAAATAGCAACCTGACCCTGTGGTTCGTTAGCACTCCTTGCATCATTGGAAATCCCTGCTTGTCATTTCCTCCGGTTATCCTAAATACGTATCCTAAAAATTCTTCGCCTATGGAATCCCCGGGGACGACGTTTCCTATGCGCTTCTCCATGAAGGGCAGTAGCTTCTTCTCGTCGTCGATTTCTATGCTTTTCTGAACATTGTTCAGTGGGTTCGAGATGTTCAGCTTCATCTTCGCTGCGGAGAGAAGTGTAGCGGCGAGGTGTCAAGTGGTGATTGGAAAATTCGCTGTGCTTGCGCGGCTACGCGGTGAATGAGCAACGAGCTGTACTGTTCGTGGCTATACTTGCGCGAATGGCAAAATTGGGGCCACTATATACACGGGGGAAGAGAACAAAAATATCACACGCGTTTATTCCTTCCTTTCCGCATATGCCTGTTAACAACTCTGCAGAACGAGTATAGCATTATTACTTACCTTTTATATTCTTTTGGATAAAATTGTCAACAAGGGTTTAATAAAAAAAAAAAAAAAAAGTAAATGGGCTTTCCCTTACTATTTCTTCTAAATGGGAAAAAATAAAATAACTTTTTTTTTTTTTTTTTTATTAGTAAACAACATTGCCTGACTTGTTAATAACTTTTCTTTTTTTTTTTTTTTTTAAATATATATTTTTGCAGATGGGTAAATTTACATATTTTTTATTTTTTCTGTTCGTTTTGCCAATAAGGGGCTGAGTGAAAAAACAAATCTGGAAAAAGCACATGGGTAAGCGGAAGAGTATGCACAACGTGTTAAAATGTTTTTTTTTTTTTTTTTTTTTATTTTGCAAAAATTGTGGCAGTGGGGGTGAAAATGTATGGGAAAATATCCCGTTTAGCATATTAATAATGTGCTCGGGCGGGGCGCTCTCCATGCGACCTTGGGAAGATGCGGCACGAAAAAGTATAACTCCCATCCACGCATGTATCCATCATATGCACATGGGAAAAAGCATAAGTTCAAAGAGAGCTGGGTCACATGGTAATTTTATGCATACGTATTATATATAGATACGTTTCCGCCTGCTTATTTTAAGGTTATATATATACGTCGGCATTCTTCCATGCGCGGTATGCACAGGTTTTTTTTTTTTTCTTTTTTTTTTTGCCGTTGTGAGTTTCCGTGCGGGGCAACAACTGCTTGGGGAAATTGCTTCGGGTGGTCACAGGAAGCGGCGCGTTTTTTCTTTCCTATGTGAACAACAATTTTGCACTGTTCCGTAACGTATATTTATTTTATGCGCCTTCAGCGGGGTTTTGTGCCCTTCCATCCCATGTATTTATATTACTTAATACGGTAAGCCAAGCCCGCATAAATCACTATACCGCTATTTTTTCAAATACTTGCAGGAAGGGCGAAAATTAAAGGGGAGGTGCTAAAAATGGTGACGTTTTTTTTTTTCCGCTATAAATAATGGCCGTCCCTTTTAAAAAGCGTACCCGAGCATAATATATTATGTCGGCCTCCGCGCCAATGCAATGGTGAAGTTTTGTATTTTTTATTTTTTATTTTTTATTTTTTATATTTTATTTATTTATTTTTTTTTTTTTTCGCTCCCTGTGACCCCCCTTTTTTTCTTAACATTTTGCAGCCCACCAATGGGGGAAAAGGGGGCCAACACGAATAGGCAACGATATAGTAATATTAAATGATACGTTTCTGTTTTGTTAGTTTTCCCATTTTGTATGTGATAATTTCGAGCCACTTAAAAAGAGAAAATGTTGCTTCCTACCAGTTCGAAAAAAATTACCTATTTAGCACTTGGCACGTGTTTAAATTGGTAGAGGAAATTAAAAATCGCGGTATTGAAATGATGGTGGGGTTCCTCAAGTCAGGTAAAATATTTTTACGCAGTTAAATGCGACACCCCCTGGAGCAACATGCTATATGACCACGTGGCCAATGCAATTCTATAGTCCCCTTTTAATTTTGCACACCCAAAAGAAGGAACGCAAAGGCAGAATAATGAGAAAAAAAAAAAAAAAAAAATTATAAATTGAAAGGTAAAAATTAAAAATATAAAAATATAAACATATGGCGTTTATTAATTATCATTTATTTGCTTAACCTCTTTTGAGTATTTAAAAGTTGTGCCTTCGTAAATTATGACTAGGGAAGGTTATCAAAAGGAGCAAGGTAAAAGCTATTAACCTTGGCATTAGGAATTCCCATTTTTTTTACTCCGTACATATGTTTGCGTAAATACGGGGAGAACAAAACATATGGGACGAAGAGGTGGGAGTTTGTTTGAAGAGGATAAGGAGCCTTACGCATAACTATACCCATATGTTAATAATTTATTGAGACAGACGAACGGGGTCCCCCATTGGAATTCCCCCGTTATTCGTCTTATACACCTGTGGAGGGGGCAACATAAAGCAGTAGGAAAGCATCACTCCTGCACATGATACGCATATTCACATCCGCGGCTATCCATGTGTAAATTTACGCGGTGTTATTTTTTGGAACAATCTCCTACGTGCAGCTGCACAGGCTTAGGTAAAGAAATGTTCTTATTGGAAAATTATTAGGGGGAACATTCGGATGATACGTAAAAATGTCTTGGATAGTTACGAAATGGGGATGCGCCTTCCTCCCATGTAGCCACTTATTACTCTTTTTCCTTATTTTCCAAGAACAGTTCCCCTTGGTAGGAAAAACGATATAAGGGGCACACACTTTTATTCTTTTCGGCGGTCCCTATTGGTCCATAAGTGACAGAGCCAAAGTGGACGAATAAGCGAACGTCCCTTTTATTTTTAACCCACAGTAATATGCATATTAAAATGGGAACATATGTTACGTATGCTAACGAGCTCAACCCCATGGCGAAATGCCACGTTACGTTATAATGTTGTTCAGAAGGGGTAAATAAAAATTGGAACATGTTGTTCTGTGGGATGAAAAATGCTACGCCATCATTTTCCTATTTTGTTAAACTTCAAAATATGCTCATTTGGGACATTTACCGGAGTGGCGGAATTTTTTTTTTTTTTTTTTTTTTTTTTTTTTAACCCCCGTGTGGGACGAACAAATAATCACAACGTTGCAAAGTTGCAAAGATGCAGTGTTGCTTAGTCATACGGTCGCTTAAGGGAGGGACAATTTTTTGCTCATTAAAGGAGCGGTCAGTCAGGCCTTCCCCTTTGTTGGGGTGAGGAAAGTGGGCCAAATATTAACATGTGGACGTGTGGACGTGTGGACGTGTGGACATGTGCGTATGTACATGTGTACAGCTAAGTTGGGCAGACAATATGTCTCATGAGAAAATCACACCTTAATGAGCCCCGCCAGAATAAAACAAAAAAGTGAACAAAACAATACAGTAAACGAAATAACATAATCAATGATATAACATAATGATTGTCATTGCGCTCATATGAGACAAAGATGACCCTTAATAAAAGGCCCAACACATTTTTTTTTTTTTTTTTTTTTTTTTTTTGTTGTTTTCGCCTCTCCCGACGATAACTAATCATATTAAAAAAGAAAATAAAGTGAAAAGAACTCCATAAAGGGTGACACACATCGCACTTTGGTCCGCGTTTGATCAAACACACGAGTGTAAATGCATACGCATGTAAGTATACAGAGGGGTAACTACATGAATTCATTTTCCTCTTTGGCATTCGCCTCGTTTCCTCAATTCCCACCAATTTGGCCAATTTCACCTCATTTTTTTGCGTTGCCAATTTGTACGCAGTAAGCACAAACACAGCTATTTTTTCCGATGGACCAAATGGAGGAAGCATTTTAAATGTTCGGAAAAACTGCCAAAAAGGTTTTTTTTTTTTTTTTTTTTTTTTTTTTTATTTCCCCTCCCCAATGGTAAAAATATTGCACCTTGAGGAGTCCCCCCACTTCCTGCAGCACAGCTAAGGTGAATCAGCCCACTTAAGGCGCATCAACCCAGTTTTATTTTTCGCCCAATTTTGTTCGTTCCTCCAAAGTTCTGCTACTTCACCCGTTTTTGTGCCAACCCGCTTTAAAAAAAAAAATTCCCCAAATGTGCTGAAATGAACAAACGTACACACGCACACACGGAAAAAAGGAGTGACAAAAATTGAAGTAACGCCACAGGAACACGGAGAATTGTGCAAAAGAGGGGGAAAAAAGTTCCATCCAACGTATCTCTTTTTATAACGTATACCAAGGTGTATGGTCATCCATCCATTAAAGTAACGCGCAAGCAGCGAGACCGCTGACCAGTTCCCAATAGCACCACTAGGACATATTGTCGAGTGGCCCCTTTTAACCGCCTTACTGATTGACTTATCATTATCCCCCTTCATGATGAAGAACCTGAACGTGAACCTCAGCCACTGCGTGCGCAGCTACTGCAGCAAGAGTAACCCCTTCGATAAGGTGCGGAGAAAACTGGGGCAGGGGGACCTCACTTACTATGACCTGAACGAGCTGAACGACAGTAGGATAAAAAGCTTGCCTTACTCCATCCGAATTCTTCTGGAATCTGCTGTACGCAATTGTGATAATTTAAAGGTTACTGAAGAAAATGTCGAAACAATTTTGTCATGGAAAGATAACTGCCGGAAAAAGAAGGAGGTGCCATTTATGCCTGCGAGGGTACTTCTACAGGATCTGACGGGTGTCCCTTGTATTGTGGATTTAGCAACCATGAGAGACACAGCTGCAATGCTCGGTGGAGACGCAGATAAAATCAATCCACTAATTCCAGTGGATTTAGTAATTGATCATTCTGTCCAAGTGGATCATAGTAGGAGTCCCGAAGCAAGGGAATTAAATGAAAAAAAAGAATTTGAAAGAAATTTGGAACGATTTAAATTTCTAAAGTGGGGAATGCACTCATTTAAAAATATGTTAATATTACCACCCGGTTCCGGAATTGTACACCAGATAAATTTAGAATACTTAGCGCACTGTGTTTTTCAGAATAATGGAGTGCTTTATCCAGACAGTTTAGTTGGTACAGATTCTCACACCACCATGATAAACGGGTTAGGTATCTTAGGTTGGGGAGTGGGAGGCATAGAAGCAGAAGCAACCATGCTAGGTTTGCCCATATCAATGACATTACCAGAAGTAGTAGGGATAAATGTGGTGGGGAAGTTATCCGACCATTTGTTAAGTACCGACGTCGTTCTGTACATTACATCCTTCTTAAGAAAGGAAGTCGGAGTAGTAAATAAATATGTGGAATTTTTTGGGCCAAGTTTGAAAGATTTAAAGTTAGGCGATAGAGCAACCATTGCGAATATGGCTCCAGAGTATGGGGCCACTGTGGGTTTCTTTGGCGTAGATGATACAACCTTGGAGTATTTGGTGCAAACTGGTCGAGATAAGGAGAAGGTAAACCTGATCAGGGAATACCTAGTTAAAAACTCTCTATTTAATAATTACACAGACCATATAGAATACACAGATGTGTATACATTAGATTTATCAAAATTGAGTTTGTCAGTATCTGGGCCCAAGAGACCACACGACAACGTGTTGTTGTCTAATTTGCACAAAGATTTTACTGCTTGTTTGGAATCCCCCGTAGGATTCAAAGGGTATAACATTCCACAGAATGATAGAGAAAAAGTAATTTCTTTTACCTATAAGGATGACAAAAAGTACACTCTTACACATGGCAGTGTAGTGCTTGCTGCAATCACCTCATGTACCAACACAAGTAACTCCTCCTCGATGATAGCAGCTGGGTTGTTAGCAAAGAAGGCCGTGGAACATGGAATTGAGCCAATCCCCTATATTAAAAGTTCTCTTTCTCCGGGATCTAAAACGGTGCAGAAATATCTTGAAGCAGGGGGGCTTCTACAGTATTTAGAAAAACTAGGTTTCTATAATGTAGGTTTTGGATGCATGACATGTATAGGAAACAGTGGGCATCTAGACAAGGAAGTGGAGGATGTTATTAATGAAAATGATTTGATATGCTCCTCCGTTTTATCTGGCAATCGAAATTTTGAAGGACGAATACACCCATTGGTAAAGGCAAACTACCTTGCATCACCAGTGTTAGTCGTACTACTAAGTTTGATAGGTAATGTCAATGTAGATGTTGCAACTTATACGTTCACTACAAAAGGGGGACAGAAAATTAAGGCTCTTGATTTGATTCCGAAAAAGGAGGAAATCAATGCCTATGAGGAAGAATACCTTAAAGCACACATGTACACAGATATATATAAAAATATAAAATACGTTAACAAGTACTGGAATGATATAAAGATAAAGGAAGACAAACTGTATGAATGGGATGTAAAGTCAACATATATTCATAAGCCCCCTTTTTTTGATAACATGAAATTGGATCCAGAAAAAATCCACAACATTAATAATGCTCATATGCTGCTGTTCCTAGGGGATAGTATTACCACTGATCATATTTCCCCTGCTGGTATGATCCATAAAAGTTCGGAAGCGTATAAATTTTTGAAATCCAAAAATATAAAAGATGAAGATTTAAATACGTATGGAGCTAGGAGAGGTAATGACCAAGTCATGGTACGAGGCACTTTTGCTAACATCAGATTGATAAACAAGTTGTGCCCAGATAAAGGGCCCAATACAATACATATTCCTTCCAAGAAAATAATGTCCGTGTACGAGGCCGCTATGAAATATAAACAAGACAATGTAGATGTTATTGTCGTCGCAGGGAAGGAGTATGGGTGTGGTAGCTCTAGAGATTGGGCGGCAAAAGGTTCTTACCTCCTTGGAGTGAAAGCCATTTTGGCCGAATCCTTTGAGCGTATCCACAGAAGTAATCTTATCGGCATGAGCGTGCTGCCGTTGCAATTTTTGAACAACGAAAGTGCTGCACATTATAATATGGATGGCACAGAAACCTTTTCCATTGAACTAAATGAGGGGGAGCTCCGACCCCAGCAACACATAAAGGTTCAGATGACCCAAAGGGGAAAGACCATCTCCTTCGACGTGCTCTGCAGAATAGATACAGAAATTGAGGTTAAGTATTTTAAGAATGGAGGAATACTGAAGTACGTTTTGCGGTCCTTAGTGAAGGAGTAACAAAAAGTGGGGAGAGGCTAAGTTAAATAACGTGGCACAGCATGGGAAAAAATTGGATGGGGAAGCGACGCCCTACAGCGGGTATCGCGGTGTGTGTAAAAGGTGCAGAGCAATCACGTGCAGAACAATCACGAGCAGACCATCACGTGCCGATCATCACGTGAACCCCCACCCCCGATTGCTTCTACATGGCCTGTGCCTATTCCGTTTAATCCGCTTGGTTGTTACCTTACCCGTTTGGGCAATGTCCCTCTTTCCTTTTTGCGCAATTTTGAACGGGGCTTCATTTTGAAATACTGTGGAAGTTCACGTGTGTACATGTTTATATATATTCAGATGTGTACATCAATGTGGCTATGCATGGAGCGGGGTGGCTGTACGCGCACCTCATTTCACGCGATAGTACATTTTTAACTTAAAAAAAAAAAAAAAAAAAAAAAAAAAAAAAGACTTACTTTTAATAATGTTTTAATGTGGAAACTATTTACCGCGACGCGGTGGAAAAGTAACAACGAGAAAGTAGCATTACATAGGTGTGGTGATTAATCGGGTAGCCACACACAATTAGCATCGAATACAAGAGAACAAGAGGTATTATTTTGCCACACAAAGATTACTGATATGCGCTACCCCACGCAACGTGGAAGTCGCTCCTTCGCCTGAACAAGACGTCATGCAAGTATTTGAAACTTGTTATGTCCCTATCGTAGCAGTTTATGTGTTTCACAAAATAACCATTGATGTACAAGAAGAAGTTCTTCTTTATACTCTTGTCGTTATAGAAGTAGAAGTGGCTACTTTGGCGGTCCTTCAAGTGCATCACGTTTGCGTTGTTGAAAAAGAAGGGAAATACAAAATTGAAGTCGAACATGTCCCTATGCTTGGCGATGAAGGGGGGGTAACAATTCGAGCCAAACTGGATATCACGAACATCATGACCATCATGACCATCACGACCATCACAACCATCACAACCATCATGACCTCCCTGGTCAGCATTTTTCTGAAAATTGTAGTAAAGGAGAAAATGCTTAGGCCCATCAACCTCGACAATGTTGTTATTAAAATATATGTCGCAGTAGAAGGTTAAAATATTTTTTTCATTAAGCAAGTTGCCCTGACTGATTTTTTTAAAACTGCTACTAACGTAGTAGTGTGTAAGACTCGTTCGAATCTTGTTGTTGCTATTTTTTTTTATGTTCCTAAACATAATGGATTCTGCCTCGCATTTCGAGGGTTTGGTCGTAATTTTATCTTCATCATTTGGGCGAGCGTTAACCACTCCATCTTTAAATGTGCGGTAAATATTCTTCAGAAGGGACGAAAATGGGTTTAATTCTCCGTTTTTTTGTACACAGGGATTTTTCCCATCAATGTGTCCACACCGCGTAAACTGTGCAAACCGCGATTGGGTGCTTCTCCCCAGTTCGTTACACGAAATAAATATGTTTCTCTTATATAACATGGGAATCCCGTCCCGCCTCGTCTGCTGTCTAGTATGTTTCACCCCAACCGTGAAAATCCCTTGCATGAAGGAAAAAAGAAGGGGCAGGCAGTTCTGCACATAATTAGATAGCAGTACAACATTTGACAAAAAATGTTCTGACCAGGTCAGGCAAAATTTGTTATATTTTTTTTCCACAAAAATTTTGGGCATACGTGTAACGTTTTCCTCCTCCGCGGAGTTCATCCCTACAGCTATTTTCCTTCCTTCGACGAATGTAACATTCTGATATAAATATTTGAAAAAGTTCAGTATGGCATTTTCAAAGTATGTAAAATGTTTGGGGTTATTTCTTCTGCATTTGTACTCATCCTCGTGGAGTTCCTTATAAATATATACATTTTCTGCAAATTCCTTGTTATATATCTGGCAGAAAAGTTCGTCTGGGTATTCCCCTGTTGGACTTATGTGTGTCTGTTTTGTTTTGATTTTTCCATGGCCACTTTGCTTAATTCGAAATGTCAAAAGGGAGTCGATATATCTCCCAAGTGAATCAAGCAACACCCCCTTGTTGTACTCATTCAACGTTTTGTAATTCAAAAGAAATAAGTTAAACTTGATAAATAGTATGTTAAATAGGTACGTGTGCTGTAAATTATATTTTTGTAAAATGTAAAAAATGAGAGAAGAAAAGTAAACTGACTTATTAAATATGAAAGAATTAAAATAAAGGTAAAGGATCATGTACACATATTTTTTTATGTTAATAATGTCCAGGTATTTAACACTGTTCAGGTAATTTTTCAGAGCGTTCACATTTAGCAGTTTTTTTTGGTACTTTTTTTTTAAAATGAAATATTCTCGATGTTGTTCCGATGCGCTTTTGTTTAAAAGTTTATTTAAAATTGTCTTACACGTTTTGACATTCGTATGTGTTAGTTCCATGGGTGTTGTGACATCTTCCGCCGAAGTGTTGTTTTTTCTCCCAATGTAAGACTGCGTTTGGGCGATAATGCCCCTCGATATGTGAATGAACAAAAGACATATCTTGTTGTTTGCCTTTGTTTCAACTATGCTCTCCCGTATGGATGAATTATCCTTTGTGATGGTTTTCTCTTGCACACATGCACGCCCCACTTGAGGGGCCTCTTCATCCCCCGAGTGGCCATCCGGGGAGATGCTCACATTTGCATAAATATTTGAAAGAACATTCAACTGCTCAATGTTCAGAAGTTTGCAATTTTTTGACAAATGAAATAAATAAAAGTCGAGCGCGTATAGGAAAAAATCTGTGTGCAAAGTGTAATGCCTATGGACGCTCCTTCCATCTCCTCTTCTCAAGTAGGAAAAATTGGAATGATAATAAAAAAAATCTTCGAAGACATAATTGTGCACATGCACACATGAGTTGTAAAAATAAATTTTTTTATCGTTATACTCTCGTAACTTTTTGTTGTACAGTAGGAGCATTAATTTTAGTGATTTTCCTTTATCACATCCTGAATGTACGTACTGGAAATATTTGTACAAAATCAAGTTTTCGTCTGAGAAATGGGGCACATTGAGAATACGAGTCTCCTCCTGAGCCGGAAGCCTATCCCGTTTCAGCGCAGAAACGATGTCGTAATACACATCGATGTTTATCCTCGACACGTTGTACAGATACAATTTGATTAAGAGCTGCTTTGATGCGTTCGCCCCTTGTTTGGTGACCTGTGTAACCAGTCGTCTGCGGGTGATCAGGTGAGGTAGCCCCATGAGGGCACAAGTGAATGCTCTACATAGGTCCGCCCCCCAAGGGATCCATTCCCATCCGTTCTACGGCCATTTCCGCGATGCGTATTTGTGTGAAGCGTGTTCCTGCGAATCGTCCTTGGTTCCTCTAACTTGGTTCACTCATTTGGCATGGACTTAAAGCGGAGCGAATGACTAACAGTAGCGCGACCACGGTCCCAACGGGTGTGGTGATGTACAAAGTATCATGGAAGAAACGCAACAGTTTTTTTTTTTTTTTTTTTTTTTTTTTTTCGCGCCACCTCCGCTTTGCACATAGTGTTCTTCCTCTTACATAATCCATACTGGGAGAGAAAAAAGTAAAAAAAAAAAAAAAAAAAAAAAAAAAAAAAAAAAATTATTAAAACGGAGAAACACAAGCCAAAAAATATGTAACAGAAAAAATTACCAATTATAGGAGGAGGGAATTCCGTTTTTTTATGCATACAGGGGGAATTTGTCAAAATATAGTATAAAAGAACGACAGAGGAGGGAAGTGGGGATAGGGGGAGGGTTACCAAACGATCAAGCAGGTGGTCACTCTACCGAAACACAGAAATGACAACGTGGTGGGAATTAAGAAGAGGAAGTGTAAACCATCCTAATGGGAGCATTTTCCATCGTCCAAATTTGCGAGTGTAAATATGTCAATGAGCCGTTTAAAAGCAGCTTGAGAAACCTTGTCCAGGTGAATTTCTGCACACGCCGAAGGGAACCCCACCAATAAGCGCCAACCAATAAGTAGCAACTGTGACGACTATCCCCCTTCTTTTAAGAAGCACATAAGGAATTCGAAACAAAATGAGCGCCATTAAAATTTTCCAAAGGCTGGTGACCAAGGGCAGACTTTCTCCCCACAAAGTGCTCCAAAATGCAGCAACGAGGAAATTTACAAGTGAAGGAAAAAAAATTTGGTACAGTGGACCCAAAGATACATACATAAACTCCGGATTCGAGCTGAAAAATGAAGACACAGAAAAACTAATAGAATTATTGAAGGAGAGTCTAAAGTTAAAGTTACTCTCTTGTACATATTGTTCGGAAGAAATTGCTAAACATTATTTAGAGCTAGCCATTATGGAACATAAAAATTTGCTACTAAACGATTCCAAAAATCACTATTTAAAAAGTTTCGAAATATATAAAAAAATTTTTGGAGAATTAAGTATCATGTGTGCAAACATACAGACGTATTTAGGCGTTGTACACAAAGATCTGGGAGACCTAAAAAAGGCAGAAGAGTTTTTGCAATTATCGCTAGCTAATAAAAGGTTAATAATTAAGAAGGATAATTATTTAATTATCGACACACTGAATAATTTGGGCTCTCTGTATCAGCATAAAAAAGAGTTTGAAACGTCTATTGGATATTTTGAGGATTGCATAAGGATACTAATTTCCTCCCCTATAGAACTGAACAAAAATGAACAGATAGCATTGTGCTATTATAACCTCTCCTTTTCTTACTTAGGGTTAAATGATGCTCACTCTGCCATCACCTGTTTAATCCGGTCCTACTCTGTTGCGGAAGAAACATTCGGTCCGGATCACACCTTGACCGTTCGGATTAGGGAGCTGCGAAATAGGTTGGAGCGGGAGCTAGAGGAGGCAAAGTGATTCTCCATCGCATGTATGCTCTGATTGGAGAACACTCACAAAAAAAGGGGTCAACAGAGGAAACCACATCATTAGGATGTTGTCCAGGGTTTAAAGCAGTATCTCCGTCGTGCGTGCAAATGTGCACATTTATGTAATTTTTTTTTTTTTTTTTTTTTTTTTTTTTTTTTTTTTTTCGTTTTAAAAATCCCGCTGGGGTGAATTTACCAGGTTGCTTCATTCAGCGTATGTGTAGGGCCAAGGTGGTGACTTTCTAGCCCTAGTTCATACACCCAAATTGATAAGCTCCGAGGGGAAATGCCCCTCTCATTGCAAGGCACTTTTCTTTTCAAAGGCAAGAACAGATCACATTTCCGCCGTTCTGCGCCTAGACTTTCAACATTTAATAGAAATTTTAAAACCCTTTCAAAGTTGCAAAAGTGTTTTTGTTCACTTTGCACGGAAAAAGGTTTGACATGGAAGAGAGGAGAAAAAGGGAACAGCACACGGGTGGATGAATTACAAAAAATCTTCCCTTCGTCGCTAAGCATATATATGTGTATACATATACACAAGGATGCAGATGCAGACTCGTGCGTGAACACCCTCCCCCATGAGTACGAACAAAACGAAATATGTATAACTACCCTGCCTGCACGCATTCCACAACAGGGACTCAGTGAATGGCAGACAGGTGTGCATAAATGGAACACTTAAAAAGGAATGAGAAAAAAAAAAAAAAAAAAAAATTCCACATATATATATATAATAATAAGTTGGTATAACCCGAGAGGCGTATCATCATGCGCATATAACTGAATCGCACGTAACGATACAAAAATGGGGTCTCACTCATCTAGGTAAGGATGGACCTAGCTATACACAACAAGTAAATTGAAAACTCGATATTATAGACGAGTTACAGGGCCTGGACAAAATGTATATAAAACACAGTAGGGTGACCTCTCGTTATGTTACTTAAAAAATTTTATAATCCGTTAAGCATGGGACGATTTGTGTTGGGGTTCTTTTCCTTTTTTTTTTTTTTTTTTCTGCACACTTGGGATGGTTAGCCCCTTTTTGCTGGTGTATGCAGAGAGGAAGAACTCCTCCTCCACAAAAACTTATTTAGCGCTACTGCTGCGTTCCCATACATGCGAAGGGTAGATACCCATTACGAATACTCCTCGGACGACTCGCTGTTGTCCTTGTTCATGTCCAAGTACAATGTTTCCCGTATGTCTCTATTAATGGTAAAGCCGCATATCTGGGGTGTGTAATAAATCCTCTTCTTGTCTGATTGAATGTTAAAGGAAAGCGCGAAAAAAGAAGCGAAGCTGGTACCGAAATATGCTCCATCCAATTGATTAATCAGAGAATTTTTATGTGGATAAAATGTTTCGCAACAGCGAGGACAATACAAAAGCGGGCTTAAAAATTTGGGTACTTCCGAAATGGCAGTAGGTAACAATTTGGCATTATCGCAATATATACTTGGACACGTACCATAAATGCTTGACTTATATTTTTCCCTCATGAGTGCTAACCCCTTTGACGTTAAAATGAAACGACTGTGTATTAATCCATAGAGGCATGCAGCGTTCTGTTCATATATATCCTTATTTTTGTAAATGTCATCCGAGCCCCTATTTATTTCATCATCTTCTTCATCATAATCGTCCTCGTCATCATCGTCATCTTCATCATCGTCGTCTTCATCAAGTATTATTTTTAGCAACTTTTTAAAATGGGGTACCTTTGTTTGTAGCCCTATCAGGTTGAACTCGTCTCTTATGAAGTCTTCGTCCACCTCCACAAGGAAAATGTTTTGTTTCAGCTGACAGAACCATTCGATCCATGATACCTGTACGTGTGTATTTTATATATATATATATATATATATATATATATATACGGGGGGGGCATACACATATTTTCTCATGCAATTATAGAAACTGGACACCATAATAAAGGCGTCCTCTACATCGACTTTTGTTTTCACTCTCTCTACATGTGTATGCCACTCTACAGGTATTATTTTTCCAACACATGGGTCATTAACATCCCCTCTCCTTTTTTTTTTTTTTTTTTTTTTTTTTTGTGCTAATTACCGTGGCCTCATTAAAGTCATCCTCGTCATACTCATCGTCGTCATAATCATCATCGTCGTCGTCATCGTCATCATCATCGTCATCATCATCGTCTTCCTCCTCTTCTTCCTCCTCCTCTTCTTCTTCCTCTTCTTCTTCTTCTTCTTCGACGACCTCTTCCTCTTCTTCTTCCTCCTCTTCGTTTCCACCTCCCTCGGCATCTTTTTCTTCACTCGGAGCATCCGCTACTTGTACATCAAAACCGGCATAGCCACCATCGTTGCCATCGTTGCCATCGTTGCCATCGTCGCCATCGTCACCATCACCACCATCAGCGCTATCTCCGTGTAGACCACCTTCCTCATCTTCTCGGCGGCCGAAAGAAATATCGGAATGGTCTCTTTCTTCCTCCAAATTTTCTTCATCAACTACATCATTAGAACTTTCGTTGTTGGATATCCCCTCCTCATCCATGGCTCACACACACCTTATACTGTCCACGTAAAACAGGAGCGGGACGTACAAACTCCGTTCTTTGTGATTCGGTTATCTAGGGCGTCTTGTTCGGGATACCCTTCCAGGCTTTATTGTTGAACGTGGGTGGATGCAGGGTGGAATCTGCACACTATGATAATTATGCAATGGTAGGAAGAACAGGTTGTGCTAAAAGAACATGTGCGTGTAAATGAACCGATCGTCCACGTGGCCACGAGGGCACATGTATGTTCAGACTAAACGGAAAGAAATCTCCGTGAATTATTTGCATTATAGTACTTCCCAATTGGGGGATGTTAACGGGGGAAATGTAAAAAAAGAAAAAAAAAAAAAAAATAAAAAAAAGAGAGAGAAAGAGAAAAGAGAAAAGTGAAAAAAAAAAGAAGAGCAGGGGGCGACGAAGAAGGGGTAGATACAGCGAAGGAATCACATTTCAAATTATAAAAAAGTGAACAAACAAATTTGTGTCATGTGCCTTTAAGCGTACATAACAAAACAGTCGTTTTATTTTTTCGACATTAGGCTGCTAGAAAGTAGTACAGGATGGGGGCATTCCTCACCAAAGTGCGCGCGACCCTGCATACGCATATGTACAGGTACATACATACGTACATATTTATCCCCATACGACTAGTAGGTATACCTATGTGCGTGACATAGGTACATAATCAATACGTATTATGAAGAGTACGTGCGCATAATTAGGGTAAGTACCCAGTTTATTATACGGTACACTTTTGCGCAGAATATTAGGTATGCATAATAATATAACCAATGCAAGCACGTATTTCTACAGCGACTTTATTGGGTATTTAATGCGGACGAATTTTTTTTTTTTTTTTTTTCCGTAATGGGCCTAGTGCCATGCAGGATTTTTTTTAGGCGTATTTCCTTTAGTGGGCTAGTGTATTTTTGCTCTCTCTACGCCTTCTGTGGGTGTGGGGGGAGAGCATAATAATATGTAAGCCTCCCTGTGCACGATAAAAATACGTATATGTATGTTTATGTGCATTTAATAAGTAGGTATACTTATTCCATGTACAGCCATTCGAGGAATAAAAGCAAAACGACTCACCGGTGGAAGGGCTCCACAAGCATATATATGCCGATGGCAATGCGCACAGGGTACAGAGTACATGTGACATATATTCAACGCATATGATGCTAGTATGTAACATACGTATGTGTGTTGATATTTATTAAGTGCACACAGCGTATTTTTTTTTTTTTTTTTTTTCCCTCCTTCATCCTTTAACCTAACAGGCGCTCCCTAAAAAAAAAAAAAAATGAGCCATATTTTTCCCCATTTAGCAGCAGCCAAAAGAAAAAGGATTTCCCCGAAAATACAAGGAAAAAAAAGAAAAAAAAGTTCTGTATGCCGGAGATGGCTCTCCTTCGCAATCACTAAATCAAATTGTGTACTTACTGACGTAATGGCCCGTATGTATTATACACTCCACCAGGCAACAACGCGAAAGTGCACCTCCTGCTAAACTCCTTTCCTATCGCATTCGAAATAGCTTTGCATTCATACCATCGTACGTACACACACCTTTTATTTTCACCGTTTTGGGTATTTCGATTTATGGGGGCAAAATTTTGGCGAACAAAGCGTTGGCTTGGAGTTTTTTATTTTTTTTTTAATTCTACACTTTTTTTTTTTTTTTTTTTTTTTTTTTTTTTTTTTTCTTTTGTTTGGGGCGTTCCTTTCCAAATTGCCTCTCTTTTAACAAACACATGTTTTCCTTACCCATCCCAGTGTAAAAAGGCGACAAAATTATTTCCCCCCAAATGAATATAATAGGGTAAGTTATGCAGAAAGGAATTTTAACCTTCTAACCCCTTAGGTGGAGCTTTTAAAAGTATCACCCAGGTGACAAATTTACACACACTTTATTTTGCAAAGTTTCAAAAGGGATAATTGTGAGACATGGGGGAAGTTGAAAAATGCTATGGAAGAAATATAGCAGAATATGAAAACGTGGAACTTTTTTCAAAAAATTAATTCCTTTTTTTTTTTTAAGCGGCAAGATCATCTGCAAGATTACACAATTTACATAAAGCTACACAACTTGCATGTGTTGTTTGTTGCGTTGCTCGTTGAGTTCTTCTTCCAACTGCGTAAGGTGGACCCCCACGGATGTACTTGCCCCCCCATACAGTCCGAACCGTGTACATATACATTTCGAAAGGATGGATGAATGGGCAACAAAGGGGAAGTGTACATCGGTGGTGAGCTAAACAATACGCAGGTAAGGCAAAATTTGCCAAACACAAAAAAAAGCAACGATTAACGGTTGCACAAATATGTAGAATGTTCATATGCATATGTGCAGCGGAGTTCTTTTACGTGTGTAGCAAAGTTCCAAATGTGGAAAATCTCAAAACGGAAAGTGATAAAAATGGAGCCTTCTCAGGCAATCATTCCGTGGGGATTTACGCCAGTGGGACTTTTCCTAAAAAGGAAAAAGCATAACTCATAACGGTGTTTAAAAAAAAAAAAATCCATAGGGGGGGAAGAAGCAATCCCCGATTTTTCTGCAAAATGAAGAGTCATCCTTTTTGTCCAAAGTGTTATCCTTCCACCCCACCATACCATAATCGTTTTTTCAAAAGTTTGAAAATGAGTATGAGCATACCATTTTTTTTTTTTTTTTTTTTTTTTTTTTTTTTTTTTTTTTTGTTCCAGTGAAAATTGCTGCAAAAGGTTCATTTGGCGCGATAAAACGCGGAGGAACACATCACCCTTCCCTTGTCGACTAGATTATTTTTCCCAAATCGGCAGAAAGTTCTCCTATTATTGCATTTATCTTTTGTAAAAAGTTATCATAAATGGGGGATATAAAATTTATCAGACTGGAAACATTTGCATCTTTACCTTCCACTTCTTCATATTTCAATAGCTCCTCCTTCAGCTCATTCGATATGCTGTTATCATTTTTTACTTTATCGAGGATGTCGCTTTTTCTTTCGCCTTTACCAAATTTTAAAATTATTCGATATTTGTCAATAGCGCCGAGTTCCACCAATGTTTTTACCTTCTGTAAGATTAAATCACACATTTTTTTGAATTTGTGTTTTTCCTCTTTTTTTTTTTCTTCGGGTGAGTTGAAGATGACGCCTTTACTGTCTGTAAAAACGGGGATAGGAATGTGTGGCGAAAAGTTGCAAGTAGGTAAGTTGGGACACCTACAAGTATTGCGATCATCTTTCCTTTGTCCTCCTGTCACATACTACCCACATCAGGGGTACTAACACATTTCACTTTAGTGGAAAACACATGCGCATGTCTTACTTTCGACAAATTCAGATAAAAGCCCCTGCAGAATGTTCAACTTTTCTTCCGTATCGTAGCTATATTTTGACACACTAAAAAAAAAAAAAAAAAAAAAAAAAAAAAAAAAAAAAAAGGGAAAAGGAGGGGGGATATGTACATAAATATATGTGTGTATACATATATTTATGTACATATATGTATTAGCGCACGCCTAGGGAAATAATGATAAGTGGGGATGATCAAACAGAGAATGCTACTCAGCTTTTGTAACTCACCTTTTCGCTACATCGTCGGATAAATCCTCAAAAGAAGCCTCTACATCGAGGAACATATTTTGTAAAGCTTCCTTCGTTGCATTTATGTCATCGCTGAAGTCTGCAGCGATTTTTTCAAAGTATTCTGTGGCCTATAAATGGGAAAGGGGACAAATAAGATTGTTCACATTTTTCGCACTTGCACATTTTTCTTTGTGCTATTCTCAATGCGAAGGATGCCCCACCTCGAGTTTCCCATGATCCTTAATATCATCCTTCGGAATATATTCATTCACGGAAAACTTATTCACGTGTGAAAGTATTTCTCCTGAAAAAAAGAAAAAATGAATAAAGCCGTTCAGTCATAAAAATTTACATTTACTATCAAAATGATGCATTTTTTTTTTTTTTTTTTTTTACAAAGTGTGAACAAATCTGTTAATCATTTATTATGCACACGACAGTGTCTTACTTTCTTCGAATGACAGCGCACATTGCAGAGCGATTAAAAGGAACAAAAGGGGAGTGAGGAATTCCATTTTGTTAACAATTGATAATATTTTAACGATAATTGTACTGTATGTCTTCAATTTGGATTTTTTCTTCCTCTTCTGCAGGAATTTTTGTTCTGTGTATACGTAAGGGAAAAATTGTGCACATCATAAGGATATGTTACACATAAATGTGTGTACATGTAGACAGTACAGTGGGACAATTCTTACCAGTTAAAAGGAAGTTAAAGAAAATGAATTATCATCATGGTGAAAATTAAGTTGTACGCTTAACAGGACAAAAATTGCATATTTGCGTACATATTATGAGAGAGCAAAAAAAAGGGGGAAAAAAAAAAAATGGATGTCGTGCATATGGATAAAGCATTTGTCTGGTTTTAATTTTCTCATCTTTTTAACAAACAAGCATTACCTTTTCTGCGGAATTTTCGAGGGATAGGTTCTTAAAGCAACCTCTGAGCTTGCAACAGCTCTGATTATGCATGCATTTTTGAGAAATTTCACTGAGCGTTTTTATAACCAAATGTATGAGCATGCTAAGGAGTTAAAATATATATATATATATTTATATGAATATATATTTACAACTGCTTTAAAAAAAAAAAAAAGAATCCGCAGGAACTCTCCATTAAATACCTATTTCGACGGCTATAAAGAAGCAACTGATCGATTGGACACATGAAAAAGAGAATTAAAAGCAACCCGGATCTGAATATACATTTAAACCCCTCTAAAGGATGAATTCGCAAATTAAGGAACAATACGTATCAGAAGGAAAGTTTCACCCGCATGCAAATTTTTCACCCATGCGCAAAAAAAGAAGGAAAAAAAAATTATATTTTCTTTAAAGAGTCTACACCTCCCTTCTCAAAGAAAAAAAAAAAAAAAAAAAAAAAAAAAAACGACGTTCATCGAATTAAGTCGCCCCATCCTTTCAGAATTGTTCGACAATTTTTTTCACAAGACAGTAATTTGAAGACAAAAAAGAATAAAATGAGATTCTTCTTAACAATTTTTTTGTTTTTTTTTCCTTTTCCCAATTCAAATTTTTTATTTTTTCCCATTTTCCCTTTAAAATAGCCTTACTCACTATTTCAAGGGTGAAAATCGTCACATCCAAGAGGAATGAAACCACCAATAAAGCAGAATTTTGTGAAAAAGTAAAAAAATATATCTTTTTAAATTATACGTTCACCTTTCACTAGGAGGTAGTTTCATTTTGAAAATATTTGAAAAATAGAGCCACTTATGTATGGAGTGCTCTTAGGCCTTTGGGAAGTCCATTTTAAGAAAAACGCGATCTTCGTTCTATAAACAATCGAAATTAAGGTACAAATACGCATAAGCATAAATGTTTGTACAAATATGAGTGCCCATTTAAAGGCAACGCTTTTTCTCTACCCCGATTGTGTTGCGCACTGCAAATTACAAACCCGATTCCGGGGGGTCCACTTTTGCGTGTTCATATGCGCAAATAGAAATGTTGTTATAAGAGTACTTCATACGGAAGGAAAGGCTTATGCATTCGTGATGTTCAAGCGGTAGATATCTAATTATAAGTAAAAAAAAATAATACGTGGTGGTAAAATCGTGGAATTTTTAGTGGAACACGTTAGCCTCTAATACAGAGCATTTACTTAAGTTAGAACGTGCCAGTTTATTTCTCTATCCTATCGTGTGCTCAGTTTGTGGGTTGCGTAAATAAATTTGGTGGTTGGTTTTTGCTTTCCCGTTTTTTCTTTTGCTATTTTTTTATACGCGCGCAAGCGTACACATGTACTTCTATATATACACACATAATACATGCGTCAGAATATATACGTTTCTTAAAGTGTAAATAATTTCTAGTGTCATGGGAGCGCTCTATCCACCGGTGAGGAAAAAATAAAATCACATACACCTATTCGGATGTGCAAATATTCAGATGTTTGCATATGTACCTGTAGAACATGCGCAATCTAACCATTTGAAAAAAAGGAGCCAGTAGGGGGTTGGGAAGCACGCCGCAAATAAATAAAGGCCAATTCTCTTACGGAGCTAAGAGTCCATAAAACGTGGTGAAACGTTACTTCTCATTCCTCAAATTATTCAACCTTCTTGGCGTAAATTATCTTATATCCGTTTCTGTACCAACATAATTATAGTTATGTTTTCACGCATATATACATGTGCCACATTGGGGTCGTTACACGTTCTGCATGTACATGTTGTTCTTCTACTTTATTTTTTTGTGGCACACTTTTCATTCTACTATATACAGCTTTTTTTTTTTTTTTTTTTTTTTTTTTTTTAAAAAACCAAAAAGTGTGCAAAAAAAAAAAAAAAAAAAAAAAAAAAAAAAAAAAACTTCCAAGTTTAATATATATATATATATAAAGTTAAATTTTACCTGACCCGTACATATATTTTTAATTAAATTTATTTTACCGTTCAGGTTGTTTTATATTATTTTATCTTTACCTATCAATTTCTCTTTTTTTTTTTCTTTTTCCTTTTTCGTTTAATATTTACATGTGAAAACAAAAGGTTTGGCTTTTATTATTATTATTATTATTTTTTTTTTCTGTTCAATTTTATTTGTTTATTCGTTTATTTATTTGTTTGTGTGCTCCGCTTTCCTGCTACCCGATTATCTGCTTGCGTTTGGCAAAAGCGTTGTTGTTTAGAGCCGTTCGTGCAAAAATATTATTTTGCAACTTTTGTTCTTGTTCTTTTTTTGTTCTTCCTTTTTTTTTTGTTCTTCCTTTTTTTTGTTCTTCCTTTTTTTTGTTCTTCCTTTTTTTTTGTTCTTCCTTTTTTTTTGTTCTTCCTTTTTTTTTGTTCTTCCTTTTTTTTTGTTCTTCCTTTTTTTTTGTTCTTCCTTTTTTTTTGTTGTTCCCTTTTTGTGTTCGTAGTAAAGATTTACCGAAAAATATTTGCTTCAAAAATAGAGTACCTACCAGAAGCAGTACTTTGCTCCATTTGACGCATTTTTACCCTTTTACATTTACCTTGATTTTATGTTCACGTTTTCTTCCGAGTTACGCATACAAAATGGCAATCACAAATGAGGAGATAAAAACGGCGGGCAAAATTGTAAGGCGAGCTTCAAATATAGAGGCTTTTGACAAGTCCGGAGCTGTGTTTAAGGTAAAAAAAAATCTCCCAAGGAATGAAAAGATTGTCAACGTTCGAAATATAACCCCCTGTAAATATTTCCAATTTCGGAATTGCCTCAAAAATTACTTCCTTTTCCCCGCAGGGATATCAAATATGGACCGATATATCTCCGACAATAGAGGAAAATCCAAATATCATGTTTGTGAAATGTGTTGTGCAACAGGGATCTAAGAAAGAGAAATTAACCGTTGTGCAGATTGACCCCCCTGGTTCAGGAACTGTAAATAATAAAAAAAAAAAATAGAACGAAGCAGAAGCGATGCACATTCTAATGAGGAATGAGCTGCTTCGTGTAGCTGCGTGTGTGAGGGCACATGCGAGTGCGTACACCCCTATATTAATGTGTACATTCTGTATGAATGAATACGCACATACATGCATGCATGTACAAATGCACACATATTTTGCGTATACACATTTGTTTCTCCCCCTCCTCCTTTTTTCCTCATATTCCCCACTTCGCGTTGTTGTCACCCCGTCCAGCCATACGAAATCGACATCAGTCATGCCTGGAATTGCAACTCACAAGTGGACCCAATGTCGTTTGGAGATATCGGATTGCTGAACCATACTAACATCCCGTGTGTGTTGGACTTTCTCAAACACAGATATTTCAAGAACCAGATATACACCACTGCTGTCCCCCTTATCGTTGCTATCAATCCGTACAAAGATTTAGGAAATACCACTGCTGAATGGATTCGAAAGTATCGTGACACTGTTGATCATACGAGGCTACCACCACATATATTTTCCTGTGCAAGGGAAGCTCTTTCGAATCTCCATGGTGTGAACAAAAGCCAAACCATCATCGTTTCGGGTGAATCAGGTGCAGGAAAGACAGAAGCGACGAAGCAAATTATGAGATATTTTGCATCTTCCAAAAGTGGAAACATGGACCTAAGTATCCAGACAGCGATCATGGCAGCAAATCCAGTTCTCGAAGCGTTTGGTAATGCGAAGACAATTAGAAATAACAACTCTTCGCGTTTTGGTCGTTTCATGCAGTTAGTTATATCTCATGAAGGAGGTATCAGAAATGGTTCGGTGGTTGCTTTTCTTCTAGAGAAGTCGAGAATTATAACTCAGGACGATAACGAGAGGTCTTATCATATATTTTATCAGTTCCTTCGTGGAGCGAGCAAAAGTATGAAGGAGAAATTTGGGCTTCGAGATGTAAAGAGTTATAGATTGTTGAACCCAAATTCAACTGAAGTACCTTCTGTAGATGATGAAAAAGATTTTGAAGAAGTGATGGAATCTCTAAAAAATATGCAGTTAACAAATGATCAGATAGAATATATATTTTCCATTGTAGCTGGTATTTTAACCTTAGGAAATGTGCGAATGATAGAAAAAGCAGAAACAGGGTTAAGTGACGCAGCGGCTATTCATGATGAAGACATGGAGTTGTTTAAGAGAGCTTGTGACTTAATGTTCTTAAATCATGAGTTGGTTAAGCGAGAGTTATTAATCAAGGTTACCAACGCTGGAGGAAATAAGATCGAAGGTAGATGGAATAAGAGCGATGCAGAAGTGTTGCAGTTATCCCTTTGCAAAGCTATGTATGAAAAATTATTTCTTTGGATCATCAAAAATTTGAATACTAGAATTGAACCAGAAGGTGGATTCAAAGTATTCATGGGTATGTTGGACATTTTCGGTTTTGAGGTGTTTAAGAACAATTCGCTGGAACAGCTATTTATTAACATCACGAATGAAATGCTACAGAAGAACTTTATCGATATTGTATTCGAAAGAGAATCTAAATTGTACATGGACGAAGGAATATCTACTGCTGAATTGAAGTATACTAGTAACAAGCCAGTAATTGATCTGCTCTGTGAGAGGGGAAAATCAGTTCTATCATATTTGGAAGATCAATGTCTTGCGCCAGGAGGATCAGATGAAAAATTCGTCAGTGCTTGTATTACAAATTTGAAAAATAATGAAAAATTTACTCCAGCCAAAGTTGCTTCGAATAAGAATTTCGTGATTCAGCACACCATTGGTCCGATACAATACTGTTCCGATAACTTTTTACTAAAGAACAAAGATGTTTTGAGAGGGGAATTGGTTGAGGTAATCAAAAGTTCAGACAACGAAATTGTGAGGGACTTGTTTGAAGGTCAAGTTATAGAAAAGGGAAAAATCGCTAAGGGATCACTCATAGGATCTCAGTTCTTGAACCAACTAACTGCACTGATGACATTGATTAACAGTACAGAACCACATTTCATTCGTTGTATCAAGCCAAATGAAAATAAGAAACCGTTGGAATGGTGTGAACCGAAGATTTTGATCCAACTTCATGCCCTTTCCATTTTGGAAGCCCTTGTCCTGCGTCAGTTAGGTTACTCATACAGAAGAACATTTGAAGATTTTCTATACCAGTTCAAGTTTATCAACATTGCCATTGCTGAGGACTCTTCCCTTGATAGCAGATCCAGGTGTGAGAAGTTACTGCAGTCATCGGGCCTCTCTGAAAATATGCTAAAAATTGGAAAGACCATGGTGTTTCTGAAACAGGAGGGAGCCAAGTTACTGACGACCATCCAGAGGGAAAAGCTCGTAGAGTGGGAGAATTGTGTGAGCGTGATCGAGGCCGCTATTATCAAGCACAAGTACAAGAACAAGGTCAACGAAAATTTGCCTTCCCTAATCAGGGTCCAGGCCCACATAAGGAAGAGACTCACCGTGTGATGCAGCAACGATGCGCCTTCGCACGGATGGTCATTAAGGGGGTAAAAAGGGGGGGGGGGCAGTTCAACTGACAGTGGTGGTGGCGCATGTCTACTTCACACATGCACATGTACATCCATCCATACATACATACACTTACATGTGTACATATACATACACTTACATGTATACATATACATGCACTTACATGTATACATATACATACATGTATATATACGGATTGCCTGAATAAGAAAGCACCTGCATTGCCCGCCCCACCTCCTTTGATGTAGATTCGACTGAACATTTTGTCCACCTATATTACACCTTAACATTTTTTTCCATGTTTTTCTGTTTTCCGGCAAGGGACATACTTCGCCGCGTTATTTTGCACCGTGTCACCCTTTCGGTGCTACCTTTCCGTTGCTACAGTTGCCCATTTCCCGAATGAACGCACCATGCTATGCGTGCGCTTTCGTACTTATAATTTTTACCCCATCACATGGGGCCGAAAATATGTTAACCGATTTTTTTCCATTCGTGTGTATCTCTACATATGCATATATATGTCTCGTTTGAAAGAAAAAAAAAAAAAAAAAAAAAAAAAGAATGTTGAAAAAACAAAAAAAAAAGTTGCTTGAGAACGTACCTTTTGAAAATCAAAATTTATCCAACTGATTGTTTACACAAATGTAAACACAACTGGGGACTGTACTTTCACAGGGTAATATGTTACAAATTGGAGGGGAAAGAGAAAACACAAAAAAAATAATAATAAAAATATCAATGTATCCCAGGATGGCGATAAAATGGTTCTCAGGGTTTAGCGGGCTTCATACTGCATGACTACAAAAGGAGGGAGATGAAAAAAAAAAAAAAAAAAAAAAAAAAAAATTTGTAAATGTATACATACCGAGTCTTTCCATCCGGGTGGTAGGATTGGCAAAAAGGGTGGAAAGCACTGGAATACTTTTTCCTAGTAAACGTCTTTACCTCTTCTGCTCCTTTTTTTGAAAAAAATTTTCGACCCACAGTTTTTGCATCGCAGGGATGCGTTGGGCGCTATCACTGTGTCTATTCCGCATTCTGTTGTGAGAAAAGAAAGTGAGTAAAAAGGATTACAGTAAAATGAATAAAATAAACTGAATGGATGCACTCTGTCGTCATAGACACACGAATTTATACAACGAGAAGGTCCGCGTGGTGAGTTACCCTCAAAAAAAAAAAAAAAAAAAAAAAAAAAAAAAAAAAATCATAGGGAAAACGTACCTCCGCATATGTAAACGACCGGTTCGGCAGATATATCATCGTCCTGTTCTCTTATGTACATTTTGCTTAAACCACTTGATGTGTATAAGACTTTCTCCTTTAATGGGGGGTCCCCACTGGAATGGTAGCAATTCGTATGAAACGGCTAATTCCCAATTTAGGAGCTGTCAATTTGTGGATAAAGTCCTATTGCGAAGGGAAATAATTTTCGCCCTTTTTTCTGGCTATATATACATATATATATATGTATCACGTATTATGTATTATGTGTTATGCGTATTTTTGCTGGCACTGGGTAGTTTAATTCTCAATTACGCCGCTGCAATTTTTTTTTTTTTTCTCTTCCTTGGTTATGAAAAAGTTAAGTTATAAGTTAACAACTTTGGTTCAGTTCCAGTTTCATGATTTTAAAAAAATTATTTATAGCTCCCCAGTATCAGAAGCTGACAAGCCATAAATCTTTTAAATTTGCCATGCGAATTGTATGCCTTTTTTTTTTTTTTTTTTTTTTTTTTTTTTCCTTCGAGCGCTATCGCATATAAAAAATTATGCAGCCCCAGGTGAGCGATTTGTATTTTTTTTTTTTTTTTTTTCTTCTGCTAAAAAGGGCATTTTTTTTTACGATAAAAATGGTACGCTCTATAAATGGGTCCCAAAATATCTTTGCGCTTATGTAAAAATATAACGACGCTTCCGTTCGTCATTTCATATATTTTTATTATGGTTGCGGTATGCGGATGAAAATACGTGCTTTGCCCGTTGCCACGAGGAGTGCATAGTATTTTGGGCTACGCCCCGTGAGAAAGAGAGACGGCTATATACATTTGAAAAGAGGAGGGGCAAACAGAAAAATCTAGAGAACCCAGTAAAGGGTTTATATTCCATGTAACAGCGGGCATGCAGTTGTAAAGTACTTGAAGGGAAATATATGTGTGGATAAGCACATAATACCCCCCTATTAGGGGGGGGGAATGTTCGAAAAAAAATATAGGCGCTCTTTTTTTTCGCACCTATACTTGCGTGTTCAAAGCAAATCCAAACTTTTCACGATTTACTCATGGTGTTGTTGTTGTGCTACTGCTATGGTAGTATGCACAATTATTGCAACGCGCTTCTTGATTGAGGAGGGACCGAAGGAGTGCCAAAATGCTACAGCGAAGGTCGAGAATAAGGAAAGTTGCACTGTCAACGGTGAACGGTGAACGGTGAACGGCCAAGAGTCACCTGGCCCATCCCCTTTGCGTACGGGTGGGTGTACCCTTTTAAGAGCGCGCCCCTCCGTTGTGGTAGAAAAAACAACACGAGCGTGCACAATTTCGTTCGCAGGTAATTCTTCCGAAAGGAAATTCAACAAAAATTTATATAAATGTGGTGGGAATTTTTGCGGCTTTACGGTTTGCTTTTTACTTTTTCTGTTTTTTCCCTTTTGGCACTTTTTTACCTTGTTGCCATTTTTAACATTTTTAATTTTTTTACGTCGTGACGCTGTTTGATCCCTCTTGCTTTTTTTTGTAGTCGCGTGTTTTCCCAAGGTTTATAATAGAGGTGGTGGTAATGACTCTACAGTAGGCGAAATACTTGCAAGCATGCGTTTGTTTATATATATGTATATTTTTTTTTTTTTTTTTAAAATATCGAACAATTGAACAATTAGGCGTTTTGATAACGTTACCTTTTAGTAAATTTTTTGAGCTTACTTTTGGCATATATTAATGTGGTCTTCGGTAGTATTGTGAACTGTTTTTTTTTTTTTTTTTTAAATAACTTCCTTTTGAATATCACAACAAGTGATAAACCATCATGCATTTTTTTTCCATTTAAGGAACATCCCTGTGTTGTGTGGTAAGTCTTGCAACGTGACAATTCCCCCGTGTGGATACATATTCGTGTAGGTACATATATAGCAACGTATATTTACGTAAGCGTCTGTATATACATGCGCACGTAAGAGGAGTTTTCCCCTCCACACACACACACACACGAGTTACATTCTCCAGTTGAAAAAAAAAAAAAAATAAATAAAATAAAAAAAAAAGAAAAGGATTTAGGATAGACAAAGGAGCTGCAAAAATGATTGATAACATGGTATCAACGACTGTGGAAAGAACACTGAGGAAGTCGATAGACAAGTCATCAGATTACGATTTGGCAGAAAAAATGGAGGACATGAAGAAGGTAATAATTGAGGAGGTACGGAGAAATCTGGTGTACAGTAAACCGGTGGGACCCATAATGAGTTCGAAGGATATCCTAACCTTGAGTCAAGAACAGGAAAGTAAATTTAATGAAGAGGTTCATGAGTTGGGATTGCATGTAAATAGAATCCACCACAATTCAACTCCAGCTTTCCTCTACGAAATGGCATTGAAATATGAATCCAATTCGTTTATAACAAGCACAGGAGCTCTGTGTTGCATTTCTGGAGAAAAAACAGGGAGGTCTCCATCTGACAAAAGAATTGTGAAGGAAAGTACTTCGGAGGATAACATTTGGTGGGGAAATGTAAACATTCCATTGAAGGAAAAATCCTACGAAATAAATAAAGGGAGAGCGATAGATTACCTAAACTTACAGCCAAACTTATATGTAATAGATGCTTATGCAGGCTGGGATGAAAAATGTAGAATAAAAATTAGAGTTATCACCTCCAGAGCATACCATGCACTTTACATGCTAAATATGCTTATACCTCCAAAAAATGTAGAAGAAATACAGAATTTTATTCCAGATTTTATTATATACAATGCTGGAGATTTCCCTTCGAATAGATTAACTGACGGAATGTCTAGCCAAACATCTGTCATCTTAAATTTCGGTGCAATGAATATGATTATATTAGGAACACAATATGCTGGTGAAATGAAAAAAGGTATTCTAACCCTATTTATGTATAAAATGCCTTTGGAAGGGAAATTACCTTTACACTCCTCATGCAACATTGGGAAGGATAACGACGTTACTTTATTCTTTGGGTTGTCAGGCACGGGAAAGACAACCCTATCTGCAGATGCCAATAGATATCTCTTAGGAGATGATGAACATGTATGGACAGACGATGGAATATTCAACATAGAAGGTGGGTGTTATGCAAAATGTAAAGGACTTTCAAAGAAACAAGAACCCGAAATATATAAAGCCATCAAATTTGGTGCTATTCTAGAAAATGTTGTTATGGATCCGGTAACAAGAGAAGTCGATTATAATAATTGTACAATAACGGAAAATACTCGATGTGCTTATCCACTTTCCTACATTGAAAATGCAAAGATTCCAGCCTATATTAATGCACATCCTCAGAATATTATTCTCCTCACTTGTGATGCTTTTGGAGTT
The DNA here is from genome assembly GCF_000006355.2 of Plasmodium knowlesi strain H. Classification (NCBI taxonomy): domain Eukaryota; phylum Apicomplexa; class Aconoidasida; order Haemosporida; family Plasmodiidae; genus Plasmodium; species Plasmodium knowlesi. Next base: position 2,670,528 of record NC_011913.2, on the reverse strand, counting down.
ATCCCTCCACTTTCCAAATTGGATGTATACCAAATGATGTACCATTTCGTTAGTGGATATACAAGCAAAATGGCTGGTACAGAAAGCGATGTTTTGAAACCAACCGCTACCTTCTCCTCATGTTATGCCGCCCCTTTCTTGGTACACCACCCCATGGTTTACGCTAAAATGTTAGCGGAGAAATATCAGAAACATAAGGCTAATGTCTGGCTCTTAAATACTGGATGGATTTATGGCTCTTACGGTTCCAATAATGGACAGCGCATTCCCTTAAAGTACACGCGCATGTTGGTAGACTACATACACGAGAATAAGCTTAATGATGTTGAGTATAAGAAGACACCCATTTTTAATTTCAATATTCCTGTCCACGTGGATGGCATTCCACAGGAAGTTCTTGATCCCCTCGTTGGATGGAAGGATAAGGAGGATTACATGAAAAACCTTAAGAACTTGGCTACGGAGTTTATCAGCAATTTTAAGTTATTCACAGACAAGGCGGGCCCGGACATCCTTTCCGGAGGACCAACTCTCTAGGCATGGAAATAATATAGCAGGGAACGAACTCCACGTTCGAGTTGTTACATGTGCGCTGATATTTTTATGGAGCTGGCGGGTGCTTCTCTAAGAAGCTTACACGTGAAAATACATACTCAGAATTTGGAAGGGTTTTATCCTAAGCGCAGCGTTGCCAACGTGTAGCAGCACTATCATATTTTTTTTTTTTCTCACTTTGGAATGTATGACATTTTTTTTTTTTTTTTTTTTTTTTTTTTTATATTTTCTACCATTTTTTATGCCCATGTTGGGTACTTTTTTATCTACATAGCGATGTCCCTATACGGAGTTACATCCCCAGAGGATGACAAACAGGAAAACATTTGTACACCTGCGCGCTGTTCTTATTTGCCATCGCGCTAAGAATGAAGTTTCTCTTCCACACGGCATATCACATCATTTCCTTATTATTACCATCTTAACAATAACTAAGCTAAAGAAGCAAATAGGCGCACTGAAATAATGCGACCATTGAAATATAAGAACAAAAGGCATTCTAACTTAACGGTTGTGGAGGTTATCAATGTTGAAGGCTCCACGCCGCTTCGTGGCAGTTGGACCTGTCCATCGTTCGTTGACAAAGTCGATGGGTAAAAAAGGAATTATTGTAATTAAAAGAGGTGCCCTGAAAATTAGTGGGGCGTCATGTAAACTGCGCAAGGGGGAATCAAAAACATAAGCGGTTCGTTAACAACTGCTCTATAAAAGGAGGCACGCATGAGAACATATATATACATACATATATGCATACATATATACATACATATATGCATACATATATACATACATATATACATATATACATACATATATATACATATACATATATATACATACATATATATACACGTGAATTGTACAACGGGTGAAATAATTTCTCTTTTAAAAAACAAACAAGAAACTACATAGTGAAGGAACGAAGATGGCGCGCGCTTTTCCTCTTGCACAATGTTTGTAAGTGCATATGCAAAAGGGTGGATATTGCCAGAATAATCGTTGCTCAGTTGATCCTACTCGTCATTTGTTTCCACTTGATCCGTCTGCATGTGAAATACTCTCTTCCCATTGACGTTTTTCTCTCGGTAGAGGGCTCGCTGCTGTTGCCATTTCTCCCTGTGTGCAATGGCCATCTTCCTGGCTTGTAAGAAGCCAAAGGTTTTCACCAAAAATTTTTTATCCCGTCTCTTCCCATTAGAGGTACGGTTGACAACCCAGGCATGCGCATGCGTATCATAATGCACGCCAATAACACGAGGACATTTTTTGGAAATATCAGAACAGTCTTTAATAAAATTTTTTTCACATTTCCAATTTAAAACCTCTTCACGTGTATTCAGATAATTTTCAAAAGAATAAATATCGGCGTACTTGCTTTCTATCTGATGTATGTTATGTACGAAGGAGTCTGAAAGCCACTGACAATTAACCATTATAAAAATTCCCAGATGTTCTTCCTTTTCGCTAATTTTTTTAAACAGCACATTTTTTTCCTCTTGATTATTAAAAAGGGAATCATAATTCCTTTTTAAATATTCGTCCTGTATGTTGTTATCGAAGAAGTGAAAAATTGTTTTATTGGAAAGTTCCCTGTAGTATTCTTCGTTGCTTGTAAATTTTCTTTGTGTACTTTGTTCATGGTTACTGTTATCCCTTGTGTGTATGTTTTGCCCAATCATCCCTCCATTCCTCTGTTCCTTTTTTCCCAAATGGTAATCACTTTCCTCTTCGTTACACATGTCGACGGTATCCGAATTGACTTGTCCGTTTGGTCTCCTTCGATTTTCAGCATTCAGTGTGGGATGGTTGTACCACCTTTGATGGTTCTCTTCGATGTTCTGCACCACAGGGAGATTTTTCACATTTGAATTTCCACACGGAATGTTCATCCCCCAAGTGGTCATTCCTTCTCTCTCACTTGGATACATTGTGAAGTCTCCGTTATGTTGACTACTTGGCTGATATGTTCCATGAGTTTTCTTCTTCTCTTCCCCCCCTTGTTCTGAACGCGCTTCTTCATCGCCAACGGTACTACCGCAACTTCCATCCTCGTGATTGCCAAGATGGTAGTACTCTGGTGAGCCCCCCAAATTTGTGTAATTCTCCCTTTGGAAACTTCCTCCCAGGTAACTATCCCTCCTTTTCAGTCGTTTCAATTTTCCATTTTCGTCGTCTGTAAAGTAGAGGGGGATATCCTTCTTCTCCTGCGCCATATCGTGATAAGGAATCAAGTCGTCCACTGAGCGATGATGTTTTTCGACTGGGTATTCATTACCTTCGTTATGTTCTATTGGATGGAACGGGTAGCAGTTTGGTTGGTGTTGGGGTAGCGATGGAAACTCAAACGAGGAGTACTTCCTCTGTGCACCTGCTTCTGCATCGTTGAGTAGGTTCATCTGGATAGCCGCATCTGCCTCACTATCCATGTACCCGTTCTGTGGAACATGCATCGATGCGTTGGTCCCCAAATCTCCATGGTCCTCATTCAGTGTCATGGAATAGTCGTCCTCAATCTCGTATGTCTGGAAAATTCCCAACGAGACATACTCACTTGGGAACAGGGAGTCGTATTCCTGTCTGCACAGGTACTCCTCCTTGGGGTGGTTCTGATTATGAAGAAGCCTTTTATAAATAACTCCATTTTGAAGAACATAATTTGAAGGGGCAAAAAAATGGAATAAACAATCTAGAGGCATAATTTTCTCCGCTTCGTAATCCAACAAGTTGTAATTTTTACACTCCAAATCGCTCTCCAAAATAAGATCTATAACGCCTGATATATTAATGGGGCGGAACTTATACTTATAGAGTAAGAAGTAGTAACATTCGAAGCATCTATTCTTGGCTACTTCGAATGAGTACTTCCTAGCCGAAAAAGAGATAACTACTTCTTTATTATTATGATTCAGAAATAATAGAACCCATAGGAAGTAGCCAGACAGATACACTACCCCCTTGGGGAACTTTATCATTTGTGATTTTTTGGAAAAATAATTTCTCGTTATGGTTATTAAATTTAAGGGCTCTATTTCTCCAGATATTTTATATCTGATTTCCGAAGGTACATAATTTAGCGCATCCCTCTTGTTCTTTGTCGTTAGAAATATATTTCTGCTTTCATTGAAGTATATAATCTTGCCATAGCAAATGAGGAACTCTTCGTACTTTTTGTAATAATCGATAAAGTGATTTATTGACTTTGGGTTAATGAGTTTACTTATGTTTCTCCCAGATTCTAATTTATTTCTTGATAAAACATTTCTCAGAAAGGTATACATTTTAGTTAAATGTAGAACAAAGTTTTTTCTGTACAAGATGGATAGAGTTTTTGCTTCAATAAAGCCGTAATGATTAATAGGAAATACTTTTTCTTTTTTTTTATCATCCAAGTCAAGATACGTAAAACACCATGCGTTTTTGTACTTGATGAAGCTCACTCCTTTCAACATACACTGCAAGTGTTTGTCCTTCTCTTGCTTGACACTCTTAACTTTTTTTTTATTCAAGATTTTTAAAGTTCTTAAAATTTTGTAGTTTAAGATGTAGAGGAAGTCTATGGGGAAAATCATACATGTCCAGGGGGTACTCAACTTTTTATCAAAAATGAGTTGAAGTTCTCTAATATATTCGCTGCGTCTTGGTGGAATGCCACTGCTTGAACGACAGGACCCTTCCTCTGGTACTTCCCCCAAGGTACTACCGTTTTTACTGCTTATCTTAACTAAGTAGGATTTATAAAATGATTCAATTTTATTCCTGAAATAGCTATGGTATTTTTCTTCCAATTCGTCTAATTCTAGCAGAACCCACTCCGGGGTTAATCTCAAAAACTGGAGAAAAACACTTTTTTCTTCTTCTCCCGTGCACATACACTCGTTCATGTACCTCAGTAGGGTATCCTTGTAAAGGAAACAGTTCTTGTCATTCGCGTGTTTATTGTCCAGGAAGAGTTCTCTCTCATGTTGCGCTGCGCACCCTTCAGAGATACCATTTGGAGTCCACTGTTGTGCCACATTGAGGGTCTCATTTTCATGCACACCCGTGCAGGAATCACCTCTCATGGTATAATCCACCTCATTTGGGGATCTTCCCTCCGTTTCTTCACTTGGAAATACAGCCTGATTCTCCACTTCGTGGCTAACTTCAACCAAATGGGTTATATCACCCAAGCGCAAATTATTATCCTTCTCTCCACCCATGTGTTCTGATTTTCCTCCATTAACAATCCCATCGATCAGTTGCTCCTCGGGAATGCTCCTACATTCTACCGGATACAATTTCTTTGTAACGCTCTCTTGGTTAGCGGGGGGTAAAAGGTTTTGAAGTGGTTGTCCATTGGGTGGACAATTCCCATATTGATAGCATCCTCCGTTATTATAAGGCGTATCCATTTTGTCATGATCGTTCCCTCCGTTGTCACAATTAAGATGCTCCAAAGGTACATTTTCTGATATGCACTCTTTTACGTACTGAGGAATCTCCTTTGAATTGTCGTCCTTGACTTTGCCATTTTTGCATGTCGTACTCTTTTCTTCCTCAAAGGATGGGTGCTTTCCTTCCATCGAATGAATTAGGCCACTATCCATCCAGCTTTTGAACTTCTCCTTGGCCCTGTCGCCATGGGGTCCATCATAACGTCGATCATCGCTTCGACCATCACCACTGTGGGTATCACTTCCGTACATGTCACTGCAACAGCTATCACCGCAGCCACTCGCTGAATCATCACGAGTGCCATACGCACTACTGAACTGTTCGCCCGTTTCTGTAACGTTCGGTTCGCCTTCCCCTATAGCGTTTTTCTTTTCACCTTTTACGATGTTCCTTTTTCTCCTTTTCCTATTTCCACATCGAGTAACTGCGTAATTATCTCCAATGGGCACGACCGGGTCTATTCCCTCCTTTGGAAGTTCGACACAATGTGTAGGGGACACATCATTTGAATGCGGAAAAATATTCACTTCCTCGTTTTGTCCATTTTCAATTTCGAAATGCACTCTCTCATTTGGCAATTCTCCTCTCGTCCCTTTCCCTTCCTCCACCGGATCGCCATTTAAATTGTCTATTTTTCCATCTTCCTTATTTATCCAACTGGGTGCATTTTTACAGATGGGGCCATTTCCTGCGTCCCTTCCATTTGGTTCATTTCTCGACGATTCCTTGTCATTTAGTAGTATCGAACAACACTTTTCATAAACGGATAAATCATCATTCGGGGGTACGCAGCCATTTACCTGATCGTAGAAATGGCTAGCCAGATTGGTGACATGTGTCATAGAATTATTTTCCTCGTAATTTTGTTTTTTACGTTCTTTTTTTTCTTTTGTTACGCAGGGGATTTCCCTATCGATATTGCTCGCAGTGTGATTATCGCACCCATTCAATGGGACACCACTCCTTTCAACATTGCTCTCATCATTAAATCCACTATTAATTCCATTACTACATCCAACATTATAATTCGCCTGACCGAGCGGCTGGGCGACTTCACTACTGTTTTGTCCATTTCCATCTTGTGTGCCTTTTCTAGTAGGCTCCTCCGCACATTCTTCATTCGGCTCATTCGGTTTACCCGGTTCACCCGGCTCATTCGATTTACCCGGCTCATTCGGTTCACTCGATTCATTCGGTTCATCGGGTTCATCTTTGTTCCTCCCTGCGGAACTATTAAAAAGGTTGATAAAAGCATTCACATAGAGTATATCCCTATTGTTGGAGTTGTCGCCGTTGTTTTTCCCATCCCTGTTCTCACAGTTAACACTGTTAATATCTGCATAGCCATCATTCAAAATGGAATTAAATTCTTCTTTCGCTTTTAGAGAAAATACATAAGCATGAGAATCTGGACTTAAGTTTTTCAGTCTCCATTCTATGGACTTTTTTTTAGCTAATAGGTTTCCATATTTATAAGAAGAAAAAAACTTTTTCCTTCTAACCCCATTTTTATATACAAAAGTGGACCATCCATTTCTGGTTGGGTCGTAAGATATTCCTCTGTACTTTTTTCCGATTAACTTATCAGTAATTTCAAGCATTTTTTTTAGCTTGATTTTATTAGCATCATTCGTTAAATTGCGATCTCCACTTTCGTTTGTCACGTTTGGGTAATCCTTTAAAGATTCGGAGGGTATACCACCACTGAGTGGATTATTATTCTTCATCATTCCTTCTCCTTCTATGTTCGATATGTTCATGTCTTCTCCATAATAAGATTCGCTCTTCACTCCGTTTAGGTTGTTTGAATAATTTGAAGCGATCTTCCAATGGTCAGACATGTTATTCGTGATAATACCATTTTTGGAAAAGTATGATGAACCCTCATTAAAGGTATTTTGATTATCTCTAAATTTCTCATTCCCTCCTCCACTGTTCACTTCATTATCTGATACATCTTCTGTAGTGTCTCTCAATTCTACATTATTAAGGTACTTGCCATTATGGTTGTACATTTTTTCTGTGACATTATTCCCTTCGTTTAGGGAATCATTAAATGTGTTTCTCTCTTCTGTCATTCGGTACGTGGAGGTACAATGTGGCACATTATCTACACGATGCATATTCATCGTCTGTTCTCCATTAAAGGGAAATTGGTTAATCATCCCTGTATCACTGGAACTGGTGAAATGATTTGTTGTTCTATTAGTTCCAAATTCATCACTTCTCATTTCGTCCTTAGCGGTGTTGTTTTGAAAACTATTTTCCTTCCTTTGGTAATTAATCATACTGGGTAGTGCACTTCCATCGGTGTAGTAACCTACATTTCTGTTTATTCCGTTATGGTTTACTAAATTCGTATCTCCTGGCGCGAATCCATTCGTACCAACACAATTGAACATACCAAACGGTTGATTTCTGTCGTATTGGGAGTGGGGTCCTTGGAGGCAATTATCCATTACATCCCCTCCAACGTAGTTCCCATCAGCATTTAAGCACCTGGTCATTGCGGTACTGAACCTTTGGTGGCCATCACCATTTCTCATATTACCACTCCTCTCAACATCATATGCGTTGGACACACTCGCTTCATACTTCGCACAATCGTTATGCATTATCCCTTCAGTGTTCTTTACGCCTATTGGCAAATTCTCCTGATTTAGACAGTACACATTCTGAGCATTGCTTAAAAGGTAACTACAATTTTTAGCTTTCCCTACATCGTTTTGCATGTAGGAATTGTTCATATATTTTCCTTGTTTTGTTAAATCTTCCGTATTTTTTACCTGTAAATATGGATGATCTAGACTACCACCAATCCCCTCAGACACATGTCGACTCTGTACATATGGGTGTTCCGAATTGACATGGGAGGTATGCCTAAAAAATGAACTACTTATGTCGTTGTAACCATGATCATTATGCTCCTCATTAGGGTAACTATATTGAAGTCCGTTTTGTGTGGTACTATAGAGCGTTTCTGGCGGTGCATGTACAGCACCACTGTTCGTGCCACTGTCTGTGCTACTCTCCACGCCATTATTCTGGCCATTATTCTCGTCATTATTCTGGCCACTATTCTGGCCACTATTCTGGCCACTATTCGCGCCATTATTCGCGACGCTACGGAAGCCTACTTCCGTTTGTGAATAATCCCCATTAGTGGCTTCTGCAAAAAAAGGCCTATAGAGTACATCTCCGCTTCTACCCGTGTTCTGATAAGTTGAGTAGTTGTCCATTCTGCCCATCCTCAAAATGACACTTTGGGGGGTCTCTGCATACGGTTCCATCAATCCATCTTGGCCATCCAATTTGGAAAGAAAAGAATCCACGTTTTGTGCACCTTCTTTATCTTCTTTTTTCTCCATGGGTAGTTCATCCCAGGGGGAATTCTTTCCACAGAAACCTTGCTGACTTTTTGTGGTGGAACATTCCGATGCATCATACATGGAGACACCTCCCAAATTTGTGTACCCCGCGTATTTTGCGTAGTTTGTGCAGTTCCTTGATCCAATTTGGTCGTCACTGAGAAGAGTTTCGTTTCCGGAATTGTTAACGTCATCCTCCCCATCACCGTTACCTATAACTGGTGCAACATTCAAAGTGTCATCTTCTGCTTTGGCGGGATGGCTATTAACTTGTTCAATACAGTGCGGATCAATGTCGTGATTTTCGTTCCACGTACGGGTGTGGTCAGTCGCCTCCAGTTGGTACATTCCCTCTGGCAAATCCTCTTGGGGTAGCAATTCCCCCCCACTAGGGAGAAGTGGTCTCAAGGGAAAGAGTGCCTGATTGTCCATGTACCCTAAACTGTTGACTTGTCCAAAATTAGTTAAGCCGACTTCATTTTTGTTAAACGACTCCAAAGCACTGTAGTCATTCAATTCCGATAAATTTGTGTAAAAATTTCTACATAAGAAAAGAATTTTCTTAAAAATATCATCCGTGTACTTCAAATCATAGATAATGTCTTTATTAATTTGTTCGTTAGAACAAATGGTGCTATTTATGAGACTATTAAGTAGTTCGTTTTGCTTCTTTAGCTTTATCCTTTTCCCATTTTTCTTACTCGTACATGGGTAGTAATCCCGTGTGTGTGCATTTATCAACGGGTTGGAATTTTCACATTGGCTGTATAAATAATTCTTTAAGAGATACTTTTCTTCCGTCGATTTTATTCTCATATTCGAAACAGCATTGTCATCTGGCGGAACGGTATAATCGTCCTCGAAGTCATCATTAGGGTTCACTAATTCTAAGGAACTTCCCGCTTCTCCTTTATCTTCTCCACGGGACAGGTAGTAACTGCGATGCCTCTTTAATGATCGTATTTCGTTGTATACATTTCTTAGTTCGTACTTAAGTTCGTTTAGTAACTTTACAGGATTGTCCTTTTGTAAGGAGTTATTATAATCCAACTTGGTCTCCTTCTCAAGGAGGGGGTCATCACTACCTTTCACCTCATCGTACGCAACTATTTGGCCATCCTTAGGGTTAATCCTAATGTCGGGGGATTGACACTCACTTGGGGAGATGCCTTCACTTTCACATTGTACATGTTTAACCATGTTGCCTTCTTTTTCAAGGTCATTTTTTTTTTCATTCTCCTGTATATTATCCTCGTCTTCGCCCACAGGCACTGGTTTGTTTTCTTCATCGACGGTATCTACTGAGGGGTCCTTACTGTTATTGCTTCTTTCCCTTTTTGTTGTCAACCTGATCATTTTGCTTATGTTATCTATTGAGGCCATCATAATGGCTAATTTCTGATCAATTCGGAATAGGCATTTTCTGGGGATATCTCCTTCATGGGGATTCGACTCGTCTTCCTTGGTTTGGAGAGGACGCCTGTTGTAGCTCGTCCCCTGTTGGGGTTCCATGGAGATACACATCGCGTCAACTGCATCAACTGCGTCAACTGCATCAACTGCGTCAACTGCATCAACTGCGTCAACTGCATCAACTGCGTCAACTTCGTTAACATGATCTGCCTGATCAACCTGATCAATCGCGTCAGTTTTTTCCATCAAATAATCTACATCCTCCACGTGGGAAGTCTCTTCTTCCCTTCCTTGGACACCCGTCTTCGCCACATATTCACTACTATCGAGTCCCCCCAAGGGAGATTCGTCCTTTGTAGAACTCAGAAAGGGACAATAATCAGTTTTCTTCAATCCGTCCCCCCCATTGTCATTCACATAATCATTAAGAGAATCAGTCCCATTGCGTTTGCTAAATTTATTCTTACTTCCATAACTCACCATGTCGTTGTTAATTTTTAAAAGTATGTTAGATATGTTGCAAATAATCTTCTGATATATTATGTATATTGTTAGGTGCAGTTTGTGTAATTGACTGGCATTTTTTTTTCCCATGTAGATCCATATTTCTAATGGGGGAAAGATAGGTGGTTGTGGTAGGAGAGCTGTTAACAATTCCTGTACATATGAATGCTTACTCTCAAATGTTGATGCATTATCATCACTGTACTTTTTTTTCTCTCTTTTTTTTTTTGGTGCAAATACTTCCTTCGCCAAGATAAATATCAAACTTCTGTTACTCAGTAGTTTGTTGTAAAGCAAACGTAGGGAGGCGATGTAATGGTCTAAGTAGGACAAATAATTGTTGGGGATTTGGGAGGCCTTCCCAGTAATTTTGTTTCGCATGTTTTTTAAATTGAATAATATTAACTGCTCGTTCCTTTCTCCCAGATGCGCACTCGGGTTACTTACCCCGTTAGGACTAATCACTCCACCCGGGTTTACCATTCCACTAGCCCCATTCAACAGCGACTGCACATACAAGTCGTACATGCTTTGTCGTTGCAAAGTTTCTTCCTGCTCATTATTCATTCCGTTCGGCGCATCCAACAGGCTCAGTTGACCTGAGCAACTACTTATGCCTCGATGCGCCACGCCATACGCACCGACAGAACTACACATATTCGGCTGAGGGTCAGGGGAGGTGTCTCCGTCCCCATTACTACGTATTATACTGCCTTGAATCCCTTTAGTATTGCTCAGGGCATTGTTAAAGACATCCTTTGAGGGATAACTTCCTCCTCTTGACCATGCTGACACCTCACTATCGTCAGCAGAAGTATTAACATTATTATACAATTTGACAAAGCTCTTTGGATCTTCAATCTGGTTACCATCGAATTGGTATGCATTTTCTATGTTGTTCATGGAGTAGTTGCCATTGATGGAGGGGAAGTATTTCCCCTGCACCAATTGTTGGCAATTCTGCCCTTGATTATTTAGAAAGGGGGCATACGAATTGCCCATCATATTTTCTGATATTACTGGATTGGAGTTATTTGCATGTACAATTCTATTTAACGTTAATGGGTTCTCCATTCTTCTGTACGTGTTATCCATTTGTGCATCTGCACCGTTATCTATTTGATTCTCGAATTGGATTGTCCCCTGCTGAGGGTTTACTGTTTTGCTATCCCGACTGTTACCAATATGTGCCCTAAAATTTTCGTCTTCCAGAATTGCATTTCTAGAGGCGAAACTACCACAGGTGTTTATGCGTGGGACTCCATTTCCATTTAACTTCATCTGGACCTGGAATCCATTAGGATACATACACCCTTCACTACTGGCATAATTGGGTTGCCCCTGGGGCATAAGGCACTTCACATTAGGTTGATACTCACTGCTAAGCATTTCGCATGATTCATCGTTATATGGACTACTACTCACCTTCCTTCTAATCCTATAGTTAGACGTGTTCGCCTGCTTGTTGAAAAGTTCTTCATTACTCCATTGATTTGTCAACACTACATTTGTACGGTTCAGGTGATTCATCTGATTTGTCCCCTCATCACTAACGTGGTAGTTACCAGTGCTAGTTGTACAAATATTTGAGGGAATTACATGTGAGTCTTCACTCGCTGCGGTTTTTATCATATCCCTGTTCAGGTAGATTGAGTTAGTCCCATTGCCAATGTCGTACCCATCCGGATGGTACACTAAACTGCTAGTTGGGTGGTTGTTCAAATGTACATCACTGAAAAGGTCACCCTCCTTGATACTGCCATTTTTGTCAAACTGGAAATTAGGATAAGCACAAAGATTATGCGGCACAGAAGTGTTACTGTTGTTTATGTGGGAAATGCCGTTATCCGTTCGTGCGTTTTTGTTGTTTCCACTTGGGGAGACACCCTGTGTTTGGCTCTCACCCCATTCGTTGCTGCAAGTCCACTCCATTTCGTACTTGCTTGGGGCATTTTGAATGTACCCCTCCGGGACGTTACTACTAGGCATAGATCTTAAACAATCACTGCTATTGTTATTTACGGGAAGGAGAGTACACGTTTCAGCTTTGTCTGGAACCAAGCCATCCCGCTGAACATGGTTTATGCGACTTTGGGGGATTATTAAATTGTCTGCCTTATCATAGTGCGCATTCTTATTTGATGTAAACAGCCCCCCCGATGAGGCATTTATTATTCCACCATTGTGCATGTTATTCCGGTAAGAAATTACATTAGTGAAATTTCTTCTTGTGGGGGTCAGAGATCCTTCTTTACTGCTTCGGTTTTTGCCTTCATCCACATATCCTTTTTGGCTCTCCTTCTTTCGGGGTATTTCTCCATTGTATATAGGAACGTAGAAGTTGCCATCGTTTGGGTTCAACTCCCCTTGGTTTGCCATTCCCATGTTGGATCTATTTATAGGAGTATTATTCATGGAGATATTCATGCAAGACTCTCCGTTACCTTGGAGTATTTGACTTTGCTCTTCTCCACTGAGGTGGACTACGCCAGGCCCCGTGGTGGAGTCACACGCACTTGCTAAATTTACATAAGGAGCATTTTGCAAATTCCATTCGCGCATGCCTCCTATATCACTAGTGTGTGATAAAAAGGGATAATTTGCGTACTCCATTTGGTTGTTAAAATTTACGGATTTTTTGTCAGAACTTGTGGGTTTGTAAATGTCTTCTTCCTCTCTGCTCACAGTTCGATGTACCTCTTCCCCGGTGTGCGTAAAAATTTCCTCCGCTTCCTTTATGCTTTCCTCCATTTTTTTTTTTTTTTTTTTAATTGTTATTATACATTTGGGGATGCATATAACTATTACGTGTGGAAGGGAAGAAAACGTTCAGAAGGGAGAGGGGTTTTGTTTCTCGCCTTTTGCTTATACAACTGCACACATGATGTACTCTTGTAGACATACGTGCGAATATGCGAATACACGGGGTGGTGTATGTGTTCAGTTATAACTGTTTAATGCTTTGTCTATGCACTGTTCGTTGGATAATGTCCGATTCTTTTATTCTGTTTTTTTCTTCCCCTTTGCGATGAATAAAATGGGAAGGTGGCACTTCCTGAACGGGCAAGCGACGTGATGGGGATCCAAATTTGGTTTGCTCTGTTGACTTAAGTTCAACCAATTAAATAGCTTTATTTTTTTTTTTTTTTTTCTTCTTTTTCCTTTTATTTATTTTTAACTGTCCACAGTTTTTACAAATATGTTGTAGAGTTTCTCGCTGTAAACTGTCTCTGCGAGTAGGTCCCAGTTTTCCTTTTTATCAAAATGACCCATTCGCTCTCGTATCCTTCTGTTACTGAACGACAAAGCATATGTACGTGGGTATATGCATATAAACATACATGCATATACAAGGTAGGTCGCTTTTATCTTTAACTGAACAGTGGAGGCTGAACCATGGTACAAGCGAGTACCGGTGTCTCTCCTCGGTTTTTATTACAGGTAAAAAGAAAAAATTTTAACAAAAAAAAAGAAAGGAAAAAAATGATAGAGGTTTTTTTGGAAACGAATACGCAGTTAATTTGAAATTGGTGATGTAATATATCCTGTTGTCATTACGAACAAAATGACTTTTTTTTTTTTTTTTTTTTTTTTTTTTTTTCCTCCTTTGTCATCAAAATTGCAGCTTATAATTTGAGGGGGAAAAAAGGAAATTTTACATAAAAATAACCATTCGACTGTTAAATCGAAAAGGAACAAAAAAAAAAAAAAAAGAAGAAGAAAAAAAAAAAGGAAGAAAAAAAAAGAATAAATAAAATAAAATATATCATAGAGTAAAAGAAAAAAACCTTTTTGAAAAAAAAAAAATAAGGACAGGGAATTTTTATACAGCTTGCAGAACTGCAAGTCCTTTTTTTTTTTTTTTTTTTTTTTTTTTTTTTTTTGCCGTAAAGTCGTCAAAGAATTCAAGGCGAAAAAAGGAAGTACGTAATTTACGCCGCAGCTTGTAATAGGTGGGAGGTAGGATGCTTTGCTTAGCCTATGGTTACTTGTGTAAAAACATTTTTATTTTTCTCCAAAACTGCGTTGAAGCAGTAATGTAAAACCCCATTGGTTGTTCTCGCTTATAAAATGTTTATACGCGTTTTTATGGAAATTTTATTTTCTCTTTTCCTTTTTTTCCGCGCTTTTTTTCATCTTTCGACAATTTGTTTTAAAGAGAAAGTGGAGAGTTTTTCAGAACAGGGGAAAAAATTCCCTTACCGTGGGGGTACGCGAGGAAAAAAACAGATGCCCCAGAAATGTTTTTTTCTCTTTATATATAGGTATGTGTACGCAGTTTGCCGATTCATACCGCGTTCGCTCTTGTGTGGGGTTTTATTCCATTGTGAAATGACCTTCTTGCGTTGCATGTTGTTGGGAGGGGGGCGTCCTCGTACTCCTTCCTACTTTTACAATTTAGCCGCGGAGACCTAGTTATTCTAAAGTGTCTGCGAGCGAGTACATGTTCGCATATGTATTTACGCATATAATATACATATGCATACTCACACGCACAGCCGAGTACGAGTACTGGGGTCCCCAATACGCTGCCCCCCTCCCCTCAACCCTACAAAGCGCGCCTTATCTAGGAAAAAACATTTATGCGCTGCAATATGTGCCAACGGAGGAGGGACGCATAAAAAGTAAAGTTTTCTGTTCAGCCATGAAAATTTTAATTTTTTAAAAATAATCCAGGAAAAATGGAAAAAAAAAAAAAAAAAAAAAAAATGTTTTATTTTCCGAAATGTACCTCTCTCCACATGACAAAAGGGGGGACCGCGCACGAGGCTTTTTTTTTTTTTTTTTTTTTTTCCATTTTACGTGAATTATTTCGTCACGTAAAAAATTCCTTTATCGCCACGCTTCAGCGTTGGAGCAATAGCTTTCCCTTTTTAACTATAGGCTTATCTCCCTGTGCATGCGAAAGATCTACAGGAAAAAAGGTGTAAAGGTTGATGTGCACTTTTGCCTATTCTTTTGAGGAACGAGGGGGCATTCGTTGAGGCGCGCGGGATGTACGCCCAGAAAGCATGCACAATATATGTATATGCAAATATATATATCTTCACATATGTATAACCCCAATTGGGCATACGAATTATATGTATATATATGCGTTCCGTCAATCTTTCATGTGAGTCTTTTGCTGGGCGCCACGTCGCTAAAGAGTAGCCACGGTGGAAGAGTAGTGGTGCAGTGTAAACATAGTGAGATTCTCCTGCATGTATCCCCTTCATTGAAATTCCGCACAGATTAATACATTTGGGTGTTTACCAAAAGGAGGGAAGAGGTGTAGGGGTATGTCTCTCTAAGGAGCACGAATAAGTGGCCACATGTATATGTACGTATGTAGACGTTCTCCGCTTACGCACAATATATGTACATATAAAAACGTGGCCACCACATATATGAATCTCCCCCGCCTCTTCGTGCATGCATATGTGATACTCGGCATACGTAGTGGGCCAGTACACAAGGTGTGAACATGCCCGACACCACATTATTTCTCTCATTCTACTCCATGTAAATATATGAGCCCTTTGGAAGGGGCTCACAAGGAAGCGAAAAAAGAAATTAAATTAAAAAGCCTACATAAAAAAAAAAAAAAAAAAAAAAAAAAAGTTGAAAAATAAAATTAAATTAAAAAAAATTCCAAATTAAAAAAATAATTTAAATTCAAATTCTTCATAAGTACACCTCGCCCAACAAAAAGCAATTTTTTTTTCCACTTTTTCGAAACTTATTTTTACACAATTAGCAAATTACAAGCATCTTTATCGGAAACGCAAAAGTGACACTTTTTCACGAGAACATAAAGCTGTTCAACTGACGTTCTTCCATTTTATCGTTTTCTTTTTTTCGCAATTTTTTTTTTCCTGTGTAAATATATTCTCAGTAGTCAGTTTCATTTGGCCCCTCAGTCCGAAGTATTCGTATATTAAAACAAACAGAAAAGCCCATTTTATATTCACTCGTTTGATTGAACAAAATGGTTAGCGAATCAGTAGATATCGAATACCTGGAGAATAACCAATACTCTGATGAAGGTATTATCGAATGGTTCTATTGTGTGAACCGTACACATATATGCATGCGCACGCATGAAATTTCCAATTTTTGAACCATGTAAATATTAATTTTCCTTTCCTTTTTTTTCTCTGATAAAATATGTAGGAATAAAGGCCTATGAATTTATATTTGGAGAGTAAGAAAAAAAAAAAAAAAAAAAAAAAAAAAAAAAAAAAAAACACAAAAAGGTTTATGATACGAAAGCGTATAATATTATAAGCCTGCTCACTCACCTTAGCACGGCCTATGCGTACCTTCATTTACCCCCCTGTAGTGCTCCATGTGGACGTGCCGTCATTTATCTATGTGTGCACGTGTACATCGCGACTGTATCACCTCTTCACCTTCATAATGTCACGCTTGCATTTCCCATTCCACCCAACAGGGATTACATTTCCTCTGGAGGAATAGTCGCAACAACGAAAATTCTGAGCGACATATATTTGGAACCAAATTCGAAAGTACTAGGTAAGGGAACCGTTCGTCGTATATAGACCTATGTGCGTTGAATGTGGGGCGATTTTTGATTGTCCTATTTTTCAACAACTCCTTTCCCCATTTTTTGCCATTTCTGCCATTTTTTTCTCTCTTTTCACGCATTGTTCTACCCACCTGCAGACATTGGCTCCGGGCTGGGTGGCGGCTGCAAATACATAAATGAGAAGTACGATGCCCACGTTTACGGAGTGGATATATGCGAAAAGATGATCGCCATTGCCAAGCTAAGAAACAAAGATAAATCGAAGGTCGAATTTGAAGCAATGGATATTTTAAAGAAAGACTTTCCAGAATGCACGTTCGACATGATATACAGCAGAGACGCCATTTTGCATTTGCCTTATGCGGACAAGAAAAAATTATTTGAAAAATGTTACAAGTGGCTAAAGCCAAATGGAATTCTTTTGATAACTGATTACTGTGCTGATAAAATAGAAAACTGGGACGAAGAATTCAAGGCCTACATTAACAAGAGAAAGTATACCCTCATTCCTATCCAAGATTATGGAGACCTCATTAAATCATGTAATTTCCAAAATGTGCAGGCAAAAGATATAAGCGATTACTGGCTGGAGTTACTACAGATGGAACTGAACAAATTAGAGGAAAAAAAAGACGAGTTCTTGAAGTTGTATCCCACTGATGAGTATAACTCCTTGAAGGATGGATGGACCAGAAAGATTAAAGACACCAAGAGACATCTCCAAAAGTGGGGCTACTTCAAGGCGCAGAAGATGGTCTGATTTGTAATCACGGGATGAAGAAAAAGAAGAAAAAATATATATACACATATATATAGAGAGGGAAACCCGAATCGGGAACCCCCAAATATTGCAATTTTTCATAATGTTCGAAAAGGTTAATGAATAAAAAAAAAAAAAAAAAAAATTAATCAACAGATCAACCGATCATCAACCAACCCTTTAATGAAAAAATAAAACGGGAAGCAACACCATGTGGGGAAGAAGAAACAAACCCCGTTCGCAGCAATATGCTGCTCGATGAAGGGAGAAACCATTTCTCCACATTTGTGATGGAAGAAGAGAAGAAGAAAAAAAGGAAAATCGATTTTTCTCCGCTTTGTTTTTTTCACTTCTTTCCATTTTTCCCGTTTGTTTATACACACACCTTTCATTTATCCACCTCGCATGCGAGAGTCTTAAAATGTGTCTGCGTGTAAATAAAGGCACATACATATATGAAGAAACATATATGTGCCCATATTTATATGGGCCACTTCCCCCCGCACGTGCGTTTTTGTGTGTAATGTCATAAGTAACACGCGCAACGCGCGCGCTTTGTTTTATATATGTATATGTTTTTGTACGTATCATTATTAAGAGCACATTTTAGGGCTCACAATATTACGAGCACTATTGCAGACGCGCGCAACACAGCAGAGCAATGCGCGAGGTCTGTGACGAAGTGTTATTTTGAGTAGATAGAGAAAAAAAAAAAAAAAAAAAAAAAAAAAAAAAGAGTTCAGCGGTTGATTTAACTGCGGACTGATTTTTTTTATGTGGCTTATCGCAATTGGGCACCCAGTGAGAATCCCTTAGAAGGCCATGGGGATTCAGTGCCAATCTAGCGCGGGTCCGGTGGGAATCTCACTGACCTAACCCTCTTACCCAATTGATGCTTAATTCCCTTTGCGTATTGTCGTGGCATCGTCACATTGTGCAGTTATTTTTGTGTGTGTCCATTTGGCTCATTTGAATGGCCACACCTCTTTTGCGTACCTCAGGGGGAGGGTGTATATTCATCTCCTCATTTTGCGCAATAAAGTTGCATAGAATTATTTTCCCCTTTTATGTGGTGCCGCCGCAGTGCGCGCAGTTAAGCTACATAATCAGTTTGTGCAGTTATGTTACATAACTTACCTAATCATTAATCTTTTACCACGCCGATGGCGTACCAAAAGGAAAAGCTGTTATTTCAGCGAAGCATATTTGTGGAAGAATGAAAGAAAGAAGGAAAAAAAGAAATGGTAAAAAGGATGAAGGATGACCAGCTTGCACACTCGATTCAAAAATACCCACGACGTGCTGCCAAACTGAATCACCCACTTCGCTTAATAAATTAAGCTGTTCCCGAAAATTGATCGCAGAAGGGGAACCCCCTCCCGTGTTCGTGTGCTTGTGGAGCGTAAATATATGTTGGGCTGAATCCCCCTACGTATCCTTGAAACAGATATAATCTGTTTATATTGTTAAAGGAACGGCAAAAAAAAAAAAAAAAAAAAATGGATCAACAGGAACTGTCCATAGTTAACATAACAATGGGGATTATTATACTAGACCGTCCCACTATTAACGTGGACCAAAACCATTTTCCTTCCACTTCCCAGCGCTGTCTGCACACACATAAAAATTATAAATAATTGAGGCTTTTTTCTTCTTTAAAAGTCAGATTTAAAAAAAAAAAAAAAAGAAAAGGTAAACATATATAGCGATATATATGTATGTATTTGTTCATTTTTTCTATATACATATATGCTTACATGCATATAACTAAATTATTCTTTGGTTCTTGTTGAGACAGCATATAAATGGAAAAAAAGAATTATGAATTTTTTTTTTCTTTTCCTTTGAGAAAGTGATGGCGATTTGCACATAAATAATAAAAAAAAAAAAAAAAAAAAAAGGGGGAGGGGAAGGTAACAAATGATTTTATATCCTAATTTACTAAAAGAAATGGCAAAAAAAAAAAAAAAAAAAAAAAAAAAAGAAGGGAAGGAAAATACATATATCATATATACGTTATAAATTATGACATACAAAGTTTGTAATTTAATTTTTTTAACATTTATATATGCCCATATATAAATTGTTAACGTAAAAAAAAATAGGAAAAAAAAGGGAAGCCAAAGGGGGGAGGGGACCCCTAAAGGGGAGAGGCGTACGGACATCACACACAAATATATGTTGTGTTATATGTGTGCATACCGCGTACGCCCATGAGGGTGTCCCCCCTCACTGGCCCAAATTAACAGCAACACGTTTGGACTTGAATACAATTATTTAGCGATAAAATAAAAACAATTAATTGTTGCAAATCTGAGTCGTGTTTGGACGTACACATATATATATATATATTTTTTTTTTTCTCTCTCTCCGTCTGGAATAGCGCGCATGGTTTGCTTTCGTGTGTTCCCTTCTCCATACTGGTTTTTATCTTTTCGTCGCTTATTGCGTCGCCTTTACTTTTATATTTACACCTCCACCTGGAGCATTCCATTGTGCGATTCCATTGCCATGAAAAAGAAAAAAAAAAAATTCAAATGATGCAGCAGACGGGCGCTACAAAATACTGCCAAGGGATATTGTTGCTATTGTACGATTGGCACTGTTGCCACAACTGATGGTCTCCCCGTCACAACATAGTAAAATGCGGGTGATCCTTTGAAATATTTATGACATTCCCGACGACCTTATATTCCAATCGCTGACCAAGGAAGTTCACTTCACTCTGCTTCTTGTTAGAGCACCTAGAGGAGTCATCGTCATCCACATATTCAGAAGATGTCAAGTAATCATTGTCGGAGTTGTAATGGAGATCGTTAAAATCCTCCGTTTTATTGGAAAAATTAATGGTCCTCTTAGTTTCACTGTTATTAGATGAGGCATTTTCCTGCGAGGAACTTTCCTTGGTTGTGTTTGTAGTACTATTATCTTTTTTATTTTTATAATCATAGGATTTTTTTTTGGAGCTGAGGATTTTAATTGGTGTCTCAAATTCGTAATTATTAAAAAAATCACTTGTGCTTTCACTTCCATAACTTGGCTTTGTAAATTCTTTTAATTTTATAAGTGGAGAAGAGCTTACAAAATTCCCACAGATGGGCATATCATTGTAATTATTTTCTGTACAAATATTTTCTCTTTTCATTTTTTTAATGGACATACGTTTCTTTTCCTCCTTCAATTGTAACTTGGGTCTATCAGCCATGCTTCCTCCCACTGGAGTTTTATCCAACGAGGAAAAATATTTTACGTCACTGTCATCGCATGACGGATACATACTATTGTGGTAATAATTCGGGTATTCTTCATTACATGAATGGTTATTATTTTCAGGCTTTATTTCATTACTATAAAATAAACTGTAGGCTTTTCTTTTCTTCTTCTTTTGGGTTACATCCAATGAATGCTCAGACATAATTGTGTTTATAAGGTTGCTATTGAAATTGTTAAAGTCAACAACCTTCACAAGTTCGTTTGGGTAACTCTGTTCGTCTATGTCATTCCAGTTCTTATAGAGTTCAGGATTTTCCGACTGCTTAATCCATGCCTTAATATAATTGTCTTCTTTGAAATTTTCATTTTGAAAATTATTATTCATTTTATTCCCTTCTTATTTATTCACCTCCACGGATGTGGACAGCAGAACGGCGGGGGGGGGGAGGACAGCGAGACGGAGATGCAGACAGGCACTTCTAATATGCTCAGTGGGACAATCAAGCGCAGTAACTTGAGAAGATAGTCCAGCAAGTCTATCAAGTTCAGACGCGTCCGACCGGACCTAGTGACGTACGAAGCAAGCAAAGCGGTAATAACAGAATGGTGCAAAAAAAAAAAAAAAAAAAAAAAAAAAAAAAAAAAAAAAAAACGATATATATGCAGTGTGCACGTGTCGACCAATTCATTTATACAAATGAAAAGTTACAGTGAGTCACAATGAACGAGTACTATCGCCAACGCTGATTTGTTTCTCCAATGAAAGCACATGTAAATGTTGTTACTCTACAGTTTGGTACAAAAAAGGAATAGGAAGTAAGCGCAATCGTGTGTTGTCACATCACACGGGAAAAGGAAATTTATGAAAATGGGGGTCACTCACACATTATATTTTTTCTATTCTTTTACTTTTTTTTTTTATTGTTTTCCTTTTTAATGGCGTTTTCTCCTTAATTTAAAAATTACACATACAGGCAAAAGGAAAATACGCGTGTGTGAGCATGTATAGGTGGATACACTACCTGGCGCATCACTTGACTTGCCACTTGGCCTAACTCTTGGTGTACACTTGGGCACACACGGTCGCACTCGCTCACGTATGTACGAATGAACGCATTTGTGCTTACCCCCCGTGCGCAGATTCAGATTCCCGTGGATGCCCTCTCAAAGAATACAACATTCACATATAATCCTCTGAGAGCAGAGAAACGTAAGCTTCAATTGTTGAAAATGAAATCAAGTATACGCTGAGGAAATAAACGATATGGCATTTGAAAAAAAAATGCCTTACGGCTTCTTAGCGCGCGGTGACATAAATTAAAAGGGGATGAATGGGCAAAACAATGGAACTTCAAATTTAAAAATGAAAAATGGGTGAATGGCAAGCACAAGGAGGATGCAAACTGGATGCAAAACGTACGGAAGGGGGTGGTGACGGTTGATAAATGTACGAATGGAATAGGAGAGGCACACGTCATGTGTACAAAAAAATAAGGGAAGGAAGCAACATCCAGTCGTTTGGACAAAAAGAAGGAATCACAATTTAAAACAACAAATATGATAACATTTTCAATTCGTGCGTGTACACATTTCTGATTAGTGGAAAGAATATATCTTTAAAAAAAAAAAAAAAAAAAAAAAAGGAAAGAGAGAGACAGGGGAACATAATTCATTCATACATAAATATATACAAATATGCACAGTATATTAAGTGCATACATATGTATATGTTAAGAGGGTGCAAATTTAAATAAATGTCATGTGATGTATAATTTTTTTCATATCCTTATTTGAAGCAAAAGAAGAAAAAAAAAAAAGAAAAAAGAGCACAAATGATATGCAATCGTTTTGTTGGCCTGATTACTTTTTTTTTTGGGCCTCTTCGATTTTTCAGTTTTTTTTTTTTTTTTTTTTTTTTATGGCCTCTGCTTTTTCGCTCTGGGTGCTCACTTTTTCCCTTTCGTGCTTAGCATGACAATAAAATTATAAGTGCATACATACAGCCTTCAACATGGTGCAGGCATTTTCGGCACTTAACCTGTTGGAGGGGGGGGGCACACATGAACAGCATATTATTTCCCTACGCATATGAATGCATTTGAATATGCATACACACACAGGTGGATACTTTCACATACACTTAAAGGTACACATTCGGCAGAGAAGTGCCCGGCCGTATGCTCGCACATAAGCAGAGGAGTGCTATATTCTTTCCCGTAAAAAAACACGACTTGCAAAGTATGCACTGGCATACACATACGTATTCGAATGAACAGGGATGCTCACGAATTCGTGTAATCACTGGAATCACGCAAGTGACATTTGCATCAGGATGCGCCTCCAGAATGTACATATGTATGTTTGTATGCACGTATGTATGTATTCACGTATGTATATATGTATGTATTCACGTATATATGTTATCGAGTAAACACATTGGGGGATGCATTTGCACGGGCATACACAAATGTGCACAGGTGTGGGTGGGGGGGGAGGGTGTATTTGTATGCAAAATGGTACTTACTGACGTGTGTAAGGGTATACGAGCGAAGGAACGTGAGTGTACTTACACATATGCGCACTTAGTTGTGCTCGCGATAGTACATGTTCGCGACTGATGTTTATGGGAACACACCGTGCATACACTTAAATGCCTCCAGGAATGTTGACAAAAATATATACGGCAAACTGTGCATGGGCGCACTAATGTACACATGAAGGTGGTGATGGTGATGGAGGGGAAGAATGCTTTCGAAATGCCAAGTGCATACGCGCATACGTATGACACTTCGCTCGATGCAGAATTAGCATAATTACGCTGGACTACCCAAGTTCAAAAAAAAAAAAAAAAAATGTGGTTTCAAATATGCCAAGTTGCAAAATACGACAGGTGAACAAAAAAAAATAAATATAAAAAAAAAAAAAGGACGAAAGGAAAGTGAAGGTGTGGGCCAGAGAATGAGTGGAAAAGTGTACATAAAAATTAAACAGTGTACTTAAAAACAGCACATTACTTGACATTACAATATTTCATGGGGAGGTGAGGTCCCTAAACATAAATATTTTTAAAATGAAAAAAAAAAAAAATGTTAATTATGTAAGTGTACATAAACAATGGCTAAATTTTATTATATCATCATTGGACAAACAAAAAAAAAAAAAAAAAAAAAAAGTAGTTGTAAAGAAAAAAAAAAGAAAAAGTGGGCGGGGGTTGTTATGCCACAATATATAAGAAGCATTGGAAGGGAAATGTAAACATGTGTGTGTATGTACTCGTATATAGCATGTAGTTATGTACAATTGCTTTCAATCGAGACATGTTGGTGGCATCATTTGCTCCACCAACATTACACAGTAACCTCTTTAGCGGGACATATATAACAACGCGCCTTATATATTTACTACAATGAAATGCAAATGTTGCTACAAATGCCCACTTGTTCATGGAACCACGTGTACATAAATTATTTCCTTTCTCATGGTGGCCTCACAGTGGTATGGATGGGAGGCAGGACATTCGTGAAGTTGGCTTGGTGTGTACTCGATGGGAAATTTTCAAGAGGTGTAAATCAGACTATGAGTTGCGTCTTTAAGAAAGTGGCTACTCGCTCAGTTGCGCGTTCACGTGTTGACTCATTCAAGTGTTAACCATTTGTGTGGTTAACCATATGTGGACTTACGCATTTGTTTATGTACACGCAAAAACGAGTAAGGGGTTAAGCTTCATTCACAAGCATTGTTTTTTTTTTTTTTTTTTTTTTTTTTTTGTGTCATCCTCATGCGCTCTCTCGTTATTGGGCATTTAATTCAATGTAACAGTGACACATGAATTTTATTCGTCCGTAAAAAAAATAATCAAAATTTATTTTTGCGCTTATCGAGTTCCAATGTGCTAAGCGTGTTTAAGGCGTGAAGGCAAAAATATATTTCTTGGTGCGCGTTTACGGATAGAGATACTTGTATGTACACGTAACTACTAGGGTGTACATTTGGGGGTAAAATAATCACACTAGCATAATGCCATAACAGGCAGGTGAATACAATCGGCGTAACGAGCAGGCATACATGAAGGGCACGCGCTCTTGCTCCGTCATGGTTGCCAGAAACAAGCATGGGGCTTCTGCCTCCCCCACCCCATTCACACAAGAATTTCACATTACATTTTGAACTATGTCATTTACTCATGCTTTTTCTTAATTTTTTTAATCAAAATGCATGTGTGCATTATTATATCGCATCCTGTGGATTAACAACAAAAAAGGGAACGAAAAATGTTAAAAAACCGAAAAAGAAGCAACACAAAAAAGGAAGAAGAAATAAAATTTTATTTAAAAAAAAAAAAAAAAAAAAAAAAAAAAAGGCTAACGAGAAATAATACGCAAGTGCTTAAGCGGCACATGATATTATGTGCGAAATAAAAAATTGCCACCATGTCCAGAGACTTCTCTTCATATGCACATGGGCAGAGTAAGAGGCACCGTACATTGGGCGTGTACACATGCCACGTGCACTCGTCGTTTTTACAAGGGGCATGCACGCGCTTGAATGCGCTTAAGCCTGTACACTGGAGCGCAAGAAAGCAGGGGGGCTAATATATATATATATATATTTACATACATACGTATAGGCATACATGTAGCTCTAAATTCCTTATCTCCTATTAACACTTTTGATATCTCCAGTAGAAGGAAAGTTTTGCACTGTGGAAATTTTTTTTTTTTTTTTTTTTTTTTTTCACCCAGTGGAATGCAAAAAATTACGCAGGAATACATTCAAAATTTTAGAGCATTGACAACTCGCTCTGCGCGCAAGGGTAAGACCAGCACATTGCGTTCGCCGGCGCAGCTTATGCAACGGATTGTTTTTGCTCGTTCCTGTGTTCCCTGTTCTTGTTTCTTCCCTCTTTCTTTGAAACCCTTCCTTGAGAAGTACGCTTTCATCGCAATGATTCAGAGCATGCGTGATTGATTCCAAACGTATGTGCTCATCTCCCGCCTTGCAACCGCTCCTTTTGCAATAATTAATTAGCTGCCCTTTTTTCTTTTTTTTTTTTTTTCTTTTTTTTTATTACCTTACTTTGGTTAATTAAAATCTGTTTGACAGTTCAGTTGTACAGTTCTCCTGTGCGCAGATTGGTTTTTGTTTGTTTGTTGGCTTGCTTGCGGTTCGCCGTGCCCCCCCCGCGTCAATTACAATTCTGCCGCTTCACCGGGCGAAAAGGGCGGAACATGATTTGCATGTACCAGCCGTGTATCGCGTCACCCCTAAACAAAACTCCCCTTCGATAGAGTTCACCATGTTGCATCTCTTATGGTTCAGTAGCCACAACAAATATGATGAATGCAAAATCACGGAATTAAAATCTCTGTTACATATATTCGGATACAAGGATGAGGGAGAAGCACTGTTGAATGATAAGAACAAGCACAAGGGTGAAGTGTTTGTTAAGGTGGACCTCCCAGAAGATATAGATTGGAAGAGTGTAATTTCCAGAAGCGTCTTAATAAAAGGTATTATACAAATTTGGAGTGAAGGGACAACATACGATGACTTGTTAAGTGACTTGCTAAAGAAAGAGTATTTATTTTCTGAGAATTTGGGGGATAAAAAATGGCGTTTCCATTTTAATTCATTTGGGAAAATAGTCAGCCAAAATGATAAAGTAAAGAAAATGGAACATTTTAAAGTTATACTTGACAAATATCCAAAAGTTGATTTGTCGTGCCCGGAAGTAGAGTTAGGGCTTCTAGAAGAGTATGATAAAAACAACCTCGGGATTTTAAAGAAAATATATTTTGGCAAGTGTATGGCCTTACGAAAGAACAACAAAACTTTAGTGTATAGAAGAAACGACCAAGGTCACATGGTAAATGATGTAAGAACCAAAAAGACGCAATTAGCATGGTGGATACATTACTCTCTTAATAAGAGACCCGTTTTAGGCCCCACAACAACTGACAACGAATTAGCATTCCTAATGTGTAATATTGCAAAAGTGAAGGCAGGACATATTGTATTGGATCCCTTCGTTGGGTCTGGGGGGCTACTAATAACATCGTCCATTTTTAACGCAATATGTGTAGGTAATGACATAGACATAAGGCTATTGAAGGGATATAAAATAGCATACTTGAATCCTCATATGCAACATAAAAGTAGGAATAAAAATATTTTTGAAAATTTTTTACATTACAATTTGAGCCTTCCCGAGATTCTTGTATCTGATAATTCCAAGCCCGTTTGGAATGCCTTTCACAAACCCTGGGTTGATGCCATTGTTACCGATCCACCATATGGAAACAGGGCCACTGTCCGCATATGCCTGAGGAATGCCAATGCAGGGGATTCTATCGAGGGAAGCACACCCGCAAATGAAGTTACCCTCCCCGGAGGGGATAACACCGATAACGCACATAACCACGACAGGTGGGACTTTACAGATAAGGACGGAGACGGTTGTCCTCCCCACTGTGACAATGTCGATAGCAAAAGAGTAAAATCTTTAATGAATACTAAAACGGTCACATACAGCTGCACCGAAGCCGTGAAAGACTTGTTAAACATTGCTTCCATTACGCTAGTGGATAACGGCATGTTGGTATTTCTCCTACCAGTGCAGTTGGATAATTTTGAAGAAGAAATTGCCATACTAAAGCATGATGATTTTTTTCTCATTTCATACGACTTGCAAACGTTTACACCATGTTCTGGAAGGCTTATCGTCTCGATGCAGAGGAAGTGTAGGAACCCTTCAAATTAGATACCCCTTCCCAACTTTGTCATTTTTCCCACTGTAGGAAGGAACCAAAGTCGGAGCAGGGTGGAAAAAAAAAAAAAAAAAAAAAAAAAAAAAATACACCTAATGGTTTCATATTTTTGCCCCATTTGTAATACTCCTTTGGCTTCCTGCGACTTTCTGGGTGTACCACATAAAAATTAATTAATCTCTGCGAGTGCATCCTTTATTCGTACGGGGTGTACTTGCCGCATTTGCATGTTTATTCAAAATTTTGCTAAAAGGTGCATACAATCTGTACACAAGCATATACCCTCACCTGTACACTTACCGTTGTACCCCCGCACACATGTACTCACTTGTTTGTTTTCAAATCATCATAGTTTCTCCCATGATAGCGCGCCCCATTGGCCGCTTCTATTGCTCTTGTTTGTGTTATAATTTTAAAATATTTTAAATTCATGCTTTTAAGAAAATGCGCTCCATTTTTCCAACACATTTGCATATTCTGAATTTTTTTTTTTTTTTAAAAGTTAGACAGATCTGAATTTTGTAAAAAATTACATTTTGCTTATTCTTATTGGGTCAACAGGGAAGGAATAAAAAAGGGTTCGAAAGAATTGGCCACATGTTTGTCCCGTAGACATTTTCGCTGTACACACATTTTTGTGCAGCGCAGTTTTAATTGTTTTCTCCATTCTCGCACTTTAAATTGTAAGCAAAAAAAATATATATATAAAAATAAAGGACTACTATATAGAAGGTACTTTTGAACCAGTTCGCCATAACTAAAAGTTATGTCTCATTCGGGAAAACCACATTTTTGATAGTCATAGGGGAAAAAAAAAAATAAAGCATTTCTCGGAAAAACAGACGGGAAGAAAACAGATCAGGTCAAATATTTTTCTTTTCGATTGCACCTCCACATGTGCATATGTAAATATATATTTCTGTATATTTATACTTATAAAAATGTACATTTTGCTTTATGTTTGCACAACAAAAAAAGGAAAAAATATTTCTTGAATTGCATTTTACGCAATGAAATATAAAAGGAAAAGAAGAAGGACGTAAGGAGTGAGGAGGAAGGAAAAAGAATAAAAATTAATAATGTTGAACATAGAGGTTAATCATGCAGACACTTGGCAAATGATGATTATGGAAAAGCACTTCTACGTATATAGGTGTGTGGATATGTGAGTATACGATCGAATATGCACATGTGACACAGCATAACCTCCCACCTTGCGGATGTCTGAAACGGGGGGCGCATTTACATGAAACATAAATGTTCACTAAAAAGATTGGAAAGACACGCATACTACACAAATTTGCCGTAGAAGCGCTTCCATGTGCAGATGCATATATATATATTTGCACCTACATACATGCAGACACGTCCCTACTCACATTATTTGGATTCGTCTGTATCGTTCGCTATCCCCTCAACGTGTTACGCTCGCCAAAAGCAAAATGATATTTGCACGTAACGTGGTAATAACCGAACGGGGGGGGCATACGTAGATGCATCGCTTACGCAAGGTGTATCTGCGGTTTAAAGGAGTTTCCTTTAAACGGATGTGCCCGAAGGACATGTGGGGGAAAACACAAGGAAAAGAGTAAAATGAGAAAATTAAGAGATTCGCAAAAGCACAAGACAGTATATGATGGGGTGAATCGCGAGAAGGATCTCTTCCAAAAAAATTGTCCGCTCGAATACACACATTACGTACACATGAATGGGTAGGTGTGAAACGATGGCGTATGCCCTGGCGCGCGGCAGGCACGTAAACAAACAGCTGTGATGTAACATATAAGATGCGCACAAATATTGCTTCATTTTGCGTTATGAAGATAATACGTGGAGCATATTGCAAAAAAAGTAAAAAAAAAGGGAAAAAAAAAAAAAAAAAAAAAAAAAGGAAGAAAAAGCAAAAAAAAGAAGGGAACAAAAAAAGTAAAAAAAAAATTTACAGGGCATCACTACTTGTGGATACATTTGAGTATGCTACACGAATGAAACATACATTAGGGGGCGTTAACCATGGATGGGGCGCTGGGAACACTCCTAAGTACACTCCCGGCGTAGAAAAACGAGCGTCTTTGCATGAGTGCATACAATATATAAATATATGTATGTACCTTGGCACGCACGCGTGCAGATATAATCCGCGTGGGTGTTACAAAAAATTGGACAGTAGGAAGGGGCGTCCAGAGTGAGGAACACACAACGATAATGACGAAGGGGACAGAGAAGAAGGTGCATGCAGATGACGCCGATGGCGCCGATGGCGCAAATGGCGCAAATGGCGCAGATGGAGCAGATGGAGCAGATGGTGCAAGTGACACAGGTGAGAACACCGAGGCAGCATCTTAAATATCCGAGAAGCACACCGAACTGGGGCTTAAAAAAAACTTCTTAATATTCTCGGTGAGCTCAAAACCAACGTTGTGCTGTTTCCATAATTCGTTTAATCTCTTTTCTTTATTCTTTTTCAATTCTTGATATTTCCGAGAAAGGTCGTTAATTTTGTTGGTAAGTGGCTCCAGGAAGGTACCGAGATTTTTCTTACATTTGACTGATAGAGTCATTTTATTTCTATCCATCATACTAGGCTTTAAACTAATGTCGGAAACATATTGTGGGAGCATTTCTATTAGACGTGCTATTTTACCCTCATCCATCTGGAAACCCTTATTTGTTTTATACTTGTCTGCAATTCTTTTAGAGAAGGTATTTATTTCTATGACTGTTTGTGTTCCTTCGACTATAAATGTGTCGTGGATAATTTCTGCAATCCATGTTGCATCTTCAAATTTTTTTTTCTCACTCAATACTGTTTCGTGTTCTTTATCAAATTTTGTTTTAATTTCTTTTATGATATTTTTCTTGTTGGCTTCTTCCCTTATCTGTTTCATGTTACTTGTTTCTTTTTTCCTTGGGGATTCCCCCATGCTGTTATTATGGTTGAAGGAACTAGCGAATGGACTACTCCCACCACCAAGCATGTTTGATTTTCTTCTGTTCCTTCCTAAGGGAGTCCTCGTTTTCTCCTTCTGCATATCTTTTAGGAAA
Organism: Plasmodium knowlesi strain H; assembly: GCF_000006355.2. Taxonomy (NCBI): domain Eukaryota; phylum Apicomplexa; class Aconoidasida; order Haemosporida; family Plasmodiidae; genus Plasmodium; species Plasmodium knowlesi. The sequence goes on along the minus strand of NC_011913.2, from coordinate 2,639,937 downwards.
GTACCATTTTTCCTGAAATCGTTGGTCGCACATTTTATGGGGCTATCTTGGATAACAATAAAATCATCTGCATTGCTCTCTTGAGGAGTCTGTGCTAATTGAGCTAAAATTTTATTTTCCTCCAAAGTAACACATGGAAAAAGGATATCCTTAAAATTAAATTTGGAATGCCATTTTTTAAGTTCAGAATATTTGGGCAAATAAAAATCCGGATTAATTTCTTTTAACAATTCGTTATGCTTCACATTAACCCAATTAATGATAATCCTCTTTAACATTTCCAGTTTATCAGAATGGCTATATTTATATATATTTTCGCACAAATCTGTATGCTCTCTTATTTGTATATCTTCTACTTTCCTTCCTGTGACAAACTCCGGGTAGGCTTCTTGATTCGTTTCAAAAATTTCCTTCGTTATGACTACCTTATTTAGCTGTATCAAATTGGGTGCTATCCATGCAAGTTGTTTCAATGCATCTATGGTAAAGGAATGGCAGTTACTTAACCTGATGACTTCCTGTTTCACTAGTTGATAAAAGGCGGGTACATTCATTTGGTGTCTTCTGGATACGGACACTATCAAACCTTGGTATATGCCTAGGAGAATGGCTGGGGTTTGTACCTGACTTATATCAAACAAGCTGTCTAGATCTTTTGAATATGGCTCATAAATTGGTGTCAATGGGTTCTGTTTTTGTTTAGACATTTGATCCATAGATGCAGCGTGACTTTCAGTTTTATTGCTACCTTTTATAATAACGGGGTTGACTTCGTAGTCGATCCATATGGTTTGGGTGTTCTCGTCTTCTCCCCCTTCGCGGTGTTGACCCCTACTACTCTTTTGCGAGCTCTTGCCAAAGCTAATGGTGCCGGTGCTATTGGTACTCGTGCTGTTGGTGCTATTTGGACTCTGTCCACTAAACTCTCCCTTACCACTAAACTCGCTCTTGCCACTAAACTCGCTCTTACCACTAAACTCGCTCTTACCACTAAACTCGCTCTTACCACTAGGATCACTTTTACCGCTATATCCGCTTCTACCGCTGTTGGCACTGGTGCCACTGTTAACTCCATTTTCCTTATCGCCCTTATTCTTACCATACTCGTCCAAAATGTTGAGCATCCTCTTGGTGCTCACCTTCATCCCATTTGACATCTTCCTCTTCCCACTCCTGGGGGATTCCTTACTAATGTTTAACATTTTCGTGTTGGATCTTCTCAAAGACGGAGATACCTCCTTCTTATTTGGCCACGAGTTGTTTTCATAGTTGGACGTGAAACACTCTATGTATTTATTTTCGTAATTGTCAATTTGATTGGAATTTTTCTTGCTGTTAAATTCGTGCTCACTTATAATGCACGCTTTGTGTTTGAAAAGGCAACGGAAATCATCATATGTCATTTGTGGGTTATTTTCCCCTGATAAGGGAAATTTACTAGGGGTTACAACAGGGGCTACATATTTTGGAGGGTTCACATAATTATTTATAGTAATGCACTTATTACCTATTAAGCTTTCATCAGGATTTATCATATCCATTTCACATGGTGTTTTGTATTTTTTCAATGTTGATGGATTATCAATACCGGAATAGTACATTCCTACGTTACTTTTTTTTGGTGTTTGCCATCCGTTATTCATAAAAGAGGATTCACTTTTTTCCATCGTATTGGTTGTGAAGCGACCATTCGTGTCTGCGTTGTCTACATTATCTATTTTCTCCCTTCCCCCATCTGTCATTTCGTTTGTGTACATTCCTTCCATCTTCTGCATATTCGTGTAATCGTATCCTGTTTTGGTAATGTCCTTTTTGACTCTCTTGATTTTGCTAATCGATCTGTTATCACCTTCTTCCATGTTAAAATTTCTCGACTTTTTTCTATTTGTTTGTTTTTTAGTTGGGCTATTCTCCATCTCATTGTTCTTCATGTTGAAGTTCTTCATGCTGAAGTTCTTCATGCCCATGCTTTTTTTCGTTCGATCAAAGACCCTAGGGGTCATGCTATCCTCATCAATAATGTCTCCTTGGTAATCCATTTTCAAAATTGGCTTTAACTGTGTGGCGATAAAATGCGTTTTTCTGTTATGATTATACAGTTGCACACTTGCAAAGTGGGCGAGCGTTTTCTGCAATGGGCCAATGAACGATGATCGCGCGAAGAGACACACAGGAAAAAGGTGAACAGAGTGAAGGTTCACCCCTGGACGCCCGTATTATATTCCCCCTCCCCTTTGTGCAATTCTCTGCGGTGCCTTTTGCGTTACTTGTTCGGAAAACGAACGCTGTGCACAGCTCTTGTGAAATTTCTTGAGCGCATTTTTTTCCGTGTAAGCCCACCGCGAGAAAAATACGCGCTAACTGGTAAGAAACTACACCGTGTGCCACTGTATAATGCTGCGTTCGCGGCTCGAAAAAATTATACACTCACAAGGCGTGCTCACATGCCAAATATATTTGACAAGAATGCGAAAAAAAAATGTAATTAACATACCGTGCGCATTTTTTATTTTATTATTTTTTTTTAAAGATGATTTAAAAAATATATATATTCATATTCATATTTTTTTTTTTTTTTTTTTTTTTTTGTTAAAATATGTGAACAAGCAAGCGCGGAAAAATATTAAACATTTTAACGATCGTATTGTATTTTATTTTTATTTTACTTTTTTTTTTTTTTTTTTTCCAACTTGGCAACTTGCTACTAAGGAAGTATGCGTGAAGGTTAAAGCTTCCGCGTAATCTTCCACGATTTACATTTCGCAGTTTGGAGCCAGAAAAAATGTGCTTATTTTTTGTGTACTTGTCCGTACCTATGTGCAAGGTGCGTGTACTTAGTTAAACCAAAAATGTGAGCGCGAAGGGCTTTTTATTTTGTTACTTCTCCCCCACACCCCCCAAAAAAAAAAAAAAAAAATATATATACATATATATCTGCGCATTGTGTAGTATTTTTTTTTTTTTTAAATCCTAGCGTGTGAACGCAAAAAAAAAAAAAAAAAAAAAAAAAAAAAAAGGTACACCTCAAACGTGCGCAATTTAACATGCAATAAACACTACACATATGCGAATGAGCATGCGTGTGCCTTTCAGCGTTATGTGCAGTAAAAGAGGCCTTAAATTAGTGCTATTGTGTAAACATAGAAGATACGCTTAGCAGTACTTATCATTTATAAATTGTGCTTATGTGTTTAAGCCCGCTAGGAATGGCATACCAAATGGGCGTTAGTTATTTTTCAAAGTATGTGGGGGACGGTTTATTTTATTTTATTTTTTTTTTTTTTCCCGTTTGCACGCTTGCTCCTATTTGCTTCAGTTAAAGAATGTTAAGCGGAAGAGAAATGGAGAGGTTTAAAGGAAGTCCTTTCTGTTGAAGGGAAATGGACTTTCCGCGCAGGGTGTTTAAAAAATGTGTTGGCACTTTTTCGCGTTTTATTTTATTTTATTTTTTTTTTTTTTTGCGCGCCAAATTTTACATAAATGGCAGGGGGGAATATTTTGGAACATTTTCTCAAGCAATAAGGAGATAGGCAAAGATACGCGAGGTAGGAATGCGGATGATGGGCCCCCCCGGAAAACATTTCATATCATCGCCCTTGGCAAAATAAATCGTTCCTTTTTGCCGCCTTTTTTTGATATCCTCCTACCCGCGCTATTGCCCACATGCATACATTTATTTTTGCAATGACACATATGTCATATGGCGAATTTACACATTTGGCAAATTTGCGAATGACAGGTTTACCGTTGACAAGTGACAAATTGGACGCGTTATCTCCACGTCGGAAATGCCTTAACCGTTCTCGTATACACCACAGTTTTACTACTTTTTTTTTTTTTTTTTTTTCCCATAAGAACACGACACAAAAAGAGTATCGCACAAAATTGCAAAAATGAAAAGTCATAGCTTGTATGAACCACTGAAAGGAAGTTTTCTTTGTTGCCTGCTTCGTGTAACATCATTCACCATGGCCCATTTAAAGATGAGAAATTTCACATTAAATAGTTATAGTGTTTTCCTTTATAAGTATAAAAACACATACCGGCGGTCCAAATTAGGTTTTGATTTCTCTGTTTCTCGTGTACTTATCATTTTCCCGCTCTCTCATTTTGTTTTCCCGTTTCCCCTTGTTAACCTTCTCCTTTTATTTTACTCTATCCCGTTTTGTTCTCCTTTTTTTTTTTTTTTTTTTAAACGTTCCAAATGGTGAATAGCCCAACTTACACGAAAAAAATATACAATCAATGAGAAAAAAAAAAAAAAAAAAAAAAAAATCATAACAATATTGTTATCATTAGCAATGTTATAATTACGCCAATCCTAAGTATAAATAATTCACATAAATTCGAAACTCCCCAAGCAGTTGTAATGTTTTTTAACACCTTAAATTTATTGTGTGCACTTTACAAAACTCTCTCCTTTTTTAATGGAGTTAAATAATCACGGGGAATGAGTTATTTATCATCATAAGATATATTTCGATGGCAAGTAAAAGCTCGTACACGAATGTGCATAAGGTAGAACTGTAAGCCTTTTTCTACCTCTGATCATTCATCACAAAGTCAAAAGGCCATTGATGCGATGGTACATGCAATTACGTATGTGCAAATGTGTACCTAGGCCACTGCTTTGTTCCTTCGTATGTCCTTCCTTTCATCAGTGTGCGCACCTGCGCCTTTGTTTCAGTTTTTATTTTTATAAGCATTTGAGTTGATGATTTTTGTCTTCACCTTGTCTTCTCTTTTCTCAATTTTTCACCCCTTTTCCTTCTCATTTTCGCATTTTTTTTTTTTTTTTTTTTTTTTTTTATACTGCGAAACCATTTGTATAGTGTTCTTCAACACACATTCACTGGACGAACGTACATTTTATCTCCTCTTGGGAAGTAAAAAAAAAAGAGGCATGTAATGTTCGACACCCTTAAGACTTTTCGCGCGTTGATTCCACCGCGGATAAGGCGTTCCCCATGAGAAGGAGCACTCCACATGTCTACATGCCCACACGCGCTAACTGCCTGTGTATATATTTCCCTAGTCATGCAAAGTAGCAAATAAGGATAGACCTCATAGCACGTCTTGAGGCACGCGCGTTTTGATGAATGGGCATGTAGGTGTGCTCCGTGGAGGTGTAAACCTTAAAGGTGAAAAGACAGAGAGGTGAAAGTACGCACAGATGAAATGTGGAGATACTAAAGAGCTCCCATCTCAGTGCGCAGCTTTTCATTGGACGACATTTCTTTTAAATACGATTTTGTATCGTCGAAAAAGTATGTGATTCATTTATTTTAAGTATACCTTGTTATAATTAGACCCTTATTCGTTTAATTCTTTTTTTTTTTTTTTTTTTTTAACATTACACGTTTGATAATTTTTTGTATTTATTTCTTTATTTTATTTTATATTTTTTTTTTTTTTCTTGTTTCTCATCTGTAAAACCATAAATGAATATTTTTATCTTAAATGACAAGCTCAAATTATTTAAAAAATGAAGAGAATAATTATGGAAAATCAGTTGGCCGTTTGGGGGAGGAGAGCTATGATAGCGACGTGATAGAAATTATAAGCTTAAATGAGAACCAACCTCCGTGCAACACAGTGTCAAAATTTGGTAACTTTGGGAGAGTACATCATGGAAGGTGTAACTACGGCATGTCTATGGAAGGATTCAGTGACAGTAAGTGATTCAACTGAGGTGAAAGAGGAACCTATATTTTTTTTTTCCTCTTTTCCCATTCGCGAGATTGAAGTGTTTTTTTTTTTTTTTTTTTTTTTTTTTTTTTTTTTTTGGCATTGTTTGATGCATATTGGTTCTCCTTTATTATGCCCTCCATCCCCCCCGTACATACACACATGCATATGCTCTCAAATGATTATTCAAACAAATCGCTCCCTTTCTCCCACGCAGTCGAAATTATAGAGGACATAAGCATGTACAACTATGAGCAGATAAAGTTAGCCAGGATGAAAGAATTCGAGGCGTCGAAAAAGAGAGCTGAGTTGATAAGAGACAAGGGAGTCTTCTTTGAATACTATTTAGGGTGCATAGAAACAGATTCCATCATTTTGTCCAGTGAAATATGCGACGTAAAGAGTGACAAGGATATTGAGATATGTTATGAGATAACACCGAAATCGACCAAGCGGTCATACTCCCCAATGTATATGCTAAAGGTGAATAAAAATTATGTTATATCCAATGATTATATTAAAGTGATAGGTAGGAACATTCCCACAGATAATAAAAAAGTAAAAAAAAAGAAAGTGTTAACAAAGAAAGGTAACAATTCTCCATTACGAAATGAAGAGTATTCAGAAGTTCATTTGGACTCGAATAAAATTTTATCAGCAGATAAAAAGTTCATGGAATTTGATAAGTGCAAAAGTGAAATTTTAAAAGATATAAACGAGGGTTATTCATGTATAAGAATTAAGCATAATAATAATAGAGACATCTCCAAGATTAAGAGCAGTTTGTCCAAAACATTATGTGTACTACTTGTTTTGAATGCTATCAGAATCGAAATAATGTTAGAAAAGGTTTCCTTATGTGATTTAAAATTTGGGGGCAGCTTAAGAACTTTTATTCATGTTATTTTATACCCTGATTCTTTTAAAATTGATTCTCATAAATTTCATGAATATAATTCTTTAATTAAAAACAGTGTTGATAATTTATTTAAGGAGCTTAGAATCACGCCACTGCGACTAGCCAAAAATGTCGATACGGATTCCTTTGAAAGTTCTCATATTAGAATAAATAAGGGTAATTTCTTGTCCCCTTCTAATAGTATTCTTAAGAGCGATTCATCTGTCCATGGGAACAGGGACCGGGCGGGGGACACCTCCCTTGGTTTCAGCACCCCTTACAAGGCACTGTGCGCTCCGAGGCGCTCCGTCCTAGGTATGGTTCCATTAATATGATAATATGTGAAAGAAGGATCCCTTTCTAGTGGCTCCCTCGGGGATGCGCAATTTACCTCGCACAGTGCTCTGCATGTGTGAGGAGTGGTATTCGTTGCAAAACATTTGATGGACAGCGCCGTCATCGTAACGATGTTGACATCTTCACCCCACTGAGAGCTTTACCAATTCTTATCACTCCCCACACCCCCACATTAGACCCAGCAACCCTCAGCGTAACCAAGGAAGAAGAGGAAATCGTGGACTCCCTCAGCGAGAATGACATGGAGGAAAACAACGAAGAAGCAACGAACATGGTTTTTGTGGAAGAGAAATATCGCGGGGGTTATTTGCTCGAAGAGTTCGAGGAAATTCACCCGGACAAGTTTTACTTCAAGCCTACGCTGAAAACGTACCAGGCCGAAGGTGTGTGGTGGATGTACACCAAGGAAAACCCCCCTGAATATTTCAAAGAGAAAAACAGAAAAAAAGAGGACATAAAAGAAATCGTAATTGATGAAGTCGTCAAGGATAACTCTCTTTTGAAAAGCATGGCAAGGAACAGGACGCAAATACATTCCATAATAAATGAAAAGTTCACCCCCAATTTGGATCTCACGCAAGGCGTGCTGTCCGGGTGTAAGGTCGAGCAGAGTGTAAGTATCCCTCAGTGCAAGGTCGAAACGATGGCCACGATTCCTCAGCCCGAGGCGAAACGGATTGACTTAGTCATCAAGCGAGAGAAAAACGAATCATACGACGACACGGACGACGGCGAAAACGACGGCGATGACATTCGGAACAAGCAACCACTTAATCCCCTGTGGGAGGAACATGCCTTTATCCCAAACATAAAAATCTACGAGGAGGATAACCTGGTGTGCGTGCTAAAATATTTCTATGTAAACAAATTAACAGGGTGCTTTTCGCTGACCTTCCCACAGTATGTACCCCAATTTAGGGGTGGTATTTTATCGGATGAAATGGGTTTAGGAAAAACGATACAAAGCATCGGCTTAATAGTGCATGATGCTTGTCAGAACAAATTGCATTTACAAAATAGGAATAATAAAAATAAGAACAACATTATTCACTTGGTAGAAAATACTATAAAGGGATTGAATTTTAAAAACGGAGGGACATTAATTATTGCCCCTTTAGCTCTGATCTATCAGTGGAAACAAGAAATCGAGAAGCACACCAGGGAGGGTTTCCTTACATCCTACATTTATTACGGAACCTCCAAAGATATAAATACCGAAGACTTATGCATGTACTCTGTGGTGCTTACTACATATTCAACTCTAGTCTCTGAGTATAAAAATACGTTAAATAAGAAAAGGAATAATGGTGAATATAAGAACTCTGAGGGAATGAACAATGATATTGGAAATAAGAAGAGCGAACAGGGGGACTTTGGTTACATAAAGGGGAGCCCAGAAGAAGAGAAAGTGAAGGGTGAGTTTCCTAACCGTGGAGAAAAAGGTATAAGAGTGAAAAGGAGTCCAGAAAGCGGAAAAAATAATGAGAGCCCCAGAATAAACAACTTTTTCAAAAAAACCATTTTGGGCACAAAAATGGAGATGATGAGTAATAGCACCCTAAAAACATATGATGATAACAAGAACACAAAACAGGGGAACCCGAAGAAAGAGTGCCCCTTGTATAGAATAACATGGAGAAGAATTATAATAGATGAAGCACATGTGATAAAAAATAAGAACTCCATTCAATCAATTGCAGTGTGGAAATTGCGAGGAGAAAGAAACTGGTGCTTGACGGGAACGCCTATACAAAATTCAATATTTGATATTTTTCCACTTTTCAGATTCTTAGGGATCAAACCCTATGGAACTATTGAATGGTGGAACAAAGAAATTATAGATTATGTAAACAGGAATAAATTGAACATAGCCTTGGATGTAGTAAGGAAAATATCATCTCCCATTTTGTTGAGAAGAACAAAAAAATCCAAGACAAAAAATGGAGACTATATTATATCTCTACCGAAAAAAAATGTGCACCTCTTGAAACTTAAGTTTTCCATGGAGGAAGAAGATTTTTACAGGGCTATATTTTACAGAAGCAAAACCAAATTTGACACATACATGCATGATGGAAATGTGTTAAGTCATTACTCCCACGTTCTGCAGTTACTGCTTAGGCTAAGACAGTGTTGCTCGCATCCCCTGCTTCTGTTCTCTAAGCCATTCTTCGAGGAATGGAATCAAGAAGATATAAACAACTGTCTAGAGAAGAAAGACGACGATGATTGGAAAGGGGAGAACGAAGAAGGAGACAGTGATTCTTTCTCCCCAAATGGTAGCACTGGGAGAGAAACTCCACTTAGCAGTTCCTACTGTAATGACATAACAGATGAGCCAAGAAAGCGGGGAGATGATCTCATATACAACTTCATGCTAGGCGCCACTCATTCAAATAAGCTAGATGATGATTACATCCAAATGATAGACCAACTAAAAGGAGGAAATGCAATTCAGTGTGTAATCTGTTTGGAAGATGCTGTATACCCACTAATTAGCAAATGCATGCATATCATGTGCAAAAAATGTGCAGACAATTATTTTCACCTTACCCAAATAGCAGATAAGAAGTGTCCAGGGTGCAATCAGTACATAAGCTTAAAGTCGCTGAAAACGCTACAAGAGAATAAGTCGCCTCTAGATGATCTGCTAAAAAAAATGAAAAAGGAAAACTTCGTCTACTCTACCAAATTGAAGCAATTATTTGATCATATACAAGATGACATGAAAAACGAATTGCACATTGTTGTATTTTCGCAATGGATTGGATTCCTTAAAATTATACAAAAATTATTAACCCTACATAATATACCAAATAAAATATATGATGGATCTTTAACATATGAAGAGAGAAAAACTACTCTCCTTTGGTTCAATATACAAAAGGGGAAAGTATACCAACCAGGAATTGGATTTACTAAACCTTCTTCACCAATACCTGTAGAAAATGTTTCTGGAAAAGTTCTCCTATGCTCGCTGAAAGCAGGTGGAGTCGGTCTGAACCTGACCGTTTCGTCCAAAGTGTACTTGATGGACTTGTGGTGGAACCCTGCCATCGAAGACCAGGCCTTCGAACGTGTCCACAGAATTGGACAACTAAAGGATGTCAGCATATACAAATTTGTTTTGGAAAAAACAGTGGAGGAAAGAATTCTACAAATCCATCAGAGCAAGCAGTACACGGCGAACCAAATTTTAACTCAAGAGGGTAACAAAATTAACACGGAGATGAAATTCGCTCCGCAGAAATTGGGCATGGACGATTTCATCCTCATGTTCAAGGATTGGAATGCGGAGGAGTAGGTTGCCTGATAAAGGGAAGGGGGGGGAAAGTGGAACCAAGGAACCAAAAGTGCATGCCAATGTTTGGACCATTTTACAAAGCGGGTGGTACTCCTCGTTGCACCATGGTGTGCATGTGGCTACAAATAACGCGCCAACGGAAACATCGCAAAAGAAAAAAAAAAAAAAAAAAAAAAAAAAAAAGAAAAGTTTTTATCATCACTTCGTTGAACGTACGCTCTACCTGTGGGCTGGTATGATGGCATGCGCTCCTTGATATGACTCCCCCCATTTAGCTATCAGCAGACAAATATGGCCATTTGATTAATTCCGTCCCTTGTGTATTGAAAAAGCCCACCTTTTTTCGCGTTTTAAAAATGACCATCCGTCCCCAATTGTGAAATATGTATTTTTTTTTTTTTTTTTTTTTTTTTTTTTACAGTCGAACCCGCAGGGCTACTGAGGGGGATGAGTGTGCATGTACATTTTTTAATTTTGAATTTTTAAATTTGGAAACCTTTTTGTGTCATCCCTATTTTTATGGGGTTCCCAATTACCCAATTGATAACTCTCGTTTGTGCAACAGCCATTATTCGGCGTGTTCCCGTTTGTAAGTGTATATAATATGAAGACTTAAGGCACCGCGGGAAATAGCGGCCGAATAGCACGCAGGGGTTTTTACATCGCTCTCGCATCTACGCGAATTCTCTGAAAAAAAATACACAACTAAGAGAGAACTTCACGAATGGGAGAAAAAATGAACAAAAATGCAAAATTGCGGAATATCTCTCCCATGACAAGTGAATTGGGATATCATCTCAGCTTGTGCAGAAGGGGTAAATAGGAAAACATATCCCTCTAATTCTCGCATTATAAGAGAAGAAGAAAAAAAGGAACTATGTTGCGCTTCTCCCCAAAAGGGGAACGTATTTTTTGTTTTTTTTTACCGAGAGAGGAAAAAAACCCTATCTCAGATTCCCTTATTTAATGTGTTCTCTTTTTTTTTTTTTTTTTTTTTTTTTTGTAACAGTGCTTTTGTTCCTCAGTATTTCGTGCCACATGTGATATGTGTGCGTGATGTTCCTACCCCTGCTCGCGTAAATGTACAGGCTGGCGAACGGGAGAGTCCTACTTCGTGTGATTCTTCTCCTGGTCTGTAGACATATAATCATTCTGGTAAGTTCCCAGGGATGCTACAGAAAAAGCAACTGCCTCGCCGCGCAGGTAACTGAAGCCGCCTTGCAGAATGGAGTGAACATATGGAAAAGACCATACTACTTTGTAACACAAAAGAGATGTCCAAAAAATCGCATAAGAAAGATAAGCAACAAATTGTACGAGGCAAACACAGAGAGACCAGAAAGGAAGTTAGATTGTTACGAATTAAACATAAGAAATGACAAGAAATTTGAAAAATATGCAAAGAAGCCAGTCAGTCCAATGTCAAACATGTTTTATTTTTCTCCTTTTAAAAATATCATAAGCAGTTTTGAACCTGTCGAAATGGACATCAAAAGGAAGTTAAGAGAAGAAGGGTTCCAATATGAAAATGAAAAATCGGACTCGAATATTTTTCCATCCCTAGATGAAATAATAAGGGACGGAGATCCCAGCACCAACATGCATTTCTACAGAAGGAAAAGGTTAAAGAGCTTACTTTATAGGGACCCTAACAGATTTGTTAACGCTAGAAAGTTCATTGAGAATTACAATAAAAGGGCTCCACCAGATAAGCAGATAAATTACGACTTATTCAGGTGCGACATTTTCTATGTGCACTCTGATGGAACCATAATGAATATCGAGGTAGGCTAAGCGAGTTCTGAAATAAGGACAGGATAAGGGGAAACAGAACAAAAAAAAAAAAAAAAAAAAAAAAAAAAAAAAAAAAAAAGGTGAAACACACCAGTGTACACCATTTACATACGATTACGTGCACATATATACGTGTGCTGAGGAAGACACACTGGAGTAATCGGCCTCCACCCCCCATGTAACGCTTCTCGTCAAGTACAACTTAAACGCCAACTTGACATTCCCCTTCCTCGCAGGAGAACAGACCTCCTTACGACAAGAAGCTGGAAGAAAGCGATCGGGATAAGGAGCCCAGATTCGTCATACAAGCAGCGGTGAGCGGGAAGAAATACGAACATATGCACGATTGTGCAAAAGTGTTATGTTATAAAACTGAACTTGTCATATTTCACACTTGGTCCTAGTTAGCCCCTTTTTCTATGCTGCATCTTGCTATGTTTTTATTTATTTATTTATTTCATTTCATTTTATTTTTTTTTTTTTTGGAATGTGTTTAAAATGCATTATGTGTTCCACTGATTGATTAAGCCCATCCACATACACTCCTTTCCCGAACCGAACATGACTTGCAGCCCGGACATGCCAAGGAACGTAACTTAAAGGTACAGCTGGGAGAAGCCGCGTCGATGGTGGACACCTTGTACAATTGTGCACCATTTCTGTTACCCCCTCACCATCGCTACATCACCGTTACGTCAACACTACATCGTCGCTACGTCAACGCCGCACCCCCAGGTTGGAGACAAATTCCCGGTGATCAACGAAGAGCAGAAGAAGATTCTATTCGACAACCACTTCGCGAAGCCCAAAAAAATTAGGGACCCCCTGGTCCTACCGGATGGACGAAAAATTCCTTGAGCTCAAGAACCACATCAGTATATCCCGTTGAAGGAACTACATATATGAGTATCTATGTGTGCTTAGAGAAGTGGTACTTCTTGGCCAAGTGTTACATTTTCCCTTACTCTCTTTTTTTCCACTGTAGAATCCGCATGAATGTGTATTTTTTTTTTTTTTTTTTAAAGGGTTGCTTTCGAATGAGCAGTTAGGAGGATGAAGTCGAATCCAATACAAAGGGAAGGTGCACATTTTTCTGTGAAGGCAAATTAAAAAAAAAAGTTCCATCGTAAGACACCAGAGGAGAAATTTCGCACCAGTTGAGATTCTCCAAAGGGTTAGGAAATATGGTAAACTTCATCCTTTCAAGCCACGCTCTATGCATGTGACTTAATTTTTTTTGTGCATTCAGGATAGTCATTCCATTGTCGTTATTTTTTATTGGATAAAATTCATCTTCTATGGAAACTTCTAAAGATAAAATCCTTTTGGCATATTTAAAAACATCGAAAATGAAATATTCGTAGCAATACAGGGGGGAAGAGGTTACCAAGGGGCTGTCCCCATTCTTATCCTCCTCATAATTGTAGTAATCCCTCTTCCGCACTATTCTATGCATCTTCATATGGTTGTAAAGTTTACCCTTTACAATATGGTGCAAAAAAGGTAATGAAAAAATGTGGTGACAAATATTGCCATATATAAAGAGCTCTGGGTTATTCAAAATGTATTCGTTCACTTCTGTGTATTCACACACGGAGAATTCGTTCATCATAGCGTTATCGTGTGCCTCTTTTTTTGTTGCCCTCTTTAGGCAAAAAATGCCCATTGATCCTACATCTTCCATTTTAACCGCCTTATTAGCAACATCGCAATGGAAAAAGGAACAAAAACCAATTAACACAGGATCACATATTTTATTTAACACATTATCAATACTTACAACTTGAATATACTTTATCTTCTTTCGAATCATGTCTTCAATTATTTGGTTTTTGTCGAGGGCACGGAAGACATCTCCATTTCCTCCAGGGAATGTCAGCAAGGTATTCTGATTGGACAGTACAATATTGTAATTAAAATCGGTGGCATAATTATTGCTCTGCTTAAAAAATTTTACATTTTCTTTTTTTAATCCGAAAAAATTTTTTTCTTCCAAAAAGTTAATCGTTTCGTCATGCGTGTACTCGGATGTCATTACGTAGACGTATATGGTCGTTCCATTGGAGGGGATATTTTTTTTGGGGGAATCATCCCCTCTTTCACTTGAGCGGTTAACGCATCCCATGCTATTTTCCCCATTGGCATGATCATGGCTTCTCGGAACCGTGTCAACTGCAACGGTGTACTCTTCCAAGAACTTCACTTGCTCAAAATAGAATTGGAAAAATGTCTTCTTCAGAACAGGAGTAATTTCTAGTAACCCCTTTGGTTTATTGAATCCAAGTCGGGATCCCATACCACCAGCTAAGATCAAAACGGCTACTTCACTCTGTTTAATAATTTCCAGACCCATCTGTTTTAATTCATTCCTTAATTTTGCTTTTTTATATGTGTCGATAAATATACTCCCATTCGGTGGCTCTTCATTGCACTCTTGGATGCTACTGATGTTGATGAGTGGAGGCGCCTCCAACACATATTCTTCCACCATAGCATCTTCCCCCTCATTTTTTTCATCTTTTCCACTTGGTGCATTCCGTATATCGTTCAATTTGTTTAGAAAATCATTCAAATATGTTGGGTCAAGATTCTTGAAATTGCCTAGACCGATACGCTTCACATATTCGCACAGCGATAACTGTTTTTGTTGCGTAAGTACCTTAAGAATGTTATCCATCTGGGATTAGGAAGTGGCCAAATGGGGGGAGGCAACACTTTTTTCACATGCCACAAGGGACATAGGCACAGGCAAAGATGCACCTTTAACAGGGGAGGGGGGCTCATCAAATATGGATATCGAAAAATCACATTTGGAGCCTCCTCATTCGCTATACCTACGATGGTTATAATAGCTCTTTTCATTTATTCAAAAATTCTTCGCTACAGATAGCCATGACACAACGGTCAGCTGGACTCCTTCACCAGAGCAGCCGACAAAATTTGTGCGTCCAAACAAATCCAAGGCTTCTTCCCCTACAAAATGGTGAACCATCAGTAGACTCTAAACAGGGGCTTCTTAACTGAATATTAGGTAAAAAAAAAAAAAAAAAAAAGTGGAGCACTTCCTTTCGCATTCTATACAACGCTAAATGTAGCAATAAGAAGGATCCTTTTTTTTTTTTTTTCCCTCTCTTGGATGCGCTTTTCCCACTCCCAGGGATTGTGCTGCTCCAAAAGCGGGTAAAATTGAATCCCCCAAGAAAAAAAAAAAAAAATTATATATATCTATACATATTTGTACATATTTGTGCGCACATGCGACATGCACATGTTTACTCTTGGTGGGTTCAAATTCGGGAAAAGGCTTTTCTAAAAAAATTATGTATTCTTGGCAGAATAAAAAAAAAAGTCTGAGAGGGTCACAAAATGGGTAGGGGCCAAGGCGGCAAAAAAAAAAAAAAAAAAAAGAAAAGTTGTCTGCATATAGTTCATATGCTATGTATGTACACATCCAGGACACACACTATTGTGTCGGCACGCACATGTTTTCACATACGTGTGGTTGTACACGACATGTGCCATCTTAAAAAACGAATGGGTTCATAAAACAGGGGACTGATGATACGAATAAAATGGGGTGGGGGGAGTGTGGACGAGAGAAGTGTAATTAAAAAAAAAAAAAAAATTAATTAATTAATAACAACAAAAGGTGGGAAATGCAGAGGTGGAAAAGGGACAAACACATTTAAAACATGTGCACAAGGTCAGTGCGTAAATATTCATACAATCCATATAGTGTATCTTTGAGAACGCGTAGAAAAAGAGGAAATCACTTTTTCATCACTGCGCGCATCAAATTATATCTATTTATGGTACATGCAAATAGAAGTGTGCGATCGACGCGGCTAGATCCATACGGTGTGGCCACCTTTTCCAAATAGCAGAAAAGCTATTCACTTGCGCGTTCCCACCTTCGAATCGGATACCACCAAATCTCACTCATCACACCTCCTCAATCATTTTCTATACCAACATATGCACAACTACGTCACTAGGAAAAAACAAACCAGAGAATGTTATAGCAAAAAAAAAAAAAAAAAAAAAAGTAAAAAAAGGGGAGTGTCTGCTATAGATCTCCCCTACATAACTCCCCCTGTCTCTCCCATATCCACAACCCCAGCTTCTCTTCTTCCCCCCTTTTATATATATCCCCCCTTGACATTCATATATTCGCAATTAAAACGGAATGTCCAAATCTGGGGACGAGAAGGGAGGGCCCTATTTGCCATTCATTCGTATCTGGAGAGAAAAAGTGACAGGAGTTTAAAACATCGCCATTTTCACCACCCGTGATGATGTACGAATCGGAAAGTGTCGCTGCACCAAAATTCATCTTCTTCTCTGGAACTCCATTCAGAAATTGCCATCTTTTATTAAAAGGTTGATACTGTTCAACGGAGTCCAAAATGTTGTGTTCGTTGTCAATACCCCCAACAACATATATCTGATTTAGGTAGTTAAAAGCTGCACCTGAACTTCTGGCTTCTAACAAAGCGTACGGAAATTGCTCCCATTTGTTCATCTTTTCATCATACACTTCAATCGAATTTAATCTTTCTCCATTCGTTCCACCGATGACATAAATTTTGTTTTCAAAGGCTACACACATGGACGAAGATCTTGGAGTATTCAATGGGGCAATTTCTACCCAAGCCTTCATTCTATGATCATATGCTTCCACATTGGGGATTATACACGATCCATCATATCCACCAATGCAGTAGATTCTTCCGTTGGACGTAACTCCACAATTGTTTCTTCGAGGGATATTCAAATTGCTAGAAACAAACCAAGTGTCTCTCAACCGATCATATACCTCAGTTTCAAAAAGAGCTTTATAATCATAATTATTTCCTCCAAAAACGTATAGGAAATTGTTCAACACAGCACTTCCGAAATATGCCTTCTTCGTGGACATGGGTGTACACATGCGCCAACACTGCTGGCTAATATCCAACAGCTCCATAGAGTTTAGATACTCTACCCCATCAAAACCACCCATGCAGAAAACTAAGGGGAAAGGCAAAAATTTAATACCATAAAATTCTGCTTCTTTTAACAGCGCTTCACTTTCGCTTAAATCTTTCGGAATGGGAACAGTCAGTGGATTTCTTAAAAAGTTTAATATGATTCTGAATAGCTCACTATCCCGATCTAAAAATATCCTGCCTTGCTTATCCCTCGTTACGTGGTATCTACCACTTAGTAATTTTTCTATAAAGGAGTCCTTCTGCTGTGTTAGGGTGTGCCTAGAAGTTTCGAATATGGCCCCCCCAACATTTATATCA
The DNA here is from genome assembly GCF_000006355.2 of Plasmodium knowlesi strain H. Lineage (NCBI taxonomy): Eukaryota > Apicomplexa > Aconoidasida > Haemosporida > Plasmodiidae > Plasmodium > Plasmodium knowlesi. Next base: position 2,622,608 of record NC_011913.2, on the reverse strand, counting down.
ATCATAGTTTCTGTTGCGATATTAGCATCGACAATTTTTTTTTTATCATTTTCAAAATTTTTATACTCTTGGAAATACTTTTCTTTTTCTAAATAGAGGACTAACTTTATTTTATCTATTTCTTGTAGAAATCGTAACCTTTCCTCATCGAACCTTTTTCTGTGTTCTTCCTTTTCTTTCTTAATTTGTTTATACCCATTTGATATATCAATATCCAGTTTTTTCCTTTCATCGTGCAGTTTCTGTTCTTCTATTGACTTTCTATTTTCTATTTCTTTGTAGAGTCTTATTCTTTCCATTTCTAGTTCCTTTTTGTCTTTAAATAGCTTGTCCTTTTCTCTGATGAAATTCATTTGTGTTTTTTTTAGCCAATTTATAAACGTGATTCTGAGATCCCCCACCATGTTTTCAAAGTCACTTGAATCACTCAACTCCGTTTCGATTATTTTCTTCTCATACGTATCATTAATATTATTAGTATTACTATATTTTTTAAGGTTATTCATTGCGTTATCTTCATTAGCATTTATTGGAGTGGATGAATCCATGAAGCCTTCCTTCCTATTGCTGCTCTTTACTGGGAGGTTGTTACTGCCCATGTTGTTGTCCATTAAATTCATGTCTTTATTTTTTGACATAAATAAAGAGTCACTTTTATTCAATAATTTATTTAAATATTTATTCCCAAGATTTTCTTTCGACAAATTGTTAAAATTTTTTGATAAATTACTTGGTAAAAAATCCTTCTTCGAATCAAAGTTAGAGTCTAAAATGCTCAAGTCGATGGATTCCAAAAAGCTATCCTTCATATTTGCAAAACTGCTATTGTTTAAAATGAAACTGTTATTTTCTGTCTTCTCATTTTTGTCACTTGTCAAATTCATGAACGAGTTGGACTCATTTTCGCTACTGCTGACACTTTTATCGTCGCTGTTGCTATTGGCCCCAGATTCCCTTTCGTACGTGACAGAGAAGTTGGAAATACTATTGGATTTTATTTTTTCGTCCTCCATTGTTTATTCACCTCGGTAGTTTTCATGCGTGAAGATTCATCTGTTCCTTGGATGGAGGTATATTTCTTGCAGCGTTCACTTTTGTGGAGGGGTCGCCAAGCAGGTGCAGCCAATATTGGCATAAACGAGTGGGTTCACAAAAAAGGGTTCGCAAAAAGGAACACTAATTGACGAACAAATTGCAATACACAAAATAAAAGGTTACAGAGTAATCGCTTTGCTTTGACATCAACTAATAACATCACACAATTCTTCTAATCCCGCTTCGATAATCACGTAGACACGTGCGGGAAAGCACCTAACATACGCTCCTTGGGAAAAATCAAAAACGCAACAGATGGAATGTCAAATTGATGGGCACGCCGTGGGCATATTATGTACAGTAGGCACATCAAAATGGTATAATACAATCGATGGAAGAAGCACTAACATGTATATATAAACAGCGAAAGAAAATGAAGATTTTAACCGACACGCTTTATTCATCAAATAGGTAACTTTCGGAGATTACAAAGAATCTACAATAAATTCGCTACTACAAAACATATTCCTGTTTTTACGTATTTATAAAAAACTAAGCAAAAAGTTGCCAACGAAAAAGGCAAAATATATGAAATGGGATATATATATATTTACGTATGTATATTCATCCCACTTAACAATATCTTTTTAAAACAAAAAGGGGATGAAAAAAAAGAAGGCTCTTCAAAACATTATCTGTCATGCAGCATTAATTAACGTTCTTTTTTTTTTCTTTTATGTAATTTTTTCGTAAATATTGATATTTTGTAGAGATTATCTTTTCATCATAGAATTATTTTATAAAAAATTTACTTAAATGCAAAAATGGAAAGTACATATATGTACGGCCTTCTTCTGCAAGAAAAAATTATCTTGTGGCGACGGGGTTATTTTCATATTTATTTAAACGTCAATTGGGATATATAGACAAAAAAAAGGAATGAAAAAAATTGGGCACGTTACAAATTACGTATATAAATATGCATATTGGGCATATAACGATCACTGCGCAAACGTGAAGGACATTCTGCATTTTTTTACGCCGAACAAAAAATTTGTTCAACGTAGAATGTAATTGCCACTTGACCTAATAAATCATGTCAAATTTGTTGAAAAACAAAACTCTAAAAAAATATCGCCATTTATGAAAAATAGCGATGAATTGGCACAAATGATGTTTTATGCCAAATGTTTTCGCAGGCCCCCCTATTAAATTTTAATTGCGTTTTTTCCTTCTTTACGCTGAAAAAAAGGAAGTAATATATATATATATATATATATATATATGGTGGGAAAGTACGTTTTTTAAGAATTTACATATAATAAAATAACAGTTTTTCTGCATTCGCTTCGACCACTTCGCTTTGCCTCTTCGTCTTCGCCTTATTCTTTTTTTTCCATTTCGAATTTTTTTGGTTTTCAATTTTTTGACATTTCTTCCCTTTTTTACCTTTACCTTGGAATAATTTTTAGCCAAAACTGTTCTTCCAGTTAGCTATTTTGAAATTCATGTGGCTAAGAAATTATGAATTGTTCAGGCAATTTGGGGTAGTACGAAAAAAAAAAAAAAAAAAAAAAAATGGTTGAAAATGAGGTAGCAAAGTAATATATACTAATTATGTATTAGTGTATGCATAAACGCAAGTATAATTGTGCGAATAAACATATGGCCGCATGTGCGCATATAAAGGCTATATATATACGGTCTGCGTTATGTACATTGGGGCAGGCGCCATTGACCGTTCCATAAATTTTCCGATTTTATTCACCACTAATATGCAATACACTCAGAAGGCATACGCGCCAAACTTTTACTCCTAACGAAAAACATATACATGGTTGCGCAACTTCCTAAAGGAGGAAAAACATCCTTCATCTGTAATGTTAGTGAAATATCCAGCGAAACAAAAGGGCAAATACTCTGTACGTATCATTTGTTGCCCCAGCGGAAAACTGGGTAATGGTAATAATTATAGCCATTACACGAAGGCAGTACAGTGCAGAAATATGCACGCAAGTGACACAAGGGTTGGGCAGCGTGTATATATATTACGTACACACGCAATATAAAAAAAAAAAAAAATGCACACACATTTACAGGTGGAAGTATTACTTTTTAAAAAATTTACAATACCCTAAAAAGTCCTTTTCAAATTGTTCTATTTTTTCCCCCTGTTCTTTCTCAAAGGCGAACGTTTTCATGAAATTTGTTTATTTCAAATTTGCCACACATTGAAAAAAAAAAAAAAAAAAAAAAAGACAACTTCTTTAAGGATGAAATTGTTCTGGGTGGGGGGAAAAAGGTAAAGCGCGTTACATTAAACGTTCGCAAAGCTGAAGGAGGGACGACTTGTTTAGTGGTATTTTTCTATAACGTGCGACAAATCGGGAGAACAAACCGTGCACATGTTGACCGTTGTAGGTTGGTCATGCTTCCTAAGAAGTACAGCAAAAGGTAGGAGGAAAAAATAACTTATTTGTCTAGGAAGTTATCTCTAAATGGTTGAAGCATTCCTCATCATGTAAGCATTACAAAAAAAAAAAAACTGTTAATGATTTTTTAGAACTGAAGTGTGTGCTCACATAGTGTAGTCCTCTTAAACTTTGCGTAGCTCGAAAAAAAAAAAAAAATGGGAAAGTACACGAACAGGGTTTGTACAGCCTTATGCAAAGCCGGTGACCAACAGAGTTCATGTAGATATGCTATGCCTTCCCGCTATTTCGTTTTACGCGACAAAACTATGCGACATAACATTGGATAATGATATGTATGTAAGGCATTCAAAAAGATGGGAATTACAAATAATACACTCTACTTCTGCAAAGAAAGACAGGCGAAGCATACCTGTTAAAATATTTGTCGAAATTTTAACCGAACATTTGGACGACTCTGTAGCAGCACACAAGCTTATTCTGTGCACATTTAACTTTTAAGATAATGTAATACTTAATTTTATTTTGCAAAATGCACAAATAGTTTTAACAAGAAGAAAAAAAAAAAAAAAAAAAAAAAAAAAAAATGTTTTTTAAAAAAGATCATCACACAAATTAACAAACTGGGTAACCTAGAGAAACGGCTGCATGGCTAGGTGAAAAACATTTGCTAAATGAACATATATTTAGTGACAAAAGGGTGTAGGGAATGGACGTACGGGATGGTGAAATAAAAACAAACAAACAAAAGAAAAAAGGAAAAAGCAAATAAGCAAAAAATATAGGGTTAAAATTCAGCATAGAAAAATAACGAGCAATAAGATGTAAAAAGGGTGATCACGCACGCTAACCTCCAGAAGTGGCAACATTAATGCCGTCCCCAATTTTGTACAATTTGGTTCATACCTATAGTCCATATTTTACGCTTAAGGGAAACTCGTAAATATCCTGACCGTATAGCTTCTCTGCTCTCTATGCGTTTGTACAACAATTTGATGAGCCTCTAAGAGCGCAACAAACTGTGCAATTTTGTTCGTGCGTCTAATTCGCAGTTTTTAAGTAGTACGGAGATTTATGCACCAAAAAGGATAGAAGGAGAGAAAAGGCGTGCAGAGCAACTTCCTTCGATTCGCATTTTACCAATTTTGAAATATATAAAAATTTCTTTCTTTTATGTGTATGATGTTTCCTTCCGTGTTTTTTCTTATGTTTCAATTTGTTGATGCTTCTGGATTCTTCATTAATGTGCACATCATTTTGTTGGTATGAATAGATATCTCTTTTTTTTTTTAATCTGCTCTTTTTTTCACTCTTTCGGAGGGTGTGATCACCCATCTTCTGTCCTTCTCCCACACGACTACTTGGGCGACTACTAGGGTAGTTCCTTTCTCTCTCTCGGTGATTATTTCCACCGTGTAATGGGTTTTCCTCTCCATCATTTCGTCTATGGGCCTTGTTTTGTGAGGGCCCTTGCGTGTGATTTATGGTATAGTAGTTGCTCCCCTTGTAATGTGTCTTGCACAGCTTTGTGGGCGAGGCCTGTTTGTCATGGCCACAGTGATTATCGTCGCGATGGTGATTGTTTGCGTGGTGATCTCTGTGGTGGCCATTACGTCGGTCATGATGGGCTCCCTTGTCCCCCTCGCTCGGGTTGTCGCTGTGGTCCGCGTCCTGGTAGGCCTGCTGCTCCTTCATGAACTGCTTGTCAAAGTACCTTTCGTATGTGTTCTTTCGCATAATTTGCTTGAGTCTGCGGTTGGAGTCGTCCTTTTTCCTAAGGGAGAAATTTCTGAACTTGGGCTTGCGATGGGATCTTTTTATCTTATACACAGATCGGTAGAGTATCCTAATGTAATAAGATGGCTTGAAGTCCCCCAATTGTCTGTACTTTTGGGGGTAGAAAAATGTATGAAAGTTCCAATTGGTTTTAACTGGCTGATCATCCTCTTTACCGCCTGTACTGAAATTGGACCGTCTGCTTTTTATTTTGCTTTTACTTCGACTTAACATGGAAAGCTTTTTCTTCCCATGACCATGATCCACCTGGATTAGAAGAATGTCAACTTTGATAATGCAGTTGGTGAACAAGGACCACAATAATTTATCCCTCTGGCAATAACCCACTTCTTTGTTGCTAACCCAGAGGAAGCTCTTTATGCTGCTAGCGTTGTTGTCTTTGAAGGAATATAACGGAATTACAGCTACAATGTTCTTCTTTAGAAATTCTTTTTTTTTTTTTTTTTCATTAATAATATGATTAGAAAAGGAGAGTGGGTACTCGTAGTTAACAAATTTGGCGTACTCCTTAATGACACTCATTTTTTTTGGTCTGACGACCGATTTCATTGTTACGGTTTGTATTTGATTTAATGTGCCAATGAACAAAAAGGTGAAAAAGGAGAGGATGCTATTGAATAATCCAAAGAATAAGCTGCTAAATGCGCTGAACAAACCATAGAACATAAGTTTAGCCACTGAAAGGAATATCTTGAATTTGTCTTTTTCCTTTTTTCTAAAACCCTTAATTTTTTTTATTGCCATGAATGGTTTATAAATCGTATTAACGCAGCTGATTGTGAGGATGTTTACAAATGACTGGCACCCGTAGCATATTCCTTCTGCACAATTGGATGGTTGGTCTAGAATTTCATTTTGCAGAACATTGCTATTTGTAACGATGCTGAAATTATCTGCATTTCTAGAAAATCTTTCGAAACAAGTACTCCAACTACCACACAGTCTACTCACTCCTTCCAGGATTCCCGATAGTAAGCTCTTTCCAAATCTACCAAGTATGTTCAGAAGTAGGATACAAAATAAGAAAGGAAAAGAACAAGAATCCAAACTTTTCTTTAAATCCTTAATGAAGGTGTTGTAACCCTTTTTCCAATGCTTATAAATTATTAAAGGATTTCCAATAAAATCTACAGCCCCAAGAACATTGAACATTTGGTTCATACCAGGGTTTATATAATCATTCATAATTTCATTAAATATTAATACATATAACGAACCACACATATTTTTCTTAACCTCCTTTTCAAAGTGTAAGTGTGCATCACTTATGTTTGGAATGTTCATTATAAGTACAACCAAAGCGTTCATCACGTTAGACTCCATTATTTCACTTTTCTTGTCATAGCTTAGGATTCTATTTTTTATATTTATGATTAATTTAATTTCATTGATTTCTAATTTAGAGATAAATATTTTGTCGAAACTGATTAAGTTATTCTTCATGTTAATATTTTGGATCTTCTTCAAGATCCGTTTTCGATTGTTTAGTAAATTTTTGTAATACTTGTCGCAAGTTTCCATGTACTTGAGTTTTTTTTCGTTAAAAATATCCGCGTTGTAATTTCTCCTTAGATTCTTTCTTTTGTTCTTATTTATCGTTGCAACCTGGGTTAGCATTTCTTCTTCCCCGTGTGGATATCCATTTGGATAGGGTACGCTGCTTGTATGGTTCATCATGGGGTCTTTGCCTCCAGATGTAGCGTTATTTGTGCTGTTAACTGTGGCAACGTGCCTCTGTTTGTCCAGTCCTCCTAAAGGTTCGATCCCCTCAGCGTGCACCTCCTGATCACTTCCTGTGCATCCCTGATTCCCTCGGTTTCCCCAACTTTTGTATTCATTTACCATATTAATGTAGGTCCTCACGTCGGGCATCTCATTGTCCGATTTGTTGCAAAAAGTGTTGGAGTAGAAAATATTGCTGCTCGTGGTTTCGGCGTGGCTTCCTTCCCCTTGTTTCTTCTTTCTCTTTTTCGAGGACGTCTCTGCGTTTTTCTCGTCCTGCTTCTGCTCCTGCTCCTGCTCCTGCTCCTGCTCCTTACGGATGGCATTAAATTTGAAGTTGGCTATCTGCTCATATAAGTGGTAATCCTTGAGAATGTAATGCTTGATAAGCTCCTCCACTGGACCCATATTTTGTTTATACTCCAAGCTGTCATAATCGGTGTCCTTCAATTCGATATTTTTCTCCAAATTCAGCGAATTATAATTGGTTAAATCGTACTCGAGAATTTTTAACAGTTCGTCGAAAATTTTCAAAATTTCGATGATAAAGTAGGAATCCACATTTATACTCAAAGGGGAAAGTTTGATATTTACGTCTGACAATTCCAGGAAGTTCTTCATGTTTCCTCTTTTCTGCTTTACTATCGTTACATCCAAAACAGAGTTATGTTGTGCGTAGAAAAAGGAAGGGATAAACATTTTGTAAGAATTAGACAAGGGGTTATTCGTATTTGGACTGATTAGCAGATTATCTTTCTCGAAATAGGAATAATCCTCGCAAGATTTATTTTTTGTAAGTCCCATAGGCCTTAATATATTCTTAGAATTCATTTTGCACAATTCATTTTCGTCTTTAAGGTGATGCGAAAAGGTTTCAAAGGTATCATTCGATTTGCTCCTCTTTGAGCGATAAAGGATGGTCATGTCCTCTGTGCGCATTTTCCTTTCGAAGGTATTTCCTGCATTAGGTAAGAAGCTACTTTTGTCATTCTGCTCGTGTGTTGAATTGTCCACTTGGTGATTCTTCTTCAAATCTATAATTGGCAAGAGCACATTCTTATAATCTGTGTTCTTCGTGTGGTTGTCTATTTGCAGCCACCCTATGTTTAAGTGAAACAAATCCTTATCACTTATCTGTTTGTATACAATTAATATATATTCCATGGAGAAGTAGAGGATTTCCTCTAAGTTGTGATTACTGATGCTTAACCCTACTCCCTTAAAAATGAAGTGCGCAAATATGTTTAAATTTAATGTGTCTTTTTTGTTTTCCTCTCTGTTGATCATTTTTTTCTCATATAAATCTCTAATAAGGTGGGTTATCCTCGGTCCTTTTTCAACAGAACGCATGGTGGTTCTTTTTCTAAAGAGGTTTAATAAATGCCATCGATTTGTGTTCTGCCGGTTCTTCAGATGTGCGCGATTTTGGGGACTTGCCGGGTCTGGTCCACTATGTGCATAAAGCCCATTGGGGGTGGTGTATTCCCCAGTTGGCGCATTTTTTCTAGTGATGGAGTCCTTCCTTCCCTTGCGGCTCTTCTTCCGTTTGTCCTGCTTCTTGTTCCTCCCCCGGAAGTATGCATTCTTTATCTTGTTGCTGAATACGTGTAAGGATTTGAGCAGTTTGTAATTGTTCTTACGGTTGAGGGATGCACTCCTGAAATTCAGAACGTTGCTTATAAGATCGTCGTAATTTTCAAACGAGAAAATGGTCTTCCCGTTGTACGTTTTCTTAGAGCAAAGAATATAAACGAATGCATCACCCTGTCTCAATTTTAACAAACTGACGTTCGTAGAATTAGCCAAATCGATTATGTTTAGATTTCCATCATTTAAATTTTCCACTTGTTCTGAAAATCGTTTTAAGTGAAATATTTTATCGTTAATAATTTTCGCATATTCATTGTCCTTCAAATAATTGGTAGCCAAGAGGCTCAGGTAGTTGAGTTCGTTCTTCAAATTTACTTTCAGCGTGTTTGCGTACCTCAAGTTGTTCCTACTCTTTATGTTACTCCTGCTTTTCCTATAATTGTTGCTACTTTTGTGACCGTTATGGTTTCCCTTCCTTTCCTTTTTATTTTGTTCACTCTTCTTGCTTGAGGTAAGTATGCTGATCTTCAATTTGGGGTCCTTATACGGGTTGTAAAATGAGAAATTAAAGGCGTAATTTTTGAATATTTCGTCGAAGGATTTTTTCTTTTTTTTCGGGATTTTCCGCAACACTTCAGAATGATCATATATGCCTAACTGCCTCAGCTTGATATTGTACTTGGTGAGATTTAAGAGGTAATATGGGACCACGTCGATGTCTTGGAAGCGCACAAATTTACATCCCTTGTAGGTGGAAATCTCCATTGAGCAACAGGTGTACTCATACGGTATGCTATTGGTTTTGAATAGCTCCTTGGATATATTTAAATATGTAACATCATTTTTGCCATTATTTTTTAAAAGAATATTTAGTTTCTTAACTTTCTTTTCTTCCTTCTTAAAATTTTCCTTCGATACAACTGGATGACGAAAATATATCATGCTCACTCTCGTCAGATCCAGCACTTCTGACCAGTAAAGAAATCTGAACGCATCCACTTTTCTGTATTTCTTCACCATATTATTTGGTCTTGTATCATTTGGACTGACTCCCTCCGCATCTTCCTTCTCAAGGGAGTTCATGGCACTAGTGCTCCACGTGCTTTTAGAGGACGACGACTGTTGTTTGAACATGTGGTGGTTCTCCCGTTCGATGTCCACGAGGACGCTAAGCTTGTCAGAGATGTTATTCAGGGGTGGAACAGCAATACCTCCTTCGGAGGGTAAGTCGCAATTGGATAGCGGGTTCCGGTCAGTGGGAAAGCCACACTTGGTTTGGGAATTATCCCCCCTTGCGCAAGCCTCGTCTTTTATTCCCCCCAAGAGTTTCTCATTCTCCTTCTCCAAATTTTCAATATACAACTCCTTCTGCAAATAATCATCAATAAGGTAATTGAAGCTATTTTCAAAAATGCCGCAAATTTTCAACATAGCTTTTTTTTTAGACTGTGGGTGAAATTCGACAAACGCCCCTGGCTCCAACATGTTGTACTTAAAATAGGTGTAATTTTTAATATACTCCTGGAAAACGATGTTCATCTTTGTGTTGTTTATTATTACTATATATGGTAGTATCTCCATAACAGTTGTTCGAAAGAACGGCATGGGGGCGATGGACATATATACACTGTACTTCAACTGCGGCACGTTTCTATTTTTATTTGAGCAAGTCAATCTGGTGATAGACAAATCTGTGATCCTAAAATCTTCAGACTCCAGTGGTTTGTTAATATTGCTTCCATAAAAGAAGCAGTTCCCTTTTGTTCTTTTCATTTGGCAAAATATATTCGACCTATTCTTACTTATCATGTGTACATGGTTCGGTTCAGCCTTTTCGGAAATGTTATTCTGGATGGGCTGCTCATTCTTCTGTTGTTCTCCTTCCATTTGTGGACTGTCTATTTGTTCAGAATTTATTTGTTGGTTCTCCATAAGGGAAATACTACTTACAATTTTTTGATTTTTTTTTTTGATGATATTTCTCGTCCTTTTTAATTTCTTCCTTCTAATCATAAATTTCTTTAACGGATAATTGATCCAGTTTTTTACTTCTTTGAGTGTTTCATAGGATATTACCATTCTATTCCTTCTCATGGCAAATTCGCATGGTAATAATTTCCTTACGTATGGCTCTATCACTATCATGTTGTCGTTGTTTATTCTTTTTAATGTAATGGGATAGTTCAACCGGTTGATTACACAAGCTGAGACGAAAAATGTGCAGGACACTGAATATGTTGCATGGTGAATTTTTTCTAAAGAAATATCTTGGTATCTGTTTTTGCCTGTTTCGTAAAATTCGTTGAATATGGCCCATATGGTTAACTGCTTCTGTCCTTCCTCCATTTTGGAAGATTTATAATTTTCTCGTTTCTGCTCAAATTTCTCATGCTTCCATTTCATGTTGTTTAGGTCTGCATATTTTATGTAATCCTTTATTTCGCCAAGAGCCACTGTGCGAGCGTTGGCATACAATTTCCTCGTCTTTGAGGATTCCTCCTCTAGACTGTGACTGGAGTAGTTCGTATGTCTTACCCCGTTGGTATGCGAGATGCGGTCGATCTTCGCTACCCCCTCGGAGTAGTTACCCCCGCTAGCACTGCTTCCATCAGGGGAACTCCCTACAGTCGCCCCATAATTTGGAACCCCTTCCTCTGCATAATCAAGAGAGAAAAACGATGCCATATCCTCTTTCACCTCCTTCTCGAGGATGATTTTCTCGCGCCCCTTTTTATGAGGATAGTTAATTGATATACTCCTGGAATTGTATCCATCGAACGAGATATTTATGTTGTGAGGAACGAACGGTAGTTTTATGCTTTGCCCAGGATCAATCCTAATTTCGTGTATGTTCTTATTCCCCTCTTTTCTTATATTTACGATAAAGTTCGTTTCTTCTATGTATAACTTTCCATTGGTATTTTCCTCATTTGATTTATTTTCCTTCTTTTTGTTTTTATATATGAAAACATTTTTATCGTTATTAACTTCTTTAAGCAAAATATCTTTGTCCTTCATGGAGACAATTTCTCCATTATGTGTTATTCGCGTCTGGTTGTCAAAAAAGAGGATGCTTCTCTTGGGATCGTCCTTCTTCTGTTCGTTCCTTTTGTCTTTGTTCTGTGGGTATTCATCGGTGAAATTCTCCACATAATTAGGCGTAATGTCCACATCATCCTCCTGCACACCATCTGTGTTACATCGCTCTTGACTTGTAGTATGCGCATCCGTTTGGGCTGTTTGGTAAGCATCACTTGGGGTGAATCCCTCACTGGGAGGAACCTGCTCACTGGAAGCGAATTCCTCACCACGGTAACATCGATCACAGACACTTTCATCGGCTCCTTTAACGTAGGAGCCACCCACAGAAACAGACTGGTTACTTCCCACAGATGTTTTCTGCGTATTGGAGCACTCCACCGATGGAAAAGTGGTATAAGTGCTAGCGCTCTTTTTCAGATTCTTAGTGGAATTTGTTTTTAAAACCTCATATGTTAGACACATGGTTCTCGGCAATCCATTATTAATCATCAAGGCGTGATCAATACTTATTTGGAAGAAATTATGAGCATCTTTCTTATTTAGTACGTAATTGGGATTATAGACGCTGATGATAGTGGACGTGAAATACACCTCCTTCAAATTCATGTAATTTAAATTGTAATTGTTTGATAAATTCTGATTATTTTTATTTCCTCCTTTTGTTAAAAGGTTATTTTCTTTTAACAGATGGTTTTTTAACCTAATTATAGATGGTTTGAATACCTTGGCTGTGTCCGTGAAGAAAGGTGAATGGTAATTTAACATATTATCGAGAGTCCCCTTTGTGCACATATAATCTGCATTCTGATGGTCATTTAAAAAATCATATAAATCCTGTTTGTATATTTTTTCATTTTGTACTGAGAGCCATATGAATGCATTTTCTGCGACGAGCCAGTACAATGGTATGGGAATTAATTTATTACTATTGCTAGATATTTTGATGAGATCCAACCCACCTTGTGCATTCGCTTGCTCTTTTTTAAAGTACTCATTAAGAAGTGCCTGCTCCTCAAAATTGTCTTTATCATAATCACACAAGGAATTTCCATAAGTGGAACTGTTACTTGGCGTGCTTTCAATGGAGAAGATGGAATTGGAGAGGGACGACAAGGTGATGTTGGACAGATCCATCATGCTGACAGATGTACTTGAATTGTTCTTAGCTACGCGTAGAGGAGGTGGAGTTAAAGAAGAGGATGCGTAGTAGGAAGAAGATGGTGATGCAGATGAATGGGAGGATCTCTTGGCGAAACTGAAAAATGAATCATTTATGGACATTATATTTCTGTACGGATTGGCTTGTCTAGAGAAATCCCTTATTTTTTCACGAGGGAGAATATCATTTTCATATTTGCTAATCTTCTTATGTTTGGTTTTCTTAAAAAACGTCTTGAGGTATATTTCCTTAATTTTTTTTTTAATAAATCGCTTCTGTAATTCATGCTTTTGTTTACTTCTTCTTCCTCTTTTTTTTTTTTTCCTCTTATATTTCAGAGGTGCTAAGGAGCTAAATTTAATGTCGCCAGAGATGTAATGCTCTACGGAGGATAGTTTCATCAATGGAAATATATTCTTAATGCATTTCCTTCCATACAAGTAGGATTTATGTTGAATATAGTTAATAGCTTTTTCTTTGTCATTTGTGCTTTGACGGTAAGGACCTTTTTGATCCTTCATTTGGTTTTCCCAATTGCTCGGTATATCATTGTTGCTAATTGTCTTTTTTTTTTTTTTTTTTTTTTTTTTTTCCTCACTGAGGGCATTATTTTCCGTCACACTGTGTTGGATGAACTTTTCGATTTTTTTATCAATTTTTAGAGTGTATGTTGGTGGGGGGGAAGGTACTGTGTTGTATTTGTGAAAATATTCTTTAAAAATGCCATTTCTGTTGGAATTTCCTGGTACCGATTTGAAGACATAAAGTGGGAAATCAGTGTTGTTCTTAATAGCCACGATGGATGACAGGAAGAAATCATACTCCTGTTTTTCTTCATGACTAATTCGGCTACTTGTCCGGAAAAAGATAAAGAGATGATTGCGTGGTTGTGGAATATTGGCAGGTTTCCATACCTCTTCCTTATTTGTATTAGTATTTCTTTTTGAGGTGTAATTGGATGGGTATACAGTATGATAATTACTCTCAAGGGATAAGTTATCCATTTCTAACAGTTCCTCATTGTATAGCTCTTCCTCAACTTGTGCGTTTATATTTGGAGGTAATCTCCTCTCTGGAATGACCAACCGGATGATATCCTCATTCTCATTTGCCGTGTTGAGTATACTTGAGGGGATATCATATATATAATTAAGTAATCTGAATCGGATTAGGAAAAATTTCACTTTTCCATTTTTGTGGGTAGGCAAATCGAGCGATTCATTATTACTTAATATTTTCCATTGGTACTTGAGTGTATTTCTGCTGTGCGTCGTGGACGTGTCTGTGTACTCCGCATTCAGATCATTCTGGTTGAATGGGTAATTGTTTTTTTCTACTTCCTTTGCGAGGCCGTTTTTTTCACCAGATGGGAAGTAGTTAGTGCTCCTTCTTCGTTTTTCACGACATGTGGGCTTCGAACGGGTGGGATCATTCTCCTTCTCTCTACTTACCCTTCCCAAGTTCGACAAAGCAGCGTATCCGCGAACTCCACCTTGCACTAATTTCCCCTTTGATATCCTATCAATAGTAGACAACAAGAGGTTTTGTTTATTATCGCAATAATGAGTCCCACCCATCGAGCTCCTCTTAGCCTCTGAATGAAGGCCCTCCATCTCCCCGTAGGATAAATCGCCTTTCTCTTGTATAGTGCATATAGCAATAGGTTGACCAAGCAAATTGTTAATCTTACAAATATTATTCATTTCAAGTCTCTTCTTCCTCTTAATATAGTTAAACAATTTAATGTGAAGTAGTTGTTCCGAAGCAGAATCAGACTTGTCCACATTAAATTCGTTTTCATACTTGGCTAGATAATCTCCTGGATATTGACACGAGTATTGATAATTCCTCAAGAGCTTCTCCAAAATGAACTCTCCGAAAATGTACGTATCTAGGGATCGATTTACGCTATGTAGGACATCAAATTTGTTATACCTAAAGAGGATATGATCATTTGTAAGTAGAGGAATATCCTTGTATTGTTCATCATGCATGACAGCATAACACTTTGGCCAGCACATGGAGGTGTACGTGTCATCCATTTCGCTCATGTTTTTCTTCTCCGTGTTGTTGTCTTCATATTCTGTTTGATACACCACATTATTTGTATGTACATTTTTGGATGATAGTTCTTCATTTTTGTCGTTTTTTACCCTCTGAGGAAGTTTCTTAATATTTCTCTTTTTGTCTATCTCGTTTATGTGCCTACCAAGCAGCAGACGCGTTCTCTGTGTTATTATAGAAAAGATGACACTGCAACATAGCGATAGGATATTATCCAGAATATTAAAATTGAGATTAATATTCAGCCATGAGAAATAGTAGTATAGATGTATTGGAGAAGTTAGATCTTTTTTCACAGCTATAATTTCTACACGCACTGGTTCAACAAATGTTTGGTAAGAATTTTCCTTTTTGTTAAAATTTTCACAGTAGACTAAAAATTCTATTTTGCATTCCACATTTTTGCTCTTTTTATTTTCGTTGTAATTTTTTATATCACTAAACATATATTCGTTATTTATGAAGATTTGATTTCCGTTTTGATATTTTCTATTTTCATTTTTTAATTTCCTAGAATTGAACTTTGTATTACTCTCCATTCGATTTAGTTGGTCCATTTGATCCATTTGACCCAGTTGGATTATTTCGTTTTCCTTTTTTTTAAAAAGGATCTTCTGGAATATTTTCTTTATATGTACATAGAGCAGTTCAATGTTTTTTACAAAATGCATACTATTCAAAAATTTCTTCCACCAACTTTTTTCGTTCCTGGTAGAAGTAGTTCCCCCTCCTTCTGCGCATCGGTTCGAGTCTGACAAGTCGTTTTTCAAATGGTTTCCTTTTCCTCCATCTGGGGGGGTTTCTACCCCTTGTGTGCATATAGCATTATCGATATCATCCACTGCTCCGGTTATGTTTATCCCCCTTCGATTGTCATTTTGCTCATCGATTTTGCTACACATGTACATTTTTCTTTCCTTCTCATTTGGGCGTATCATCTCAAACGGTCTGATAGCTGACCCTGTTTCGCTACTTCTGGGCCACCCTCTATGTGAGGTCTCACGTGAGTACAACTCTTCATATGACGCCCCGTCCTTTGGGGCATCCTTCCCTCTGTCAATTTTGCTAAAACGGTATGGAGAGACCTCCAAGCTGCTGCCCAAAGCAAGATTTGGTTCAAAATTCATGTCGGCACCCAGACAGTGACTTGTTATACCATCCTTTCCACTTCTCCCAGGAGAAAGATCCCTTTGATCATCTAACAATCGGGAATCCTCTCTTCCCTTTACTTGGTCTGCTCCTTCTCTTCCTCCTTCTACATTCTGTTCATAAATATTTAGGGAATATAAATGGAAGGTAAAATACTCAATCACAAAATTTAGAGAGCACCTATTGTAGGCCGTGTTCGAATCCCATACTTGTAAAATAATTACATCGAAATTGACGTTACAGTTCATTTTTATATTTTCCACAAAATTCATCATTAGCATGTTGAGTGTGTTGGATTCTAATGGATACTCCATCTGAGTTTTAATCCTTTCGTTTGAGTCCCTGTGCGTGAAATTAACATCATCCCCTTTTCTTACGATGTGATTCTCTGAGTTGTATCTAAATAAGTGTTGACTGTTGGGTAGGTCGAATTGGTTCTTTTCATTTGGTCTAGCTATAACACTCTTTACGCTTCGAAAAGATTTTACCCCTTCGAAGTTGCCCCTTCCAGCGGATTTCACTCCACGGAATGGATTAGAATGCGTCTTACCTTTAGGGGTTAGACAAAAACTGACGAACAGTCTACTCAGTTCGTCTTTCTTGAACGAGCGAATTTCTTCTTCCAAATGGTGGCGCTTCGAAAGTGGTGACTCTGCGTCAGTTACCGAATATTCACTCGACATGGCGCTCGTAGAAGTACTCATAACATTGAAATAAAAGCTATCACTGAGCATTAAATCACTGTTATGGTCGTAAAAATTATCATTTGTGGATGTACCTCTTATCAGGAAATCTTCTTCTTCTTCCTTCTCCTTCGATGTGCATAAATCTAATAAGTAGGTCGAAAAATCAAATATTATGTTGCATAGCTGATTGAGTAGAGTTAGCGCGTTAGAATCCACATTCAGAATGATTGGTTCGAATGAACAGTTGATGTCTATCCCTTCGACTTCGTTTTGAACCACTAGGCTATCCTTCTGTGCAATCTTTATACTCGTAATTTTATTTATTCCTAAACATCTCTCTATCAGCATTTCTGGACTTGGAATTTTCATTTCGAAGTTTATGTTTACTCTGCACGGCTGTAGTAAGATGTTGTTGTAGGGAACGTTGTTCCAGTCAATGTATGCTCTAAGGAAGGGGTTCTTTGTGACTGGTCTACTTATAGCGCTCGTAATTTGGGAGAGAAATATATTCATATTTAGTATGCATGGGAGGTATGACGACACTTGGCTAATGTACTGCATAAATCTGCTTTTCACAAAGTCGTTTGCGTCCAACACCTTGTTCAAATTGGAATGACTCAATGCATCCATCACTTTCATTTTTAGTGCTTCCATTTGTTCATTACTATTATTTTTCTTTTCCTGGTTGCTGGAATCTTTGCTCATCGTTTGGCTACTTTCAGGAAATTCCTTAGTAGGAGTATCCCCTAGCCAACGCACCCGAGAAGACGAATCTCCTTCATTGCCCTTATCACCACTAACATTCTCATCACCGCCACCGTTCCTGTTACTACTATCTGCGCAATACCCCCGTGAGGCTATTTTTTCCTTTCCCCTATCTTCTAAACTCTCCTTATAGAGCAAAAAAAAAATCACAGACTTCAAGCACCCCTTTGTGGCCAAAACGTAGGGCTTATCGATGTTGGCCCCTTTGCACCACTTCATTTTTTCTCTAAATTTAAACCTACCTGTTTTTGTCTCCCCATTTTCATGATTATCATGTTTTTCACTGAGATATTCTCCATATGGGTATTCCTTATATGCGTGTTCCCCTTCTGGAGGAAATTCCCCCCCTTCCATTTCGTAAGGACTATAGGGATCGCTTCCCTTCCGTTTTTTCCCCCCCCGATTAGCTCCTTTCCTCGTGCGACTGCTAATCGACTTCCTTTTCCATTCCTTCGATTCGTCCACCATACTTGTCTTTCTCGTTTGTCTCCCTTTAACGTTTTTCACTCCGTTAGGATAGGCCTTACTGCTCTCCTCACTCAGCATGTAGGAATTTTTTCTTTTCTGTGGAACCCTAACAGGGTCTAAAGCTATCCATAATTCGAAGTAATTAATTTCGACGTCTACATGCACGTAGGGGTATGCTTTACTTTTACAAACTTCCTTTGTGTAGGCAGTATACTCTAAATTTTTGGAATGGAAGCAATCGTGGCAGGTGTTTAGTTCGTCTATGTCGTCAAAAGGTATGCTTCCTCTCTTAGTATTATCGGCCTGATAATCAGGGAGATAATTCTTCTTCTTTCGTATCTGTTCATCTGGGGGAGGCCATTTGGAGATACTTCCGTGCATTATAGAATGGGATCCACAGTTAGGGAACTGTTCCCCTTTGTGAAAATGAACATTTGCACTATCTGAAGTTAAAATTTGTTCGATGTTTTTTTTTTTATTTATTTTGTTAAAGGTATAATTAAAAAAATAGTTTTCGTGAAATAGAATTTCCTTCAAGGTGGTATTAATACCTTCCTCATTTTCAATGATGATTGTGTTATATTGGTTGGAACAGATCGATTTATCTTCTGTTATGAGATAGTATTTGTCTGTAGAATCATCCTCCATGTCGGTGTAGGTTACATCCCTTTCGTTGATAGTGCCCTCAGTTTCATGTTTCTCGCCATTTGGGTTGTTGCCCATTTCGTTGCACTGAAACATAACACTGTATCGGTTAATCAAACTGTCCACAGGAATTTTGTAGGTACCATTTCCAGAAACAATTGTGTTGCTATGCTTAATGGAGATAACATCATAGTTTATGTGTTGAACTTTTTGCAAAAAATCTAAATGGATATCTTCACTGTCTTCCAGTTTTCTGTTCATGTCTTCCTCAATTGTGTTTATTTGAGGTAACAATTCATTAATGCTTATGAACCACGTTAGGAATTCATCAATAATTTCCCAAAATATTTTCACTTTGGTTCTGTTTAATATGAATTTGAACGTGTGGTTGTTCTTGAATAGATAGCCAAAGTAGAGCAACACGAGGTGTGTCTTCTCTAGATCCGGCAACTCTATGTTACTTATGGAGTAGTCCAAAAACGTGTCCTCCGTTTCGATCATGTCGTTAGTATTGAGGGCATCCCCACTTGTCACTTTCTCTTTCGCTCGGTCTACTTTCCCTAGCTTGCGTGATTTTTCTGAACGAAGAAAATTCTCCCCATTTGGGGTCTTCTTCCCACTTTTGTACCTCCCCCAATTGCGAGTCTTCATCCTGGATATATGCTCCGCTTTGTCCGAACCGAACTCGCTCCGGTTGACAAACTTCAAGTCGCTATGATAAATGGAGCTCATGCTAAGCAGCGTAATGTTCGTCTCGTCCCTCACGTCGACGCCATTCATGGAATATAGAACGTATGTGAAGTTATTTTTTTCCACCTTTGCTACAAAAAATATATCTGAAAAAATGAAGGTGCACAGCGGAATGGCATATTGCATACTATTGAACATGTTTTTCTGCATATTTTCGTTAAGCGCAATGAATTTTTTGTTAGATAATAAATCATCTTTGTTTTCCTCCATCACAACGTTGTTCTTGTCTTTCATATGGAAGGCATTCATTTCGTGTTCTCTTAAGGTGCTTGTCAAATTGTTCAAGGTGTCTCCTTCGACCGCTACGTTCTCATCCTCATCCTGTGCAGTGGATACTTTGGCCTTATTTTTACCCCTACCAAATGTAGAAGATATTTTATTCTGCGAGTTAATACAATTTTCTGTTAATTCAAATGTATTAGGACTTAAAAATTCGTTGGATTTGTTTCGTCCCTTTAGGGGGCTCTTCCTCTTCCAGAAGCGGATAAATATTTTTTTGATAGACAAGGAAAAGCTACATGTAATGCTGAAATTGTTATGAGATAACCTTTTTTTAATGTTATCTATATCGATTAGCATTTTCTTCACTTTTGTTTTTTCATTGTCATCTAGTGATTCGTCACTGTCATAATTTTCGAGCAAGTCGACCCAGGAATCATCGTCCGACGAAACCTCCGTACGGTGGTCCTCAAAGTTGTAAAGGTGGTTGTCCATTCGTTCCATCTCGTTCGTTTCCCTCTTTTTTTCACTTTTTTTCTTTTTTTTTTTCTTAACTTTTTCTAATTTTTTTTTCTTCTCGTGCTCGATTGGAGAAAATGTTCCACTGTGGCGATAATTCTTCTTCATCTCGATCAGACTTTTGCCACTCCACAAGAGGGAATCGTCTGATTTTTCACTTAACTTTGTAAAGGAGCCTCCCAAGTGGTTTCCGTTTTCCTCATCCTCTTCGTTACATTTAATTGTCCCCGATGCCTCCCTTTGGCAGATTCCTTTTTCGCCAATGTTGCCTTCTAAATCGGGATCTCTTCGTTCAGTGCGTTCTTTTGTCACGAAATAGTCACTGTGATTCTGCAACTCGCCATTATCCCTACCTTCGCCAAAAAATCCAGCCAAATCGGCTCTTAATTCTGATATCGATAATTCCTGTGTGGTTCTCACATGGCTGTCACTTAAGTACCCTACAAGCGTGTCCCTCCTGTATCTGCCACATTTACCCTCTAAGAGAAGTTCCTCATTTGGGCTTCTTAACATGTCTGCAGTTTGCCCCTTCCTATATGGGGGCAATTTAAACATGCTTGACTTTTTTTTCCTAAGTGAGTATCCACTTTTGTCACACTTATCATTTTTTTTTTTTTTTTTTTTTTCGTCATCCATGATGCTATCGTCCTGAGGAACATTCGCATGGGCGTCGTCTCCTTCGTCAAACTTTCCTGCTTTAAACTTTTTTCTTCTCTTTTTAACTTTTGCAATCGTACTAGAAGAATGGATAGGAACATTGCCAACACAGTTTGTGGAATTTTCGTGTGTCTTTTTCCTTCTGTTAGGGTGCCTTCGCTTGAGGTGAGTCGACACTGCACCAGATTTTGTAAATAAAGATACAGCCGATTTATCCTTGTGTGTATTCGCGTATGCCTTGTAATATTTTTGGTTCAATTTACACGTTGATTTAATTTTTTCTTTTAAGAAAAAAATATTTCTCTTTTTATTTTCCATCTGTTGTGTATTATAATGTCCATAAATGTACGAAAAAATGAGAAAAAAAAATTCCATGTCGTAATCGCAAATATTGATATACATACTTTCTTCTTTAAGCTTCATGATAAACATGGGAAATTTGGGGTTGAATTTTAAATGACATAGGTGGATGGTACAAGAAGCCTTTTCGCTCATGGAGAAAACATAATTGGAAGATTTATTGTCTCTTTTATCGTAGTTTAGACATTCTTCGTTAATGTATGAATAGCCATTTTGTATATCCTGATCATTGTATGTGGGGTGGTTTGATGATTTTTTGTACATGTCCAGTATGTTGTGATTCACCAACATTTCTTCCTCCTCTTCATATTCATTTGCACATGTCCTAAAAAAAAAGGGGCTGTACCCCTTGTCCATACAATAAGTCCCCTTGAGGTTACTCACATTGTATGACGCTCCTTTTATGTTACTCTTTTCTCCATCCTCTTGACCCTGAGCCATGGAAATATTCTTCCCATTTTTCACAGCTGGGCAACTGGTGGACCTCAAAAATTTCTTACTCCTCCTTTGTTTGTAATTTTGTAGAGAAGAATATTGACTGTCTGAGTAATTTTCATTTATTTTTAAGTTAAAAATTTCTGATTTTTTTTTTTTATCAATGGAACTGTATAGGTTATCATAATCGTCATTGTTTTGTTTGTGTTCAGGGAGGTAACCTTGTTCATTGTTGCTACCTTGGGAAGTGCTAGATTGGCTACTTGCCTCACTTTTACTTGCTCCTACTTCTCCATCCCATGCAAATGTACTTGCCCGATGGGAATTTCTATGTACGTGATTTCCCCGGTTGAGGTTGAATGAAAATTTGCCCCTGGCACCCTTCTTTCTAGCAGAGTAAAATTCCCCCTTCGAGTGAAATAAGATACGGTAGGGTCTTATAAAATTCTCATCTAAGTATGTTCTATAATTCCTCGCTGCGTAATCCCAATTTAAAATCCGCCTTACCTTTATTCCATCAAACTGTACGAAGAAGGAATCATACACATTTTTGTTAGTGACCGATTCATCGTAAGAAACCATTCGTTGTGTTAGCTGCGTAACGATCTTCACGGGATTCAAATTTAAGCTGTAGCCCTGCACCTCCGAGCCCTTTCCAGATTTTGTAATGACAATGGAAAGTATCTTTTCAAGTTCTACATCTAGGAACAGATTTGTATGTGTGGTATAGTTGTCTAAAATATCGTTACAGTATCGAGCACCCAGTTGTAAAAAGTACTCCCTCTTATAAGAGACTGCTTCTTGTTTCTTCTTTGACAGAATTTCCCTAACGTTGCAAAAATGGAAATAATCATCAATGAAGGATTTAAGAATTTCTCCGTTTATATTAAATATGGAATCAGCACAGTTATGCAAAAAGAGTCGATGGTCTGGCTTCTCCAGAATTGTGTAGGACTGATTATCATATCTGAGATAAATGGACGGGTCGGATAAGATGATATTATTTAGCTCATTACAGTAGATATTATTTTCCCTTTTTGGAAAAAAGAAAAAGTTATCTTCCACCAAAAATTTCAGCTTTTGTCTTAAGCTCCCGAAATTCAAAGTTTCATTTCGTTCACCCAATTTCCCATAATCATCCTTACGTTTATTATCCCTTTTCAGTATGTTATACTTTTTTAAGAACTCAAAATTATCGACATTAAATAAAAATTTCTTATGATAATTTTCATAATTGTCCTTCTTACCCGCATTCGTCAGAATGTACAGTACGTTTATATCTGGCTTGATGTACTTGTTGTCTAAATTTTTAACTACCAAAAGTAATGTTAGGGGATAAAGCTCTAAATCTATGGAATTCTTCAATTCGTGTGTGTTTGATATTTGGTTATGGTAATGAATGCACTGCATGAGCAGGGCGTACGTTTTGACGAAATTTAC
The DNA here is from genome assembly GCF_000006355.2 of Plasmodium knowlesi strain H. Lineage (NCBI taxonomy): Eukaryota > Apicomplexa > Aconoidasida > Haemosporida > Plasmodiidae > Plasmodium > Plasmodium knowlesi. Next base: position 2,599,674 of record NC_011913.2, on the reverse strand, counting down.
TGTCCTCATATTTACTCGATTGCATGTTTCGACTGTGACCAAGCAGGTACTGTTAATAATGCAAATGTCTATACATATGTCTATAGTAAATATCTTTTCCCGGAAGGAGTTTTTAATTTTATTATACACCTTTTGATTTTTCATTAAAAGTTTAAGCACGTGTATACTCTCGTTGGCCACTTGCTTCAGTTGGTTATCCTTTCCATCTGCGGTGTTGATTCCTTGGCCTTCCTCTGGAGAAGCCTTATTATCTATTACAGAGTAATTCTCCGCATCATCAATGCTAGCTCGGATACGTGCTTCTCCCTCGTTTTTTACCCCGTGAGAAATGTCCTTTGGATCCTGCCCAGTGGAATTGCCCCGCAACTCCACCTCCTTCTTGAACTCCTGGAGCTTGCAGAAGGCCTTACTCCGCAGTAAGTTAATTATATTTATGGAATGATTATTTTCGAACTGCTCGCAGAATCTCTCTGCATCTAGTTTCTCCTCCTTGGACGTGTGCGTGTCTAACAGTTTTAGCACCCATTTATTTATGTAGGCAATTTCATCTTCACTGTTCGCCTTGACTTTCTCAAACTGTGAGAGAATTCCTGCCTTCCAAACAGAGTAAGTAACAAAATTTAAGTTTATCCACTTGACAAAATTTAATATTTGCTTATCAGAAAAAATTATTTTTATATTCTTCAGAGTGATAAAAACACTTAATTTAGGTAGACATTCTTCAAACTCCTTTTCGCTTCTCCTTTGTATTCCCCAGCTTGAGAAGCATCGAGCAAAAGGAAGTCGCCCATGGTCAGTTGGAATCAGACTCAGATAAATTTCTCCATACCCTTCAAAGCAATTCGGATTTATTACATACTCATGTTTTATATTTTTTATAAGTTGTAAAAAGAGATAAAATGTATTCAATTTTTCTTTACTTATTTTGTACGTTTTTTCGTACATTAGATAGACAGATTGTATTTTTTTTCTTTTTCTGATACGAATTTTTTCTTTTATTTCGTTCTTTCTTACATATTTTGTGAACTTTTCCTCCTTCTCCAATTGTGATTCCGAATCACCTGCGACGTACGATTGGCTCCTTCGCTGCGTGTCTCCGAATCTTTTCATGCCACCGCGTCTACCCCGACTGGCTATCATTTCCGGGTCACTTGCAAAGTTGAGACAAACCTTACTATCCTCATTCACGAAAAAAGGGAAACTTCCTTGCCCGTCCGAATTTTCCTTACAATCGTCCATCACATAATGATACTTTTTCGTTCCGTAATAGGTTCTCCTATTTTTTACACGTACATACCTCTTCTGCTTCTTTACACCTCTGAAAGGTGTATTACCAGGCTGTGTGGAGTCCTTACCAAGGTAGATATTTCTATCTGTGTAATCTTGTTCGGAGCCATTTTCTCGGGTGGTGAAGTATCCATCGCTGAGGATGAGCTCATTGGTGGGACTCAACTCGTCATCACTACTTCTATTACTAGTCTGATTATTCGTTTTTTTATTATTAACGTTTGTAAAAGAATTTAGAGAGAAGAAGGACACCGCTTTGTTGATATAATTTGGGCCTTCCTCCTTGGCTTCATTTGATGGGTGTTTAACTGGAGAGTGTATATTCAATAGATGATTCTTCCCCTCTTTGTCATGTGGGATAAATTTATCACTTTTCCTGTTCACGTTTTTATTCCTCTTAAGCTTGATCATTTCATTTTTCTTTCCCTTAAGGACGGGATTTTCTAGAGATTCTGAAAATTTGGTGATGCAGGCAACCCAGCTGACATCATTGTCGATGCCTAGGTTGTGCTTAACTGGTAGTATTTTTTCCTCTCTTTTAGAGAAAAGGTTAAAATTGTAAAAATTGCTAATAGATAGGGAACACTTTCCATCCTTCTTCCCCGAGCAATTATTAGCGTGATCGCCATTGGTGTCTGTAAGGCTTCCCTCAATAATGGGATCACGCTTCGATTTTTTCTGACCATCCTGATCGTTTCGTAATATTTGTTCATTGATTTGGTGAATTTTTTGATTAAATTTGCTCATACTTTTTATATCAAGCTCATTCCTCCTCGTTTCTGAGAAGCTGTTTTTAACATTCTTAATAATATTTTGGAAATCTTTCAAGTTTTCTTCATTCGATTTGATATTTTTCACTTTGCTCAGGTGTGCTCCTTTGTTTCGGCGCTTGTGTTCAGAATTATTCAAATGTTTCTCCGTCTTTCTGTTACCTTTTTTTTTCTTTTTTCTTCTTTTTCCGCGTGTCGTAGTGTGTTTTTTCTCCTCCTGGGCAGGAACATCGAAGGAGCTAGAATTGTTCATGTATAGATTATCCCACTGTGTATAGTACTTTTTGTTCATAATTTTTTTCATATCAAGGTAATCCATGTAGAAGCCTAACTTTTTAACCGTTATCATATTTATCATGGTATTATTAACCAGTTCATTCTTTTTCGTGTAATAACCATCCCTCTTGATGGGCAATCCATCTTTTGGTAGACTTAAGAACAATTCCTCAACGCTGATTCCAAAGGAAAAACAGGTAGAAGGGTTACTTGTAAAATCTTCTATCCGTATATGTACATTCTTGATTGAAATATTTATATTATTTATTGCGGACAACAGCATTTGCCATATAACTCCCCCTTCTATGGAACAAACAATGGCACTATACTCTGATGATAGTAATAAGTTCTTTTTATTTTCTATATATTTCTCCTTGTATAATTTGTCGTCCAAATATTTTGGCGGGATGGTTGACAACACTAAGATCACATCTTCTATGTACACATTGATGGGATTTTTCATGAAATAAAAAATTGGCAAATTAATTTTAAAGTATCCAATGCACCCAAAGTTTAGTCTACATGGAATGTCAATCAGATCAACAATGGACTGCTTCAAATGAATGTTTGTTAGCTCCAGCTTTCCGCTTAGGATGTCACTTATCCCGAATTGCTCATCATCTATTCCGTAAATAAAATTTCCCAACACTTTGTTGAGGATGTCTGAAAGGAATTTCTGAAACATCTTTGCGATGGGTTATGAGCGGGCGTGGGGGGGTATTTGTGGACAGTTGACCTTCAAGGTGCGTTCCACTATGTTCATCTGAGGTGCAATTAGGGAGGTGTCCTTAGAAGATGTACCTGTAGGTCGGCTCTCTAATCCGTCGTCCTAAGGCACCGTTCAAATTGGGATACAGACTGCAATTTGTTTCGCTCCCTGTGCAGGCCCGCTTGTTCATCACCCCTTGCGCGGGCGTCCCATACACATGATCCCGTTTTCCTTACGCAACAATATTCCCGCGTGATTGGTACTTACAAGTAGATAAAGGAGTATACATGTGCACATGCGTACATATGCGTGCGTATGTATACAAAATACATACACACAATATGCACCAGCGGGGGATGTTCGCTCGTGAATTGGCTCCCCCTTCGCGTAATTAATCACAAAAGAAACAAACTCTGTGTTCGGTTACAAAAGCTTAAAGCATCAGTTCGTCCAGTTTGCGCAGTTGCACAGATGTTACCGCACGAGCAGCTTACAAATTTTACCTCTTTGAAGCGCGGAGAGGTTCACTCTTCTGTTCTAAATTGCAACCATGGTTGCACTTTACGCTTTCCTTTTAGTGGTGCCCTTCGGAGTGGAGATCTGTTCGTGTGTCCGCGCGTTTATCTTTTTATATATTCAATGGTTTATTAATTTGTTTATTCATTTATTTTTTTTTTTTCGGTACTTGTTCGCCTATTCACGTATTTACCTGCGTGCACTAATCCCTTTCTCGGAAAAAAAGTTGTAAGAACAAAAATCGGAGCGCGTTGGAGGCAGAAAAAAAAAAAAAAAAAGCAACAAATTCAGACTCACGCACCAACGGTGGATGATGAATCACGTCCATCAAGCCACAGGGGGAGGGGCGCATAAGCAAATAAATGCAGCATACAAATGTATGCGTGAGGAATAAATTGCTAGTTAAGTGCGTGAGGACTTATGTACGTAAACAATTCGTCCGCGCTCTTTATGAGTGAAACAGGCAGAATATTATGCGTACAATACACATATATATAGCGTTCAGGTATGTAATATTTGACATTTTTGTGAACAACGTACTTACTGGTTTTTCACACCTCTACCATCGTGCACACACATTTTGGAGGAAAATTTTCCGTGTGTTCCATGTATGCGAGCCGTTGGTAAGGGCATATTTGTTACGGAAAAGTGTGTCTGCCTTTCCCTCTGTAAATAGCACAACGCGGAAGGCTGTGGAACATTTCGAGAAAAGCGCGATTCTGACAAAATTTCGTTTTCTTCGCTGCACATAATTTTAAATGGTTTGATTTAACAAGAAAAAAAAAAAAAAAAAAAAAATGCTCCTCACAATGGTACTAACGTATGCTGCAGAGGATGTTAGCATTACATGTGCAATGGTCGCAAATAAAAAAAAAAAAAAAAAAAAAAAATTGGACAAGAAAATAAAAGCTTCATAGTGATAAAAAAGATTATCCCTGTGGGTACCATATTCCATTTCGTGTTCCATTTTTTATGAATAAATTATATTTATGTTATTTTTAAAATTTTTCTTTTTTTTTTTTTTTTAATCATATCTGCTTAGTATGAAGCGCCGTTGGGCATGCTTTCCCTTTTTACCCCTATGATATACCTGCCTATCACCCCGCAAATATAGTAATAAAGAACAAATAAAAAAAAAAACAACGAACAAAAAGGGTAACCCCTTTTAAGAAAGAAGACTTTACAGAGAGGTTCTTTTGAAGAAATAAAAAGGAGTTTACTTACCAGTTAGGTGCATCACTTAGTAGACTATCCTCAGTACAAACATGTGAATAATTATATACTTGGACCTGTTGAAATACACAAAGAGGTGCACATGCTGAACATGCGATGAGTCACACATGTAACCCTGAATCATTGACAGCGGTCTTGCAATTGGTTTACAATGCACATGGCAGATGAAGAGGCATAAAAATAGGGTTGCCAAACGGTTGGCACTATTGGATACGCGGAAGGACCTAGAAAAAACGAAACGCTTGGGAAAGAAAAAACAAAAAAGTAGACCGCCCCTCCTTCTCTATGTTGACTTCGTAAGGAATCCTTCGCATATGTAATCCCTTCATTTAGTGCCATGTGAAAAGGTGGTACACCACACACGTTGTATCATATTTCGAAGTGCCATAAGGATGCTTATTTTTTTCCACCATCAACTTACCGGTCACTATTTAACTAATTGACAATGCCATTACCGTGTGGTTACGCAAGCCCCCCTTCCAGAATGTGTTCATTCTCTGTGCATTTTGTTTTGCCCAACAATTTATTGTTCCTACTTTTTTATTATTAAAAAGGTACATTAGGTAGTTACGTAAATTGTATGCGCAATATGTATGGTAGAATGTTTTTTCAAAACCGAGCAGCTTTCTTTTCAATACAGAGCACGTACGTCGCACAACATACAAGTTTTTAAAACCAGCTTGGCCATTTTTTTTTTTTTTTTTTTCTTTTTGCCTTCAATTTTCGCATAATTTTTCAGTCGCTTTTTTTTTTTTTTTTTTTTTTTTTTCCCCTAACGAATTTTCCATTTTATTCTTCCATTTTTACTTTTAATTTTTTTCATCTTTCCCATATTATTTTCCCCTTTGACTTTTCCGTTCATTTTTTCCAGTTCCCCTTTTTTTTCAACATTTACAAACTGTTCCAACGCAGTTAATAATTATAAGAAGTGCTTCGATTCCACGCCGCATGATATGAGAAGGAAAAGCAGATACAAGGGGAGAAAAAGGCAAGGACCCGTTTCCATGTGCTATATTATAGCAAAGTACTTACTCCTTCATATGGCTCATCGTTCTTGGTCCAAGTTGTACGAAGGTAAAAAAGAGGATGCTTCTGTTCTATGGTAACTCCTGCGCAAGAGGCATATGCTATGTTTTGTGTGCATCCTGCCAATAGCCACATCACATTCGCCTAACATTCCGTTCGCGTTTACTTTATGGCCCAGATAGAAAGGGGCACATATGCGCCTACAACAGGTACATATTGCGCACGTATACGTGTATATATGCATCTATGAAAAGTTTCCTCTGTATAAGGAGAAGCATTGCGAGGTAAGACCTCTTCCTGCATAGCTGCTGTGTACCATTTGGACAAAATGAAAATCAGCGATGTCCTCAGTGAATCTATATTAAACGAAAATGCGAAGCTGAAAAAAAGCGGAATGGGGTTGGGCAAAGGAAAGGTGGAAATGACCAGCAGCGAAAATGCTTTGGAAGAATTTGAAATGAAAAGTAAGATGAGGAAAGTGTCCTTGGGAATCCCCACGAAGGAATTGGATGTGAAGAATATCCTAAGGTTATTGAAAGAACCCATTTGCCTATTCGGAGAAGATAGCTATGATAAAAGAAAAAGACTAAAAAGTATACTAGTAACAAAATATGATAAATTTGTAAAAAAAAAAAATATCGAAAATGAGGAGGAAGTGGAAGAATTTAAAAATATCCTGAAAAGGTACTACATTGATTTTAGCAAATTGTATGATGTGAATTCACCAGAATATTTAAAAATAAACGAATTGGAAGAGAAGTTAGGAACGAAGCGATTAAAAGAGCAAAGTATTTCAGCTAAAGGGGTGACTGCAAAAAGTACCATCACGGAAAAATTTTACACGGAAAGTACGGAAGCACTTAAGATAGCTCGTCTAGACATAACCTTAAAAACGTTGCCAAGGATATTATTGCACAAAGAAATGATAAAAAAATTTCAAGAGAAATTTTCAAAAGATGAATATGAAAAATATATATCCTCGTATAGTGAACATATGAAGAGTGAGTTCGACTTGTTCATATCTCAACTGGGTGATGATAGACCTCTAACCATGGGGAAATTTTCTCCTGATAATAGCGTCTTTGCAGTCAGTAGTTATAATACGTACATTAACATTTTTAATTATCGGAATGATAATTACAATATCGTCAAGACACTTAAAAATGGGCATGAGGATAAAATAAATTGCATTGATTGGAACTACCCCAATAATTATTCCTACTATAGTACGCTCAGTTATAAGGATTTGAAGAAGACAGACCTTCTCTTGGCGTCTTGTTCATCTGATAAATCCTTCTGCCTTTGGAGACCCTTCACCGAAGAGGACCTGCTCCATGACTTAGATAACCATGGCGTTTCGTATAGGGACGCTAGCGAAAAGATGACCGAGGGGAGGAAGAAGAAAAACGGCGAACTCTCTGCCGACCAGTTGAGTGATAATGAAGAGGAGTATTTAAATGGTTACAGCGAAAAGGCAAAAAGTGAACAGCATAATGAGGAAAGAAAAAAAAAAAATCCCAATAACGACAATAAGAACGGTAAAAAACACCTACTCTGCAAAGTAAAGGCACACGATGATCGGATCAACAAAATATCCTTTCACCCATTGAACAGACATGTACTGACATGCTCAGAAGATGAAACTATAAAGTTCTTTGACATCGAAACGCAAGAAGAGCTCTTTTACCAAGAGGGTCACAACACCAATGTGTATTCAGCCACTTTTAACCCCTATGGAAATTTATACCTATCTGGAGATTTCAAGGGGGGGCTAATGCTATGGGACATAAGAACGGGGAAAAATATTGACAAAAAAAAAATGGTTCATAATAACTGTATCATGAACATCAATTTTAATCCCTTCATGCCAAATATGTTCTGTACCTGCTCAGCTGATAATACAATAAAGATATTCGACTTGAGAAATTTTACTGTTTCGTGTAACATCCTCGCACACAACAAAATAGTGACTGATGCAGTTTTCGAGCCAATCTATGGTAGGTACATAACGTCCAGTTCCTTTGACACCTTCATCAAAATATGGGATTCCGTGAATTTCTACTGCACCAAGATTTTGTATAATAATGATAACAAGGTGAGAAATGTTGATATTTCTCCGGATGGCAGTTTCATATCCTCTACGTCTTTTGACAGGACGTGGAAGTTGTACAAGAATACCGAATTCGCGGAGGAAAACATTCTTGCTAAATTTTTTTGATGTACCGTTGGGAGGGCCTTACGCGTGGTGGGGTTCTTATTGGGAGTTACCTTTCGATGCGGGGTATAACATGCACTCCAAATCTCCTATCGGGCAGTCTACAGTAGAACAAGAAACGCACATACGGTGTACACATAGTACGGAGCGAGGTGCACGCAGAAGGTAGGTGGTTTCGTGTGCTACCTTTGGCTTCCTCATTTAATTATCCATTTAATTATCCACTTAAATTATCCATTTAATTATGTATTTATTTAAATTTTTTTTTTTTTTTTTTTTTTTTTTTTTTTTTTTTTTTTTTGTTTCAAGAATGTGGCAAAATTCTTGGAAAAGTAACTTCTACTTTAGAGCGCATCCCGGTGCGAACACATTCGCCACCTACCTGCGCATGTTGTTTTGGTGTCCACAGTTACGCAGCGTTTACGTGAATGTGCCCAAGTGTGCTGAACGTAAAGTATGTCCCCGTGGACGCATCCTTCTTTCTCTCCTTTGCTTTGCTTTGCTTTTTTTTTTTTTTTTTTTTTTTTTTTTCGTTTCAACTCGTCATAAGGGTTTTACGTGTTTTTAAAAAATTCCCATAAATTTGGCCACTTTGATAGGGGGGGCATTCATCCCTTTACTTGTACCTTCTAGCGAAATTGACGGAGCGAAAAGGGTTCGACAAGCAATGCTCGTCCAAATTGGGTCGATTCCAAGGAGAGTGTTGCTCAATGGGGCTTTCTATCTTAACATTTACTGAAACGCCGCGCATCAAGTTTTAGCACTGCTCGTGCAGGGAGAAGGAGGAATCCTTTTTGGAAACGATTCTGATGTGCATATGTCAAGCTATGGGGCTTAGTAGTTGCCTGTTATTTAGGGACCAAAGGATCCGCTCCTTTACGACGCCTTTGATGTCGCCATCCTGTTGAAGGTATATTCCCCGAGGCCCCGATATACCGAAAGGAAGATCGGAGTTAAAATTTGTTCCACTCTTCTATAAGGTAATGGGACAGTACCTTTTCGCGAACAAAGTTGGTTCACCTGAAAAAGGTAGCGTCGTGAAAAAAAGTGCGACACTTGGGACTGGGGACACATCCAACGGGGTAAACACACGAGTACGATATGTTGATGTGGACCAATGGTTCGAATGGCTCAAATAAAAAATGAGCTTTAAAGAAAAATGAGGAACTACCTCTAACCTCCACACCGTAGTACGCATCAGAACTGAGCATAAAAATATGCACAGTTGTCCTCACCAGGCATTCAACATCCCCCCGTGGTGACATTTGCCCGTGCGGGAGCATTTGATGCGCCCCCACCTAGCTAGGCATACCACATTCACTTCTTCACCTTTGGGAGAACTTCCAAATGAATAATAAATTTTCTATTTTTGTTAATGGAATAATTTGTTGCCAGAAAGTAGTTTCACGTACGCACATTTTAGCCAACTCGCTTGATGGTAACACAATATGGATGTGCAAAAGTGGAGAGAGAGCTTTCGGTACTTATGGCGCAGTTACCAGGAAGAGGCAAAAGCAGAGGGAGAAATTCTACGAAGAAAAGTACAGACATAACCCTAACAACGTGCCCAAATATTCAAAGGTCAAGAAAGGCAGTAGGGGTGGGTGGATTTATAACCCACTCAAACAAGTGACGAAAAATAATGGCTCGAATTTTATGTATGAACAGAAAGTAGAGGAAGAAGTTAGTACAGAAGAAAGGGAGTGCATAAAACGTCTTATGCAAATGCGTAAAGAGGTTACCAAGGTGGGGGATATTCACTCTTACTGTGGTGGGAAAAATGACGAGGACAGACATCAGATGATCCCATCGAATGTGAACCTCTTCTCTATATGTGACAATTTTATCGATAAAAAGAAAGAAATAATTAACCAAATTGAGAATCCACAGTTTTTTGTCGATACTCATATAAAGAAGCTGACCAACGAGTACACCAATATAAACCATCTCCACGAAGGTTTCAATGAGAATGGCTATGCAAAGGCTCCAGGGTATTTGAAAGATGTCCGCAAGAAGAGGAGGAATGTCTCTGGTGGGGCTCTGTGGGGCAACTGCAAGGTTGTGGAAGATGAGGTGTGCGAAGATAGGGGGGGACCTACCAATCGGATGGAAGTACCCCAAGAGGAGAGGGCGATTGTGTACCCCCCTGAACGATACACATTCGGCGAAGCGTGTCAAAAAGGGGAATCCCGTAGAGAGAACCCCTTTCCGAAGGAGGAACTGGCAACGTATAGTCGCATCAGGCAAGGCAAGCAAAGTAATTTAATAGAAGGCGGAGATACAGAAGCTGTTAAAGAACTAGAACCTCGCCTAGAGAACAATATGACCCACTGCGGGAGTGACATAATTGAAGAAGGTGTACTCCAAAACCCCGAAGATGAGCAAATGTTAAAAACGCTTTACATCGAAGACATATTAAATTACGCAGATGAAGGAGAAGAGATCGATATAAGTTGCCTAGATGTATTTACCACGTTGAGTACAGCAGATAGGAATAGAAAACTGGGGTCTCTTTTTAGCAACAAGGGAGCTTCATTCATTCTTTATAATAACTGCATAATAGCATCCAAGTTTTCTGAGGGTACCTTGCAGGAATATTTCCACACAAGAAATGCTTGCAGTTTATTTGATAAATCATACCAACTAATAATAAGGTTTACTGGAAGAGATTCCATTTACATATGCAACCAGTTCCTATCTAGTGACCTAAACGACGTGAACATCAACGACGTTTGCTACACCTGTGTATTGGACAACAAAGCGTACATAATAGATACGGGTTATGTACTAAAGGGGGAGAACGAAGTCGTGCTGATTTCCTCTGGATACTATAAGAAGGGTCTTTATGAATTTTTAAGTGATTATATTTTATTTTGCAGAGACAGTGGAATGGATGTCCAAATACAAGTCGAGACAAACAAGAGGGTTCTGTCTCTACAGGGGCCACTAAGCAACCTGGTCCTCAACGATGTGCTAGACTATTTTAACTGTGAAAATGCAACTCATGAGAAAAGAGGGGTTAAGTTCCTAAAAAACGTTATAAAGGAGGACACAGAAAAATGCCAAAATAATGGTTTATACTTCCAAAGAGAAGGAAAAGAAAAGGACAATTTTATTAACATCCCTTACATGAGTTTTAAAAAATTGAACATGGTGAAAAATGCAAAGCAGGTGATAAATGTGAGGGAGGAAAATCCCCTCCATGATGAGATGAACAGGTATGAAATTCTCTGCATTCGATGTGGAGACACAGGAGAAGATGGATTCGAATTCGTTGTAGATAATAACATCAGTGATTACTACGTTGAATTATTCTTAAGCCATGTAAAGGTAAAATTAGCGGGAGCATATGCCTTAAATATGTTGAGAATGGAAGCAGGAATTCCCCTTTACGGTATTGACATTTTTAAAAACACAACTCCAATTACTGCATCTCTTGCTTGGACATTAAAATATAAAAAAATTAAAGAGAGAAATATTTTTGGGTATCAAAATTTGCTAAAGGAGTTCAGTGTCAAGTCTAAGTTTCTACGTATTGGAATAATATCTAAGGAGTTGATTTTTAAGACATGCAAAATATTATCCTATCCGTATAAGGAACCCATTGGTTATGTAACCTCCTGCACATGGAGTCCCGTTTATGAAGAGCGAATTGCTCAGGGGTATATCAAAAGGGAATTTGCCAAAAATAACGAAAAGGTTCTCATATCTATACCTACCGACATCCCGCAAGAATTTTCCAAGAAGAAAAAATATAAAATATTAAGGAGCAGATCGGCTCACAAGTTTGCGCTCGCCCAGGTGTGCGCCTTTCCGTTTGTAGAGCATAAGTATTAACCCGGGTTGCAAAGAAAAAGGAGAAAAATATGCCTTGGGAGGCACGCTTACAGGAGGGTGCATGTCGTACGAACCTTGATTCATGTGGAGGGTAACGCAACAGCAGAACCCCTCGAAGTAGGAACCCCACTATATATGTGCAAAACAAGCGTCTACAACGGAGAGGCGTCATACTTCTTTTACTTAATAAATTCATGTACACACATATCTGTGAACACAAGTGCCTGCATATTCATATGCACATATCATTGTACACCAAATTTAATAATGACGCCTCAAAAAAAAAACGATTAAGGGCGTTTTTTCTTTTCCCCTCCCCCCAACTGGGGTAAAGCGCAAGAATGCCTCAATTTTTTTACAGAAAAAAAAAAAAAAAAAAAAAAAAAAGGTGAGCAAGAAATGCTCATGGGCACATAAATATTTGATTTCCCCCCCCGATTTACTGTCCCCCCTGTGAGTGGCGTAATGGTCCGCGTGGTGCACGTTTTACATGTCGTGCTTCCTAACATGCAGCTTAACATTTTCTCCAGTTGATTCAAACTGGAGTAAAAACCCAAATGTGCGCCAACGCGGGAATTCGTGTTTTCACTTCCCATTTTTGTTGCTCGAAAAAAAAAAAAAAAATAATAAAAATACCGTTAACAATTTTACGGTTTTCAAACGACGAATGGGTGTGGTCCTGCCTATATGTTTCTTCTCCGCGACAAGTAAACTTCCAACGTTTAAAAAAACATGGAGTGTGGGGTAGAAGAAACTGTACATCGCATTGTGTACATAATCATAAGTAGACGTATGTGGCATGAACGCATAGTCATACATTATAACACATACCCGCAAAAGTGCGTATAAGTGAAGTACACATGTGTATACCCCTGCGCTAAACATCAAACGAAGAGTGCAATCGTGTGCTTCCGTACGGGCACTGCGTAGGAGAGCTCCGCATATAATTGCAGCTGCGTAGATTCCATGGGAAAGGCGAAAAAATATAAATAAATAAATAATGGAGGCAATAAAAAAAGAACAAATCCAGTCAATCGAATCATTACACACAAAAGGGCACTATCTTTTATATGGGGAAAACACAATTCGCAGATACAGGTACGGTGAGGGTGAAAAACATGCATGCGAATATATGTGCAGACGTGAAGGTGCATAAACGAGAGTGTACGAGAGAGTGTATAAAAGCCGCGTATATATATGGGCAAGTGAAATAAGGGAAATAGAAAATTGGTATATTCGGCCTAAGGGTTTACATGTGATTATGTAATCGCGACGGAGTAAAATAACTTTATATCCGCTTTGCAGCGCCCTACACTCAGCATAAGTGAAAGTTTTGAGCACTAATTTATACAAATGAAGCGTCATACGTGACTGGGGGAATCCATTTGGAGGTAAGGAGCGAACGAATTTTCTCCCTTTTGCGTTCCAACGCGCAAGGGGGAAGGGGAAGAAACAAAAGGAATTTTGTACAAGAGCCGAAGACCGGCCACTGGGGAGATGCTCACCGTGTACATATTATATGCAAATAAACAAACAAATATATACGTATACATATTATGTACACTCGTGCGCATTTATAGGACCTTGTCGTGCACGCTGAATGCGCACATATAGATGCGGAGCAGAGCCAACTTTGCTGGAAGGAGAAGAAAAAAAATAAAAAAATTGATGTCGCATAAAAAAGGGAACAGGCTGATTCTCGCATCGAGGGTAAATAACATGCGCCTCATTTCTGTTGCATGTGAAAATTTGCATGCTTATACTTACATGAGCGTGCGCATTTTACAAAGCCTACAACAAGGAGGTGAATAAAAAAAAAAGCCACGAATTGGTGTTTGGGCGAGAAGAAATTTTTTCAATTTTCTCATACGATCAATGGTTTCCCAAGGAATAGGCGCATGAACGGACGACACAGAACTAAGCGCGAGCGTCAACATGCATTTCGAGGGCGCATCTGTAGAGCCCAAATTGTTGCGTGTTTCATCGTTGTTTTGAAGGAGAATTTCGATGGCCCTTGAAGCATCATTCTCAGGTGCCATTCTTAATCTACATATCAAGAAACGTCCTGTTAATGGTCCCCTGCATTAGGCCTGTTTCCTAACCTCATCGCTAACTCACTTCGGAAGTTTTTTTTTTTTTTTTTTCCTTCCATGCGCCATAAAACATGGGGGAGGCACATTCAAAAAATACCCTGAAGTACGGTTGCCTGAGCGAGGAAGATGTAGAAAAAATACGGAAAAAATTTAACCTAAACAAGAAGGAAATAAACGAGCGGGTCAGAACCTTAGATTTTATATATGTGTATCCGCATATCTTAAGACCCTACATTGCCCTTGTACTTCCCTCCTTACATGAAGTGTTGAGAAGAACAAACAAGAAAAGTGAAAACAGTATGAATAATTATGGATTGAATTATGCCTTAAATATCCTTTTTAACAAAAACAATAAAAAAGTGAAAAATGAAATATCCCTGCAGGATATTATAAATATACTTTCCTATATTCGTACCATCAAAACCAGAGTTCTTGTGAGAATATTATTCAGAACCTTTTTGAAGTACACGATATCGAAGAGTAACAATCGGAGTGTAAATAGCAATAGCCATTCGAACAAATTGAAAAACATGGAAGAGAACGAAGAGGAAGATAATGAAAACGGCATGGAGAGGGTTTCCCTTAAGGAGGATGACAATAAGACTGAACAAATAGAAGACACACCCTCTTGCGCGTTGAAAAGTGGCAGGGCAAAACAACCTAGTGAAGGAATATGTACAAATGAGGATGTAACCCAAGAGGAAGAGGAGGTAGATCAAGATGTAGAGGTAGATTTCCATCAGGATGGTACCTCCTACTTGGGGAATAGTCCACCAAATGAGGAAAATGATGTCGATGCGGATAGGGATGATGAGGACAGCCCAGGGGAAGGAGACCTTGTAGGAAGAGACCGCAACTCTTTCGAGTTTGTCTTCTCAGACTCAAATGTAAACATAATAAATAAAAATAAAAAAAAAGAAAGAAATTACAAATTTATCAATGATAATATTTTTTTTCTCGACAAACATAAGCTGAAGAATCAGTACCCAAGAAACTACATGATGAAAGATTTGATATCCGTGGAGGAAGCTATGCACCATCTGTTCACCTACATTTATATTGAGCAATTGTACATACTATGCTCAAATAGCACTCTTTTTAAGCTATCAAGTAGGAACCCTTTGCAGGAAAATAAAAACAACTTCTTAAAACACTCGACAACCAGTGTCTACGATGATATAGGAGCGATGAAAAGGAAGAACAGTTGGGATATGGCCTATTTCTTTAACGAACTGTTTTATTCCCTCGAGGCAAATTTAGACTTCCGAAATATTATCACCGGATTTAGGCTTTTTGTAAACTCCATCGATAATAACAAGCACTCCATATATTCGCTAGCCATTGAATACATCAGCTCGACCTTCACAGTTTTAAGCGAAAACTATATCAACGCGACGTTTAAGCATTTTATGGACAACGAAAATATCTTCGTGGGAGAATCAAGTGAGAATAAGAGGGACGTGGCAAACGGGGAAAACGGAACAAATGATGACAAAAGAGAAGACGAATTTGAAAATTTGAACGACATGTGCATCAACAGCATAGAACTCATACACACTATATATACAAACATGAAGAAGAGCGAAATAAAAAAAAAAAAAGAACAAAATGAACAAGATGAAAAAAGAAGCAAACTGAATGAAGACAAGTATGCAAAGTCATCTTCCATAGTGGAAATACAAAAAGCAACAAACGACTGGAGAGGATTATTTTTAAATAAAACAAGTAAAATATTAACAGACGAAATTATTTTTACCTTGCGACAGTGCTCCCCATGTTTCATGAACAACGCATGGTTTAGACTCTATGCCTCATGGAAACAAGGCACAAGTTTCAATCGATTTATTAGCTCTCTTTTCTATTATGAGTCCCCAATTGTTATTGTAATTAAGACAAAGGATAATCAAATTTTGGGAGCTGTCTGTACTACTCCCTTGAAGGATTCTCACCTCTTCCAGGGTTCATCCAACGATTTCTTATTTTCAGCCCATCCTGTTTTTAGAATTATAAGGTCAAATCAGTTTGGCACAAATTATGTGTACCTAAATAGCAAAAACTCCTTCTATCCGAAGGGCCTAGGATTTGGAGGAAGAACCGAGTGCTTCCGATTATTTTTGAGTGATGAATTTAAAGAATCCTACTGTACGCAGTCCGATTACACATATAAAAGCGGGCACCTTTACTTCCCCCATTATCAGAAGGAGGGGTGTGTCGGTCGTAGCGATAATAATAAGGAGAGTAGTAATAAGAAGGCTACAACCCCCCATGGTATGAATTCTCGAAACGTTAGTAACACACGTTCGGCGTATGATAATGACGATGACGAAGACGATGATAATGCGGACAAATTCCTTTATAAACTGTCCATCAATGAGGTGGAAGCTTGGGGATGTGGTGATGTGAAGGCACTTGAACAACAGGCCATCATGCAACAGAAGGAGGAGGCGTCTAAGCAGGAGAGGTCAATTGATAAGTCCAAAATTGTACAGAACAGTTTCGACAAGGAGTTTCTGCTGCCAAAGGTTTTCGTTGGGGGGAAGTACGAAGAGCTGTCCCCAGATAAGTAACAAATAGCGATAGCGCCAGGGAAGGCATATCATCCAAGGGCGAAACACGCAAACAGGGAAAGAACCGTCACCTTGAGGGTGCACGCAGTTATCCGTGTTGAGGACGACTGTACATGGGATGGAAATGACCGTCATTTAGCTCTCCCTTTTTGTTGCCGCAAAAAATTGCGCACTTAATTGAAAACCTGTCCGAACTCCCCGCATTGATGATACGCTGCGGATGGCAAAATAAGGGGGGAGGGTATTGAACATTTATGCCTTGTAAGTGGAGTTTGCCTAGGCGGCGCTTCACGAACGGTGCAAACCCGTCGTAGAGGGAGCATACGGGATGAGCACAATCGTGTTCGTAACAAACTGTTTGGGTAAAAAAAATGATCCTCGTTTTATTTCCCATTCTATCACTCGTTCGTCCTTCTTATCTCTTTCCCTTTCCCCCCCCTTTTTTTTTTTTTTTTTTTTTTTTTTTTTGTTCTTTGTTTGGAGGCACGCTGCACGCACGCCACCACTGCCGTGTTGCCAATTCTAATTAGATTAGCACACCGAGTTGAGCGTAAAAGTATGTACACATTGGTGGAAGGAAAACCCTTCCACATAATTAGAAACCTGCTCATATTTGAGGTGCACTCCGCTGTTTATCCGTGCTCTTTAGCCCCACTCGCCTACTTTTTGCTTCTTTTTTTGTTTCATTTCATTCCGTGCACCATGCGCGTTGTACAGGCAAACATGCGTGTGTGCTTACCTGCTTGTGTGAATGTGCCTATGTCTATAATTTGGATATATACTTGTTCGTAAATGCGTACAGCATAATATAAATGGCGACCATTTTTTTTTTTTTCGAGTGGCTAAAATTGCCGCATGGAGTGATTATAGTGCCCTTGCTGGGCGGAGCGACATGAGACATCTCTTTGGAACATACTTTTGCGGCTAAGCGACGAATGGGAATAGGAAACCTCTTCGCACACATTGTGTTGCACCCCGGAAAAGTTGTTGACCCGCTAGGAAGTCTTCCAATTTTTTTTTTTTTTTTGGTTTCCCAATTTGGCTCTTCCCTGGGTTATCCAAGGTAACGTTGCACGATAAGGGTCCACAACGAAGAGGCAAGGCATCTGTCTGGGTGCTTAAATGGCGCAACCAAGTCGATATTTTGGTACAGACAAAAAAAGGGGCCCCCTCCCGCCTCGACCATAACGCATATAAAATGTCAAATAAGCATAAATGCACAAATGAAAAGACATTTCTGCGGATTTGTTTTACTCATTGCCCGTATATTCATCGTTTTATATGTTCACCAAGGGTGCACACCCGATTAGGACATTTCTTAAAAAATTTGTTCCAAGGGTGAGAACAAAACGATAGGGAAAATTTTCCTCACGTGAGTTGACCTATATCTGGCTAGTGGTTGGCTTTTCATTTTCTTCTTCTTCTTCTTATACTTATTCTTATTCTTATACTTTTTTTTTTTTTTTGTAATACTCTGCGTTTTACATTTGTACAAGTACAACGTAGGAAAAATTTACATTTGGTAATTTCTTTAATCAGGCACACAATGCGCGTATGGTGTAGTGTATGTCCAACGCCTGTCAGTTCCGCCATCCTTAGGTAGGCTTCGGGATCGGGAAAATTTGAGCGGGAAAAAAAATTGAAGTCAGCTGAGGCATAGGGCAAGTACCGTTCGAGTCAATTTAAATAAAAATTGAAATGAATGAAGGTAAAAAAAAAAAGGACAAAACTAAGCGTAATGCTTTAAAAAAAAAAAAAAATGTTAACATGGGAAGCAGCATAAAAAAGTATTGTCACGATATTACCAGATGGTTACATAGAGCAACTTTGAAAAAAGCAAAGGTGAAAAAATGAAATTGCCAATTTCCCGGGTACACTACTAGGAAGGAAAGTACCCGAGCCGAGTAGTGCGATTTTCTTTTGAGAGAATGAAAAAAAAAAAAAAAAAAAAAAAAAAAAAAAGCATAAACGGATAAAATAAAGTGTATTGATATTTAAGTGTTTGAGTGTTTATGAGCTTAGCCGTGTATACGCCATGTACACCTTCGCGCGAACGCGAAGCTTAGAGAAGATTAAAACTTATTGTAAATCTGTAAAAATTTGACTGCACCCTCACCCACGCTGTTTGCAATAGCGATGAGGAATTTTCCTCGGCTAAGTTTCAGCGCAGAGGAATTTACAGAGGCGAAGCGCTTATATAAACGCGTGAACGTCTGCACGAACACTGTGAATTGCTTAAATACATTGATTCTTCGTGGAACGTGAAGTTAAATTCGGCTGTGTTGTAACATAGTAGAAGCGGCATTCGCGTCGATCACAGCCCTCCAACCATAACCCTTTACCGTACATTACGTTCGGATGAGGGTAATATACCCATATTTATAAGGTTATCTAGGTGAAACCCCCCTCCCTAAACCCTGTTGAACACGGCACACTATGCTTAGGCATCACCACAGCAGTGTATATACGCATTAGTACCATTGTACAAGTGATAAGAAGCAAGCTATCTGTGACAGAGACGTGTGATATTACCCCCAAAAAGAATCCACGAAAAGGCAGGAACAGTGGCGAAACAGTGCGGAATAGTGTGTAAGAGTCTAACACGCATGTAGACCAGTTACACGTGGGTCACGTAGGAAGAAGGAGTTCCTCAAGAAATCCGGGGTGAAGCAAAATGAAGAGGACCCTGTTGCTTGCCCTAGGCATCCTATCCCTGCTGAACCAGGCAATCGTGGTAAAAGGCGCATCCGTTCTGGGCATAGATTTTGGAAATGAGTACATAAAAGTATCCATTGTGTCACCAGGAAAAGGTTTCAACATTTTATTGAACAACCAAAGTAAGCGAAAAATAACGAATGCAATATCTTTCAGTAGCAAAGTCAGAACCTTCGACGAGGAAGCCAAAATATACAGTGCAAAGCATCCACATCTAACCATCCAAAATGGGAACAACTATTTAGCCTACAATATATTCGATGCATTGAAAAATAAGGAAAATTTTAATGCGGAAAATTATGATGAGAGTAATGAAGATTTTTATGCAGATGTGAATAATTACGAATTTCATCAGGAAGGTGATGCCACTAGTAAATACTTTGATCACGATTATGTGGTAGATCACAAGAGAGGAACCATCAGCTTGAAACTGAAGAATGATATGGTTCTGTCTTCCGAAGAAATTACGGCAAATATATTGGGATACATAAAGAAGCTGGCGTACAATCATCTAAATGTGGATTACAAAACGAAGAGATCCGTAAATGTACATATAGGCTGTGTCATATCCATTCCGTGTAATTACCCACAAAGGAAGAAGGAGGCTCTCCTCAATGCAACAAAAATAGCAGGCCTGGAATTACTAGGGTTAGTCAATGGAGTCACCGCTGCTGCTATACACAATGTGCACGATCTGCCTTTGAATACGACCAAATTAACCATGTACTTGGATGTGGGAAGTAAAAATATCAATGTGGGAATAGGAACAATTAGCCATGTGGAGAAAGATAAAGTGAAAACTAGAAGCGTTAAAATGTATGCATGTGAAGTTATAGAAAACAAATCAGGAAATCAAATCGATGTACTACTAGCTGAGCACTTGAGGAAGAAATTTGAAGAAAAATATAATTTGTCCATTTATGACGATAGGAAAGCCATGCGGAAATTAGTCCTAGCAGCGAATAAAGCAAAATTGTTGCTCAGTGCTAAAAAATCTACAGATGTTTTTATAGAAAGCTTGTATAAGAATAAAAGTTTGAACGAAACAGTGACAAGACAAGAATTCGAGGACCTAATTGAAGAAGTGATCTTAAATTTTAAAGTTCCAATTAATAATGCCCTTAAGAGAGCTTCCTTCGAATTGAAAGATATTGAAGCTTTAGAATTGATTGGTGCTGCATGGAGAGTCCCCAAAGTACTAAATGAAATCACCGCCTTTTTTAATCCCCTAACTGTGGGTATGCACCTCAACAGTGATGAAGCAGTCACCATGGGAAGTCTGTATATTGCCGCCTACAACAGTGCAAATTTTCGTTTGAAAGATTTGAACTACACAGATATTTTGTCAAATGAATATCACATATTAGTTCGAAATGGTGAAGAGGACCAAACATCAGATGATCAAAAAAATCCGAAGGAAATTATTGCCTATAACTCCAGATACCCCCTTACAAAAAGCGTCATATTAAAATATAAGGAAAATGTAAAATTTTCCATTTTGGAAAATGGGAAGGTACTGAATGAATATTCTGTGAACCCTATTGATGAAGCGACGAAGAAGAAGTACGAAAAGTTTGACCATCCGAAGCTGAGCCTAGAATTTCAGCTGGATAAGTTTGGAATTTTGACACTAGAAAATGCATTCCTGATTTATGAGGAGAAGAAGGAGGTAGAAACTAGCGCAGAGAAGTCGGATGAGCAGGAGAAAAAGGAGGAGTCCAATGTGGAAACGAGTGAGGAGACACCTGGTGATGTTAACATCGATGCCACTGGGGAAGGGAAAGCCACCGACAAAGAAGCGACGAAAGAAGAGGCAACGGAAGCAGATGGAAAAAAAACCCAAGTGGTTAAACACTCAGTGAAGGTGACCTATCAGGTCAAAAACATTAAGCCGACCCCCTTGACGAACGAGGAAGTGAGCGCCAAGAAGGACATTTTAAAAAAAATGGACGAGCATGATATTAATATCTTCCTCAAATCGGAGAGAAAAAACAAACTCGAGTCCTTTATTTACGAGTCCAGAAGCAAAATGAAACAGGACATATTCAAACAGGTATGCAAAGAAGATACCCGCACCGAGTACCTAAACAAATTAGAGGAATATGAGGAATGGCTTTACACTGAAAATGACGAACCCCTAGAAAATGTTAGTAACAAAATAAGGGAGCTGGAAGATGTCTACTTTCCCATTAAGGAGAGAGCAGAGGAATTACAGGTAAGGGAAAAACTAATCAAAGACACGAACGCAAAAATTATGGAAATGCAACAGAAAGTGATAGAATATACAGCAGCCAAACCTTGGGCCGAGGAAACCATTAAAGTTGTGAGAGATTCATTGGAGAAAGCAGTAGAATGGTGGAAGGACGCACAGGAAGAACAAAAAAAATTAGATAATTATTCTCCACCATTTTTTAAAGCCAAAGAAGTAGAGATGAAATTTAAATCCATCCATTTGCTAATCAGAAGTTTGGAGAAAATTAAAAAGCCCGCCGAGAAAAAAGAGAAAAAAGAGAAAAAAGGAGACGAAAATGCTGCATCCAGCGCAAAGGATAAAAAAAACAATCCCAACGATGAACAACAGAGCAAGGATGAATCACAGAATGACAACTCAAATGAGAACAAGGGAGATTCGAACGAAGGGCCCGACCAAGAAGCTTCCGAAGCGAAGGATGGCGAACAGAAGGGCGAATCGGGTACAAGCACAAATGAGTCGTCATCTGATAATAATGGGTCCCAGGAGCAAAAGGACGAATTGTAAGGGGTTGGAGAAGCGGGTCGAGAATTCTCCCTAACCTTGTTCCCGTGTCCTTTTTTTTTGAGTGTCGATCGACAGTTTCACGAGCTGAGGAAATGGGAAAAAGAGAATTTCCAAAATTGGCTAATTCGAAAAATAGCCAATTATGTAACACTGTCGTGGCGGCCAAACATTGATCGGACGGTGCGCGATCATTTAGTGCATGGCTGCCTGCTACTGGACCCTGTCATAATTTACTACGCTACACTTTGTCCCATGTGTACATTCACGTCGCTATATTCGCAATGCCATTTTCGCTGTGTTTGCTCCCCATATGACGGTGCACTATGGCTCGCCTCTACGTTCATTGTGACATGCTACTCCCCGAAAAATTTAACTGTGGACATAATTTTCCTATTGCATGGATATTGCGAATGGATTCATTCTTTTATATTATCCCCCTAATTTGCTTATTTCCTCTCTTAGACCCCTTCATTCTTCATTAAATATTATTTATGCATATATATAAACTTTTATTTCTCCTTATTTCATAATCATTGTGTGTTAGCACATTGAAAACGGTAGATCCCTGTAATTTTTAAGGGAACGGAGGAACAACTACATACGATGATAAGCTATATTATTTCTATATTTCCTCTGTTGGTGCTCACTACTTCCCTTTTTCTTGCTTCGTGTAGTGTATAGGGCAGAATATAATGTGGTAGAATCGATCGTTGACCCTTCTGTGGAATCCTCTACAGTGGAAGCATAATCTGCTACTGTTGAATTTTCTGTATAATATTCGGTAGAAGAATCGTACTCCGTCCCAGTTCCTATATCCTCCGTTCTGTTGTCTAAGTTATGTGAGACAAACCTCCCTCTTCCTTCCCATCTATTGCTCCTTCCGCTGCGACCATTAGATGATTTACGTCTTGGGAAGGAAAAAAATAAAGAAATATACTAAATAAAAAAGAAATAAGATAGAATCGTACATAATATATGCGAGTTTTTCCAATTTATGACTTTGTATTCATAGGAGAAGTGCTTGTTATTGGTGTCCCATACACATACAACTGTGCGCCTTTGCACAATACTATATCCATATACAGACCAAGGGAATATATGTTTGTACACTATACTGCCTATAGAGCACATACGGTTGTACGTACCTTGTAGAAAAAAAAAGTAACTAAAACAGACGAAACTGTAAGTAATCCATAAGAAATATTATTGATGATATTCCCAGAAGAATTCGCCCCTTCTGATTCTGATGAACTTGTTTGGGCTTCAGAATCCCCATCAAGTTCAGCTGTGCTCCGTGGTTCTGGAATTATACTATATATCAACTGTGCCACATACCCAGGGCTGCGTTCATCACCATCATCCATTTCAATTTCTGCACAATCGGTCTGATTCTGAGTGCTTCCACAAAACGTCTTCACTTTTGTACAAGTTTCAGCAATTTTGCCTAAATAATTAGTACATCTGCTGCAGCTGACTCTTCCAGAACTCTTCTCCTCCTGCCACATATCCTTGGGAGATAAATTATAATCGGACAATTTTTTCATCAATTTGAACAATTTCTTCCCATTGTCAATTGGCACATCTTTACATTTACCTGCACTTAACATTGATCCTAATGATTGGTGTACTCCTTCCATAATACTATCAAATGATTCTTCATTCTTTAATTGTTTATATATTATGCTTCCGACAGTATAATATAAAAGATGACACGAATCTGTCGTATCGATATTCCAATCATATTTGTCAGATATGCAACACCACAAGGGTAAAATGTCATCTGCCAAATTTCCATCTCCGCTCAGTTCACCTAATTTACTCTTCAGGTCATCCTTGTACATATCCAGGGTCACCTGCATCTTACTGCAACGCAGTTTTCCGCTTCCCCCTTTACTTTCACTCATTTTTTCTGAAAATGCAATATCCTAAAATGGAAATCCATGAATATAATTCGAACAATATACATATATATACCTCCCTGCTGTTGACCGTTGCAGCATGAGTGGCATATATATATATATATCTATGTGCCCGTACAGTACATTTCGGTATTTATTTCCATTACTTCAATAAGAAGGAATAATCCTTCTATTGGTTATATCCTTATTGTTTTTATTTATAGGATATATCTATATATATATACATATATATACATATATATACATATATATACACATATATATATACATATATACATATACATATATATATACATATACATATATACATATATACATATACATACATATACATACATATACATATATATACATATATATACATATATGTACATATGTATATATACCTATATAATGAATTCTACATTAAAAGAAGGGTGCTTCATCCCCCCACGTAAATATCTATGTTCCTACAAAATACGCATCTATGATTATTTCTCCCCCCCTTACTACACTTACTTCGACCTCATACATTTATTAATTTAATAATTATGAAATTACCTCTTCCCTCCTATTTCCTTTAAACATTCTTCTATTCTTTTCTCTTCTGACATTCCTTAAATTCCTTAAAACAATATTTTTCCTAAAATTATTCAACATTTTCCTTAAATTCATCCTTTTCACATTAAAACATCAACTTCTTCACATTAAAAAAATGAATTTCTGTTCCTTAAAATCATAGTTCCTTCTTTTTCTATCCATTTCTAATAAAATTTCATCCTCCCGTTCTTATCAAACACTATTTCTTCCTCCTTCCATTCTTCCTTTTTTTCCGTTCCATCCCTTTCCTTCTTATTACATCCACAACTTTTATTTCTTATCTCATTTATATTTCCTTCATTCTTATTATTACGTCTTTTATTTGTCACTCTATGACGTTCTTCCTAATAATCTCATTAATACAACATCAATAACTTCCATTCATAAAGGAAATAATACATTACTTGTCAATCTTCCCTTTAACCTCATTTTAAATAATGTTCCATAAATTAATAGTCTACCCCTAATTTCCCAGAATTCAGGGTTTAGGGTTTAGGGTTTACGGTTTAGGGTTTAGGTTTTACGGTTTAGGGTTTACGGTTTCAGGGTTCAAGGTTTAGGGTTTCACGGCTTAGGGAATTTGGGGTTCAGGGTTTTGGGTTTAGGGTTTAGGGTTTAGGGTTCAGGTTTTAGGGTTTTGGGGTTTAGGGTTTAGGGTTTAGGGTTCAGGTTTTAGGGTTTTGGGGTTTAGGCTTTAGGGTTTAGGGATTAGTGTTTAGGATTGAGGGATTAGGGTTTAGGGTTCAGGGATTAGGGTTTAGCATTCAAGGATTATGGTTCAGGCTTCAGGGTTTAGGATTTTCAGGGTTTAGTTTTTAGGTTTAGGGTTCAGGGTTTAGGGTTTAGGGTTTAGGGTTCAGGGTCTAGGGTTTAGGGTTTAGGGTTTATGGATTTAGGGTTCAGGGTTTAGGGTTCAGGGTTTAGGGTTTAGGGTTCAGGGTTTAGGGTTCAGTGTTAAGGGTTCAGGGTTTAGGGTTTTAGGGTTTAGGTTTTAGGGTTTTAGGGTTTAGGGTTTAGGGTTCTATGTTTAGGGTTTAGGGTTCTATGTTTAGGGTTCAGGTTTTAGGGTTCTATGTTTAGGGTTTAGGGTTTAGGGTTTAGGGTTCAGTGTTTAGGGTTTAGGGGAGTTAAAAGTTAGATTCCGGGTCTAGGAATTAGGTTTTATGGGTATAGATATAAGTTTCCATTGTGTTAGAAGTCAGATTTCGGGGTTAGCTTTATTTACTATAAGGGGATGGATAGAAGGTAAAACTCCCCGCAGACAATGACCGGATACTACCCACCAAACCGGAGACGTCGTCCAACAGGAAACTACGTGAACCCGACAAAGGAAAACGGATTGCCGCCGTGAAACCGGACGAGGGGAACCTGGAGCTACATTAACTGGGCGTCAGGGGCAAATCGGATACTACACCAACCGCATGGCAGAACTTGATAACCAAAAAAAAAAAAAAAAAAAAAAAAAGGAAAAACAAAATTGAACATATTTCCAAAATTCTCCCTGCTTTTCTTTCATAAATTTATAAAAAAATTATTTTAAAAATTGGGTACAATAATTATTATTACAATTCTAATTTAACAACTGAGTATTTTAACAAATAATTACATGAAGCATACAAATATGCACAAAGGGTAAACATGGTGAAGTGGGGTATGTTTTTGGTCTTGGGGTTAGAAAAAATCAACAGTACAAGGAAAAAAAAAAAAAAAAAAAAAATCGCCATCATAGCTTGCCATGAAATAAGCTCATGAACAAGTGCGACTTCACGTTTTAACCCTTCAATCATGAACATAAAAAAGTAGTGCCTTCCGTGGACTACGATTCCTTATATCAGCTACTTCCATGGAGGCAAGGTTATCCGCATATAAATTGTCAATTTGTTACACCACGGGCTCCTCTTTCCGGTAGATATTATCCCCATTCAGAGTCTTATGATTATCTAAAATGAGAAAAAAAGGAGGAGATATTCAAATGAGGGCACATTCACCGCTTGGCAATGTGCATAAATCGGCAATATACGCAGATGTGCTGCACATCCTATTTCGTTCACGTAGAGATAAGATGATGGCACCCATGGGGAAGAGTAACTTCCCAGTTCTCCCGTTTTTTTTATTTTTCCTTATTACTGATAATGCTTAGGGTTACATTGGGGTGCCCTGGAATTCCACTGGTATTGTACGCATGAAAATAAATTCCACCATTTGGTATGAAACCGGCCGCATGGATGTTAGAAAAATCTGCTCTATGTGATTCGACAATGTCTGCTTCCTTAACATGACTGTTATCCATGGCAATATGAAGAAAACCTAAATGACCCTTGGAGACGTTATTAACCGAAATGATATCCTTCTTGTAAGGAGTATTATTGCAATAGGTTAGCTTCCCCTCATCACAGCTTGTGCTACTTTCAAGGGCAATCTTCGATCCTACTTTGTTTACGCTTCGCCTATTTTGGAACCTTTCGCCGTCGTCCTGACATTTGTCATTTCTGTTATTCAGTCTTTTCCCATTTTTTACCTTCCTGATGTTATTATCGCCCGATCTGTCATTCTGATTTTTGTTTATTTCATTAGTCACTTTCTTGTCATTCTTCCTAATCCTGGGGTTGATCTTCTTATGCATCTGGGAGCGATAACACGAGTGTGTCTCTTGTGTATACTCGTGCGTATCGTTCACACTCTTTCCGCCGCTCCCCCTGTTGCAGTGGATATTGCTTCCACTGTTGATATATCTATTTTTCTTTGAAAATAAATCCTTTCTTGTCTTGGAAAGGGTACATCCATTTTGGTCCACAACGTTCCTGCCCTGTGAGTATCCGTCCAGTTGGCTTGTTTGCATTGCTTGAACCATGTCGCCCAATGCGTAGTTGCACCCTCCGCAGAAATCTTCCTTCCCCCCGCCGCTTCGAACCACATCCTCACTGTAAGGTTCCTTCAAATGGAATTTATAATCACCTGTGATGTTATTATTTTCATAACGAAACTGAATTCCGACATTGCTGCTATTATCATCGGTTGGCCTTTGTTCTCCATTCCCAGCCTTCAGGCATCCATTAATGTATGTCCCATAGTTCCGACTAGCCTCAACTATGCAGTCAGTTCGTTCTTCGCCCTTATCGTCCTTATGAATCCTATTCTGTTGGTTCTTGTTGCCAGTATAATTACTTCCACTACAGACGCCCTTAACACTGTTCCCGGTGTTCATAAAAAAGACACCCGAGCCCGTCACGTACTTGTTATTGAACGCAACAGGTATGTTAAAGTAAGTCGGACATGCACCCATGCTACAGTTATTTAAAAGAAAATCTGCCTTAACATTTCCACTTCGCATGACCGTACCCTGAGTATGATAGCTAAATTTGTTACTTCCGCAGTTGACTCTGCTCAAATGGTTAGGGGAGGTGTTCCCATGGACACTAAATTTTTCATTAAAGTGGGCAACGTTGTAAACTCCGTACATGCCGTTGTAGTAGTCCAGGCGATGGGGGTATTGTTTCAGGTGCAACGTGTCTCCGATACCGCTGTTCCCAACGAGGGTGTCTGCCTCGGCGTTTCCATTGTTACCCCCCCCGCTGCTGCTTTGATCGTTGCCGGAATTTCCCACATGGCACCCCCTGTTGTAACTTCCCTTGACACAGCCAAACTTGTAATCCTCCTCGTTCCCGTCGTAAAACACTTCGTTATAAGGGGATTCCTCATTGTAGGGCTCCTTTCTGCAGTAGTAATTATTCCTCCCCCTGCCGGGAGAAGGGGAATCCAAAGTTGTGGTTAGTGACAGTTGCCCACATATTCTATGTTCCGAAATTCCCCGTGGAGATGAGCTATTCTCCAAAAAATCACTTTCTGCATATTTCGACAAACTGCATTTTTCATTATAGTAAGTAGCTTCCGCATGGGCCCTTGCCCCATCTACACATCCACTATTATATGGGTTCATGCAATAATTATTCTTGTTACTGTAGTCTATATACTGCTGTCGTATGGTCTCCACATGGCTGTTATTTACAGACCTTCTTAATTTTTTATTATGTGTATTTTTTCTTTTTAAATTACTTAGGATAACACTTTTTCTCTGCAAATTTCCTTTTTTCATTTTGTTCTTCAGAGAAAATTCTTTTCCTTCCGATGTGATCGTTGAATCATTGCTGCCGCTGTGCATTGGGGGTTGTGTCTTCAGGGCGTCTACTCCGTTCTGCATTACACCACTACTATCATTAGCGCGGCGACTACTTTTGTTTAATTTATCTTCATTCACAATGCTATTCAGTCGATTGTCACCCAAGTCATGAACAAAAAAAGAATTTTTTCCAACAAATTCAGGTAGCAGGTCACTTTCAAAATTTACAGAGCAATTGTTCAAGTTGATAAGGCTTGGAAAAACGTTTACACAGGAATTATAAATAGAACCATTATTTGGTTTGTTTACTTCGTTTAAAAAATTATGGGGTGTACGTGCACCACTACTACAACTGCTACTACTACTACTATTACCTGCTTCTTTGCCATTACTTTGGATGGGTACGCTGTTAAGATATTTTCTACTTTCTATATAAGCTTCCCCCACATATGCGTTGTTATGGTTCACTCTTCCGTCCGAACCGTTATACATGACGTTGACAACATTGCAATCGTTCTTACCCTTGATGGGGTAGACCGATTGGACAAAGGAGCATACCTTAGAATCCTCATTATGGTAGCCGTTATTCATTACTGCATCTTGATTCTTTTCCAAACGCGTGCTGGAGTTTGATTTGAGCATATCATTAACAGTTCCGCTGTTTATGTGGTAGTCCACCTGCTGAGGGGTCTTCGACTCGTTGTGAAAAAAGTAGTTATCTTCGATACATACTTCTGTACATTTCCCCATGTTGCTTCGACACGGGTAGCTCCTGCTCTGGTAACTACCACCATTGTCGCTAGCACTATGGAAGAAACTTACGTTGTCGAACTTACTCGTCACCACTGGTACGGTACCTTTGCAATTGTCGTATACATTCTCACAGTTCCTGTTTATGTAGACTCCCTGCACAGGCATGTTTACACAATAAGTTCCGACTTCATTTTTGTTGGCTCTGACTCGGTCGCCACGGATATCCCCCATACGTTCTTCATTTTCTACAATTTGATTATAACTGGTACTATTGCACATTTCGATGTTCCGCGTGGGGGTGCTAGTTTCAATCCCGTTGGAGATATTTCCATGGTAGTTAACATTTCCGCCTTGATTGGAATCATTGTTGTCAGCGATGCTATCGTTACTGCTCTGATTGCTATTTTTTCTTCCATGTTCATTTCCCCTTCCGTCATTTCCGTTGCTGTTTCCACCGGTGGATCCCCCTCCACTGGTGCCACCACTGTTCCCACCGCTACTTCCAGTGTTGTTCGTACCGCTTCCGTTTTCGTCATCGTCATCATCATCCTCTTGATTATGTACGCTCATGTCATCACCCTCATCATCGTTACTGTTGTCACCGTTGTCGTCATCATCAACAACATCATCATCATCGTTGTTATTATTACCGTTGTCGTGGCCGTTATTATTTGCGTCGTTCTCGTCCCCGTCGCTCTGGACCCTATGCCCTACGCTGCAGGCTCTCTCCTCGTCATTGCCAGGGTTCATCGGGTGGTTATTCTGTGCCCCCATTTCGGATGCAAGTTGGAGGCCCATGTGAACATCCATCTGCAAGTCCATTTGTACACCCATCTGTAGACCCATTGGTATGCCCATCTGCACTCCCATGTGCTCACCAATCATTCCACCATTGTTATTGCTCTCACCCCCGTGAAGATTGCTCTCTTCTATATTGATGTTATTCCCTCCGGCACAGTCCATCTGAGTGACATTTTGCTGATTGCCATTCCTGTTGTCAACCAAATTGTAGCAGTTTCTTATGCCGAAAATTCTATACTCATTTTGATAATTCAGTAGGGACATTAAGTTGTCAACACGATAGGAGGAATAGGAATTCTGTATGGAGTTGGTAGAGTTGGTGAGGTCTACATAATGGTTGGTCTCAATGTTATTTCTGTTAGCTTCTTCCAAATTAGGATTACTAATTTGCGGGGTGTTAACATTATTCTTATCATTCGCTGGAGGTAATTCGTTAGTTTCTATTACTTCCTTGTTTTCAATAATATCTATCGTTCCACTTTTGTAGGGAATTTCTTCATCGACTCGAAAATTGACAACGCTTCGCCCTACTTGAAGTGACATGGTATCTTTGGGACATATTTCCCTTGCTTTCCTCAATGCAACTAGCGTTCCAAATTTAGAGTTGTGATCCTCCAATTTGAATAATCCTTTTTCATATTTAATAGTAGCGTGGTATCTTGAAATGGAGACGTCTGGAATTCTTACATCTGATTCATGTCCCCTTCCTAATTTCAGATATTTCTTATCTGCAAAACTGATTAGGTGTACTCCTTTGCTTGTTTGTCCTATAATATTGTCCAGCACAATTAATGGAGTCTTTAAATTCGGAATTTTGACTAGTTGTACTAGTTCATCATTTTGTTTGATACTTTTTGGATATTTTGTTTTACACAATTCACAGCATATATCTTTGATAAAAACTGAGCCGGAAAATAATTGATCATTCAGGTTTAATCTTCCATTTATCCATTTTCTTAAACACATGAGGTGTGCATACTTTATGGAACCTTTGCAATCACATGGGCATATCAGAGGGTCATTTTCTTGGTTCCCTTCTATTAAACAAATTCTACATTGGATATTTGAGGAGTCTAAAATTGATTCACATTTCTTAGAGGGAGAATCGTCTAATTTTAGCGAGTTTAATGTATCCACGGAATCAATAAATTGCCTTACTTTTAATCTGAATCTTCCTAATTTTATTATGTCATTTTCGTGTAATGCGTATGATTTGTCAGGTAAGTCCTTCACAATGATCCACAGCTTCTTCACATTGTACTGGTTGTTTAGCGAGTGTTCTGCGGGCGTTATAACGTATTTGTCCGTACCTTTTTATTTAGGGGGAAAAAAAAAAAAAAAAAAAATTAATATCGTCATGGTCAGTCAAGAAAAGGATCTGCAGAGAGCATCAACCCTTTTCGTGCACGGGAAACGTAAACACATACAACATATAAATATGGAAATGCACAAATTGTCCTGTAGACCTATTCTTACCTTCCTCTGGCCGCACCGACAACAGATAATCCTGCGCCGTGTTGGGCAAACAGTGGGGATTATCAGCTACACATGATACTTGCGCCTTCGAACGAAAAAGTTTAATTGGAGTTGAAATTAAAAAACTTTTTTTGTTAACTTGCTGCGCTTCATAATCAAACAGATCATGGCTATCTCTCGTCCAAGTTTTGGTTTCAACTCTTAACCTGCGGGGGAAGAAAAAAATAAAAATAATAACATAAGCCAAATTATGTAATTTTTTCGTGCAGGTGAGAAAAACACTGTTATAGAGGTTGCAGGAGGAAATAATCATGTAAAAGTGGTGTATCCTCAATTAAAAACACAACTATTGCTTAACTACGTCACGATGTACGCATATTATTTAATTAGTACATCACTCTAATTGCCTTTTTTTTTTTTTTTTTTCTCGCTCTACAAGGTGAAGTACACAATAGAAAGATAAAAAAAAAATTCTCCATTTGCACACAAAATGTGCAAACAAGCGGCTGTACAAAAGAGCATAAAAAAAATATGCGCAACGAAATGAGGCGGTGTAACACACGCCAGAGAACATTTTGCGAAGAAACACATTCACAGCGGACAACCTCCTGTAACGCTCATGCCAACGCCGCCATACACTTTGTATCAGCAAACGCGTGTGCAAAAATGCTCTCTACATGTAAGTATTACATTTTTCCTTATGTGTTAATGAATAATTTTGAAATATTTAGGAGGCCACAAAAAAAAAAAAAAAAAATTTCCTAGGGATCCATATATATAAACTGGCTATTCAGAAATTGGAATTTTTTTCTTTTTCCCTTTTTTCGATTATACTGGAATGGAAATTGCAAATTCTGGAAATTTGCAAAACTTTCATTCGTCAATTTAGTTATAAATTATTTCTGCAAATTATCAACAAGGTGTTTGTTCTTTTCTTTGAGGGGGCTTCAACTTATTTTTATTATATTTTTTTTTTCACAATTTTTGTGTTATTTCCCGACTCTGTGATTTCGTTATGCGCTAAGAATAATGAAAAAATATATATATATATATGGCTGTATTATCGACTGTACGTTTGGCCTATATACGTGTGGACGTGTGGGAGAAGCCTGGAAACTGAGGACTGCCTTTGCATGCGGTGAAATTGCAGGGGAAGGAACAAAAAGTTTAACTGCTAGAGGAACTGCTAATATTTTATGGAAATATGCATAGACGATTATTTTTTTGCTACCCCTGTTTGTGTACGAATTTATCATTTAAAAAAATGGGTGGGGCTAATTATCATGCGAAAATCATACTTAGACGTATAGTCATATAAACAAAAAAAAAAAAAAAAAAAAAAAAACGAACTCAATGAATGAGGAAAGGTGAACAAAAAATAAAGATAAAATTGTGTATTTCTACAAATTTTTGTGTACATGGAATTGGGAGATGCATTCAACATATATCCTTTGAAACAAAATTTACTCGAAATGGAAAAGTACATGGAAATATACAAACTGTGTTATCCTTTGAGAAAATGGTTAAGGGGAAAAAATATAAGGAAATAACCAAATGGAAAAATAAGAAAAAAAAAAATACATAAACGTGGACGCAAACTTGTACTTAGCGTAAGAGCAAACGTGTGTACTTAAGCTTAAGCGCATAATTAGGCATCAAATACGAAAAAGAAAAAACTACGAAATCAGCAATTTGCGAAACATTCCTGTGAAAATATTCGTTTTTACAGTAAACATGTGTACTTCTGTGAACGGAAAGTTTATCTTTTCCAATTTTCATACACAGCATTCACTATATTTCTATTTTATGTATCACAAAATAATATTTTGTCATAATCATTGACGATTCTCCAAATATGCTTGCTATTTTCGTAACGTAACGTTATGTATTATTTAAAGAAAAATTTGCACATACATGTATGGATTGGCAAGTGTATTAGTATACGAGTAGTTACGCATCGGTTACGCGTTACCGTGCATGTTAGTATGTTCCACATCGCCGCACGTTAACCTAACCAAAAAGTGACAAAAAAAAAAAAAAAATAATAATAATAAAGGGCAAATTGCGTAACTGTACACGAGAAAAAATGGGGAAAACAAGGCTATAATGGAACATTCTTAAATTGGAAAAAGGGAGCAAAAAAAAAAAAAGGGGGAACAAATGGTGTAAGACGCACCTCTTGATAAAACAAGGAAAAAAGTGCAAAAAAATGGAAAAAAGGGAAAAAGAAGGAAGAAGGGTCACCCAAGGAAAAACATGTTATATGTCCCGATGTACACGGACATACGCGCTCTTATACGTATGGGCATACGCACCTTGTCAAGGATATTTGCGCACGCACGTGTGCTTGTACGTAGGCTTACTTTATACACCCTCGTGCATGTTACGCATGTTCACGCAAAATCACGCACGTTTTCACGTGTTTACACCTGTTCGTACGCGTATATGCTAATGAGCAAGCACTCCTCTGTAGGCATACGTGCGCGGCAGTTGCCAATTGTATGAATGGAAAAAAAGGATAAACAAATAGGAAAAATATAGGAAAACAATAGGGAAACCGGCGCCAAACAAACGACTCATGAAAATGCTAACAAGGGAGCAAAAGCAGACAAAAAAAAAATTATGCGCGCACGCAAGCTACGAAATTAGCATTGACATGAAGGCGAATTAAGCACAGTTGCATGCTGCTATGTTAAGCGGCACCAGAAGAGCAGTGACCTACTACACTGTATATATTACTAAAAAAAAAAAAACAAAAAAAAAAAACATAAGTTTCTACATAAATCAGCGTGAAAAGCAATGTCACTTGGCATTATAGCGACATGCAGATTGCTGAACATTTCGACAAATTATTTATTTTACGTAGTATTTACACAATTTATTAGTTGCTACTCATTTATTGTTAAAGCAAATGCGAACGTGAAGATGGACGTATAATTACACAAATAAACACGGCGGTAGTTATTTACAAAATTGGCACAGAAAAAAAAGAATATACAACTGAGCAGAAGAAATTAGCTAAATGAGTTACATTTTTTTTTTTTTTTTTTTTTCCTTTTAATTCCTCTTCAATGTAAGATGATTGTTGCGTTGTTTTCTTTAAATATACAAATGCAGGTTGATGTATTCATATGTTTCAAAAGGTGCGGCGTGAAACTGCAACTAATAACAAATGGGTGCACATGTTAACAGGGACATTGCACGGGTGTGTTCATGTGGAAGATGAGTGTGGATGTGTTGACACATGCCTTTGCAAATGCGTTAGCAAGTACGTTTGCACATATGCATTTCTGCAGCACCCAATAGGCAAATATCGCGCGAGTGTGTACACGCAAATATATTTATGCGCTCATATAAACATATATGTATACAGATATATATACACACATATATATGTATATGTTTACACTTACACATTCACTGGCTATACACTTCTGTGTACACATCGGCGGGCAAATGGGTGTTTGCTTCTTTCCTGTGCGAATGTTAATATCAGTTCTTATCTAACAGTTTAGGTTTTTATGTTTATTTATTATTTTTTTTTTTTTTTTTTCTTTTTTTCTTTTTACTTCGTTTCATTGGGTTTAACTATTTTTTTAATTTTTTTTTTTTTTCTACCATTGTAATGATTGAAATTTTTTTTTTTTTTTTTTGTTTTCGCAACTTTAATTATTTCTTTTGTTTATTCCATCTTTTATGCACGCACTTGTGCAAATTTGCAAAATTCCGTTGTTGCAATTACTCTCTGGGCGCAGTTCAAACGAAGGGGAGATATGTGTGTAACAAAATTGCAAAGTAAAAAGGAAAAAAAAAAAAAAAAAAAAAAAAAAACTGATCATTTTTTTCTAAATCAATTCAATTCGTGGAACACCTATATGCACTTTGTAGAAAGTGAATATACAACTGCAAACAATGGAAAATGCATGAGTTAAAATTACACACATGTTCTCCCAACGGTTGACGCACGTTTTTTTCTTTTGCAAAAATGAACACTTTGTTCAAACGTTGACGTGCATATATATACATTTTTTTTTTTTAAATTAACAGATTATGCAGGTGCATAAGTCTTACATTGGAAAAATTAAAAAAAGTTGTTGGAATAAATTAACCACATTTTTGTAGAAATTATGAGCAGAGTTAATGTTATTTTCGCTTCTCCAGTCACAGTTCTGCTAGACGCCAATTTTTTCCCCCCCCCAATTTTCTACACTGCAAAATGTTTTAGCACAATGTGTTATTTGCACAGCCATTTATTTTTCTCGCCCATTCGTTGTAGAAATATGCGCCCATGCGCTGGAAGTGGAAGAAGTAAAAACGCGAATATTCCGCGTTCGTAACCATTGCAATAGGGAGGAAAATGCGTTGCCGATGTCAGGAAAGTGCTAGCAACACGTGGCAACGGTCTGCTGAGCCATTGCAACAGTGTCCATTTTCGTTGCTGTAAAAATTGTAATTCAATACATTTATCAAGTTTCTCTGTTTCAAAAGAAAACAACAACAAAAAAGAATAAAATTAAAAAAATTGAATGACAGGAAAAAGGTGTAAGAGATTCAAAGAAAAATATTTCTATGCATCATTTTTCCACTGGTATTAAACCCGCACAAATGGGGGTATTTTATATTTAGTCCATTTGACCCACGTTCCTCCATTCGCTTTGCAGCCATTTCTTTTTATGCGATATTAGCCAATTTCATGAATGAAAAAAAAAAAAAATAAGTTCATAGCTACATTCTGCCCTTTGCAACTTCTTGCCTGTGCGCGTCTACTTTGTTGTACATTTACTCCTTTTTGGATAATTTTATCAATTTGTTCTCATAAAAGAGAAAATTTTCGTTGACAGAAGTTTCAACAGAATAGTGCATTTTTTTTTTTTTTTTTTTTTTTTTTTTTTTTTTTACTTCCTTTTAATGCTGCAGATAACAGAACGAATGAGAGAATTGGAAAAATGCTCGTCGTGTGGAAACAATGAAAATCCTACAACTTCATCTATTTGGAGTTCCAAAATGTTGGCAAAATATAGGTTGCCCTTTCCCCCGTTTGATGCTTTTCCATTATTGTGTAGTGAGCTGCTAACCGATCACTTTCTCGAGTTATTTCTTTTCATTAAATTTTCTCAAAATGGGGCATTTTGTGAAAGTGAAAAATGTTAACATTACTGTTGCGTTTGTCGCTCCTATTCGCAGTTAAAGGTGACCCCCCTTGTTCTATTCTTAACATAAATATACATTTGTATGTGTTCCTTCTAGGAGAGTGCAGCGTTTGACTTAAAATGCTAAGACGGAAATCGGGGTTGATGGGAATAGCTGAACTGGGAAGTTGCCATAAATGCGTGCACACCTACACGAATATGTGTGCATATATATGTGGAACGCTGTGCCCCCCCCTTACAAGATAAGTGCTGAACGGTTAGTAACCCCCACCTCGCCATACATGGAATCGTTTTACACTTACTACCAGATCGGTAACAAGAAACATCGTTGCACCTGTTTTGGTTTTTCTCCATTTTCAGAAATGACTTTTCGCGTTGGTTTTAATTTCTTTTTAACTAACTGTGTTGATGTGTTCTTGCAAGTACCATAATTAGCACTGATTGTTGTAGTTGACGTGGTTGATAGATCATCGCAAAGTGCACCTGCCCATATGCAATGTACAAGTGCTTGCACATTTATTTTATTTATTTATTTCTTTTTTTTTTTTTTTTTTGCACTTCTCTGCTGTTGTTAGTACGTGGGAAAATTCGCCAAGTGTGCAAAAGAGGGGGGGAAAATCCCTTAATTTGCAGCTACTCCATGCATTGGCGTAATGGTAAACAGGAGAGCACCAATTTTTAACTTCCTCACCATTCTGTTAAAATGGGTAATATGAAATATATGTGCTCTTCTTCTTTTTTTTTTTTTTTTTTTTTTTTTTTACTCTATTTAATGGTTGTACTAAGCGAAGGAACGGTGTAAAGGCTTCTGAACTGATTTCTACGGATCTGAATTAATCTGACTTGTGGGTCTTCCTACTTTAAAAAAAATTAGGAAAAAATGAAAGGGAAAGCATCTTAAAATAAGGTGTGCAAAGCGAAGATTTAAGCCATAAACAGGTGTGCTCTTTGATCTTGTCCTCTATTTCAGTTGGATCGAACTTCTATATAATGAAGGCGAAACGTACATTTTTCCATAGAGTTAAATACATTTCCCCAAGAAAAAAAAAAATGTAAAGCGGCCATTCGATATATGGTACATTTATACTTAATATCTGGGAGATAGTAACACGTGGATGAACAAATCAACCACTCGGATGGGGCAATCTTCTATGAACTTCTTCTTTCGCATAAGTACGATGGGTTTGACAAATTGGTGTAGAGCCATAAAAGTGTAATGTAGAACTTCACCCTCATGCCTTTTTCGAAGACGAAATTTTAAATAAATTTTTTTTTTCCTCTTTACTAAAGGTCTGAATAATTTATGACAAGGAAAAAAGTCTAATAATTAATAATGTACAAAGATGAGTATGTGTCCGGATATGCTCTGTAGAACATATCCTATACAAGTTCAGGGTAAAAAGAAAATGGTGTGGTAATAATTGATAGGATTTTACCATCCACCAGGTTTATTCCCCCCAAAAATGGACAAACATATGGGGTATATTTAAACATGGGTGAATAAACACACCCGTGCGGAATATGCGGGATAATAAATTAAAAAAAAAACTTACAAATGATGGAAGTTACGAAAGAGAAGTTAACTTCCCCTCCTTCTCGATAAATGATTAACATATCATTTCAGCGCACTGATAAAAGTACTGAGATGACTTGGCCTCAAAATTAACTACTGCGACTCAAAATCAAGGTGCGCACAATCATTTGGCCATAATCATCTTTGTCACATCTCCCCTCGGGTGAAGTGCACATTTGGCATACAATGCTGTGGTTGAAGTATTTACCACATATGGAAAAGTATAGGCTACGCGCGTGTAATGTCGATTTGTGTGAGTCTGCGTCTTTTCAGGTTAAATTGAATCAATTCTATTCGAAATGGATAAACGAAGAAGTGTCCTATATGGTTCAAAATTTTCTGGAATAAATTCCGAGTCCATCCAAGGAGTACCATCACCCTCCTGCTGGACTTCACCTTCTAGTGCTAATTATTCGCTCTGTTAGGGCGCAAAGGGGCATCTTCTGTGTATGCCCATGTGAAAATGGATTATAAAATGGTTGAATTTGCGGGGTCCCTCTAAACCTGCTACACTGTTCATATGGAATTATTCTCGAATGATCGTGGTGTTAGAATGTTAGGGGGAAATCCAAATATTTATGATATCACAAAAATTTAGCTAGCGCACTGAATGCGTGGCTTCAAATAAAATCAAGTTCATCTAATGGGAGTGGTGATGAATCTACATACTAATTTCCTTTTAATTGTTAAAAAAATGTTGTTACGAAGTTCGGCAGATAAAATGGTACGGACTGCTTGTGATAATTCCATCTCGTTCCCTTTTACAAAAAAAAAAAAAAAAAGAAAAAAAAAGGTATCACTTATAATGATGGAAAATTGTTTACAATTTTATTCATCCAACATGTCTCTACAACGGAATCATTGGTAAGCATTATAATCATTGGCCTGATAATAATTTCCAACATCATTCAAGGAATTCATGTTCCCCATGCTTTCAGAACTATTCTGATTTTCGCTCATAAGGACGGTATTAAAATTATCAGTTTGGTCTGGAATGTAATAATTTGTGCAATCATGTTGGTTATATATATGGACTTCATTATTTTGCGCTGTCTTATCTGGGGAGAAATAATTCCCATCATCTTGGTTCAAAATATCAGGGGGATAAACGGTGGGGTATGGACTGATATTCCTCACAGCATTCTCACTCATGTTCATTTTCACGTTCGGAATGATAGGATCAAGAGGTGTGTCCAAATTGGATTTTGCATTATTGTGTGTTCTCAAAATAGGAACTTCGTTGTTGGATCTTATGCCTGTGGTGGAAGAATCTTCATTAAGCGAAGTGAAAAAGAGCGGAACATTTCCTTCGTCGTTCATATGGTGTAGATTTTGTTCAGGCTTTGTGTCTTCGAATATTGTAGAGGATTGCATCCCAGCGTTAGCAAAGTGATGGTTTTCATCAAAATGCGATGTTTTATCATTCGGGACGAACTGATTAGGGAAGGAACTCCCCCCATAGTTATTTCTGTTTAAAATGAAACTCAAATTGTCGCACTTGATCATTAGCGGTTTGTTACTTTTTATTTTATTTTTAATTAAATTTTTGTAGAAAATGTCTTTTTTGGATAAGAGGTGGAAAATATTCTTCACGTCATTTGCGTCTCGTACACCAATACCCATGTGGCTATTGCCATGGCTGATGTAACTGCTCCTCTCTGATTTGCAATTGAATGCGCTGTTTCTGTACTCCCCTTCAAACGGGATAATTGCCAACTGACTGAGTTCCCTCCCCTTGGACAACTGCTCATCCTGTTGGATCAATTCATCATTCGATATGGCAGTGTGCAGGGGGGTGACTCCCTCCTCATTTTTCTCTAACTGGTATGCGCTTTGCTTCTTTTGGTTGGATTTCTCCGGGGCAAACTCATTTAAGGAGTTCGATATGGCGCCTTCATCGTTGCCATTAACAAAGTTGTAATAGCTCTTTTCAATTTCGGTAATTTTTTTTTTTTTTTTTTCTTTCGTTATTTCTTGAGAATTTTCTTCCAACTTTCTCTTTCCTTTTGGACAGAGATTAAAATGACATGACTCATCAGAAAAATTATCTTCACTTTTTCCCCCTGAGTGGTGTACTTTACCTCTCTTGTTCGAAGACGTTGAAGGGAGATCGCTTAATAATTCAACACTATCAAATGATTTCAATTCTTCAAAATTTCTTTTGGAGCATTTGCGATTTAAAACTTGTTCCCCTTGATCATTTTCCGCGTTCATTATTTTGGCAGCTGTGCGTGGTTGCTATGAATGGCCAATTAGGGGTTTCGTCAATTTTACTTCTTGGCGACTTTTTTTTTTTCTTCTTTTTTTTTTCCTGATTTTATACGTTTTTGGTAACCTTATGTTCGTGTACAGATATATGCACGTAGGTATTTACATAGTTGTCAATCTCCACGTTGGTGAAATCCCCCCCTGCAGAAATGATCGCCTTGGTGAAAGTTAATGGGCATCGTTGGGTTGTCACTGCGGGATGGAGTTGTTCACAGTTGTTTTGGCTACGTGTTGAGTAGCTGCTTTGGCAGTGAATTTATGCGGTTCCTTTAACTAGGTACTGTCAGGGTTACTTTGACTGATAAAATGTCACGTTTTTTTATATTAGTCCATCACCTTGCTACTTTTTTTCTAAATGTCCTCGTCGCGCGGACAACACTTACAGGTGCAGCAAATCGATCGGCAGTTGTATTGCGCGATGTTCGCAAGCTTCCTTGGCACTCCCTCTAACCATGAGCAGTTTGCGAATGTATTTTTTTTTTTCAAGTTAAAGACCTGTATATCTTCCCCTCCTGCATTGCTAATTTGTTACAGTGTATGCACCGCGATAATTTTTGTGTTGCTTTTTTCTTTTTTTTAAAAAAGTGAACAATTCGCAATTTTGTTTTTTTTTTTTACACTCGGCACGGTTACTACATAGTGCCCATTTCGTTCGAAAACGTCGAAAACAAAAGGGAAATATTAACAGGTGAAGAAATGAAAAAGGGATGAAAAAGAAAAAATATATTTCCGCAATCGTGTTTCCTATATAATGCTGTGTAAACCTTATATACTTTTAAGAGAGCAACACCAGAGTTAATAATTTTGTCTGTTCCTTTGTTCGTCCGTTTGGTGTTTTTTTTTTTTTTTTTTTTTTTTAAATTTGTGGTTTTGAAGATTGCAATCTTCATTTTGAGGTCATCAACAATGTGGCCATTAAAATTACGTTATCTTTAGTGGAGTTTTGTTTAACTCTTCATCAGAACATTTTATCGGAGGGTTGGAAGAAGGCAACTGTGGAGATAAACGAATGCGGAACTGCCCATATACACATGTTTGTTGAAAAATATTTTTTTTTCTGCGTTCTTTTTGCCCAACCTACTCACCCACAGACATGAGACTTATCTTCGCCTTCACATGAACATGCCGAAATTCTATTTTACACACGAAGGGGAGCAACACAGAGGAATAACTGACATTTTGTGTTTTCCCCTTTTTCGCAAAATGATAAGGGGGTAACAAACCCAGCTATACGTTGTCGTGTCGACTTCAATTCGAAGTGAAGTTCACGGCATATCATGTACCGCTGTCCTTCCTTTAAAGCGCGTCAGCGGCGGAACTGCTCAACTTAAAAGGACAGGCATTATATGATCACCACGTTAGGGAAAATTTTTCCTCATCATAATTTAAAAAAAAAAAAAAAAAAAAAAAAAAAAGTTCACACGAAATGTGCCAGTACGTGATAATGTTGATAGGTCGGACACCTCTTCTCTACTTTCATCCCCATACTTGCCACGAAAAGCAGTATCTTCCACGAACCTGTGCCTAGGAGAGACGAAATTATGCCCTCCTATGGCACTATGATCGGATCCAGGCCATGCAGCCAAAACGTACGTAAAAAAAAAAAAAAAAAAAACTGGTGAACCTCAAAGCGCGTTACGGCACATATCACTCCGTGCTGCTATCACCAGATTCATCAGACTGCAGTATGTTCAAATCGTCGTGCAAGTTTTTGAAACGAGATTCATACACAGTGTTACCAACACGGATACAAATTCGATTCACATAAATGCAAAATTCGTCATTTTCTGGGGTTGAACTTGAGCTTAAATTATTATCCTCCACAATCTTCTCAATGTCTGGCCAAAAGGTATCCCTTACATTCAGTTGGCTTTCTTCAAGCAGTGGTTCCAAATTGATGTCCGTGTATGCCAAGGAAAGGTGACATACCCTATTGGCATATTGGTTAGTGAGTCCAAATTTATCCAAAACTTTTTCTATTTGTTTTAATAAAATATCTAAATGAGTTTCTTGTTGATCGGAGGGTACAGAATATGCACAAAAGTATTTCGTGTGCTTATGGCTTCGGTAGAGATCCACAGAATTTTTAAAAAAAAGGTGAAAACTGTGAAGGGGGAAATGCAAAATGAGAAGCATTGGACACGCCTTCATAAAATGTATAAATGCTTCTCTTTCATGTGCTGGTTCTATCTAACAATTATTGCTCCATAGAACAGAGGTGCGTAAATGGAGGTGGAGGTTGTTAGACCATTTTTGTTATTTATGCATGTACCCCTTTATAGTTAAGCAATGAAGTGCAAACTAAATGATGCAGAAAGTTTGATGACTCAAAGCAGACATGCGTCAGACTTACCAACTCTGCGTTTGGAGCTCTTCCCTTATCTTCGTAAGGAAGGAAGTAATCATGTGCTTCTTAATTTGCACTGGATCCGATATTGTAATGTGTATGTCATTTTTAAAATCTTTTTTGTTACTTTCCCCTTTTGTCTTTTTCCTACATTTGTTTAATTCTTCCAGCTTGTA
The DNA here is from genome assembly GCF_000006355.2 of Plasmodium knowlesi strain H. Classification (NCBI taxonomy): domain Eukaryota; phylum Apicomplexa; class Aconoidasida; order Haemosporida; family Plasmodiidae; genus Plasmodium; species Plasmodium knowlesi. Next base: position 2,556,513 of record NC_011913.2, on the reverse strand, counting down.
GAAGACATGCTTAGATGCTTCCTCTGCGTTTAATTCTTCTCTCTGGTTAATGTGTGGGTTAGTTGCCTTCTCCTCATCTTTGCTTATGGCAAGTTGTTTTTCTACGAGTTTTTGGAGAAGCTCAAAACAAGCCTGGGATTTTTTTCTCACGTGGTCGTTGGTCTTAACTGGGATTCCGTATTGGAAAAAAGGTGAAAGAGTTACAAATTAGTTCATGTGAATACACACATGCGTACTTTCGCATATGTCAAGGTTCGTCCGTGTTGGTCAAACCACGTATGAGAAGAACGGGGAGGGTTAATCTTTTGGATATACGCTCCTTTTGCCACCGCAGTAGTCGACGCTTCTTCCAGTTAGCTAACCTGGTATGTAAATGTATGAGTTGAAATCTCCTTGGTTTAGCATTTTTAAGCATTTCACTTATATATATATATAGTTTTTTTTTTTTTTTTTCTTTTGCCTCCTGACATGTGGTCTCCCTCCCTGCCTACACCTTTGTTACAAATGGCGGGGAGGAGGGGATCAACTAGGGGGGTGAAGAAACCAAAGGGAAAACGAAAATTGTTAGAAAAACGCTGCAATGTTGTATCAATCCTGTTGTGTTTTATTTCGGCTGGTATGATAATGACGTAGTGCAGCCCATGTGCGTTATGGATAATATGAATTTGCGCGGGGCAAAATGGCGGCAAAATTGCGGAACACCTGGAACACATCAACAGTTTTTTGCAGCCTTGCGTGAATGTACATCTATGTTTCTCTTCCTTCATGATGTAGAGGACATACACAAATTTTAATATCCAAGAGAGGGAAATGTTTTTCCCGAATTTCGTATAACTTAGTGTGAGCCATTTTTACCATGCAACCACCCCGCGGAGTAAGTACAGAATTTGCACCTTCGCCCCCACAACCGCTACACAACTGCAACATCTACGGGGTAACTAGTTTCCCTTTCCCCCCTTTTCCTTTTTTTTTTTTTTTTAATTCCAGTTCCAGGACACCTCCACGAAATATGCGCGTCCTGACTCCCTCCCTTTACATATATGCATTTTTTATTTTTTGTGTTAGATTCAAATGTGGGAACAGAACAACAGTTGCGAGCGCCATACGCGCGTCGTACGATATGCCCCCCAAGGAGTTGCGCGTAGGAGACATGCTCAAAAAAACCTCACAGCCTAATTGTAATTACCGGACCAGGGGAAAATGTAGGAAGTTCTTTTTTGTCTGGAAATTGGACAAAATGAGAGATGCACATTTGGGGGTTCAGGCGAAGAGAAGGAAGAACCACCTTCGTAGCGGGTCAGCTACGTATGAAGCATCATTGGGGGAGCACCAACTGAAGGGGAAAAGAAAAGAATCTGCTACTAACGTAGAAAAGGAGAAAAAGGAGAAAGAGCAACAAGAAGAGCGACTACCCGTGCCAAAGGTGGGTAATAAAATGCCAGAGAAAAAGCCTGACTGGTTCCATGTTCCAGCACCCACAGGAAAAAAATATAACAAACTAAAAGAAGATTTGAAGAAATTAAAGTTACACACAGTTTGCGAAGAAGCTCAGTGTCCGAACATAGGAGAATGTTGGAATATTGGGACGGCAACAATCATGTTGTTAGGTGACACATGCACAAGGGGATGTAAGTTTTGCTCCATAAAAACATCGAGCAAACCTTTGGCACCAGATGCTAATGAACCTTTTAATACAGCAAAAGCTATATGCGAGTGGGATATCAATTACGTCGTTTTGACTTCGGTAGATAGGGATGACTTACCAGATGGGGGAGCTAGCCATTTTGCAAAAACTATTGAACTTATAAAATTTTCTAGACCAGAAATTCTCATCGAATGTTTAGTTTCTGATTTCCAAGGAAATGTAGATTCCATTCGCAAGCTTGCCAATAGTGGCATGGAAGTTTATGCACACAACATTGAAACAGTTAGGAGGTTACAAAAGTTTGTGCGTGATAGAAGAGCAAATTATGAACAGTCACTACGGGTTCTAAAAATTGCAAAGGAAATCAATCCCATGTTGTATACCAAAACAAGCATCATGTTAGGGTTAGGAGAGACTAAGGAGGAGGTTCTTGAAGCAATGTCAGATGTAAGACAGCACAATATAGATGTGATAACATTTGGTCAATATTTACGGCCGACGAAGAATCACCTTAACGTTGTCGAATATGTCTCTCCACAAATGTTTGATTTTTACAAAGAGGAAGGGATGAAAATGGGGTTCAAGTACATAGCCAGTGGGCCCCTGGTTCGATCCTCTTACAAGGCCGGCGAATATTTTATGAAAAGTCTCGTCGAGCAACGAAGGGGCGCCAAGACGCATGCGCAGGGGTGACGTTAGGAAGGTTTCAGGAAGGGGGAGAAAACCATGTTGGGGCTAATTAGGCATTTTATCGGGTTGGTTAAAAACAAACAAGAAAAAAAAAAAAAAAAATTTGAAGTATGCCCAGTTAGGCTCTTTTTCCTAGAATCACTTGAGGGAAAAAGGGGTAGTTTAAAAAAAAAAAAAAAAAAAAAAAGAATTTCCATCATCCTGTTTGCACACGTCACAGGCGTGCCACTGGTTGGGTGAAACTCGTGGTCTCCCCTAATCCATTCGGCACATTGGCGGTATCCGTGCTGGTTTAGCGTCCACTTGGGTGGTATCCCTTTTGGCCATTTTGACAAACCATATTTAACACACCATATTGACGTCTATTTGTATGTGCAACATTTAAATCAAACAAAATTGCAACCCTCTCGAGGGTCACCTCATCTTAATTGGTGACTAACCCATGGAGCGCATATCCAAATATTCACACTGGCAAGCACGTTCTGCTGGTCTACTGAGGGATTCTCTCCCTATGACTGCTTTGTTTGCTAGGTCTGGATGAACTCCTGAATGACGATAGACTTCTCCGAGATCTGTCTGATGTCTGGGCGCTTCAAAAGAAGCGCTTTGATTTTTTTAAGCGAAATTCTGCAAGCCTTATTTGCATCGTCCTTTCCATCAAGGGAACGAAACGGCGAATACTCATCACTGGAATCCTCTTCATCATCGTCCCGCAAAAGGGCATTGGTAATTTTGGTGACTTGAACTAGCCAATTCTTATTTTGATCATTTAGCAATAAATTATAGTTACTTTTAAGTTGGTGAATTCTTCTCTTCAAAATATCTACATCATCTGTCATCAGGTTGATAATTTCTTCTAAGCGTGGCATGGGACAAGTACCTCCCACCCCACTATCACCGCCCTCTCTGTTCATATGAAGGTCGTCCAGTTGATGCAGAATCAAGGAAGAGTTACTAATAAACGTATTGAATATATGTTCGTTGTGTAAATATGTATTGGTTTGGTTCATGAGGAAAGATAAAATTTTGGAGTCTAATTTCTGCAATATCTTGCTGCACAAAATTTGAAAGAGGTCATCTGGGAGGCATTTTTTCATCTTAAAAAGATTGCTGAGGATGTACTCATGAAAAATATTATTCGTTGAGAATAAATTATATATTCTGATAGAAATGAAATGGTAAAATGCATCTAGGAAGTTATTCATCATTTTTTTTTCCAGTTGCTTGAAGCTCGAAATGGTTTCTTTCAAATATTTCTTGTATTGAAAATTGGATAGGAACTTATTTATCGAGCAAAAGGACACGTAGAGCAGACACGTATTGCTGCATTCGCCTATCAGATCGTTTATGTTGTTCCAGTGGTGTCTAAATTCTTCCTTGACGATGAGAAGTAGCTCCTTCACCACTTGATGGAGGTACTCTTCCACAAAGCGGTCGCAGGGAGGAGTGTAGCTTCCTTCGTAGGTACTCTCTTCGTGGGTGTTCCTTCCGCCCCCTTCTGCGTGATGAAACAGAGCTATTCTCCCTGTAACCTTCTTCAGCAACTCTGTAAAAATATGGACATATTCATTTACGCAGTCCTCCTCCTCAAGAATGATTTTGTTCTTCAACTTGATACAACAGCTGTTGGCGGCCATGTCTTTCAAAATATCAACGAGGAATTCCTTTTCTATTAGTAGAAAAAAATTTCTCATGTGGACCCCTTTCACCTCACTCGGCCCGTCTACCCTTGATTTGAGCAGTTCATGTATGCTGCGTTCATTTGATTCGTGCGCTCCTGTACCGCTATTTACACCGGTAGATATATTGGCAGCTGCACTTGTAACTACACCCAGATCTTCGTCGTGGTTACCACTTCCGATGTTGCTTTGCTTCTTTTCCGCTCCGGGTGCGAATCTATCCACATCTAAGATGCGCACAAAAGTGTTGTTCAGAAAGTCGTCCAGCAAATGCTTGCTGTTAATCTCGTCATATAACATCCATTTTTTGTACAGCATCAATACGTGGTGTATGAAATTTAAAAATGCCTTTTTTATTTCACTCTTACATTCTTCCACGTGGTACAACTGGATAAAGTAGGCGCATCTGCTTAGTATGTACAACCTGCACTCGTTGATTATTTTAAAATTTAACTTCCTTATTACTTGTTCGCAGTTTGTTATATCGTATAAGATGCGCTCCTTCTCCTCGCTACTCATCCTACTGTACGTGTTGTAAAGGCTTTTTATGTCTATCTTGTCTTCATCCTGTTCCTTGTCCTCAGAGGTGAAGTAGACGCCTCCGGGTGAGGGAGAGAAACCCTCTTGGCAGCTTAACCCTTGCATAATTTGAGGATCTCCACTGGAGCGACCAGCACGGTATACATCACTATGCTCATCGCTATGTTCATCGCTATGTTCATCGCTCCTTTTGAATGTACCTTCATTGCAACCCTGACCACTACAGAGGAATGCATCGTGCAACGCCTGACCCAGCATCACACTGCCCTTAAATTCCCCCCCCTCATGGATGAACCTCAGGAATATCTTCAATATCGTGTTGCTAATCACGCACTGGTAGAACAGGTACTTTAATCCCCATTCCGGTTTGTCAATTTTGAAAAGTGGGCTCTTCTCATTTTGGAAGAATGATCTAAAAAATGTGATTATGCAGCTAGCCATTTTATCGACAAATTTCATGCTGCAGTCACATTTATGATGAGAAAAATTATTTCGTAGGTTATTTCCCCCCTTTAAATAGTCGTCAATTTTTTCTATCAAATTCCAGCTAATTAGTGTGTGCACAAATTCGTGACTTTCCTTTTGGAGAAGCGAAATGTACGTACTGTCGAAGATGACGGCACTTTTTATTTTTTCCTGTAGTGATTCCGCCTTGTTCTCATTAGGGTTATTCCATAAAGGGATATTACTTTCATTGATTTGAGTGATATTTTCGTGGGGGGGTCCATTTCCATACGATCTTTTCTCCGGGTTTATGGGGAATTCCTGTTCGGCGTTGAATGAGTACTCATCATCACCGTCAGGAAAATCGTTTAGGAGTTGCTCCAGTGTGTTTGTTAAAACGTTGGAAATGTTATTACCCCACGAAATGCTAGACAGTAAGAACTGTGTTCTACTCATATAATATTCAGTCAATATGGGGATAAAGAATTGAATCCCCTTAGTAATTTGTTCCTTTCCATTTTTTTTAAATAAGTGAAACTTCCTAGTAATATCCAAAATTATACTCAGCGTTTCATCATAATTTCTGCTGACTGTACATTTCTTTGCGTAATCAAGTCTCATTAAACTATTTTTTAAAAGTATTATGTACTCCTTCTGCTTAACCAATTTCTGTATCATTTTCATTTCGCTTATCATATGTTCAATGGCATTAGAACTTCCTTCTGTTTCTGTTTGTAAAATTCTATTTTTTGCCAACTCCTTTTTGATTGAGTAAATCTTAGACAAATTTTCTCTTCGTATTCTTAATTCGTTCTCTGCATTATTTTCCAATTTTCCGTTTATCTGCTTAATTTCGTTTTGACTCTCACTAATATACGTGTCGATTGTTCTATATACCTCCTGTATGTCCATATCTTTTAACTTGTCATGTTTTAAGATGGTACTTAGTACAGTTATTTTTTCTTCACAATTTTTTATATTTTTATTTTCCTTTATGGTGAACTCTATATCACTATCACTTGTGAATTCGTCCGGCCAATCTTCTTCTGCAGGAAGGTGGTTACTACTATTTTTATAATAATTTGGGGGAAGCTCTTTAATGACATTCCTCCTCTTTGTCTTTTTTAACTTCCTCCTTAGGAATTCTAACAGAATTTTTTTGATTTCTTCCTTTTCCTCCCTTTTATGAGTTATTTCCTTTTTTCCATTATATGAATGTAGGGCATTTTTTAAAATATTTTCTATTTTGTTCTTTTTCTCTTCCTCATGGTCCACTTTGCGTTCCTTCTTCCCGTGCAGTCTTTCCTTCCGATCGAAGTAACTTGCTATGAACATTTTTTCTTTCTTTGGTGTTTTACAGATGTTTTTGTGGCTCTACCGTTTTGTATGCATATTTCGCTTGAAGAGGATTCCCTTGAAATTGATAATGTGTCTAATTTTTTGGGCGCGCTTCGAAGGTGCCTAACATATTTCGCAGTTCAGCCACGTTGTCACATGCATATGCCGATGGGCCCCCTTATCTTCTTATTGTGTTGCAGGAAAGGGGGCGTATAAAAGGGACGGCTACTGTGACGATGGTCGATTACGGGCTCCTTTCCATATTGGAAGAAGGGTTCATTTCTTTTTTCTTCATTTAGGTGGAGTGGTGGCCTTAAATTGGGGACTACACCTTTCCATGTATCATGAAAGCGCTATGTAAGCACTATGCCTACTGAATAAAATGAAATTAAAAAAAAAAAAAAAAATCATTCACGGAACGTTGGGGCAGCAAAAAGTACCCACCTTCTTATATTGTGTGAAGCCGCATAGCTCCATGGGCTAGGGGGGGATTTTTTTTTTTTTTTTTTTTTTTTTCTGCTCCATTTTGGATTTCCTCTTTGCCCCTTTTTCAATCAAGTCGCCTCCATCCCGGTGTTCACAAATTAGAAGAAATATATGCATATATGAAAAAGAGCTAGTGGGATATAACCCGTATTGACAACTTCGGTTTATTCTCTCACGCATTCGTTATAGCACCCTTTTTCTTGGCAGTGCAAGTCCTGTAATGATACATATGCGCGGTGAACCGTCGCTCACACTTTGCGTATATTTCCAAAGCACCCCATTGGGCGAAGAAGCACGCACATGGGAAGTGAATAGCAGAGAATGCCCCTAATACGTCAGTGGTGATTTTTACAAATCCTTTTAATTGTTGTTACTTTGATGCTTGGTTACATAACTCTTTTTTTTTTTTTTTTTTTTTTTTTTTTTTTTGTGCCAATTTGTTCTCAAATGGCTAGCCCTTCTGTTTGTGTTCCATGCGTGGAGGCCACAGAATAAAATCACTGCCGCACGACTGTCATCTATCCTGAAAGTTTAGGCTGCCTAGAATTGGTGGCTTATTTTTTGAATACATTTCCCGTAATGAAGTTATATACCCCTTCATTTTGTTTATCCTTCAGGAGGAATAATTAATAATGTCTACATTTTTGCTAGTTAAGCATAGTTAAAAAAAAAAAATAATAAAGGGGGTTCAATCTCCTTCGCATGTTATCTTTATGGAAGTTTAATATTAGCATTAAGTGAATGTTGCCAAGTCACTGAAATTGTGCTTGTCATTTTTTTTTTTTTTTTTTCCCCTTTCCAACATTGTATATTATTTCTTTTTTTTCTTTTTTTTCCTGCACGTGAAAAAATGATAGAATTATTTGGCCCACTGGCTTTAGTGTTCACGCTTTTATTAGCTGTGGTTCTGGCGCACATAACCGTAGGTGCAAAAAAAAAGAAATTAATCATCGACAGAAAAGGAGAGCTGAACAATAAATACAAAATTGATTTTGATTTAATTGCGCAACAAATGAAATTTAAGAACGTAATAAATATCGATGATATAAGTCACGAGGAATTGTTAGTAATTTTGTTCACCGCCAAAAAGTTTGAATCTTTGCTAAAAAATAAGGAGGACACCAAGTTCCTGGACAATAAAGTTTTCTGTAGTATCTTCCTGGAGCCTAGTACAAGAACGAGATGTTCCTTCGACTCAGCCATTTTGAGACTGGGTTCGAAGGTGATAAATATTACGGACATGAATTCCACGTCCTTTTACAAGGGTGAAACTGTCCAGGACGCGTTTACCATTTTGGCTAAATACGTGGATGGGATTATATACCGCGATCCCTCGAATGTAAGTGAGATAAAGTGCCTTTTTTTTTGCAGCCCATTTGTTTCGGCCGGTTTGTGTATAAACGCAAATGATAGTTAAAAGAAAATGGCCGCTTATAGTTGCTACCATTGTTGACGATATGTCAACGTTCTGTATCCACCTATGTTGCCCCCCTTGGTCGAATTCTTTTCATCGATACAATTCCTACCCATTTACATGCCTATTCATGAATATTTTATTCCCATTTTCGACAGAATAACGTGGACCTTGCCGTCGCCTCATCCGACAAGCCAATCATCAACGCAGGAAATGGCACAGGTGAACACCCAACGCAGTCACTGCTAGACTTCTACACCATATACAACTTCTTCCCACACATTTTGGAAAGAGACATAAACCAAAAAATTAATGTCGCCTTTGTCGGAGATTTAAAAAATGGAAGGACTGTCCACTCACTTAGCAAATTACTTAGCAGATATAATGTCAATTTTAACTTTATATCATGCAAGTCGCTGGACATTCCAGAAAACATTGTCCATATTATAACGAACAATTTGAAAAAGAATAATTTCTACAATGAAAATTCTATCAGAAAATTTGACAATTTGGAGAAAGGATTAAAAGACGCACATGTGATATACATGACGAGGATACAGAAGGAAAGATTTACGGACTTAAACGAGTACAATGTGTATAAGGACGCCTTCATTCTGGATAACCATGTTTTGAAGAATACCAGGATGGATGCAAAGGTGTGTACGAGAGTTTCCATGCGCCTGCAATTTTTAAGGGCGATTGTATTTAATTGAGTTTTGAAAAAAAATTAGAGAGAAGCAGAATGAGCACCTCGAGAAAAAAAAAAAAAAAAAAAAAAAGGAAAACGCTCCGTTAAGGCGCTGCCAAAATTGGGCGTACCTTTTGTAAAGCTGCCATGTTCATGCGCATTAAGTTGATGCAGAGGATGTGTATTTTCTTCCCATTGAAATATTTCACCTTTTTGACATATTTGCTCCCCTCATTTTTACCCTTTTTGCAGGTCCTACACCCCCTTCCTAGGGTTAACGAAATAAATGTGGAAGTTGATAACAACCCCAAAAGTGTGTACTTCTTGCAGGCCGAAAACGGGTTGTATGTGAGGATGGCCCTGTTGTATCTAATCTTTTCGTAAAATGGCTAGCTGTAAAAAAAAAAAAAAAAAAAAAAAAAAAAAAAAAAATGCGAAAAAGCGAAAAAAATCATGCAAAGAAAAGCATTCTCATTTTCCCTTTTCTCTCCAGAATATTCCTCTTTTTAATTTTATTCGTGGATTTTCCACAACTTAGTGGATAATTAGCTACTATGTGTGTACATCATGAACCACTTGTTTTCCTGTTTTGTGCGATTTTATGTATATGAACTGGGGCATGTAATTCAGCTTCATACGCCTTCATTCCCCCGTTTTAATTTATTTACACCGCAAGTTATTAGCAGCAGAAAATAATTCACTTTAAAAAGAAAAGCTCAACTGTTTGTGCATTTATTAAATGCTGTGAAAGTACCACAATTTTTGGGAAGGGGGCATTACTACGGGGCTCCCGATATGTAGTTCCCTCTTTTTTTTTTTTTTTTTTTTTTTTTTTTTTTGTGCAAGTGAGAATTCTTTTCACTTGTAGTATTTTCTTTTTTCCCTTATTTTTCACCCTGTTGTTCTACATCCCCTTTTGCCTACGTGCATTTATACATTGCCCTTAGCACCTCTCACGATGTCACTTTGTACACACACAAGTCCCTTTCGACCATCAGGGCAAAAGTCTCCACACTGGCATACTTTTACTAAATAGGGAGAACGCTTTAAAATGCAAAATCATCTAAATAGTTGTGTAAAATATAGGAAATTGTATGACCTATTTTTTCCAAGGTATATATAAAAGGTACGCACAGCGCATAAGTGAATAAACAAATGTGTCCAACACACAAATTCTTCAAATAAGAGGAAAATTCCGTTTTGCTTTTTAAAAATAGGGTAACTGTAAAGGTAATGATTTCCGTTCGAGGATGATTTCTCTGTAAGAACGTTTTTATGTCTAGGAGAGTAATGAGGTCGATATGTGAATGCTAAAAAAAACATTTAGCTCCTTTGCCGTTTCCTCATTACTTTTTTTTTGTGAAATTTTAGAAAAGAACAATTTGATAATTGTGGCTTGGGAGAAAGGAGGACGTTTGAATTAGCTCGTCATCCACATTTTCGTGCAAGACCGATAGAATAAAATAGATAGGGGAAAGGGAATATTTCCATACTGCAAAAAGGATAGGATAGCTCCTCCTTCTACACATATATAGATATGCATTATACGTGCACTCGAATTTCTGACGCTCTTTAATTAAATACACATGTCGATTATATTATGCGTGCAGTCATATTGCCCTTTTCGAATTGGTTCCCGAACCTTGTCACCAATTTGGCGTATTTTGCAAAAAAAAAAAAAATGTTATGTGTTCTACGTCGGGAAAACGTAGGAGCGGGATACAGAGGTTCAGAGAGTCACTAGGAGGATCCTTTTCGCCACATGCATGTTCACCTATACAAATACACACACATCTATTTTCTAACAACTTCCCTCCCATGGTAGGAACAGGTTCTGTTCTAATTCCTTAAAAATGCTCCCTTGAGCCTATGTCACTACTTGTCGCACGAAAATGTGTGCATATTGTGTGCATCTATTGGAACAACACAGATTTTTGAAGTATATGTACTACCTCTGTGTTGATGAATTTCCCTTTTCTTTCGACGTTTCCATTAGAAGTAGTGATCGTGCTAGCGAGCTGAGTAGCTTTAGGCTAGTGTTCCAAATGTTATGTTTCATTTTTTTCCTCAGTGAGGTGAGGTTTTTTCCCCATCCTTTTTACGGCTAAAAGTTGTACAAGTTTTGCCTCACAACGTTGTTTAAAACTGGTGGGAGAAAATTCGCCTGGCCTTTAGCAATGTAGGATAATATTAGAAAAAAAAATACATTTTATGCAGCTTGGCCGTGTATATATGTATATGCGTGTGTATTTTATTATTTTTTTTTTTTTTTCTGTTGTTCATTCACGCCTTAACGCTTCTGCAAAATTGTGATTTTTTTTTTTTTTTTTTTTTTAAAGTTTGGAAAAACATAAGAAAGAGGGAAGTACTCCAGAATTGCTAATATAGTGAATTTTTTTTTTTTTTTTCGTAAAAATGGTATTGTTAACAATTTTACGATGTTTTCCTGTTATGTCCCCATGAACAAGAAAAGGTGTACTGTGTATGCATCCGTACTCAGGTAACCTTCGCCTTCCATCATCTTGTGCCCTCTTCCATTCATCCGTGCATACCATTCTTCCGCCCACCTAAATATATAAAGCGCGTATCGACCAATGCTAATATATAAAATCCCACATTTCGTGTAGCTAATAATTATGCAAACAGCAAGGACGTTTTCAAGCGATTCACGCCTTTTAAGCTTTTTTCCTTTTTTTTTTTTTTTTTTTTTTTTTTTCATCCTTGCGACAAACACCAAAATTGAATCTGCGTGAATTGTCACATGGTATGCATAAGTACCTTTTTACATTTTTGAAAGAGTTTATAGAGAAAGCTAAATGTTTCGTGTAATGTTATGTACGAATTTGCATACTCATACATATGCTCACTTCCTCCAATGCGTATTTTTCCAGTTCATCGCGTATAGTTAATGATCACGAATTATGCTTTCCTTTTTGAATTAAAGTTTATATCTTTACAATTTATGTTCCTTTCTTTCTGTTTTTTTTTTTTTTTTTTTTTTTTTTTTTTTTTTTACATATTATGTGCTGTGCTTTTATGTATAAAAGGAAGCCTCACTTTTTCTTTTTTCTTTTTTTTTTTTTTTTTTTTCCCCTCCCAATTTTGTGTCATACATTTTTGCACAAATATTTTTAAAAAAATTTTGTCTATTTTGTTTAATTTCCATTTAGCGTTATTTTAATTATATGAGAGAATAAAATGGGGAAATTGTAATGTTATAGCTGTATGTGTGATCGCTTGTAATTTTTACTTAAAGTTATATAGGTGTAAACACACAAACTGATGAAAATTTCCTACACAGGAAAACGTGTATACAAAGAAAGGGGAAAGGGAAGTTGCACTTCTTTAAAGTTAATGAGAGAAGAAGAATTATTTGCATTCAGCGTAGCTTAGAAGACGTAGCATTGGACATACAAGCTAGCTAATTGAAGGCGAATCGGGGAAAAAATACAAAAAAAAAAAAAAAAAAAAAAAAAAAAAAAAAAAAAGGGCGATTAAATTGGTGTAAAGTGCAAAGCAGATCAGGCCATGGACACACTGAACGCCATGTACACGTGTGGAAATTAAAATCGAAGTAACGAGATAACCCTCGACAGATGTACTAAATTGAATGATACATACTTTTACCATTGGGCCCATCAAGACACCCTCGCCGTACGGCACATGTGTGCGGAGTTTACTCACAAGAAACATGGGATGGAGTTGGTAGATATAGACATAAAAACACATAAGTGCCTTTTTCCTTCTTGATACATTTCATCCCCGCTGTTTATGTAGAAAGCGTAGTGTTACGAATTGGTAGGATTGTCTGTGTGCCTATAAACGCGCGAGTGTATGCATGTGTGAAGAAAATAGGGGAAGGAGGAAAGTGAGTGAAAATTGCAGCGTGAACAGCGAAGGGGAGGAGCGTGCGGAAGACGTAGAAAGGAATGCACGGCGCAGTTGGAACATTAAGCGCAACATCAGTCGCAGACGTACGCCCAAGCAAATGAGCGCACTAAGACGAATCACTTGCGCATAAACGTGCCCCCCAAAGCGCATAGGCAAAATGGCACTTCAGAAAAGCGAACGCTTCCATGAAATGTACCATGGGAATGTGTGCGATGTACAAATCGGGGATGTAGACACAAGGAAAGGCGTAGGACGTGTTGGAAGAAGTTGTGAATCCAATTCAATACTCCCCCCCGAAATGGATTGCATCTACTCTTGCATATGTAACGATTTGCGTGGTGATCACTGTGGAAACAATTCTAGTGAAGGGAAGGAGAACCTCTCCATCCTTCGAATAGGTAAAGAAGTTAAAAAGGATTCGATGAGAAATACCTATACAATGAAAAGTGCAGACTTCGCCAAGGAAAATAATAGAAGGTGTAAAAAGGTTACTAGTGATAAGGGCTCCCCGTGCGTTCATGAGGATAGCAGTGAACGTATTAGATTCTCTGATGTGCGTCTCCATGCCTGTACCATTGCAGAATGCAGGGACGCCCGTAGTTCTAGGGAACCAGAGGAATATCTGCATGATGGATGTATCATCCGAAAGGGCATGAGGGTAGCCACCCACGAGAATAACAGTCTGACGAATGAGCAAAGAAAAGGCAGCAGTAGTAGTTTCCGAGGAGGAAGTGCCATATTGAAGCACCTCAGAAAAGGGAAGAAGAAAAAGAAAAAAAAAAAAAAAAGGAAAAGAAAGGAAGAGTCAATGGGAAATATCATTCTTCCTGTTGGTGAAGCATCCAAAATGGCTAAATATTTGTATAGAAAAAATGTGCATCGGGGGAATGATAAAAATTTAAACAATGACAATGAGGTCCTTCCTGCCACACGGAAAGAAAAAAATGAAAATATCATAGAATTATCAAAGGGGAAGCGTATCGACAATTTAGAAGGAGCTTTCAGAACCATGACCCATGGAAAAGAAAACTCACCTAAGATGAAGCCGATACTGAGATGCAAAAGTGGGAAAAAGGTTTTTAGATCCCATTTAGAGCTACACAGACTGAAATGCCGTACTATGAAGATAATAGAAAAATTAAAAGATGCTATGATAAAGGAAAATATAGCTTATAACAAGAAAAGGATGTCTTGCAACGGGGGTTATGACAACGGAAGTTCTCTTTCAATCAAGGGGAAGGAAGTAGACCGACATGATAAAGATGATAATGGTAAGGGTGATCTTGATAATTATTGTAGTAATGGAAATGGTAACCGAGTAGGAAGGGGGGTCTTTGCCAAGCGAACAAGGGGTACTTTCCTGAAGGAAGAAGATTACTTAGTATACAAATTTAGAAGAACGTTGAGGAAGTACGTGAAAAAATATCTTCATAGAAAACTAATAATTTTGGAGAATTTTCATCAGGCGGAAAGAAACATAGCGAATGAGAGAATGATACACACCTTTGTCATTCCATCCTTGTCAGATCGTGTTCATAAAAAGGTTTCTAATTATTGCAGTTACGTAGATAAATATGTAAGGAAGTTTTTCCAGTCCTATTTTGTCATGCTAGTTAATCAATTTTTTAATTATTACTTTTTTCACAATAAGAGGAAATGTGTAAAAAATTACGTTGGCAGTTTTGGAGCCAGGGGGGGGAAGTTGGATGGTGAAGCCGTTTGTTATCATCAACCTTTTTGTTCAGCCAGATTTAGCACCATAAATGATAATGTATCTTACAATAGGTTGATGTATTCCTCGAGCCTTGACATGAGTAAGAAAAATTTCGCACCCTCCAGTGGGAGAGAGAATACCTCGAAGGGGATTACGAGAATGTCAGAAGGGAGAAGCTCTTTGCGTGTTTTTTCCCTTCCCACTGTAAATCGCAGCGCAAATGAGGGGTTTGTGAATTCTGGAAAGGATCTCTACTTTAGTTATATAAGTAACTGCTGTAATGGAGAATCGTCTTTCCTTGATCCCGCGGAGGGATGTAACCTACGTGGTAGCTTCTTAAATTGGCTGGATGTGGAGCATTTCAAGAAGGAGAAAGACTTCGGTATTAGTGGAAATCCTAAGAGGAGGAACTTCCCGTGTGTTGATTTGAAGCTTGGCGCAGGAAATGACGCGCGGGAAAGGGGTAACAGGGGCGGAGAGAAGACGCAGGGGCGTGTCTGCAGCAGTAACGACGCATGTGGGAATGGTGGGCATACTGGAAGCGAACATGGCAATGGAAATAGCGGAGGAAGTGGAAGTGGCAACAGTAGTGGAAACTGCAGGGATGGCCACAGCGGTAACCGAAGCGGGAGCGGCGGTAGCAAGGAAAACGGAGGTAGCAGTGAAAACGGCGGCAATAGCGAGGACAACAATGGGGACAACAATGATGATCACACTGATGGATACAATGACGACAGTGGAAACGACAGCAGCAATGAAAGCAGTAATGACAATGCCAAGGGGAAGGACGCAAAGGGTAAGAACAGAGAGGGGAATATACAATCGGATGATCCAAAGGAAAAAAGCGGCGTGAATACTCAGGATAAGGAACACGAAAATTATTACAAGCTAATTAGAGAAATTGAGTTTTTGGAAAACAATGAAAATGCAAAAGAGAGCACCTCGGTTAAGGAAAAGGATTTGATGGGTGCAGATCCAGGGAAGGATGAACAGAAGGTAACATCGACAGGAGTTAATAATGGCCAACTCAAATTAGACTCAGGAACCATGGAGAAGGAAGAGGATGCGAGCATGGACTTGGAGCCAAGTGGGGAAGACAATCAATTATTAAACATAAACCAAATGATAATTCATACGACGAATTATGTCGGCCAGCCGTTGAAATTGCCCCTTCTACCAGAGATGAGTCATCCGAATTCATATTCCTCACTTTCCCCTCGCAACAACACCTGTGGTAGTAGCAGTAGTAGCAGCAGCAGCGGAAGTAGTGGTAGCAGTAGCAGTAGTGGTAACAGTAGTACCAGTAGTAGTGGGAACTGTAGTAACCAGGGAGGAGGCAAAAACAATATTAATCAAGTGAATGATCCTGATTTTGAAGAAGCATGTGATATTAGACTAATGAACACACCGGAAAATATGAAATTTTCTCAGTCTCCTCCGACAAGCTCCTTACATGCATCATCCCTACATCTAACCGATGTGAACGAATTAGTTCTTTCTCCGAATCAGCAGATATATTCTAATAGCCCATTAAAGTCTCCCGGCAGTACGCCCTTAACCCCTGCGTCTCCCATTTTTGATTCCAACTATAATGAAGAGAACATGGAAAAGGTGAACTCTAATTATTTCGTTTCCTCCCCGTATAAAAATGATATTTTCTCTGAATTCGATATGCTGGGATCATTTTTTGAATCACTGGATGAATTGGAAAATAAAAGTGACTACACGGAGAGTAGCAGTAATGAGAACTCCAAATTTAGTCAAGACTTTTCGCTAGATATGTGTGGTCCGAAAAAAGGGAAAAAGGGAAACATAGAGAAGGATGAAGTCATTTATAATTTTAAGAGGGATAATTACAAGAAGGTGTTCCATGCGTGGTGCAATAAAGGTAAACACGAATTGAACTACGATAATAAAAAATTCAACTCTATTATGGAGTGGATAAATTATATAGAAGAACTCATGTCCCATGAAGGGCAAAATGATAACAAGGATGACGGTGACGAAGAACGACAACCGCATCAGGGGCAGCAGATGGAAGTAGATATGGCAGAACGGCTGGAGGAGGAACACTGCGACCTCCTTCACGAGATGGAACATGAATTGGAGCACGAACGGGAACAGGAGGATATAATGAATATTGGTATGAACGCCAACTTTTTTAGCGAAGAAAATGTCTATCAGGTTAGTAACAGCGCCTTTCGCAGTGATGAGTACATGTCCGTGGGAAAGGAGAACGAAGGGGGTAGCGGTGAAGTTGATTACGGAGCTAGTGGCCAAGTTGATTACTCAGTTAACAGCGGGGTCGACTATTTAGTAAGCACAGGAGTTGATTACATGGTTAGCAGCATGGCCGAGTATGCCGTCAATAGCGGCGGGGCCGATAGTGATAATGACCAGGGAGAGTATTACAAAGACAGTGGAGAAAGGAGCCCCCTGAAAGAAGAGAACAACTGTGATAATTTCTTAGCTAGCCAAAATGTAAATGTTATGATGAGTGCTCCTCAAGAGTGCAGCAATTCTTTCGTAGCAGACAACTTAAATGCTTACCAGGCAGATGAGACAGGAAGAGGAGCACTAGGAATGAGCAATCAGCATAGTCACTGTGCTATACCCTCCTCGACATTAATAAAGCCAAATTATGATGCCAATCCGTGTATCAGTAATTTCGGGGGGGAACAAAATTTATTATCCGAGTACAATAACGCGGAGGATAATATCACTTACTGTAATAATGACAGTAGGGGTGAGGCACTTGGCGATTATTTTCTCCCGTCAACATTGGAAGGCGCGCAAATTGAAAACGGATCCTGTGGTGTGGGAAGTAGTGGCTTTATGTGGAAGAATGGCTCAAGTGGAGTCGAGGGAAACTGTTCAGGCAGCATGACGGAAAATCTAGCAAACCCTGCGGATAACCATGAGGGGAATCATGAACCCCATGTGCCCCAACTGGTCGGCACGGAAAATACATTTTTAGGCCTGGGCGATGCGGAAAAGGTTGGGGCGCAGAATGAAAAAGACACAGGTGACAATTGCACACCTTCGTCTAACTGTGCTGATATCCCAGATCCATGGATGGCTCAGTGAGAGGGTGAAGTTTTGGCAAAGAGTTTACACCTGTCCCCCTCCCAGTCATTCATCCTGTGATGTTGTATCAATTCTGGGTCTCCTTTGAGGGATGTTTCAAGCAGGTTTTCACCTCTCTCATGGTGAATTTCTTTTCATATCAACCAATCCATTGCTGCATGATGCTTCCAACAGTGATATGATACATATTTGCATGTCATTCGTTTTTGCCCCATTATTCTCCACTTTGTTCTATTTCCCCCCAATTTCTAACGCATCCCGTTTCCCCTCCTCCTATATTGCGCTCCGTTCACTCCCTCTGTGCGTTCACACTTATGAAGCGTAGCTCCTTAACATCACGGTGTTAATTATTTTGCGAGTTATGTGAACGTATGTTGTGTGGGGTGCATTTCACATCGCACGTCTTTTTACCACTCTTCTTATTGCTCCATTTTTATGACTCCCTTTTTTTTTTTTTTTTTTTTTTTTTTTTATGTCTCTCAAGTGTACGTTTCACCACAGTACTGTTGCTGAGCCGCACATACGCCTAACCCCTTTTTGCGTATGCCCCCAATGAATAGCCCAGGCTTTCTTTTCCATTGGACCCTATATTTGAAATGTTATAAGTTTATCAATTAGCAGATTTAAAATAATTAACACATTTGAATTTGTAATTAAAAATTGCGTTGCTTTATTCTTTTTTTTTTCTTCTTCATTCTTTTTTTACTTTTTCCCTTTTTTTGTGTTCCCTTTGCAAATTTTCAAACAGAAATAAACAACAGTAAAGAGAAAAAAAAAAAAAAATAGAAGAAAAAAAAAATTCTTATTTTTAAAAAAAAAGCAAAGACAGAAATGAGATATTTTACACCATTGCCTATTCTGTTATGAGGATACTAGGTGGATAAATGGATAATAAATTCCTTTCCATCCCGAGAGGAATTTTTCATTGGTGAAGGTTGCACCCTCATGGAGTTTGCCTTGTTTACTTTTCCTGTGGTGAACTGAAAAGGGAAGATTTCAGCCCCGCATTGTACGTACACCTCAGAACATGGGACCTTTTACCTGTGCAAATGGAACAGGGGCATCGCTTATTGCTCTGGAAGGTTTTCTTTTCTGGGGAAATGTTACTCTTGATGGGCGGTGGAAATGCGAGGGCGCCTTAGTGACGGGACTTTTTTTTGCCGGAGGATACATGAATTCGTTTTCTCGATCCCCGGAATGAGTGTAAATGTGTGCAAGTATATATGTATATATGCATAGACATAGTGTTGCAGCTTTCTCGTAGCCATATTTGCACAGTCACGTTGATACTCCTTGATTTCACATTAATTCGACGCGTTCCGTTTTTTTATTGTTCTTTTGTCGCGTTTCATTTCTACAGAGAAGATTGCCTTTCAACTCGTTAATTAGTGCGACCTCGATTGTGCGATTCTGCGTAACTACGACATTTGCCCTCGTTTGGAGCGATCTAAGGGGGATGGTGCAAACTGAGGGGGGCAAGTGAAGTGAAAGCGAGACAGAAGCAGAAGCAGTGGGGTAATTACCGCGGTATCTATAACGGTACAACAACCGATCGAAGAATCCCACGCACCCCGCACATGGTCCCCCCGAATGAAGCGCAAATGAAGAACAAAGATAATTTACACAGGTAGGTGTATTTTACACGATGCCCTGAAAAATGTTAAACCAAGTGAACCCACGGGGGTAAAATACCCATCGTCCCATCCAAGCGAATATTCTCATGATCGCAGAAAATGCAAAGACCGAGCTGAGGCCAACTTGGAAGAGTTTAAAAAACAAGCTTACAGTATGATTGAATATAAAGACAAAATTATAAAAATGTTATGTGCAATTCTCGAGGTACAAGGAATAACAACTTTAGATTTAAAGAAGTTCATATCTGGTAGGGGAAACTGATATTTCCAAATTAGGAGATGTTCGCATGTAGTTTTGCCTTCTTGTTAGGTTCACGCTGGAGGAATTGGTAAAGGCGCCAACCCTTCTGCGATTAGCACTACCGATAATGAAGGGTTGGTGTCTTTACCAATTCCGTTGTTCCGCATGCTATGCCTGCAGTGCGTTGTGTGAGTTATCCACGATATGAATCCATGTGGGTGCATTTGCAACATTCATGATAGGCCCAAATTATCCCAAGGAGAAACCCCGTTGCGAAAGTGGCGAGCATGAGTAAGGGGAAATACTAATTTGCTGATGTTGCCAAATAATAAAGTTGCAAATTGGTTCATCAGAATTGCAGAAAATAATATCGCCATGGGGGAGTGCCTCCTTCTGCCGATAGAAGACATTGTGGTTATGCAAAAACGAATTAAAAAATAATAAAAAATAATAAAAATTTCCCCGCGTAGGATAAAATCTCATAAAAGGAGGACATCTTCAAGAAAGAGAAGAGTAGGAAAAGAGGAAGACAAGGAATGCGAGAATTAAGTTTACATGGAATTCATTATCCATTTCAAGGTTGTATGTTTGGATTTTTGTTTTATCCTTTTATGAAATAGGAAACGTGTTTCTTCCCTTCCCCCACTTTTTTTTTTTTTTTTTTTTTTTTTTTTTGTTTTAACAGTTAATAAAAATTCCTCATCTTCGAAGCGCAAAGAAGAAGAAAGAACTGAACTTATTTTCTTCGCCGAATAATGTCAATGAAGAAGGAGAATACGAAGATAAATGTTCAGATTCTTCCTTAAGTTCCGATAGGGAATCCCTAAACGAGACACAGTCCGACAACCCTACGGTGGAAAATGTAACTCCATTTGTACAGAAATGATAATTTTGTCTTTTAGATTTATTAATTTCCTAGTGTGTGAAGTGTGGCGCACTTGTTTCTATATAACCACGTAACATTATACCCTTTTTTTTTTTTTTTTTTTTTTACTTCTCCCTTTCTTTTAACTACACTTGTTCCCACCTAAGATGACAATGAGAGATTTATCAGGAATTAAAAGTAGCTTTAACTCTTTTTTTAAAGACGCTTTTTTTTCTCTATTTGATTTAATTATTTTATTTTATTCTATTTAATTTTATATTATTTCATTTTAATTTATTTTTCCTTGTCACCTTTAGCTGATATACACGAGGATATCATACCAAGTTATAGTGAAAAGGAATATAGTGCGAAAAACAGTACAGGGGTGAGTAACAGGATGGAAGTCCTAAAAAAAAATGTCAAATGTACAGAGTACAAAAAGGGAACCGTTTGCACCGTTTCCTTAATGCACTTATGTTTTTGCTTCGCGGGATTATCCACAAACGATTAAAAAACAACACATGATCAACACAACTCATTTCCTCCCCAGCTGATTTTGTTCCGCTATACCTGTAAATACACATGTATGCATTCTGTCCCTTCCCCTTCACGAACTGCAAAAGGCACAGGAATCATTCCGAAAAAATAATGCCAATTTAGAGTCAACGTGTAAATCTAATTTCCAAAAGGATGCTCAAGGATCCAGGTCCAAAATGGCGGCAAAAATGAACGACACAATTGGAGGCGAATGCCCACTGGTAAGTCTACCTTAGGTGTGCATGTATCCATGTGAAGTCTCGATGTGCAAAGTGAATGCGTATGGATATAAGTATTTTCACACCACTGGATGTATCTACATGTATACCCTATTAGTGCCTAATGCCCAAAACGGAATCACTCCACGGGAACTTGCCGCCTACCATTTACAAGCTGAGTTGTGGTAATCAGAAGTTTTCCACCTCACACGTTGGTCCTGTGCCAAAAATTCACTCACTGATGAAATTGTGTACCCAGGAATTAATTTAATTAATTAATTAATTAATTTTTTTTTTTTTTTCCTTAAGAGCACGTTTTTCATTTGATGTGTATCTACGAAACAGTGATACGAAGGGAATGCAGAAAGGTAAGAAAGGGAGAAAAAATGCTTAAAAAAACAGGAAAAACTGGTTTGAGGCATGCGCGGGGACATACACTTATGTACACACAAACAAACACACGAACATACATGTGTGAATGGCTTCCAAAACATGAGAAAAAAAAAGAAAGTGAAAAAAAAGTGAAAGAATAATTTCAAACGGTTTTCAAAGCTTAAATGAGCAAACGCATTAAAAAAAATATATTAATAAGGAAATGAAAAAATTGCATAATGGTAAAAGCGCGAGTGGAAAAGAATTGCTCGATTAGCTCATCACGTAATATACATGTTTTAATAAATCAGAAGAGTGCCGAAAATGAGCAAAAGCTTCACCACCCATTCGATTTAAAGCACGAACACTGCGCATTTTTCAAATGTCGTTAAAAATAATGCAACGCGATGTGCTCCCGTCGACGCAGGAGTACATACAAATAGGCGCCTGTGCGAACGAGTCCCTACTCGCTATCTCCACACCTTACTGTGCATGTGTGGATTTATAAAACAACTCACTGCGATGTCAACATATTCTTTCCCCCCGCAGACGTGCTGCATTTGTCACAGCGAAATCGGCGAAGAGGATAAAAACGAAATCATCACTAAGGCGAAGCGCGAAAAAAAAGAAAATGAAAAAAAAAATAAACTTATGTTAAAGGTTATGAAATTGCAAGCTGGTAACCAGGAGCAGGCTGAGAAGTGACGGGGGCTCCAGAAAAAGAGGAAATTAAAAAAAAAAAAAAAAAAAAAATTTTAAAGGGATGAATCAAAAGTGTCCAATGTCCATTTCTTTTACCCCCAAAACTTCGCAAATCTCTTCAATAATACGATGACGCAAAGGCGGGCAGTCTCATAAATGTTTTCTTACGAGAGACACCAAATCGTTACTCGTGACGTAGTGATCTTTCCTCGCCAGTACTGCCTTATTTTTCATGATGATAATTGTAGGTAGAGACTTGACGGCGAATTTTCTGGCCATTGCTTCGTTTTGGTCTATGTCCACCTTCAAAATGTATATTCGCTTGCCGTAGTACTTTTCCAGTTTCTCCTGCGGGTGAGAGGTGAAATATGTGTGTGTGAGTGGGGCCACGTGGATATTACATGGGTGAGGCAGGCATGTAAGGCGAATAACGCTATGTTTCCATGGTGAAAAGAACTCTACATGTCATCCGAAAATTACTTGCACTCGCGATATCTTTTTTTTTTTTCTTTTTTTTTTTCCCTCCCCCGTTTGAGCTTAAACAAAGTAACGAGGCCATTTAAAAAAATTCCTTTTGTTTATTACCATTTCGCTTCCCTGCATTTTACAAGCGTGGCACCTGCGTGATTTAAAGGTGGAACAAGAGAAGTAAAGAGTGGGCGTACAAAAAAAGAAAAAAAAAAAAAAAAAAAAAAGGGGGTAGAGGCAAAGGCACTAATGGAAGGGAAAAGTATTAATAGATGGGCACAGACATACGTCCATATGGATAGATACGCGACATCAACACGTGCATGGTGATGATGCGCATGTGCACAACGCTCCTGCTTTACCATTTTGCGAAAAAGTACAAAATGAAAACGGTATTCTTCATGTTAACTCCCTGTGAAAAGGTAAAGGCATCGGGGTCATTGAATCATGTGTGCGTCTGTACATACTCTCATGCATGCGTGATGCATATGGTTGGGTGTGCTTCACAGAAGGGAAGCGTGGTTGTGGGTAAGAAGTAATATCCCTCAAATGGGCCATAGAATCTTTCCTAATGGGGAAGGTCCTCTTTTGCTGTGTACTCAGCAACGGGTATTATGGAACCCGTTTGTGAAGCAATCTTCCTTACATTTACGTAGCCCCCTGCGCCTTGTTGTAATCTAGAGGTTTTGTTGTACATGCGTAGAAAGTACTTGTCGAATTTGTTCAGTGGAGTTAGGGGAGTGTCAGCCTGTTGGGCTGGAATATCCTTGGTACTTGTGACATCGTGAAAGGAAAGGAGGCCCAAAAGAAGGAAGCAGAGAAATGTTAAAAACTTCATCGTGGATTGGTAGGTAGTCCGTTTTAGCGACGAAAAAATTTTCGTTGAAAAAAAAAAAAAAAAAGCTTATATATTAAAAAAAAAAAACTTAAAAAAAAAAAAAATTAAGTATAACTAAATGAGAGTGGGTTCATCAAATGGGGAGAAGGGGAAACTATACTTCTACGAATTCTTGCAAACATTTAAAATTTTGTCACTCACGTACGACAATACAATCGTGCTTAGCGCATTTATAAATAGTACATTTATTGATATGCGCTTCTGCAAGTACATGGCGTATTGTGAAGGCAAGCCATCCACGGCGCTTCGATTCTGTTCGCACGGGTTTCGTAATATTTATAAATCAACGGTAAAAAAAAAAAAAAAAAAAAAAAAAAAAAAAAAAAAAAAAAAAAAAAAAAAAAAAAAAAAAAATTCTTACCAATTTAATAAAAAAAAAAAAAAAAAATGACGGTGTAGTAAAAATCCACTTGTATAACATGCTTATAATTTTGCTTCTATTTATTTTTACATAAATAAAAGGTACTGTAATTTTTTAAGAGGGCACACTTTACTGGCAAAGGGCTGACACTTATACATTTGAAAACATTTATATATGTATACACGCGCAGCACAATGCAACGCCATGAATGTTACACACATGGAGGGAGTGGGCATGGGACGTATAACTATACATAAATACTTAAATTAGGCTGTTTCAAAATGTTGTAGTTATTTTTACCTGTAAAAAGTACATATACATTTTTAATGCACAATTGCACTTGTTAGGAGGGGAATTATGCAAAGAAAAAAGAAGAAAACTTCTTCAATGGAGGCAGAAAAAAAATGAATATATTGTCATACCCTCGAAAAAGGAAGAAAAAGTGAACATCACCAATTTGTTCGGGATGACATTCACCAACCTGGGTGTACAATTTGTTCCTATGTGCACTCATGTATTTACGCCGTTTGGCTTTTCGAGAAATTTAATACAGCTTGTGCAATTTTATACAGTTTATTCAATTCATCCACCTGTGGACGTATCTTATTTATTATATATATATATATATATATATATATATTTTTTTTTTTTTTTTTTCTGCTATTTGCGAGCACCTACATGCCGAACTGTTGCCTTGCTTACATGGGAAGGAGAAAGAACTTTTAAAATTGACCCTCCACCCATCATAGGGCAAACCACTTTGTGCGTACCCAGAAAAAGGATTTGTGAATAGGCACACAAAACGATCAATAAAAAAAAATATATATATATATTGTCATAGAAGAAGGAAGAGTTGGAACTAACTATACTTCATCGTCTAGTCATATAAACAGAGCAAAGATTTGTTCATAATCTTTGTCGTTCCTTTTTTTTTTTTTTTTTTTTTTTTTGTGATGACCACTATATTTACCCTTCTTCAAATGTGTGCCCTCTTGTGGAAAAGCATATGAGGCTGAATTTTTTTCTTGGCTCCGTAGAAAACTGCACTTAGTATGGATAACCTTTTCAAAAGAAAACAAAGAATTCAGGCATTTTATCTCCCCGGGGTGAAGTTACGAACAACAGGGAGGATAAACCTGCTAAAAAGGGAACCAGGCCATGTGCATGTATATGTACATATATATGGTAGTGTTGTTCACTCCCTTATTACTGCGAACGCATCTACCGAATTCTCTATTTTGTAAAACAAGTCTGGTGGAATCTTTAAACAAGGACGTACGGAACGACTTCCAGTTTGTGTGTATGGAAGTATGAGAAGGAAAAATGCACCAATATCTGTATATATGTAAAGGTAGATAAGTGTCAACATGTTCAGATTGACAACAATACCTACGACACCGTATTTACATGCTTAACGAGATGAGGAGGGCATTTATTATACTCCTTTTCCCGCTGCTATCTATAACGGGGACCAATTGGTTAAACACCGTGTTGAAATGAATTCAACAGATCCCTGTCAAATTTATAATGAGGTGTCCAATTTCGCACAACATGGAAAATGGTCCCCCACCCGCTCTGTTCACAGCATTTTCATAACCTCACCAATTTGAGTTGTTAAAAAATTGCACGGGTTAGATGAGGTTGTGTTCACATAAAAAATGCACCAATTCGGAAAGGATTTGTCCAATAGACACATACAAGTACATACGAGTTAATATCTTCGATGGCGACAAAGAGCCTCCCGTTTTTAATTTTTTTTTTTTTTAATTTTTTCCTTTTTAAAAATTTTAAGTTGGAACAAATTGAGGGAAAAACATTTGCACTTAAAAAAAAAAAAAAAATGAAAAACATTACGTAAAGGCTAGCAATCACAGGAGACACTTATGCGCACGTAAGTAAATAATTGCATCTGCTATGATACGTTGTGCCACATGGTTGAGTGTCCCCAGCGCACGTTCCGTGGCCATAATGAAGGTTCCATGGAGGAACGAAATTTTTTTGCCAAAAAATGGGGGTGAAACGGGAAGATACATCCAAATTACACTGTATTTTAACCGCTACTCCATTACACACATCATGTTAATTTGCCATACCGACGAAGAAAGTACCTCCATCTAGTGTAGCATGCCTATTGGAATTTTCCTAAAGAGATAGCTATTCCCCTGGGGAGGAATTTTTCTGTTTCCTTTTAATATTTTCCTTTCTGCATCTTTCCCACGAGACATGCCCATCTCACTTGGACATGGCCTCCAAATTTTTAACCTTCAACTTATGGTACTTGATGCGCCTTTGCGACTGCATATTTTTAATGGAGACGATTTTCCTGTTCATGCTTTGAATGGCGCGTGGGTCGAGGGAAAAGAAAATCCTAATTTGGAGCTGCAGACATTTGAGAAAATCTACAAAGTCTAAGTAAGAGTTCAGATAATCAATAGATCCATTTTTTACGGACAATTCAATAAAAGGGTAGTAATTCTTATTACTGTTTATTCTTCTCTGGTAAACATTATACAAGGCCCCTCCCATTAAACCGAATAAATGTGCTAACCACGCAACGTTGAAGTGATTTCTTCTATAAAACAGAAATATAAAATTGGTTAAAATGGACAGATGGCATAACTGTAAGGAAGTCATCTTTAAGTATGGTAGAGGGAATAAAGAGACGAAGATTTCATTTGGTTTAACTGTGGATAAAATGTACACAAGACCCATGACAGCTCCAGATGCTCCTAACAATTGATTGCTTCTATGTAAAAGAATATATGGGACAGTGGAAACGATCGAAGATAAGGCATATATTTTCATGATATCCTTGTCAGTCATTTTTTTTTCCAAAACGCTGGATTTATAATTAAAGAAAAAATAATAATTTGTTTTGTTTTCTTTAATTTCTGGACTCAGTAAGGTGTTACTTATGGTATGAAATGCCCACATGTTAAATAAAAAATGAGGAAGAGTGATGTGGCTAATGGCGGCTGTAAAAAACGTGTGGTAATATTTTCTTCTAATATTTTCATATGAGCAGATAAAGTTCCTGCACATGAAATGAAAAAATTTTTTATTTCCTGCGATTTCACTTAGACGCCAACATAGGAATACAACCCCGTTGGCGAACAGAAATAAGTTGCACCCGTTGAAAAGATCATTCCTATATACGTTACTTACAAATAAATTTTTCATGTTTTTTTCCTCCCCCCCTATGCTGCTTCGCTGGGGGATACTATTGTTAGGGGGGCTCCGTCCACTGCTACTCCGATCGTGGCTAGGAGGTTGATCTCTCTGATTTCCGAAATAGAATGATTCGCCATATTTCTCACCTTTCCCCGTTTGACTACTTTCCTCCTTCCCACTGCTTCGTTTAAAGCGATTTATCTTTATTTCGTATGGGTCTTCCTCACATACGCTGCAAATTTTTATATCACCCCTGTTGTTCAAGAGATGGTCCTTTTTATGGGAATCTTTTTGATTCTTCATTTTGTGGCCGTCATTTTTTCTAGTACATTCATTGTCCTGTTGCTTTAATTCTTGGTTATCCTTACCCTGTGCACTGGAAAATATGTTCATCCATTTTATATACTCCATCATGGTTGTGCCAACCCCCCCCTTCCCACCGCTATGTTGGTCTTTGCATTTTGCATCATTCCTCACGTCTTCGCCGGTGTTGTTGGAGGCATGGTTTGCGGGTCTACTGTCGTTGCTTCTGAGCAAATACACGTGGTAAACATAGTCGCACGCAAAAAAGTACACGGAACTGAAAATGATGAGTTGCAGCTTTTCCTTGAATTGTAAAAACTTCCCCCTTTTTATTCTATCTTTTCTTTTGATGGCATTCGTCTGCACCTTCCTACATTTGGCGAATCCATAAAATTGTCTGCTCCCCTTTACATGAAAGATCTTCTTCTTGTGGTAGCCTGCTCTGAAGTATCTCCCAGCATTGAACATTTTTTTAAGTAGAACATTTTCAAAAAAAAAAAAATCTGATTGTTCAGGCCAAAAGAGGAGAAAAATACATCTTCAGAGACTCTAAGGTAGAGAATTTAAAATTTGTGACACACCGCCAAAAGAATAAAAATAAAAATAAGGGGCTGTGCGGAAAGGGAGCATAAAATAGAAAAGCATTAATCTTGCAGTATCTTAACGGTGAAGTGTACTTCAAATTACGCTTCTCTTCCCCCAAGTTTGAAGCAAGCTGGGGTAGGGATAATCGCACTGGTTAAGCGGCCATATGGCTAAGCAGCCATCTCAGTATTTTTGAAAAAATACCTGTGCACGCGGGAAAAAAGCAACATTTTAGTAAACCTTTCAATATATTGTGCGAAAGTGGCATAGAAAAAATTGCATTCGCGGAAACGTTAGTAATGACGTGGCATAACATAACGATAAGAAGGCTCATGCAGAACATCCTAAATATACCCTTAGCAACGTAAGCTGGAGGAATACCGGGGCAGAGGGGAGGAGGGGGAAATGCCACCCTCTGTATGCACAATTTTTTTAGTCGATAAAAGAACGCCTTTTTTCTTTTTTACAACAAAAGCATGAATAAACGTAAATTGTGTGCCCTTCTTATTTTTCCTAGATAAGTCCGAGCGCTTTAACAGTTAGGACCTCTACAATGTGGGAACCTCAGAACAAGATATGTCCTCTAAGCAGATACGAATCAGAACAAATAAGCAGGGAACAAAAACTGCTAGCTCTTTGTAATGCCTTTTATGTTACTACCCCGCAAATATGTCACCGCTCCTAATTTCATTTCATCCCTTTTTTGGATGTTGGGAATATTTACACGTACACAACTTCCACAGTGACATCAGGCCTTTAAGCTAGTACGTTCGGGTGTCATTATTCTTCTCTCCCTTTTTTTTTTTTTAAGAGAAAAAGGAAAAAATATAAAGAGTCACTGTGCATGCTTTTCGTCCTTTTATTTAAAAGGTAAGAGCAGATGGGCAAAAGAAATTTGTTTTCCTTTTTATATATGCGTGTGAAAAAATTGAAAATTAGTTCCCCATGAAGTGGTACTTTTTTTTGAACTGTCCATGATCATGTTGCAATTTGTGGTTATAAATATTTCCGCGTTGGCAGCAGCCGCTCTCATCCAAATACTATGGAAATAATTTCTGCTGAAACATATGTTCTGTAATTTTTAAAGATTTTGGAAAAATAAAGATATGCTCTTTTATTTTAAGTTGTGTTCTCCGAAAGCCCACACCAAGACATGAACATATGCACACATTTAAAAATTAAATTTTTACATATGAAAAAAAAAAAAAAAAAAAAAAAAAAAAAAAAAAAGGTAGGTTGTAAAAACTTTTGCATAAAATATATCTGGTAAGAAAAATGGCCTTCTAAAAATTAGAGGTTCGTCCTTTTTCGCGTTATTCGAATGTTCCTGCCATATTTGCGAACTCATCAAGAGGTAAGATGTTTAATTCTGTTTCTTTAAATTATTTTTCTGCAGTGGTGTGTGTGTGTGGGGGGGGAGAAAGACAACATGAGGTAAACGAAAACCATTTCGCATAGAACACTCAAAAGGTAGCAATTTCGCATATGAACATGTAGACAAACGAAAGCACTTCCACGAAACGTAGGAAAGGCAGTATTCTCTTCATAAAAATGTATTACAAATCTGCGAATGTTGCAGTGGACTTTATCCAGGGGGTAGTAAAAAAGGAGAAAACCTGCAGACACCTTTGCGGATACTTTAAAAATGCTTTTGAACTAGCCAAAATTGGGAAAAAAAAAAAAAAAAAAAAAAAAATGTTCAGATGAATTTTGCTAAAAAGCTGTTTAAGTGTGCAACGTAAAAATGGAAAGGACTTGTTTAAAAGATTGATATGATTGTGGGGGGTGAGCGTGAACAAATGCTAAAACAACAATACGCTCGAGATATATGCAGAACACGTGGAATTCATAATTCTCTTTTGTTCATTACGTAGTAGAAGGTATATTTCCCGAAAAGAAAATTTCTGAAGAAGCCGTATTTCACATTCGGGTGAAATTCCTTGGGGAGCTCAAAGGCTACTTTCCTTATTTCACACGTTTCATAGGGCAAACTGACTTTGTTATTCATTATGTACTCTTATTTTTAAGAAAAATACGAAAGGGGGGGGGGAGCAATTATTTCCTCTTTTTATGTTGGAAAAAATTAAGTTTTCATTAATGTTGTTAAGAAATCTCAATTTTCACACAAATGGCATTTATCTCTTTATTTACATTTTTTTTTTTGCACATTGCATAAAAAATATACACAATTATGTAGGACCCCTTCAGGTGAATTTGTGAACATTGCCAATACCCCTTCCTTGCGTTCGATTATTCATTCATAGCAGGGGAAAAAAATTCGTGGTGGGAAATTATACACTGGGTACAGCATTAAATATGCTATTAGGTTTGTAAATTTGTTCATAAAAGAAAAAAAAAAAAAAGGAAAGGAAAGAATAAGTTTACAATGCTATAACTTAATAAAACGGAAAATAAAAAAGAAGAAAAAAAAAAAAAAAAAAAGGAAGGAAGCAAAAACAATTGAAAATTAAGCAGAATGCGGAAAAATAGGCAAAACTAAAACTAAGAAAAAATTATCACTTAAATGGGGTGCCTACGAGGAAGTGCATAAAATGATTTATTCGAAAACGTTGCGCTTTAAAAGGTTTCGCACATATGAATGGCACTATTTGGGAGGAGGGGCCAAAAAAAGGAAAAGTCACGAGAAAAAATGAAAAGTGTTAAAAAAATGATAAGAACAGGGGGCACGCACTTTGTCGTCCAAATAACCATACGATATACATGACATATACAAAAAATTTAAGAATAGGGGGTTATTCAAAAGGAGTGTGCCCATAAGCTATTTGGTAAAGGCGTGTGTGCGCATAAATGTACATGCACATATATATATATATACGCATGTTTGCCTTTGCCAACCCATTTAGGCCTTATATACACCTGTGCGTAAAACTAAAAATAACATGTAAGGTTTACTTCCATGGTAATGTTTCCTTTTTTTCCCATTTTTGCTGATCAGGCACGTGGCCAAGCGTATGTGTGTACCAATACTGGGCAGATGTGTTTATTCGTGTAGCGATCAACCAGTTAATCCAAGGAATCAATATACTTATTTTTGTCTGCTGCTGGGTTAGCCCCATCGCATTCCTCGCAGCCAGCAAACTACGTTCTTCCTTTGATACGGGATGCCATAACGTGTTTAATGACTACACCGCTGCGTCACGATTCCACTGTTCCACTACACTATTGTATCACTGCGCATGTTCGACCTTCCGGAACCCTTTAAAGACTTCGCTACTGGTGGGGGTGTCCAGCTCGCTAATATCCTTTATGTTGTCGTTCCATTTTATGGACGCCTTGTTATTATGATTAATTCCCTTGTTGGGAATGGTGACACCTGAAGACTTTGGTTGCTCAACCAAGTTGGCATTTATCTTTTTCGGTTTCTTCTTGGTTCTTTCATATGCGTCGATCCTCTCCTCCTCTGTGACTGTCACATCGGACAAGTCTTGATGGAAACGAATTTTCCTTTTTTTCTTAATTACAATTCGTTTCCCTTCGTTCGTCTTGATTTCCTTCGTGTACATGACGTTGTCCATTTTTTCTAAAACTGCGGGGTTTGGGAGTGAGGAATGGAGAAGTGATCATGCGGTGAAGCGGAACAGCGTAGTACGCGCAAGGAAAAAAGAAGAAAAAAAAAAAAAAAAAGAAAAAAAAAAAGGAAAAATAGGCAACTTCTAACTGCACGCAGATCAGTTCACGAATTCTACGACACTTACTCTGCTTCCTTCTGTGTTCATCCTCTACGTCTGCGGGGCACTCTCCCTTTTTAAAGGCGCCTTCATTATAAGCTCCACCAACCGCGTGATGGTTCCTTTTGGACACCTTCGTATTTTCAAGTTCGGTGAACGGTTCATACATAGTGTTTTTAATTCTCTTCTTCGAGCTCGTGTTACTGCTTGTGCTGCTATCTGATTCGAAGTCACTCAACTTCACATGTCCTAAGGTTTTGTCAAATAGAAGTTTCTTCCTTCGTAATAACTGTCGCTCTCTTTCTAACTCAAGCTTTTCTCTGTTTGTAAGTTCGTTGTTAAATTCCTTCCCCTGGTAGGTGAATTTTTTTAAGAATAGGTCTTCTTCCAGTTGTTCCATTTCCTGCTTGTGCTTGAGTTTGACAACTTCGTTGTCGCTGTTGTACTCTTCGTTGTTTATGAATTCTTTAAGTCTGAAAGGGGGGGGGGTGTATGTACTCATGTATGTGTGTAAGTACTCATGTATATGTGTGTGTAAGGGTGATGAATTGTTTGGCATGCGATCCTAATTGGGGGATCCAACGGGGTTTGCTGTTGAAGAGGCCCCTTCCGTGAATCCAAGACACCCTTCCATCCTGCGACGCCATTTGGAACATTGCAACCACCATAAGGAAGCTCATTTATATATGTAGAAAAACCCTTACCCCTCGCTGTTGTACTGTTCGTCATCGTCGGAGTCCTCCGCCTGGTTCTTTTTCCTCTTTAGCAGCTGCGCCCTCTTCCTTTCTTCAGGATCCTCAATATTTTCGTCGTCACTTTCCTCTGCTTCTAACTCGAATACGTGGTGCATCTTGTCGTCCCGTAGCCTTTGCAGAAGAAAAAGGATAAAAAGGGGGAATACAATTTTAGTGCACCATTGTGCATTTACCGCAACGTATAGGCGATAAGATCTAGTGCACTGTACTCATTTATCCAAAACGTGTAAACAATGGAAGTACAAACAGGATTTGCAAATTGCCTTCACACTTGAATTGCAAAACTATCGTTTCGCCAACTTAGGTACCTTTTTTTTTCCTTTGCGAATCGTTCCTTAAAGGCCGCATACTGCTCTTTATTTGTTCTATCTGCCTGTTCGTTCTTGTCCTCATCTTCCTTTGTATTTTCACTTCCAATTTCGCTATGGTCATCGTGGACATCGTCGTCGCTGCCATCATCAGCGTCGTAACCGATGTCGCTTTCCTCAGGAACCTGCTTCTTTTTTAGTTTTTTTTTCATTCCCATACTTCCTTCCGGCTGTTCACCATGATCATTTTGAGCTCTATCATTGTTCTTAACCCAGTCAGGATCATTACTGGCCTTGAAACCCTTTTCTTGGTTGGTGTGTTGCACCTGATGATCAGTGGACTCACTTCGTTCACGATCTCTTGCATTTCCTTGGTCCACATGGGACGCGTTATTCCTGTCATTATCCCCCTCGCTGTGATATATGTCATTAATCACTTCGTCGTCTAGTACTCTCTTATTTTTTATTTTTATTTTAATATATTCTGTGTCTTCTTTTTTGTTGTCTGGAGGAATTTCTTCAGTTGGTTCTTCCTCGTTTTGGTTTCCGCCTACTCTTCTGTTTTTTAGCTCTCCTGTGGTGGCCTTATCCTTGTCTGTTTTTTCTCTCTCTCCCTTTTTAACCATGTCTACATTTCTGACGACTTTTTCTCTACTGAGGAAGGACGTCAGTTTTAGTTGTTTAGAGTCTTCATTAGAGCAGAACTTTTTTATTTTTTTCGTGAGGAAGTCGTTTTTCTTCTTGTCGTCATATATTTTTATTTCCGTAGCCAGTGGGGAAATTTGTTGGCCAGGTTCGTTGGCCATGGGGGGGGTCGATTCCTCTCCATGGGGAGCGTCACATTTGAAAATCCCCTCCTTCATGCATTCTCCTTTTGCAATTTCTTCCTTTGCAGGTTCTATCTTTATAGCTTCTATCTTTACAGGTTCTACATTTGCAGTTTCTGTCTTTACAGGTTCTGTCATTGCAGCTTCCACCTTTACTGCCTTTATCTTCACCGCGTCGGTCTTGGCCGCGTCGGTCTTGGCCACGTCGGTCTTGGCCACATTGGTTTTCTCCTCATCCCCCTTCTTCCCGTCGGTCTTCACGACTTCTATCTTAACCGTATCCGTCTTCACCGCGCCCATCTTCATCGCGCCCATCTTCATCGCGCCCATCTTCATCGCGCCCGCCTTTTGCACCTCCCCCCTGGTCAGGGAGAACTGGTTGCTCTCGAAGCTCACCAAGTCGTCCTCACCGTCACGCAACAAATTCTCCATATTGAAAATGCTAAAATTGTTTAATTTGTTCTGCTCCTTCCACATCTCCTGGAATGGCTCTAACAGCCAGGGGTGTGTATTCAAAGAAAAACTGACCGGTAGATTTTCACTATTTTTAATAATCTTAACAAGGCCATAATTCTCAGCATAGATTCTTCTTTTATTGTATTCTAACTTTTTGGTGATACTTGGAAATTGTAGAAAGTAATTTATCAAAATGTTCTTCTCCTCTATATTTCCTGGTGGTTTGATGTAAACAAGCTGATTATTGTTGGACTTGTAGAATTCATGTACATTGGGGTTGGAGTATTTTGGTCCTTCGCCAAAATACTGAGCAGCTGATTCAAGTAGAGAATAAACGTTATAAATTTTTTTTTCATCTTTTTCTTTTTTTTTCTTTTTCATTTCTTCTAATGCTTTTTTTTTCTTTTCTTCATCCTCTAGAGTTTTCTTGTTAACTATTTCGTTATCATCTCTTTGTTTATTATTTTTTTTTTTTTCATCATTTTCCTCTCCATTTGTTTGTTCCTCTTGATTTATTTCATTTTTTCTTGTGCTCATTTGTGCAGCTGCTTCATTTCTGCGCATATTGGCATCGCTACCTTTATTTCCTGCATCCGTCTTTTGAGATTTTTTTAATAATTTTAATTTTTCCCATGGATTTCCAACCTTTTCTTTTCTTTGTTCATTTTTTTTTTTATTGATATGAGAAAACATGGGGTGCAAATTGAAACCTCTTATGTCTGGGGAGATATCGCTTGGGAGAGCGTACACGTTTGGGGCCTGTTCTTGAATGTAATTCATTGAGATGCATAAATTAAGGTAAAAGAATAATTCCCTCCTTTTTATCGGTTCTAGGATGTTCAATTCTTTGATTTTGTCGTTGTTTTCTGAGATAGACGATAGGTCGAATATGTTTTTTCTCACGTAGGAAATGTACTCCTTCACTAGTTTCACTTGTTGTGTGCACAACGCAGCGAGGTGGTCCACTATTATTTGGTCTTTCTTCTTGGTGAATATATGTTCCATCATGGGGTTCACAGTGGTAGCTGACTTTTCTTCCGAGGCGATGCCTCCATTTTCCGGAGCGGTCCCTACATTTTCGGGAATGTTCATAACATTCTCGAACAAGTCTGTCGCTGCGTTCGTTGCTTTTCCTCCAAGACCCATCTTGCCCAACGTGGTGAAGCAGGTAATTATGCTTCGACTCCTGTTCTTTGTTAATCTATCGAACCAGAAAACCTCTAGGTTCTTCAAATCCTCCCTGCCTGTACGGTCAATGATAATGTTCTGTTGGTTGAGGAATACCTCCCTTTTGTATTGTGGAATAATTACCTTTAAACTTTCGTATATAAACTCCTCCATGTCGTATTCCTTTCTATGGAAAGACATGCAAATTAATTTTAATTTAAGCTTGTCCTCATCTGGGTTGATATCCTCCATGAGTTTGGAGTTTTTCGTTTTCCTTCTTCTTTCCTTCACTTGTTCCGCGTTGTCTCCATCTTTATCGGCCTTGGATTCGTTCT
Organism: Plasmodium knowlesi strain H; assembly: GCF_000006355.2. Lineage (NCBI taxonomy): Eukaryota > Apicomplexa > Aconoidasida > Haemosporida > Plasmodiidae > Plasmodium > Plasmodium knowlesi. The sequence goes on along the minus strand of NC_011913.2, from coordinate 2,521,005 downwards.
CCCTTTGTTCGCTTTTCTTTTGGGTACCCCCTCCTGCCTTTTTCTTTCTTCGAGACTTTTTCTTCTTTTCCTCTTCGTCACTCTCTCCTTGTGAGAACTCGTTTTCCTCGTCCGGTTCACTGTCCGAGTGGTCATCGGGATGGTATCCCTCGTAGTCGTCATCATCATCCTCCTCTTCATCGACGCCATCGCGGTAGCTCGCATCGGAGTTGTCACCTTCATTCGTCTTATTGTTCTCGCTCTGCTTCCTGCCCCCCTTGGCCTTTTTTTTCATCCTTTTTTGTTTTTTTTTTTTCTCCTCCTGATTTACTATCCTCCCCGAGGGTGTTTCGTGTGAATCGTCCGGTGGAGATTTTCCATCATCGTCCTCCTTTCTCTTTTCGTGTGCGACACTTTTTACGATAAAATTCTTTTTATTAATTTTATGAGCCTGTTTCTGCTTATCCGCCTCTTTCGTATTCTCCTGAGTGTCACTTCCATCAGAGCATTCTTTCAACCTTCGCAATTTTTTTTTTTTTTTTTTTAGCCCATTTTCATCTTTATTATCGCTGGGCTTCTGCTCCTGTTCTTCCTCCCCCGGCGGGACATAGTCTCCATTTTCTGCGTCCACGTTTGGTACATCACCTGCCTCATCGCCTTCCTCATTGTTTGCCTTTTCTGATATCCCTTCAGGTACTGTGAGATTTTTTGAGTCACTCTCTGGCTCTACGTTGGTATCTACATCGGATACCGCCTCCGCTGTATCACCGCTGCCGTCGCATTGGATAGGTTCCTTTCCACTTGCATATTCTTCCTTTTCCGCTCCCCCACGTTCAAGTCCCTCGTTTAACTGCTCTCCTTCATCATCCGTTTTATCACTCTCTTCTTCGAAGGAATAATTTTTTTTTCTTTTTTTTTTTATATTTAAAATATTCATATTGAATTGGAAGTGTCTATTGTTCTTTCCCCTACCTCTTGGAGGAAAAGCACTTAGACATTTTCAGTCAAGAAAAGAATGTGCCCCGCTTTGGCTCATTCATTTCACATATGCAAAAGGGGCAAAGGATTGCCACCGTTTGATTCGCTTTCTGTGCAGTGCGCTTTGGCAGATTATTATAATCAAACTAGGAACGTCGTAACGGCAAGTTTTGCGCGGGTCAGGCGTTATGAGTGTTTGTGGAATGGGTGTCTAGTTTCTCACGGGGTGGTTTCTAGGATGTACCTCCTGTTGCGCATAGGTCAGCTTGAATGGACACGTGGGTACTCTATGTCATACGCCTTCAGATGTGCATTCGTATGCCAACCTCCACGCACACCCTCCTTTGTATACAATGCGATGTAGTCAAATAAGCCCAGTGTAAATAGCTTTTATGTCAAAAGAGACATACGCCTAATTCTATATTTTGGGAAAAATAAAATGGAGAGAAGAAAAAAAATAATTAAATAAAATGAATATTTCGTTGAATAGTCTTTTATAGTTATATCATGCCAAATCTTAGTCCTCCCATTTTTCACTTTTTTTTTTTTTTTTTTTTCAAAATTGTAAATGATGATACATTAAATGCCTGTCTCCAAAAAAAAAAAAAAAAAAAAAAAAAAAAGGGGAGGAAAAAAAAGAATGGATTTTCATATAAATTGAATGAAAGTACAATCAAAGTGTTTATCATAATTTCAAATGAGAAAGGTGTGTACATCAGAAGTGAATGGCCATTTTTTTTAATTCATTTTCGAGGGAATGACAGAACGCGGGGCACATGAAAAGCGGTACTCGCGTATTATATATTCAAATTTTACTGTACTCAATTTTGGATAAAAGAAGAGAGGATAATGCTTTATTTACTTGGCGGCGCTGGAGTTGGCTCATCTACCTTCTGTTCCCCGCTTGTTCGCTAACCCGTTCACATGCCTCCTTTTTCACTGTTACATGGGGGGGAGGGACATCTTTGCTCAAGGGGCACTCACCTTGAGGATCCCCGATATGGTAGCGGGTGAAATAAATGGTTTGGAGAAATTACTTTTGTGGAGGGCGTGGGAGAGTCACCAGCGTTTTCCCCGTCCGGTTTGTGCTAAGAATTCTTTAATTAGGAATTTGCAAATGGGGGTTATCACACGGTGGTAGGGTGTGTGCATATGGTATATTCATCGAGAGATGAGTTCACGTTCAGTTTTTTCTCTTCACCAGATAGGCCGTTTTCCCCGTCAAGATTTATCTCGTGGGTGAATATGCAGTCGGGTTTGTTCCCCTGTCACACTATGCAGAGCTTCTCTTGTAACTCAAAAGGTATATCATAGGTTCATATACCCAGGTGCATACATAGGGAAGATACTTACCTTGCCTGGAGTTGCGAAAGGGGCAAAACACACCAAACGGGAATACTTATAAAATGGGGAATTTTTCCTCGTTATATCTTTTTTTTTTCGAAAATTAATAATACTGAAAAAAAAAATATATTCTGCTGCTCTCTCATACGTTTGAGTAAATATGAAGAAAAAAAAAAAAAAAAAAAAAAGTGGTAAAGAAGGATCTGCCAACAGAAGCCACCAATTTACCCTTGCTCAACGTTGTGTAACCCCTTTTTCCTAATAAAATTTTCACCCCCATTCGAGGGATTGACTTGATTTGGGCTCTTGCCACATGTAGGGAGTTTTCACCAAGGAGGTCATGCGAAAAGGGTGTATAAGGGATTCATATTAGATTAGGATAATTCGGAGAACTATAAATACACGAAATATAACCTGCTATAGAGGAGTAGGCAGCATGCAGCGCTCATTTCACATGAAGGCTGACTCTCCTAGAGGTAGAAGCCACTGGGGCGTGTAAGAAAACATACAGGAAGGTACAGTCGTATAGAGGTCTACCAGACGCAATTCTGTGATAACCCCCCCTTTTGTTCTATTCACCCCAAAATAGTCGAATAGTAAAGGTGCCCCTCAAATGAAAAGGTGGACGCACGAAGAGGAATACAGCTACGAATGGCATGGAAAGGGTGAATAACCCATCTCACCAAATAGTAAGCAAAAAAAAAAAAAATTAAAATAAAAAAAGAATGCAGCTAGGGAAATGTGTAATAACATGGTGTGTAGTCCTACTAACATTACTTCTAAAGAGCAATTTTGTGAAATGCAAAAATTTGAAAAATAGTAATCCATTTGGCGAAAATACATCATGGGGGAGCACACTGATCAATATAACTAATAGCTCAAGGACTAAGCTAAAAAGAGCAGTGGCAAAAGGTATGATATTACCCCAAATGAAGAAAAGAAATACACACAAACACATTAACAGGGTTACAAAGCGATTATGCACGATTAATCCGCACAATAGTGCTAACAAGAGCTGTAGCTTAGAACCATCGACAAGCGTTAAGAAACACATGAGAACCAAGTACAACATGGGAAACGCAAACTACAGAATACAGAAGGAGTTACATAACTTTCTGAATAACCCCCCTATTAACTGCACCCTAGATGTACACCCAAATAATATCCGAATCTGGATTGTGAAATATGTAGGATTGCAAAATACTATATATGCTAATGAAGTTTACAAACTTAAGATAATATTTCCAGATGATTATCCTCTGAAGCCCCCCATTGTCTATTTTTTACAGAAGCCACCTAAACATACTCATGTGTATTCTAATGGAGACATATGTTTAAGCCTGCTCGGTGATGACTACAACCCTAGTTTATCCATTTCCGGCTTAGTCCTATCCATTATATCTATGTTATCTTCTGCTAAGGAGAAAAAATTGCCAATTGATAATTACACACATGCTGATGCGAAACCGGGGAGCAACCAGAACAATTTTCTCTACCACGATGATAAATGCTGAGGGTGGACATGCGGTTCATACGTTGGGAGCAGTCCACCTCCATATTTGTACGTTAATGCGTTTTTTTTTTTTTTTTTTTTTTGTTTTCTTCTTTTCCTAATATTATTACCCATTTGAAACATCACCCTTCTAGGTATCAAAACGAGTTTGTTCTGGGAACCTACGGGCTACCCTTTCAACACACGGACATTCGCCATGGGCACTTTAGCATCCATTTGGTGGATGTACATATAGTGCGTATATTTTTGGCACCTTTGCCAATTCTTCGTCTTTTTTTAAATGTCGCGTAGTTCATTCACTCCTTAAAGGCACAACCGACTTGTGCGAGGTTGTGGATGCTACTAACGTTTGTTCAAACTCAGTGGTCTTCACATTTTGGTACGCAATGTAGCTACAAGGTCGTCTTAAAAAATCCCCATTTACGTGAATACAAGCGCATATATGTAGAACCTTATCATTTTTTTAAAAAAATAATTTTTCAAAGTAACGTGATGTAAGGAACTAACGGGCTGCATGTAGAAGCTGTAGTGAAAAACAAAATGGCGTGGTTTAAGGAGAAAGCGGGGTGGCATTAACTTCCCCTTTTGAACATTTCCTTTATTTCCTTCCCTACCTTTCTTTTTTCAGTGCACGCATGTGTACATTCGTGAGAAGCACAATTGGCACATTTATTTTAGCGCACATTTTTTGTTATTATTATTATTATTTTTTTTTTTAAACGAAAAGGGGAACACATCGCCGTGGAGTAAACAACGCTGGTAGCAATTCGCTGTTAGGTGGGAGCTGGATTTAAAGGGGCAACGGCAAAATAACGGAAACGTGCAACGAATGAAAAAGGTGAAATGGCAAATTAAGCCAAGCGGATTGGAAAAGTCAAAATATAACGTTCATGGCATACCCATTTTGGGGATTTTCCTTTTTTCCATTCGTTACAAGCCTACCTGTTTCTGCTAACAAAATTTAAGCACAGTGCACACAAAACACACACGAAAAAAAAAAAAAAAAAATCTCCCAATTGAAAATATTTACCCATAAAATGAGTGTAAAAAAAAGTGTAATTAAAAATGTTCAAAAGTTGAGAAGAAGGCGGACGAGCTTTTGCCAGCTAAATGTAACTCTTCTGCAGAAAAAACATTGAACAGACAGTTTTCGTTTTTAAATATGTTTACACTTTTTTTTTCTGGTTATTTTGCCTCTCTACAGAATAGCAGTTGTCCAAAGGCGGGCGCCCGAGCTGGGTGAAAAATACCGCCCAGCAATTACACCTATTGGGGGCAATCAGTTAATACACACAAGTGAAAAGGTAAAGCGGGAAATTTTCAAATACACACTGGAAAATGCATTTTTTTTGCAAAATAAGTTGCAGTTGTAAAATAGCCGCTTATAAAATAGCCTTTTTTAGTTGCATTCTCTCGATGTTCTTTTTTTTTTTTTTTTTTTTTTTTTTTTCTATGTGCAGGTAATTTTTTGGCATATTTTTGCACACCCACCTGAACTGTTCATGCAATTTTCAATAACTTTTTTTTTTTTTTTTTTTTTTTTTTTTTTTTTCTGTTCATCTATTTGGTTATGCAGGTGCGATGTTCCTAAAAACATGTTCCGAAGTAACATTAGCGTTGTTAGAAAAAGTCAATCGCACATCTTCATTTCCCCTTTTGGTTAAATAACTCGTGAATGTGCATCGTTTGGCGCACATGGCAAAAACGAATTTATGACGTGGTGTGCACCTGCGCTTTCTACATTCGTATTTTCGAACGCGAGTATTTTCTGGCATGGATTTTGAAAATGGAAATGGGGGAACACTCATAAATCCGTGTCACGAGTGATTGTACGTGCGTACGCATGGAGGAAGTATGAGAAAACATGCGAAAGTGTACATATATACGTGTATACATAATTGCAATCGTAATTGCAAATTTAAGTATGAGTTTGTACGTATGCGAATATACACATGTACGCGGTTTCACGTCTGTATACATATGTGCACTACGAATTCATGCAGCCATTCCCCCGTGTGCGCATGTCCGTATGTTGCCCCTGTTCGCCCCTTGCGTCATTTTTTAAAAAATATATTAAGAAACGTTTGCGCAAAATATATCGTTTTTTTCTCCATATTTTTTCGTACTTTGAAAAAATTAAATGTGTATATGCCAATAAAGGCAGTTTAGTCCTGTCTCTGCATTGCTCCCACAATTTGTCTTTTTCCCCTGTTGTACGTGTTTCTTTTTAACATCTGATTTTTCTGCACTGCATCAGCCGTTTAGTATTGTTCGCGCGTTCGCATTGCAAAAATGTTTATTACAACCGATGGTGCGTTAGAGTAGACACCAAAACTGTTCCCCGCTCCTGCATGCATCACACCTGCACGTAAGGATAAATGCAGAAATCGCGTAAACTGTTATCTCTTTGTCGTTCTTTTGGCTAAAATTCTACCATTTGGGCATCCCTTTTGTGATTAATTTCCCCCCTTAGTGTACGCCGCTTTATTCACGAAACAGAACATCTTCGCAAAGCTGTGTTTTATATGCACACAGGTTGCCGACGCCTTTGCACTTCTCACCCCCATGTTTATCAACTGAAGGGGAGAGCAGAAAGGAAAACATACAACGAAACAGAGACGTAAACAGTGGTGATCGTGTTGAATGATTGCACCATTAGAAAGCATAAGGAGAAAGCGTACAACGAAATAGCAACACAACAATAACGTATCATAGCGCCCTATCTTCATCCCCAACCACATTGCACAAACTGTATCACGCAAACGTAGCAGTACAGGTACACACAATTATCCGATCAGTCCCGTCGTATCAGGAACAGTATTTCACTCCTCCACTACCAAAGCGCTCCCCCCAATCGCAAACATGTTTCCGGACCCGTCGCACAACTATGAAAAATTGAACAAGGTGGAAAAAAGTTTTGATGAAACAAATGACACAGTGCCTGGGAGCGTAAGTAGACTGTATACCATAGATGGCTACACGAGCGAAAGCATAGGAATTCCACAGACACAGTACAAGGAATATTATAACTACCCAAATGCCATAGTTCAAGAATATGAGCATAAGAGTAACACTCCGTCGATGACCTTCGGGTGTCCAGGAAATCCATTCAGTTGTAAGCCCCCCAATTCAAAGGTATTTATTCGAAGAGTAGAAAATAAAAAACGGAAAGTGTGCAATAAAAAATGCACTTCCTTGAATAGCTCCTTTTCTCAAGACCTTAATCCATATGTTGTGTATCCAAGTAATTCCATTAATGAAAATAACATGGGGGAGTTCAGTTATACTATGCCCCTTAGTGATACAGATAAGAATGCCCCTTTTGGAGGAAAATATGTAGCTGACAAGAACAACAGATTGACGTATGCCTATCTGTCAGATGACCTGAACTATTCGCTGAATGGTCAATTCATGAATCTTGGCAACACCTACATGAATGTTCCGCTGTGTGTGCGAGAGTCTTTCCAGAATAACGGCTTGTGCAACTTTACCAACGGATTTTATCCCTTGCACCGGGTAGGGAGCACTTAGTATGATGCGATGGATTATAGCATTTCCGCGTAGTTGCATCGCCTTATCGACATGTACCCCATTTTATCCACTCCTACATGTTGCATGGTTAACTTCCCCTTTCCCTTTGCGCCTCTTCCTGCAGGGCGGCGAACTTCAACTAAACAAGGGCCTTCTCCAAGATATGGATATGACATGCCACATAACCCCCAAGGATGTGGTCAGATATATCCATAATTTCATAAAGTACATTTTTAAAGTCATCAAATTAGCTTTTGCAAAAATAAAAAGGGATCTGAACACTAAGGAAATTTACTTCGACCCGACCATACCACCTGTGCACGAAATGGACATTGATTGTGAAGTGTGCAGAAAAAAGTATGGTGATATTTTAATGGACAACCGTCAAAGAGATTGCATAAGCTTCTTCGAAGGGATTGATGAGTCTCGTAATATTTTCAACAGAATATGGGATATCATAAACAACTGGCTAGATGGTAAGGACACTAATAAAATGGACTTATTCAAAGATAAAGAAAAGATCAAGGAGATGATCCAACAAAACAGCAAAGAGTTTGAGGAGGTGTACTACAAACTCAGGAATTTTCCCAAGGACGAGAATGGGAAAATTGAGTTGCCCCAATTTAGCAACTTTGAAAAGAACAGTGTGGTGTTGATGTGAGAAGTTTTCATTTGCGTGATTATCTGGAGGGGGAAGATGCACCGTTATGTGACCCGTTTTACCATGTCAGTAGAGTGGTTTTCTTCAATTTTTTTTTTTTTTTTTTTTTTTTTTTTATGTGGAGATGTTCACACTTATATAGGGTGAACTCTCGAGGTGCGTTTGCTCTAGGCTTTATTCAAGCGCAGCTCTCTACGTGTGTGTATTTATATGCATTAGAGGGGGCAGGTTGAATGACCCCCCTGGCTGCAGGAAAAACTTCCTTTTCCATTATTACCCTGTTATTTAAATTTTTTTCTTTTTTTTAAATATTTTAAAATTTAAGAGTAATAATTAACCAACATTTGTACTTATATAACTGTTCCGTTTTGTAATTTTTGTATATCATTGGATGGATGTCTTTTTTTTTTTTTTTTTTTTTTTTTTTTTTTTTGTTTCCACCATGTTGTGTATCTTTTCGTATATGCTGCATGGTCCCCCACAACGCATTTGTTTTTATTTTGTTTTTTGAAAAAATGCCGATTTGCTTGAGCTGAAGCGGTTACGGTTTGCTCCTCATTTGTGAGAAGAATGGAGGATACCACGCCGTCTCGTCGAATTCGATGGTTGATGTGTTACAATTTGTGTACAGCATAGTGTGGTATCCGCACCAGCTGCAGGGTGCACTCTTCCTTTTGAAGTTCACCTTGATGTATGCACATGCATGGGTGCGTTAAGGTTGTGGAAAGAAGAAAGGCACACACAATAAAGTTTATCATAATGAACTATGGTATAATAAAATATGTTATAATAGGAGGAGCCCGCCGCGTAAGAAGCGCCACGGAGAGATCCAATCATGAGGAATGCTCCTGTGGGGCATAATTGTTCCAGTTTTCGTTCTGCAGTTTGGTGGTGGTGGCTGCCTGAGCTTCATTTTTCGCCTGATTAGCGAGGAGCTTCAACTTCAGTTTCTCATTAATGGCATTAATGAAATCATCCGTGAAGAGGTAATCCTTTTCTGTAACATTTTTAAGCCCCTTTATACAGGCAGCAAGGTCCTTAGGCATTAGGCCATCCTCTACAGTTTCTATGCATGCACTTTCTAGAGCATAACAGAATAGTTGGAGAGGCTGATTCTTGTCTAACTTGGCTCTATGTTGTAATCCCCTTGTCCAGGCAAAGATAGAAGCAATAGGGTTGGTGGACGTTTTTTCTCCTCTTTGATGGCATCGATAATGACGTGTAACGGTTCCATGTGCTGCTTCTGAGACGCAAGTAACTCCATCTGGACACATTAGGATGGAGCTCATTAGACCTAGGCTTCCATAGCCTTGTGCAACTGCATCGGATTGAATATCTCCATCGTAATTTTTACAAGCCCATACAAATCCTCCTTCTGATTTTAATACTTGAGCAACCATGTCATCGATGAGCTTGTGTTCATACCATAAGTTGTTCTTCTCAAATAAAGTGCGAAATTTCTCGTCATAAATTTTCTGGAAAATCTCCATAAATAGCCCATCGTATATTTTGAGTATAGTACTTTTCGTACTCATATAAACAGGCATCTTTAAATCTAGTGCATACTGAAAGCACGAGAGAGCGAAGTTTGTGATGGATTCCTCCGTGTTGTACATTCCGAGACAAACCCCCGGTGATTTAAAGTGGAAAATTTCTTCTCTCATAACTTCAGATTTATCATCTGGTGTAAAAACTATTTCAAACTTTCCACTTTTATCAATTTTTAAGGATTTTTGCTTGTACTGATCAGCATAAGCATGCCTTCCTATAATTATTGGCTTTTTCCAGTTGGGAATTAACCTCGGGATATTTTTTATCAAAATAGGTGCTCTGAATACTGTGCCATCTAGTATGTTTCTAATGGTTCCGTTTGGGCTTTTCCACATTTGTTTTAAATTAAATTCTTTAACCCTAGCTGCATCTGGTGTAATTGTTGCACATTTAATTCCTACGGACGATTTCTTTATTTCTTCTGCTGCTTCTAGTGTTACCTGGTCATTAGTTTTATCTCGATTTTCGATGGACAAATCGAAGTATTTTATGTTTAGGTCCAAGTACGGAAGGATTAGTTTCTCCTTGATATCCTTCCAAATAATTTTTGTCATTTCATCTCCGTCTAACTCCACTACTGGGTTTTGGACCTTCACCTTCCCGCAGATGTTGAAGGCCGCGCTTTTACTCGCATTTCGCCTGGTGGTATTTTGGATCCAGGGGTTTCTCCACAGCTGCGTTCTTCCTCCCATTTTTTGCGTTGCCAAGAAAAGAAATGATGAAGTGGATTCGTTTGGTGGGGGATGTACACAAACTTACGCACTCCTGGGTTTACTCACGTGTGATTAGTGGGAATTTTTCCGGGGGGGGGGATGATAACTCCTCTTTTGCATGCGCCCATCCGATGGGGATTCCTTCCACTTCCGGAAAATATTTCAGGAGATGAGTTTTCCCCTTCGTTTATTAATCTGATAGGCAAAGGTTGAAGCCTCACTTGGTACAAGCACTGTGTAGCGGCACTTTTCATATGATTTTCTGTTTCTCTGCCCGTTTTGTGTTCACTTCCGAGTTGATTTATGCAGTTTGGTCGTGCTTCTATGCGCTTTATTTGGCTTCGTCCCAATAAATTGAGAGCGATAAATTTGCCTCTATTGTAGCGCTTTATTTATTTCGGACTTTTCCCTGTCGTCACTCCGGAAGAAGCTCATAAAAACAGCTTGACGTGTATCCCTTCGTGTGTAGGAGAAAAAAAAAAAAAAAAAAAAAAAAAAGCGGAACGAAGAGGAAGGAACATGTGTTATGGAAAATTTCTTGATCTTGGTATGGAGGATCCTGAGCAAGCTAACAGTTTCTCTACTGGTGTGTTTTTTTTTCCGTATGAATAGGTAAGGAAAGGGGGGGCATCTAAGGTGTTACACAAAAAGGGGTTGCCTAAAGAACGGTGGCACCAAAAAAAGGGCTACACAAAATAGCGCCGGAGTACCACTTCGTTGGAGCCACCCGTTGATGTTATCGCGCAGAGCTAATGTACGTGGTGTAAGGAAGAAGTAGCTGTGAACCAACTTTGTGGAATTATTATTTTACCTTCCTGCGTGTGTTCAGGAGGGGGGTACTTACTCATAGCGGAGCCCCGGTACCTTCCCTCAGTGGTGCAAAAAAAAAAAAAAAAAAAAAAAAAAGTATGTGCAAATTGGGGGTAGAAAACTGTAAACTACAAATCGCCTCTTACATCATTTGTGTGCCTTCCTCGAGTTTCTGCCCGCGCCCGAATAAGAGAAGTAAAACAATTTCGGCGCACTTCCCTAAAGTGGATAAAGGAAGAGTATTCTTCTTCATACTACATGTTCGGTACCTTTGACTAAAAATAAAAATGCAAAAAGCGTGACAATTTTTTTTTACAATTTATGCTGATTGTATATATTGAAAATGTAGCCCTGCACATTTTTTTTTTTTTTTTCCCCTCCACTCTCTGACCCTCAGAAATTGTTAATTCATAATCTGAAAAAAATGTAGAAGGGATACCATCAACCCTGTGCGCGCTTTATTTTAATTGCCTATGAAAAGGGGGGATAAACTATCTGTTTTTTCTCTGACAAGGCTTAAGTGAAATTCCAAGGGGAGACTAATGAACATATGTATTTTTATTCATATGTGTATCTATCAACGTACATTATTTGCACGAAGGGGGTGGGCAAATGTAACATGAATTCGTGTAGCACCGTGAACACCCAACAGAAGCATATGAAAAAAAAAAAAAAAAAAGAAAAAAAAAAAAAGCTTTTTAAATTTGTTAGGCTCCCCCTTTTCTTTTTTTTTTTTACTTTCTTATATGTGCTTGAGGATCCTAGCCCGTGTGAGCATGGCGTGTATCGATACTTCCATCCCCTTCCGAAGTTGATAATTTGCCTATGTTGTTCATCTTCATGTAAGAGGGTATAGGGACGATACACCAGTGTACATCATTTGATTCGGTGTCAGTGCCATTTTTTTTTGCCGCAGAAAGTTGGGACATGAGCAAAGTGTTTGGAGAAGGACAAAAGTGTAACATGGTGGCACATCTATTTCGCCATACCACTCCTTTCGCCCTGCCTCCTTTTTCACCGCGGTTCTTTTTTTTTTTTTTTTTTTTTTTTTTTTTTTTTCCCGCTTTTCCGAGTTAACCCCATTTAGGGATCTTGTTCACATTATTGGGCGATCAAGTCAGCGTATGTGAGTGGTCACGCATGTATTTGTAGAAGTTTGGCCCAAGTGATTGAGGAATTCCATTTGCCACAAATCCATGGCCCTTCATATCCTTCCAATTACACGAGTAACGGAAAAGTTTTAAAAGACGCCTAGTCAGTTTTTCTTTGATCCATAGGAATTAGCAGAATGTGAATGGGTACAGTTCTCTCGATCCCCCCTTTTTACTTGATCATTTCCTTCTTCCAATTAGCCCCATTTTTGAAACATTCTTTTCCAGACGCCCAAGAAGGTTCCTTTTCCTTTTTTACAGACAAGTTTTGCTTTTTTTTTTTTGCGTTTTGGAAGGATCCCCGCCCGGTTATTACATTGCACATTGTTATATGTCAATGCGTGTGTGTCACCCTTGTATGGACGATGTATCAGTGTACAAGTACATAACGTTTTTCGCTGAGCCCCACTGAAGCGGTTATCAACAGTCGTTTGCTTTCCCCAATTAGAGTTGTTCACGCCGAGTCGCATTATCTTCGGCCAGGATACCCGCACGCATATATCTCTGAATATCCATTGTCACGTGCGTATAATGGGCAAAGAAGCATCCACTCTCTTCATGCCAAAATAAATAAAAAAAAAAGTAACCAAACGATTAGAGCAGTAGGGTAAAAAAAAAAAAAAAAAAAAGAAAGAAAGAAAAAAGAAAGAACATATGGACACTTTCCCGTTGGACAGAATGGTAAAGAAGAATGACGATTATAATTCATTTTACGAATGTAGGAAAAATGAAAATGAGGTAAGGAAACTCTCTGTGGGTGCATTAAGTAGGACAACTTCTTGCAGGATGGAGGAAAAGGACAGCGCCATCCATAAGGGGGCTGCTATAAATGAACACCCCAGTAGAGAGAAGAATATCATTCAATCATTTGGAAACATGCGATACATTCATAACGGAGGAAACAAAGTCCTTCGAGGAGGAGCTCAAAATAGTAGGAATGATCGAAATAACGCGATGTTGACATCCGGAAGTGAACTGGATGAAGAAGATGATCAAACGGATGATGAAGAAGATTCAAGTTGCATAGAATGTGTCTCAAATGATGACAATTCGTATTACTCTCTGTACGAGGGGTATAAAACGAATTACATAATGGAATCCCTGTTTGATAGAAACTCATTTGTGTACTTCCTGGTCCCGTTTAATAAATACAGTTATACAAATTACTACACAAATTGGAACAAGCTAAGTTTTCGCATGTACGCTTCTCTAAATTCTGTGCAAGAGAAATCTGTTAGAAGAAAGAGGAAAATAAACTACGTTGGCAGGAGCAGAAGTGATAGCAATGCTAGTGAAGTGGTTATGTTGAAGGGGACCGTTGCTGCATTGGCGGATCAGGCAAGAGGGGGAGGCGCTTTCCAAAGTGGTGTAAAGAGTGGTTTCCCCGCGCGTGAGGTTCGGAAGTATCATGGAAAAGCAATAAATGCGGAGGTGGAATCTCCGCTGAGTGGAAGACTTCCCTCGCAATCTAGCGACCACTACAGTGATATCGATGATGTGAATTTTAGGAACCCTCTAATCAAGATTATGAATAGTTTTCTCTACTTCCTCCTTTTAAGTGAGTTCTTTACCTTTAATGAGGTAATCAAACTAATGCCTTTGTGCAAATGTTCATATGAAATATTTAATAGATTCTTTTATGTCAATGTCCATGTAAATCCGTTCAGACAAAATGTTAAGGATATTATACGTTTTTTAAATGAAAATAAAGAGTATCAGTTTTATATTTTGAAGGGGTCAAACTGTATGGAGGATAATTGGGACAGTCACCTCGAGATGAAGAGGGAGCTACTCACTTACGAGTCGCTCATCGGTCGGGTGCATGACCCTGAGGATGGTCCCTCAAACGGAGGCCTAACCTCAAGCACAAAAGATTCCACTTTAAACAAAGCAGAGAAATTTAGAGGTGGAAATTCGGATGGACAATACGGGGTACCCCCCCCAGGTGATCTCACCACGAACAAAGAAATGGAAGAATGTGCTACAGGGAATAACCCCATGGGAAGGAAATACTCAACAAAGGAGGGAGGAAAACGATCGGGGGATATAGACCAGTGTACTAGTAGTAGTAGTAGTAATACCGCCCTGGATAAAGCAAAGGAGAGTATAAAAAATGGAGAGAAGGTACTTCACACAAATAATATTATGAACATGAGATACTTGTTCAGTTTGTATGAATTCATTCGCATCTATTTAAGCAAGGAAAACAGAGAGGGTGTAATTTTTTGCACCTCGGATGATAAATTTAAACGTAGCTCGAGCAGAAGCAGAGAAGTTTTTTATGATGATATTTTTCCATATGGAAATAAAATCAGCTCTTTTGAATATAAAATAAAATTAAAGAAGCATGTACAGAGGAGATGGAACTTGAAAAGCAACTACGTGCATGAGAATTACTTTGTGCATAAGACAAGGGGGTCAAATGGTGCACAGGGAGGTTTACTGAAATTGATTCACAACAAGCACAGTCAGTTGTATCCCTCTTTTAGTTCCTTCCTCTCCATGGACAAGTGTGGGTGTATAAATTTGTGGAAGGTCAACGATGTGAATTCCTTGCTTCCTACTCGTTTGCTGGAGGCGCAGCTCACATGGGAAGGGAAGAACGCTCTTTTTCCCAGGGATGCGGTGAACCTGAGGGATGATACATTCCTTGTGGCTGACGAGTCGGCTATATATTCCTTCTCATTGGAAGGTACGTAGAGTGAATGCCTTCTCACTATTTGTTTGTGAGTGTATGTAATTGTGCATATATTTATTTGTGTATTATTTTTTATTTTATTATTTTATTTTTTTTTTGTGTTTGTGTGTGTTGTTCACCCCCTATGGGAGAAGGAGCTTGTAAATTATACGGTATGTTTCAGTCCACTGTAATTGTTTTCCCTTGTTATGTTACTCCACTACAGGAACGAACCCTATATCGGCGAAGCGAATCGCGCACCTGGACGCTCAGCGAATCAGTGAAGGAGGAAAAGTGAAAAACATAGTGATGAGTGACAAGGGAAAATGCACCGTGGGGCTTAACGAAGCGATATGTTACCGTATAGACTTAGAAAGCGGGGCGGTGGAGAGCGAAAAAAAACTGATGGAAAAATTGAAGAAAATTACCTGCTTCGATTATAATACCAACATAGTTATGAGCAAAAAAAACATCATCATTGATGA
Source organism: Plasmodium knowlesi strain H (assembly GCF_000006355.2). Lineage (NCBI taxonomy): Eukaryota > Apicomplexa > Aconoidasida > Haemosporida > Plasmodiidae > Plasmodium > Plasmodium knowlesi. The sequence continues at coordinate 2,505,612 of NC_011913.2, read as the reverse complement.
TAAGAGAATGCCAAACTACGTCTCTTACGTGAATTATAATCTAATTGACTATGATAATGATAAAAAATATTTTAACAGTGAAAATTATTTTCAAGATTTTAGTCTAACGGGTATATCGCTAACTTCCCTAAATTCAAACAATTCCATTTTTTTATTTGATCTGAGGTATAAGTACCCCTCCACGTGTTTGCATTACGAAAGTCCCATTACAGAAACGCAAAGTTATAGAGAAAATGAGAAAATGCTTTACTTGCTCAATTTGAAACGAAATTATAACTCGAGATCCTACTGCAGTAATAAAAAGTACAGTGGTTTCCACGATAACATAATTTTGAATCCGTTGGTGACACCCAAGAAGGAGGTTGTAAATAAAGGAGAGGATAATTTGGTAAAAGATAAAATCCTTTCCGATGAGTCATTTATTTATACTATTGTAAAAGAGGGAAAGGACAGAGAAATGGAAGGGTGTAACTTACCTACTTCCTTCCTGAATATGTGGAGATGGTGTGATAAAAGACAATTTAAAACATTTTTTCATTACCATGAAGACATAACAGCTGGAAAGAGGAATTATTCCGATATGTTTGTTTCATCCCCATCGGAGAATGCATCATCATCTTACGTCAGTGCGGAATGCAGTAGCGCATCCAACTTGGGAGGTGACTTTTTTTCATCTGGGGAGGCTTCGGAAGCCAGTTCAGGGCCTTATTACTACAGAGCACTAGCTTTTGATCAAATTTACAAATTTGTGGACACTCCAAATCATTTATTCCTTACCTATGAACATTCGAACTATGTTCATTCACTGTTGTCTCCTTCGCATGGGCTCGAGCTGAAGACCTCCCTGAAGGAGGTTCCTTTTTTCATGCATCCCACCAATTTGTAAAGCGACTAACATTGGAAACAGCCCCATTTGGAGTAAAACCATTTGAGTTCATCCATTTGCAGGCATCTCTATATAGTTCCCCGCTACCACTTGATACCCGCTATTATCACCACATCGTTTGCACCACATGTTCTTCCGCTTTTATATGCACTTTACAATAAAAAAAAAAAAAAAAAAAAAAAAAAAACTAATTGAATGAATGCCCAAAGGATGCATTCTTTCCGCACGTTAAAATTTTGAATCACCAATGGAATTATAGTATTCCCCCCCGGCAGATCATCTTCCCATGTCTGCTTGAATACACTTTGCTATTTAATCAAATGGGAAGAGAAGAATTATCATTTGTAGTTGACTTGGCTGACGGTGGACAACATGTTCACATTTGAGGTATATCCCCGTCATGGTTAACCGATTAGAGTTATGCCTCAAGCAAAAAGGATGTAAGCAGGGACTAAACATAAGTGCACAAAAAGAAAGAGAACTTCCCTTCCGCTCATGGGAAAAATCAAATTAACATTTTTACAAACTAGGTGTGTGCTGTTTTATCAAATTGTATGATAAGCAAATAAAGATGTGAGAAAAAAAGAATTGTTCCTTCCATTTTTTTTCCATTTTAAAAATCACTATTACACACACACAAAAAAAAAAAAAAAAAAAAAAAAAAATGTGTACACCATTTCACGAAGCAGATATTTACGGAGTGTAACTTCTTGGGAAGGTGAGTGCCCCCAAAAAAAAAGGAAATCAAAACGATGGACACATTTTTTTTTTAAGCATTATTTTAATTCTTTGAATGACTTTCTGAGTAAGCAGCAGAAGGTTGTGAAGGGCAGCCCCTTATTTAGGCCGTTTACATAATCGTCAAATTTGTTCAGTCTCGGGGCGGTTTCGATAGCTACGGAGGCGAACAACGGAAAAAGCGTGGAATGTAGCTGTGTATGCTAAATGTGCATACATAACGTGCATACATAACGTTGCTACATAACAACTTCATATCGCCTCTGTGCCTGGGAGGAATGCTCCTCCGTGGTGAGATGGTCATTTAAAAAAAAGCGACTCGTCAAACCTTCGTAGGTCCCGTTGTGCAAAGCGACGGTGGCTCGATATTTCTTCTGTGGATCCCCGGGTTGAATATTAGAAAATTCGATTACTATTTTGTCATCTATAAGGTGGAGATAGGAATAAGCAACGGGTGTTTTTTTTTTTTTTCAAGGAGGAAAAAGTGCAGACAGGCCCTGCCATAAATTCAGTTGTAACAGTTTAAAGGAGATCACCGCTGCACACAATGGGGACATGCACATTTTCACACATATACATGGACGAGCAATGTCTCTACGGAGCCTAATTCCGCAAGGGGAGCGCATCCTCTGCAGAGACCTTGTAATATTATTTCAAATCCGAGAAGATTGTAAAGGGTGCCCAATTTTCTTTTCCACTCATTTTGAATATACTCCTTGTGAAGCTTGACCGTGTTGTACTCTACGAAATGTTTTCACGAAAGTTGGTGAAAGGGGAGCCAACATGTACTGATCAACCAGATGAAGGAAAAGTGGCAATATTTTTCCAGAGGGGGTAAATAATTTCATACAGGTCACGTACCCAACTTAGAGGAGTCGAAATTTTTTAAAATTAAATTCAGCTGTTCGTTAATTTCTTCAATCAGCTTGGGGTATTCGTCCAGTTTTTTCTCCTCCTCCTTCGGATGGGTGTAAATCATAAGGTACATGTGTAATTGTCACTAGGGGCGGGGGGAATTAGAAATTACCAGATGGGCCAATTTGTTCTGCCTCCTACCATTACGCTTTCCTTCAGTTCTGTGACCAGGACGGTATTGGCTTCGATTTCTTCAAGTGAGGGGGAAAAGGGGTATAACGTGTTGTGTGACATCTGGTGCGATATATGTCATGAGGTAAGATACACAATTGGGTTAATCGATGGCGAAGGAAAAACTACACATATGCTAAGGCAGGACATATGTAGGGGTATGTCTGCCCCTGTTCAGGTTTTTAGGGGCTACATGGACAGACCGAAATGAAGTCATAAAGACGTGTTGTTATGACGACCAGTGCACGCCCCCTCATCCTCTTCCTTCACTTGTCAATGTTTGTCGTACCGTGGGTTATCCTGTTTATTGAACTTTTCTTCTCCCTCGTTTTGTTTTTCATGATTTCAATTTGTTCTGCGCAGGGGAGATGATAGAATGGCGGAAGAGGGGTCATATAATATGAAGAGGCATAATCGAAGTGATACAATAGCATCATGCATAAGGAAGCTAATAAATGTGTCAATCCCGAGGCCACCTTTTTACATGGCGTCCCTGGCACATTTTGGATCCAACTTACTTTTCTCATTTTCGATATATGATATTAAGTCGTTGTACTGCTTTTCGTTTTCTTCCACCATTTGATTCAGCTGTTGCTGCATGGCCCGCTTTACATCGCTGTTGTTAATCACATCCTCCATTTTGATGAATCATGTACTCTTGTGTCTGAAAAAAGTGTTATTATGTTTTGCTCTTTAGAGAAAATGAGAATGATTTTTTATCTTTCTTGTTAACTATTTTACGCGACATATGCAAATTATGCAACACACAGGAGGCGAATTCATTTCTGTGAAATACTTCACCACTTCAAAAGGTTGCGCAAAAAAACGCGGAGTGATACAATCGCGGGGCAGCCCCTATGTGCATATTTCTCGACACTCACTTTGGCGTAGTTATATCGGCGAAGATAAGGAAAAGAATAACGTTACAAATCTGGATGGATGGACGAACTCATCGGAAGTGCAATCACCCACGCATGTGCCAATTCCGCTGCGTTTCCCTAAAAATTCACTGTCTTACCTTTTCGCCTTATTAATTCTTAAAAGAAGCGAGTGGACATACACATTGGAGGTTCTTCTATTATGCCTCCTTCCCTGAGAAAAAGGGGGGATCCCTTGTTGGTCCAAATGGATGAAGAAATTGAGAAGGGGTAAAGAGGGAACCTTTCCGCTTGTCATTCGAGATGAAGGAGTAGGCCTACCGTACACCTCCGGCGTTAAGTTGGGAGATGGACCGATCCTGTTTGTGTATAGCCGTCTATCTCTATCACCCGCTTGCTTCCCATAACCCCTTGGAATCAGCCCTTCCTCCGGCGTTTGCACCTTGCATACGCCTTTTCCCTAGCAAAAGGGTGTGTAAATGGCAGGCAAATATTTCCCCCGGGAAAAACAGAAAAAGGAAAAATAACGACTTAAAAAAAAAAAAAAAAAAAGAGCATAGTTGGGTGTGCCGCGAGGAATAATTGCAGCTTATGTATAATGAGAAAAAAAAAAAAAAAAAAAAAAAAAAATTGGTGATACGAAAAATACTGAGTGTGATTTGAACGGATGAGTGAAAGGGAAAAAATGATGACACGCTGTTTTCCCCTTTCTTTTTTTTTTTTTTTCTCTCCGAGTTTGGTTTATGTGCCGAAGGGAAATATCGGGCGGGAAACACAGTTAGAGGAAAAAGGAACAAAATAAGGCTGCTCTTTTTTTCTTATTTTGGGGATATCCTGAAAGAATTTTTTTTTTTTTTTTCCATAAAGTTGTGAGCAAAACGAAAATAATGATGCTTTCGTTTCTTTCCATTTTCCCTTTTTTGTTCCCATTTAAGGGGCCCATCCCTTTACTCGTTATTCGAGAAGGAACCCCCCTCAGATTCCATCTTCCTTAACGTGTCTTGCAGGAAATGGACATTCTGGTCAATCTTGGAGTTGATCAGTTTGATGTTCTGCTCAGCCAGGCTGAGTGTTTCGTCTAGCTTGCTTTGCTGCTTTTCCAAATCTGAGAAATGGGGGGAGTGAAGATGAAGATGTGTGTATTTGGTTTCAGGCCTTTTCCTGTGACAACATATCCACAGTAGTATAGGTGAAGATATTTACACTGTGCCTACCGTCGAGCCTGGAAGAGAAGGACTGCGCGTTGTCATGCACCCGTTTCAGTTGGTGAAGCCTTGCCAACACGTTTGGAATTATATGGTGAGTCTTCTTCCAGAGATCTAAGATTTTAAAAAGTTCATCAATGGATTCTTCATAATTTCCTCGATCTTTGGAAATGTTCAAAAGATCTTTTTTGAATTTTTTTAAGTTTAAAAATTCAGATTGCAGGTTTTGCATTTTTTTCTTCACACTCTCTAATTTGATGGAATCTAGCAGGCTTAATTTATTGTATAAATCCAGTATGGCGTGGTTCAGATCATCATATGGAAGCATGGCCATTTTATCTATCCCTAAGGCCTTTTCAATATCTGCAATTTTTCTTTCTAGCGTTAGTAGGTGAGCAGTTTGAATTTCCTTCTCTTTCCCATTTTGTAGGGTGTAAATGTTCACTTGCTTTGGAAAAGAGTTCCCCCGTGTGTCCTTTTGGATGTTCTTTTCATCAGTTGGTTCTCCTTTTTTCGGGTAAACATCATCCCAGTTCTGTAGCCGGTTGAGGATATCTCTGACCACTTCTCTCTTACAATTATCAAGAGAAGTAGTATCCCCCTGTTTGGACGCCATTTTCTCCGCCTTCTCCGATTTCAGTAGTGTTCTCAAATTGTCATCATTTATCATATCATCGATGTCATTTTTTAGTGAAAAAAGTTCCAGCAATATTTCAGGTGGCTCACGGTTATGCATAATTTTCTTAACAATTTGTTCATGCTCTGTTACATCTTCGTTTAATTTTTCGTATGGATTATCGGGGTCGTATGCTTCTCTCTTTCTATTAGCTAAATCATTAATGTAGGTAGTTATGTCTTCCACTTCGCATTTTAATTTTTGTAAATAAGACAGGGGGTCATCTAAATTAGTCGACACCTTCTGATCATATTCATACTGCGTGGAGTTGTTATATTTCAATTTTGCAGGATCTACTTCGATGACTAAACCGTTATTATGATAATGCTTAAAAATTTTATTTTTATAAAACTCGTAAGAATATAGCGGTTTATTCATGGGACTTTCATCCAGGATGTCGCTCTGTTCTTTTTTTTTTTTTTCATCTGATAAGTTGTTATTGTTATTGCTATTTTCGCTTTTTGAATTCGCCCGAAATAGAGGATTTACTTCCCTCTGCTTTGAGTCCTCCTTTACGGCGGCTAGCATGCTCGATAAGTAGGTGTCCAGAGGGGAAGAATATATGTTAACATTTATTTCGTCCAGAAAATGCTTATTCATGGTGACAACATCTTTATACAACTCATTTGCTTCATTATGACATATGGCGTAGTTCGACGTGTCTGGAATATATTCGTAGACATCCTTCTCCTGGGAGGTAAAAAAGAAATCCCGCATATCTACTTTTAAATTTTCTTTCATTATTTTTTTGTTTCTGCTAGAGTTTATTTCTCCCTTCTTTGCTTCGTTATATGTATCGTTTCTTTTAAAGCTCTTGTGTCTTATTTTTTTTCCTCTATCTTTTTCGCTTTCTCCCCTCACAATGCTTGGTGGCTTCTCATGAACTGTATAATCATCGCCCGTACTTGCAATAATGTTTATTTCGTGTTCTTCTTTTTCCTCGTCTACTGACGTTGTGGATATTTTGCTACCTTGCGCATTTGGTTCTTCTCTGCTTTTTTCGATGGTGTCGCTTTCTGCTCGACTTAGCTTTAGTTCTTCTTCTCCGTGCGAGTTGTCCACATCCTTTGGGGCATCATTTGGGACATCATTTGGGACATCATTTGGGGCATCATTTGGGGTGCCTTCTTCGGATTCCTTCTCGGAACAATTCTGCTGAGTCTTTTCACGTAAGACATTTTCCCCAGATTGTTCACTTTTCGCACTATGCTCGTCCCCAGTGTTGTGGTCACCTTTGTCGCTGCCATCATTTCCGTCTTTTTCTTCCCCCTCTACTCCCGAGTTGGTGCTCCCCACTTTATTCATTTCCCCCCTGTCTGAGAAACCCTTTGGATGTGCGTCCAGATTAGCCTAACCCCTTTTTCTTAAAGTTTATACGATTTATGATTCGGAAAGAATATATATATATATATATTTTTTTTTTTTTTTTTTTTTTTGATTAACTGTTCATAATTTTTTTTTTTCACGTAGCTAGCTTTTTTCACTTATAATATTTTCACCTTTTCCTTTTGATCGTTGCAACGATATTTATGTGGAATGATAAAACCACGAAAATGTGCAAAAAAGGGGATACACACACATTCACGTGGAAAATTAGCACAACGAAGTGAGCAAAAAAGGACATTTTACGTTTTTGCAAAGATTGTAAGCATTGTGTGAAAAAAAATTGTCCTTTTCTGTCAGCATTTTTTTTTTTTTTTTTTTTTTTCCGTTGAAGAAAAGTACCAGAAAGGCAGCAAATGGTCTTTTCTATTTTTTGTCATGAAGGACATATAGTTCTGCTAAAAAAAAAGAACGGAAAAAATAAAACGAATTAAAAGCATGAATTGAGCAAGGCGGTTGCAAGAAAAGAGAAGGAGGTTTTTTTTTTTTTTTTTTACATTGGTTTTTCACTGTTACAGTAATTTTACCGCGTGCTGACCATTTAGGGGTGGCCTATACGCAACTGTTGTGCGCTTACATTTCCGCCCGTTTATATAAAAGCGCACTCAGAGAGGAAAGCAAAAGGGTGGTAATTCTTCTATGCTTGTTTTGTATCCTTAGCAAACATGCATTCACTTATGTGAGTGACTTTGTCTGCTTTGTTTGACGAAGAATGAAAAGAGGGAAATGAAGTATATACTACCACATTTTTGTTAAAATTTTAATGTTCTTCGTGCACACTGGATGAACATTTAGACGTATTTATCCTTAGCATGATTGATATGTTACGTGTATTTTTATTCACCCATTTTTGTAATTCTTAGCGGGCAATAAGCAGTTGTGCGCCTTTTAACCAATGCGCAACTGTTTTCGCCAATCAATGTTTTATTTCTTTAAACCTACTTATATGAATGGTGTAGTTGTAGAAGGTGTACTTATAGAAATCCTACACAATGCAATAGGAGATAGACAAAAGAATGTGATTCGTCTTTTAGCGCAGGGCGGCACCTTCCTAACAGAGCATCTTTGCACTTTATTTTACCAAACTATGAAAATGCTACAACCCTTTTAACCCGCTGGAAATTGTGTGCAATGTATGGGGGATTTTTTTTTTTTTTTTTTTTCTTTTTTCGGAGAACATAGGAGGGAACACATAAATTATGCCGCACTTAAACGATTAACTGGTTTCTTACCATGTTTGAAGAATTAGCAATTTGGGGAAATGTTTCCCTTCTGTACACATAAAAATTGTGGCGCATAAACATGTCATATAATTTTTTACATACTTGAAAATGGTGTATGCAAAGAAAGAAAAAAAGAAAATCATCCCCAGGTGGTGCGAAATTTCAAGTGTGTTTCTTTTCTCTACATGTTTAACGTAGCAGAGCATGTGATTAAATAGATGAAAGAGGCCATGTTGTAAAAATTTGCCGCTCGTTTCATTTTTTCCTTTTCATCAGTTATTTTAACCATTTGTATGAATAAGCCATTGTAACTCCTTATTGGAACGGGGGGAAGGGCAGAGGAAACTGGACACACTATATGAAACTCCTGACGAGTAGAGCCACGTTTAACGTGTATTTGGCTTGGTTTCGTTTCGTTTCTCTTTCTTGCTTTGGATTGCCTTTTACGTTCCACTTTGTGGCGAAACGCAGTCACAACGTGAAATGTACGTGCCCCAACCGAAGGAAATGATATCCCGTGAAACACCTCGCGAGGGTTACATTTCAACAAAAAGGGAAAACAAAAAAAAAAAAAAAAAAAAAGAAAAAGAACAGTGACTTGGCGTTCATAACACATGAAAAACGTGCGCCCAAATTGGAATTTTAGGGAGAGCACAGAAAAGAAGAATCTTATAATTTGATATTTTTTCCCAGTTCATCTTTTCCTCGTATGCTTAAGCTGCGAAGCATCAAAAAGGTTTCCACTACATGGGTGTTTTAAAAAGTACAAAAAAGAAAAATCAATATACTGTGTCAACCACGTGTTTCAACGCTTTTCATACTAGTGTATACGCTCGTAATTATGTGCTCATGTAAATACTCTAAATGAGTCATTTTGTTACGATTTAAAAGAACAGAAAAAAAAAAAAAAAAAAACTTTCCTATGCGTGATCGTGAAAACAATCCTTAGGATAACCAGTTTAGTCACGAATAACGCACAGTTGCTGAAAGCACATTACGGGTTTAACAAAAATAAAAATAAAAACGTCAAAGCGTGTATTACATATGTATATTCGTATAACATAGTATAACCCAGCACGTATGGATTTGACTGTTCGTACAAATAAAAAAAAAAAAAAAAAAAAAAAAAAAAGATTATTAAGAAAAATATAAGTTCGCAACTCACATTTAATGTAATTTCCAAATTGTATATTATTAGCATACATGTATATTCAACACTATTTTTGCTTCCTTTTTTTTTTTTTCTGTTTTTTTCTTTTTTCCTCTTTTTTGCTTTTTTTTTTTTTTTTTGTTTGATAATGATATTTTTATTTGTTTCCCAAATAGCTAATTACGATTTGCTTATTTAAGGGCATACGAGGAAGTATGTGCTAATCCAAAGAGAAGCTGCTTACAGAATTCTTCATACAATATGCATACTAATAATACATGATATAGTGAATGTGTCATAATTCCCAAGCTACCTTTTCTTATTTTTGCTTATTAACTTGGTTTTTTGTTTTCTCCATTTTTTACGTGTACGTACGTTCGCTCGACCTTATCCTCTTCTCTCGACATCTTTACATACCGTTAACAAAAGCTGTACTTTTTTTTGCCTAGATAAACTATTTAATTTGCGGAAAGTTGCCCCACATTTATGTTAACGCGTAGTGAGGAGGAAGGAGTAGAAGGGCAAGGATCTAAAAAAAAAAAAATAAATAACCTTGTGTAGCGAATAGGGGTAAGTTAAAAACAAAAAAGGAAAAAGGTTAAAACGGCCTGAAAGAAACGCAGAAGGGGAAGTGAAAAAGTTCCTGCTCTAAAGAATTGCAAAACAAGTACATACACAACAGCATGAGCAGTGCGAAAGGGTCATCACCATTTTGATTGCGCGTGCTACGTGTTCCCATCCGGAACATGTATAACCTATGTATCTTGCGCGAACAAGTATAATTTATTTATTTTATTATTTTTATTATTTTTTTTTTTTACCCCCAATATGAAGCAGATTTGCGAAGAAGAAAACTAAATAAGGAAAAATGGGTAAGAGGGAGAAAAATAGAAAAATGCTTCCCATGTGAATATGTAAATATGTGAGAGTGGGGTGTTCTAGCGTTGTGTGCACTGTGCGTAAGATGTAGCAACTGCCAATTCATTTGGTCGAAGGACATGGACGGGCTTCAAAGTGTTGTCTGTTCATGTGAGGGTTTTTTTAGTTAGAGACCCGTCCAGAGGGATGCACCCCCGGAGGGATATACTGTTGGGACCATTGCATGTGTGCATTCATATATGTTGCCATATATGTATTTGTCGGAGCATTCACGAAGGCCATAGTGTTACCCGAATTGGGCGTTGCATATATCCGTCCACGCATTTTACATGGACAACTGATGTATCAATTGTGACCCTCCTCCTCTTTCCCCCATTCAGTGAGATTCCTCAATTTAATCAAGCCGGTTATGTTCTTACTGCCGGAGGTGCAGTCGCCAGACAGGAAGTTGCCATTCAAGGAGAAGCTACTATGGACAGCTGTGTCTTTGTTTGTCTTTCTCATATGTTGCCAAATACCGTTGTACGGTATCGTAACGAGTAAATTAAGTGATCCGTTTTATTGGATGCGTGTGATATTGGCTTCGAACAGAGGGACATTAATGGAGTTGGGAATATCCCCTATAGTAACAAGTGGTATGGTAATGCAGCTATTGGCAGGTTCCAAAATAATAGATGTAGATCAGAGTTTAAAGGAAGATAGAACCCTTTTTCAAGGAGCACAGAAGTTACTGGGATTGTTAATAACCTTAGGGGAAGCCATCGCCTATGTGGTTAGCGGGATTTATGGAAATATATCAGAAATAGGAACTGGACACGCCATTATTATTATACTTCAATTATTTTTTGCAGGAGTTGTGGTCATCCTGTTGGATGAATTATTACAGAAGGGTTACGGATTAGGTTCAGGTATTTCACTGTTTATAGCAACGAATATTTGTGAAACTATTATGTGGAAATCTTTTAGCCCAACCACCATTAACACAGATAAAGGAATCGAATTTGAAGGGGCAATTATTTCCCTAGTTTATTGTCTTTTTACTGAATCGAATAAAATATCTGCCTTGAAGAAAGCTTTCTATAGAACCCATGCACCAAATGTGACCAACCTGTTAGCCACCATTTTGGTTTTTCTCATTGTTATCTACCTCCAAGGATTTAGAGTGGACTTATCTGTTAAGTATCAAAGCGTACGGGGACAACAGGGGACATATCCGATAAAGCTATTTTACACGAGCAATATCCCCATTATTTTGCAGACCGCATTAGTATCCAATTTATATTTCTTCTCACAAATATTATACAAACGATTCAAGAATAGCATTTTGGTGAATATTTTGGGACAATGGCAAGAAGTTGAATCTAGTGGTACCTCCATCCCGATTGGTGGAATTGCTTACTACATCTCTCCTCCGAACTCTTTTGCTGATATTACAAATGACCCATTCCACACCCTGGTATACATTTCCTTTGTCCTTGTGGCATGTGCCTTTTTTTCGAAGACGTGGATTGAAGTGTCAGGTAGCTCAGCTAAAGATGTTGCGAAACAATTACGAGATCAGCAAATTGGTATGAGAGGATATAGAGATACACCTACATCCCTAACCAGAGTTTTCAACAGATATATCCCTACCGCCGCAGCCTTCGGAGGCATGTGCATTGGAGCCTTGACAATTCTGGCCGATTTCCTTGGGGCCTTGGGTAGTGGTACGGGTATTCTACTCGCTGTAACGATCATATATCAATTTTACGAAATGTTAGTCAAGGAGCAGGAGAAGGCCACGTCGCTCTTTTAGGCCCTCCACAGGGATATACACCCTGTGCAGGGGTGCGCACCGGATCGAATAACCCTTTTTTTTTTTTTTTGCAGAGCGAGTCAATCATTTGCGCGCATCATGGTTTGGGCGCAGCTCTTTTTTGTGGACTCGGCTCTGCTCAGCGTTTTGGAGCAGATTAGCCGGTTTGTCTGAACCGTTTAGGGAAGGTTGCCCAGCTCGCATTTTTCTCCATGTGCATTTCCTCTCCCCTTTTTTTTTTTTTTTTTTTTATTAAGAATGTCATGATAGGAGGATGCTTCTGTGCGAGCAGTGTACGTTGTAAAAAGAGGAGGTGCCCCGCATGCGCAAAGGCAGAGCGTTAAGGAGCAGGCACCCAGTGTGTATAGCCAGTGTGTAACTCAAATGCATATAGTTAAACCCTCCCACCCTCTGTATGGAAATTTATACCCCCATCAGAGTTATCCTTCCCCACGTGTATATTTACATCCTTCCTTTATACAGCACTGCATAGAAGAAAAAAAAAAAAAAAAAAAAAAAAAAGGTTAACATAACCCACCGTGCCTTTTACTTTCTGCATATTATGTACCTTTCTCCTTTTATCCTTCAACCTCGCCTCCTTTCGTCCTACTTCTCCACACTTTTACGTTTCATACCCTTTTGAAATATTTGAATATATTTTATCAAACTAAGAATAACGCAAAAGCAGCGGAAAAGAAAAAAAAAATCTGTAAAAAAAAAAAAAAAATTCTATATTAAAATGAATGCAATTGTTTGCTCGTCTGAGTGGGTGTAGTGGCGCACGGGGGGCAAACTGAATGGCATAATCTGGTCACTCAGTTTGTTTGGAAATATAAAGGACACGAAGTAGGGGGGCACAGTAAGGGAGTACCAAATGGAGACCCCGCTGAGGTCCATCATATATCTGCCACAGCTGCAAGTGTACGAAGCCTCTACAGAGCAAAGGGGGCATTTTCTAGGCGACTCCATAAAGAACACGTAAAGAAGGGCACATCGAATGGGATGTCTTTAGTATGTACTACGCAATGTACAGTTCGCAGAAGGAGGGATGGATCAGACGAATAAAGTGTAATCCAATATTCTAAAGGATTGCATCATTTCGTTAAAAGTTTCCAACTCGGGTTGAATATCCATATCCTCTTTTGGCACATTCCACGTTATTATTATATCTGCATTGTGTTCTTCAAGGGGGAAAATACAAATGTACAGTAAAATAGGTTCATGGGTACTAGAATTATTTTTTTTAATTTTCTGGCGCCCGACTAGCAGAATGTAATTTCCTTGCGAATGGGGCACTGAATGGTTACTTGTTATGATAACATTTTCGATGCTGTCATTTTCTTTCGCTAAATCGTAGAAATAGAAATTGCCCTTCTCCTGTATATTCATATTTTGAAAACACAGAATTTCTATGATTAAGCATTTGTCCTGGAACTTATGTACATACACTTCTTGGTTGTCTGGTATTACTCTGAAGCGAGAAGCGTCGAGGTAGTCGTCCGGAATGTTCATTTTAATGAACTTGTCGAAGAAGTGTCTCTCGTGCAACGCCTCAGCCATGGTGTGCAGGGTGTGGCTAGTTCGATGGTTACCTGGTTGGCTGATTATCTAATTAACCTCTTTGCGGTGAGCGCTCCAATTGGCGGGAAAATCCGCTCGTAAGGTAGGTCTCTCCTTCCTCCTTGTGCAAGAATGAAACTATAGTTTTTACTCCCCGCCAAAGGAAAAAAAAAAAAAAAAAAAGGAGAGAAGAACATCCATCAATAGTGCTTGCTCTCCTTCTCTTCGCCTCTTCCATTTCCCCGTTTTTGTTTTTCCCACCGCTTTTCTCAAATTTCCATGGGTGACATTTAAATATATTAAGAAAAAATGAAGCGACAGTTTTTTTTTTTTTTTCCCCTCCCTTTTTATGAATAAAATAACATCTAGTGGAAGTGAGGGAGTAATTGTTGCTTCTTTTTTTTTGGGGGGCTACACGGAAATAAGGATGAGCGGCACATTCCGTCGACATGGAGGAAGCGATTGGGTATATGCACTGGAGCAAAAAATTAGATGCATACATTTGCGTGTGCATGTATATTGCCACCTATCATAATTTTCTTATACGTGCCTACCATACTGTTTTATATGTATACATACACACATCTTCCTTCTTTCTTCCGTCACTCTGTATGTAGGATGCAATGAAGACCGATTTGGAGAACACATTTAAGTTATTGCAGGGGTGGGTGACGAGGACGAACGAGTCAATAGAAATAGGGGGTCTATGTAAGGACGCAAGGGAAGCTTGTCCTGGCGGGGGGATGCTAGAAGAATTTTTATCTGAAGGAATTATGTAAAGTTGTAGCTGAAATAAGATATTTTATTAATGGTGTAGGAACGAAGAGGGTTAAACTCGCGGGAGGGGTGAATGCGACGTGGGATGGGGAAGCACAAATTTAACCCCTCACCAATGAGGAAGCTTTTCGACGATGTGTCATCGGAACAGTTGCTTTAGCCGAAAATTATGGAGATCATTGTTATTTGGGCAACGCAGTAGACCATATGATGGACAAAGTGGAGCAGGAAGTGGGGGAATATGGAGATCGGGGTGCAACATTGAATAGGTGTAAAGGAATTACTACGGAACAACTAATCATTGGTAAATCCATTCTAGGCAATACAATCAAAGAATGGACAAAGCAGAAAAGGGATGAAGCAGACAAGAATAGTGGTTCCTGGAGGATAAAGTGGCCATGGAAACATTGGGGACTTGTCTGTAAGCAGAAGAGGGAGCAACCAAATCTACAACAACAGAGAAAAAATAATGCAGCTGTAATGACGGAATTCATGAAAATGAAGGAGGACAACACCCACAGTGGCCAAAGTAGTCAACCGACCCTATCAGAAGTACTAATAGACGATAAGTACAAATTAAAACCAGAAACATTGGAACGAGCACTAGCACCACTAGTTAATAATGCGGGGGCAGGAGGACCAAGTGCAAATATAGAGAACCTTATAAAGACGGTAATAGAGAACATAAAGATAGCAGCCCACGTATAACTGGGGAAAGGGGAGAAGGAAGATATGTATGGGAGTGTAGAAATATAATTATGCAATTAGGGGGGGGGAAGAAAAAAGGAGCTGAGAGGTAAATTTGCATTATTTATTTCTTCCCTTCTTTCCTTTCATTTCTTTCTTCTGTTGGAATCTATTTTTTGATTCCACTTCTCTGTATAGGAAAAATATATATATATATATATATATACCTACTTTTCTTTGTTGAATACTTGCATGCAACCATTTGATATTCAATATATATATGTATATATAGGGCGTATGTAGATGTTGTTGCATATATATTGCTTATTACCGCAGCTGGAGGAAAATTGAGAGGAAGTTGAAGGGTAATATGCGCATTCCTAAGCGAAGGAGTAGGAAATTAGTATATATGTACTTCTTCATGATGGGTGACCCCTCCCTATAATATAAATGGAAATCTAACATATATATTTATATTACCTCATGAATAAATGAGCATGGAAGGAACAAATATATATAAATACCCCATTTATAACGTATAAAATTCCAGCCTAAATACGATAATATATATAGTCTACATATGAACAGCGGTAACAAATGGTAACAGTAAATGCGGAACTTTTTTTCTAATTTCAAATGAACACATAAATAGGGGGCACATTGAACACCTACTATATAAATAATATAATAGATGTGAACACATGAAAAAATATATACATATATATATACATATTTCACTGCGCTCATTACATTTATAGGGGGAAGGCGACACTTTTTTAGATAAATTACCATCCCGGAAAGTATATAATAAATTTAAGGATGGCGCGTGCTACACTACTTACAGAACATCGTACGCAGGGAAGGAGGAGCAACTAAAGCAGAAATCTGATGTTCTACCGTACGCGAAAAAAATAATGAATGCCTGGTGTTACATCCCTAAAGTGGACACTTACAGACTGAGCAAATACAGAGGGGAACTGTGTAATTCCTTATATTACTACATAGCTAGTCTATTGCCAGACACATTGCGGAAGGCCGACTTCATAGACCGCATGAATTATATTGGCAATGCACTGAAGGGTGACTGGTACTTTAATAATTGTGACGGAAAATACCCCGTTACCAATACAGACAGGAGTATTCTCCTTCAAAGGAAAATACTCTTCGATTATAAATTTGATCACACTGCCTTGCAAAAACTAATAAAGGCAAATAGTAACGACTGCAATAATAAATATGGTGCTCACCTAGCTGAAATTGAATCAGCTTATAAGGCTGTAAGTAAATATTGTCAGGAGGATAGTGAGGACTATGATTATTGTAAGGCATTTACCAGAACATATGGAAAATATTTTATGGGGGGCAAACCAACATTAACATGCCCCACTAAAGGGGCAACGAAGCAAGTCGCAGGGAAACCAGAAGCATCGCACCCTGAGCTTGTCAAACCAGCATCAGCATGGGAAGATCCACTTGCCACCTCCTCAGGAGGGGAGGAAGATGATGACGACCTCCTGGACGACCTCGACCTCGACGACTTCCTCAACCTCCAGAAGGTAAGAAGCAGTAGACTTCCTCGAGGAGGAGGCTAAAAACATGGAAGAAAATTTTCACCTTCTTTTCTTAGTTCCTCTTACCTTCCTTTCCATTCCTTTCATTTCATTCCCTTTTCATGGACTCCCCTTTTCACTTCCCTTTCCTTTTACTCCCCTTTCCTTTTACTCCACATTCCTTCATTCTTTTTCCGATTCCCATATCCGGTTAGACCCGCCCTTTTCGGTTGGACTGACATGTTCGATTTCTTCCTGTGTACGAGAAGTTTTTCCCCATACATCCTTTCCTCCTTAAACCCCATAAACCTAAAACAAAAAACCTGAATCCTATACCCTGGAACCTTTAAACTTAAAATCGAAATATGAATCCTTCAACCTAAACCCTAGAACTTTTTCATTCTTCCTTTTCATTCCTTCCTTCTCTTCTGTCCCTCACTCCTTTAATTCTGTCATTCCTTCTCCTTCCTTTGCACTAGAAAAAAATGGAGGATATATAATGGAAGCACATACATTATACTTTCCACTGGTATAATGAGCTACCACGCATGTTCCACACACTGCACCAATTACTTTTGTAGGAGGGAGCTCTGAGTGGATTACCTTCCCGGAAAGACTACTATAATATGTTCGATCGAGGGGTGAACAATTGTAGGAATTATAATAATTGGCCTCAAGAAATGAAGGTTGCATTGGAGGATGACCCAGATATTGGGGAGGGCGCAGAGAAGATTGCAAAGGGCCTGTGCCATGCATATGAAACGAAGAAGAATAGTACATCCCATAAGCTTAATCAGGATTATTGCGATTTTTACTACTTCTGGGTAGGGGGAAAGATATTGAGGGAATTAAACGGTGGTAAAGATTTTAAGAGTGTTATGAAAAAAATAAAGGAAGAAGTGGAGAAAAAAAAAAGTGATCATGGTTGTTCTTTCCGCTTTCCAACAGAAAGGGGAATAAATTTTTTTCTCCACAGTAAAATTTTATTTGATTATTACAAAGACCATGAGTCTATAAATCCCCACTTAAAGATTGGGGGTAAGGTCTGCGCTAATGCATATTATAGGTATTTATTGAAAGCACAAAATGCTTATACATATATGAAGGATAAATGCGAAAATGGCGGTAAAACAAATAATAAAGAATGGTGTGAATATTTTAAAGAAATGTATAAGGAATGTAGGAATGGGGAACACAGCACGTTGTCACTGTGTAAGGTAGGGAAGTCAACATTAGGAGAACAATGCGCAACCACTTACAGATCATCAGTAACGGAGGAACGTACACCCCTCACCCCAGAAGGTTCAACTTATCCCGAAGGGGACACCACCAATAATAGGAGCACCATCCCTCCTGCTACTGCCATATCTGGTATATTGTATACCATCGGATTACCAGCATTGGGCCTCTTCTTATATAAAGTAATAGACATATATATGTGGTATACATATATGTAGACGTACACATATAATACGTGTCCCTGTACACCCCCTCTTTATTCTTTTTTTTTTTTTTTTTTTTTTAGTATACTGATCTATTTGATGGAATAAAAAAATACCTCTTTGGTGGCAGTAATAATACACGAGGAAGGAATAGGGGAAGAGGAAGAAGAGCTACTTTTCGACACAATCATCAACACTTTGACAGCTATTTTGATTCTTCCACAATAGGTGACTCCACAGAAGGAGTTTCAACACTCGGATCCACAGAAGGAACTTCCACAATAGATGGAACAGTATATTCTATCCCCTATGTTAGATGCGAACCTTTCTCTTTGCCGAGCCAAGAGAAACAAACAAACAAATACAGTGCTATGCCACACATATATATGTATAGTATATAGATATATATCTACATATACATAATACATGGCCCTGCACACACCCTTTTTCCCATATATTTTTTCTTTTTTTTTTTTTTTTCTTCAGTATACTGAAGTATTTTCTGGAATGCATGACAACTTTGGTGGAGGTAACAACATCAGCATCAATGGAAGGAATGTAAGAAGGGGAAGAAGCAGGTTATACAGCATGTACTACAATCATTTTGACGATTCTTCCACAATAGGTGATTCCAACACTGTGTATTCCACAGATGTTTCGACAGTGGACGGTTCCACAACAATGGAGTCTACTTCCGACTTAACAGAAGACACTTCTACCATATATAATGAAGGGCGAGGACGATCACTACAACCATGAGGGAAACAAAATAGAACTATTCGTTATGGAAGAATATAATACCGTTCTTTTATGCAACATTGCAATGTGTAAACACATTAAATGAACATATACATTTATATGTGATGTAACACATTAAATGCAATGCTCCCGTCTGGAGGGGGGAAATAACCACGCACAGTTCATACCGTATAGGAGAAAAGTTATATTTTTCTTTCTTTTTTCCTTTTCTTAAAGAAGTTACTTTGTACACTTTTATTTGCTTCATTTTCTATTAAATTCTGTATTGTTGTACTGAACTGTTTATGTTCATGTGCAACCCATATAAGTGAAAGAGAAAGAAAGGAAAAAAAAAAATTTTTTCTCCCGACTTTATTCCGATTTGTTCGGAAAAAATTCTCACCTAACTGATTTTGTTGACAAACTCTTTAATTCATTCCTCTATTTGTTTGCAACTTTTTTTTTACTGAACATCTAAAGTGTTCATTAAATTTTTTTTTTTTGGTTGTAGGTTTTTATTTTAATAATTTTTTCTTTTTCACTTAGAAAAATGCAGAGAGTGTATAAAAGGGACATATATTTTTTTTTCTTTTTTTTTTTTTTTTTTTTTTTTTTGTATGTTGCTGTATGTAACTGAGTTCATTTTAACTACTTCCAAGATATGAATCATGGTCTTAGGCGCATGGCCACCTTTTGCCTCGTCGTACCAAAGTCCACAGGACATCTGCATTACAGTATTTTTTGTTCCTTTTGAAAAAAAATTACAAATGCGGAGGACTGAACTTTGTAAAAGGGAAGCGTTTTAAAATTATGGAAAAAAAATTGTTTTGCCACTTTTAAAAGTAGAAATAAAAAGTGCCAGGAAAGGGCGATGAAAGAAAAATAAAAGGTGCCAGAAAAAGGCGATGAAAGAAAAATAAATAAAAGTGCCAAAAAAAGGCGATTTAAGGAAAAATAAAAGGTGCCAGGAAAGGGCGATGAAAGAAAAATAAAAAGCGCCATAAAAGGCGCTAACAAGAACAACAAAATTTTTTCAAAAAGGTAGCAATGGTGGTATACGAAGTTTGTATGCAGAAGGTATGCAAAATGATATATAGAATAGCGAGAAATACATGCGAAAAAAAATAATTAAAAGAAGCGTCCATTCCAGTCTTGAAAAAAAAGTGCAATACAGATAAATAATATTATGGTAATAGGTTCATGGGAGTTTTTACTACATGCAGCGATATAAAAAAAAAAGGAGAAAAAAAATATATATATATAATTTTTTTTTTTCTTTTTTTGTTCTTACATGTTACCCGATTTTTTATTAAACAAAATATGTTATTACTATATATATTATATAGTTTAGATTTAATTTAAAATTTTGAAAAATTATTTTCTTAATTTTTTTTTTTTTTTCCGGTTTCTGCGTGATCATTTAGATCTTTATTCGTCAGTTTGCCAATTTGTCATTTTGTCAGTTTGTCAATTTGTCAATTAACAATTTGTCAATTAACAATTTGTCAATTTGCTAATTTAATAATTAACCATTTATCTTTTTCTCACTAAAAACTTTTTCCACCCTTTTTCCTATTTATTTTTACAAGCGCCTCGTTCGCCGTTTCGCTGATTGAATGCTTTGCGCCAATTTACTACTCCTTGTCTCTTCCCCTATGCATGGCAAAATATAACAATTAATCCTTTTTAAAGGAAAAAAATCATTGGATGCAATTTTTTTAACAATTTTATCCCCATCTGTGCTATATACATTCATTTGGCTTCTTGTCAACGCGTAAGTGGTATATTTATTTTTAAGAGTTGCTCTGCAGTTTTTTGCTTACCCCATTTTATTTGCTGTTCCAACCTGCGAGCCCTTTGCGCCGTTGTACATTTCCAGATTGATGCGTTTTTTTTCCCCCCCACGTATGCTTGACGTCTGACTCATTTCCTGTTTCGCTTCGATTGACTTTCTCCGCCACGCAGCGCCAATTTGCATACTGCACCCCATAGACCCCCTTTGTTCATCCGTTCACAAACTAGCCGCCGCCCCCCCACACGTACGCCAACATGCCCGGAAGCACGAAGAGTGACACCAAATTAGATAATGAAATTCGAGTGAGCTACAAGAGTGATGCTCTAGATTACGTATACAAAGCAGTTGTCCTGTTTGAAACGCACGATGACGTGATCTTGTCCGGTGTCGGCAAGGCCATCACCTCGGTGGTCAACGTCGCGGAGATGGTCAAGAGGAGAGCCAAGGGATTACATCAGTGTACCAAGGTTTACGAGAAGGAGCACATCATTAAGAAGTAGGCATGATAGGAGCGCGTACATAGAGCTATATATAGAACGCTTCCGCGCAGTACATATTTTTTTCATGACCGCCATAACAATCAGGCAATTCTCGCCCATTTAAGTGGCATATGTACATAGCATTATGTTGCACGCCTAATCAACATGTAAACATACCCTATTTTTTGTACCCCATATGCAGAGAAGACCCACTTGCCGCAAAGAAAGAAGACAAGGAGGAGGAAGAAGAGGAGAAAAAGCCCGGAGAAGAACCCGAGGAGGGTGAAGAAAACGACAAGAATAAGGAAACGGAAAATAGAACAATTGAATTCAGAACCACCGTCCCTTGCATAAAAATTATTTTAACAAAAAATGATACAAACGTAGATAAAAAGGAAATAGGCTACCAAGCACCTATAGATGATAAGGACGTAAATGTCATGACTGCTGATCAAATACTAAAGGAAAAATCCTACAGACGAAAATGTGAGTTTTTTTTTTTTTTTTTTTATGCACATAAATGCAGCATATGGGGGGAAGACTTCCCTTCATTTTGTTTCTACTAATTTTGGGATATCCTGCCCATTCTTCTGAATGGGTTATTTTGGCTATCCCCTTTTTCCTTCGGCTACCCAACATTTTACTGCATTTCTCCCCACACTTCGCAGATAGGACAGGTCGAGGCGGAGACAGGTTCAGATCGTCCTACCGCAGGAATTACTATGAGACCCCTATGTGGAATAACAGAAGATTTGAAAAGAAGAATTAAATAACTAAGCCGTTTTAACGTAGTTATTATATTTTCCTCTTAACCGCAAATTTGCACATTGGATGATGCGTACAGCGCAAAACATATGCCATATGACCAAGCCCTATTCCCTGCAGTATATTTCGTATCGCATACCTCATAGCGCATATTCCAGCCCCCCATTTTCACACGTCATTGTTCCCCCGGCCCTCGTCTTAAGCATTTATTTTTTGTTTAGGATTTTGAATAAACGCTTTGTTATATGCGTATGTATGTGTGATATCACGTGAAAAGGAGCATATTATATCGCAGTATGTCACATTATATCAGATTTTATCACATTGTATCATACATGTTATATATACTTTTTCTGAAATGATTCTTTCGCCATTTAAAAGGGCTGTTCTTTTTAAATGTGGATAATCCTTTCATCACTACCCCTATATCGAGATAAGGTGTATTCGTGCTACTGTTGCGAATCCTTGTAATTGTTACTATGTAGCTTAAGTAATTATATATATATATATATATATATATATATATATATATATATATATATATATATATATATATATATGTGTATTTTCAAGTGTTTTTACGTGGGCATATATGATTCTGTTTTCAATGTTCTCAAGTGTGATTACGAATATTGTTATGATTTCTTTATTCTTTCCAATTAATGTTTAAAGTTAAAAAATTTTGCTATTTTATCAACTTATTAACGTTAAATTAAATTTCTTTTAAAGCTTCGACATGTTTTATTTGTTAAGAAAGCTATCAGCTTCATATATTAAGCGAACAAAAAGAAAAAAAAAATAAATAAATAATAAAAAAAATGGAAAGCATGTATTGTTTTCGTATGGGTAAATTTTCCAATGTAAAGAAAATATAGGAGGGGAGGGGAAATTTCAAATGCACGGGTGAAAGGCATACTATGTTCGACCAGACTGATTCGTACATTTTGCGTCATCATTATACCTCCTATCTGTTTGCCTACTTTTAATCGCCATATATTTCATGTCAACATGAATGGAAGATCATGAAGGGGGGGACTTTTCTCATTTGTATGCACATCGAATAATGCGTTTGTCTGATGGATCTACGAAGCATTATTCTTATGGGTATACAATACGCCTCCTCTGTTGAAAAGCTTTTTATCCCATTTTCCTCCACTTACATCAATTCTTTTGAATGGAACAGGGGAGTTAAAATGAGGGATCATTTTCCATCCTTTATGAACACTATTTACTCGGTCTTTCCTCGAATTAGCAGAGAGGATATACTAATTTGTTGGAAAATATGGAACTAACCGTTGCCTTCGAAAAGGGAAACCCCAAATTTTCAGTTACATAGAAGTCGCAGAATGTGTGATCTCTTCATGTAAAAATAAAAGAAATAGCTAAAATTTGAAGTTATAGAAAAAAAAAAAAAAAAAAAAAAAAAAAATTACACTTAAAAATGTACAGAATGTATGACCTGTTCATATAAAAAAAAGAAAAAAAGGTCACTTTTCCTTATTTAACCTTAACAGTTCGCAACTTTTTTTTTTTTTTTTTTTTTTTCAACATTGGCACTGATTATAAATAGCTGTTTGATGACTAGGCCGTAAAAAGGACGAGGGATAGGAAAGCATAGAAAAACACGGAGTGTATGTTTTGAGGGTTTGGGTGTGCCTTTCTTAGCACCATTCGCTTTTTGCATATGTATGTGCCCCCACGCGCTTGTACATACACGCCCGTAAGTGTTGCGAGGAAGGAGCTCATCCTAGCTGCCATTTATGTGTAACAGCGGAAAAGCGGGAATTGTGCAGCACTTTTTGCAAGAATTTTATATGCGGGAAAAATATAAAAAAGGAACATGCTTGTAAATGCAAATGTACACATGAAGGGCGCATAACGAAGGAACACTAATTCATCCCAGCGCATCTTTTTTCAGTGCAAGGGATTTTGCAATTGTAAAAAAATGTTTTTCCTTCATTTCTGTTGCAGATATGTGCTTGTACACGTACATGCATATTGATATACACGTGGTACTTGTGGAAAAACTTTTCCCAAATAGCAGCCAACAAAAATTGGCATTTTTCAATTTAGTGCCCATCACTGTGTAAACTTTTCTTCATGTAATTATTATGACCATATAATTATTTTTTCTGTGAAGCATTTGTGCAAATTTATAATGAACAGTTTAGCAGAACTGTGATATTTTTCGAAAATATATATCCCTCAAGGGAGGAAATATATTATAAAACGTGATTTTATCAGCCTAGGCCCTAGGATAATGATAATTACAAGCAGGAAATAAATAAAACCAAATATTATAATATAAGAAACGGAACAGAAGCTTACGTTAACGTTTACAAATAAGTGTAAACAATGATATATATCAAGCCACGATCGCTTTTCTCCTGTGTGCTACCGCTCCATGATTGAATTTATATAGGAGATACTCTTCCCACTGCGTGGAAATTCGAACGTTTTCCAAACGACGGGTAAACGGGAGTAGGGGAAGCACAGGGGAGGAAACTACCCAACTAAGAGCTCTACAGGTGATAAAAATGTTGGAGTCATTAGTTGAAAAGTTACTGAATAAATTCCTCGCGCCATATGTCGAGGGTATTGAGAGGAACCTACACTTGGGGGTATGGTCTGGCAACATAGTTCTAGAGAACCTGAAGCTTAAGCCGCAAATAACCGAAATATTAGATCTTTCGTTTAAGATAATCCATGGTAATATAGGAAGAATAAATATACAAATCCCATGGAGTAAGTTAGGGAAGAGTCCTGTATGTGTGCTCATTAAAAATGTACACATATATATAAAACCAAGGAGCTACAAGAAAAGCGAAAATGTGATTATTGAAGAGTTGAGAAGAGCCAAAATGCATAGACTGGAACTGTTGGAGGAAGAAATTTCGCTCATTAAACAACAGAAAAATAAGGAAAAGTCATCGGAAAAGTCCACACTTATATTTAAATTGTTAAATAAAATTATTAACAATATCCACGTAGACATTCAGGACATATTAATTCATTTTGAAGACCCTGAGAGAAACTTTTCTATCGGATTTATCCTCAAGTCATCCTCCGTCAAAAATTGTCTTGTGAAGGAGGGAAACGCGGCAGAGCCTGCCAATTCAGGCACAAATGCGAGTGCAAATGCGAGTGAGGAGAATAAGAAGTTAAATCACATCATCGAGTTTAAGGGACTGTGTATCTACAGCAACAGTAATATAAGGAAAAAGCGCAGGAGGAAGAAGGGAGAAAAAGGTAAGACAGGGGGCGAAAACGATCGAAATATCTCGGCGGGGGGGCCAAAGCGGCAAGCCACCAGCGCCTCGTCCGGTTCGCTAACGAGAGGTGACCCTGATAAGGACGAAAGGGAAGACCTGAAGAATAGGTCATCTCTTTCTGACGACGAAGATGAAGGAAATGATGTCAGTGGCAGAGTAAGCAATTTGGACAGTTCGTCCAAGTTAAAGAATGACTTGTCCATTAGTTACGACAAAAACGATGATTTGGCTTTCGAGTCCAAGTTAGGGAGTGCCAACCCAGAGGAAGATCAGAATTGTGATAGTAAGGACAACTACTTGAAAAGAACGCTAACCCAGATTAGCAACTTTTTAAAAGATGACGACAGCAGAATTTTAAACTACTACAACTTTGAGTATCTGATAAAGCCGTTCGACTTGGTTTTACCAGTGGAACAATCTAGCAATAAAAAGGAGCTGAAAGCCAAGCTAGAAATAGGGGAAAAGTGGGAAGGAATTACGCTAACCAGAACACAAATTACAAAAATTATCGAAATAATGAATGAAGCCAATAAGTCGAGGAATCAGACGAACAAATTGTTGCTAAAGTATGCGTATACAGTAAAGCTAGACATAGAATCGCTGCGAAATGAAACCAAAAATGAATTTATGAATCTGTACAATAAAGTTCTTGCAGAGAAGTATAACATATCAACGACGGAATTAACCTCCCAGGAGATGGACAGGTTGCAAATTTTGTACGATGTAGTTGGGGTACGCCATCTTGCCAAGTGGAGATTGCAATGTAAAAATACCTTGGAAAAAATAATTGAAGAAAAAAATTTGAAAAAAAAATATCTCTACGACTCCATATATAAGCAACAGTCCTGGTGGTCCTGGGTTACAGGTAATAAGAAGGACATTGAAAATAAGGTCCAGAGTATTTTAAATAGTGAACAAGACATAATAAATGAGAAGGAGTTGTACATTTTGCAGGAAGCTATGACGAACGAGGATAATTACGATGTTGTCCTTCCAACCAAATATGATTTTCAGTTTAAATTGGCAAATTTTTCCATCAACGTGTATGATGATTGTAAGAAGGGAAAAAGAAGAACAAAGAGGGTGTTACTTCAGAGGGGGGAGTTAGCAGAAAGAGGAAGAATTAACGGAAATATGCACCCTATGGATGGAAGCGCAACTGGTGTTGAACTAACGGAAGGAACATCCAATCCGAGGAGCAACCCACTGGTGGAGGAAATATCTCTGAGTGGAAGTGAAGACACCCAGTTGAATAGCTCCCCAGCTATCAGCCCTTCTAATAGTAACTATATAAAGAAGGGGATGAAGTATGAAGAAATTAACATACTCTCGATAAATTTTTACCAAATATATTCTTCTCTGTCGTTACAGTCCGTGGTGGACCACAACGATAATGATAATTTCCAATGGAAATTTATAATCGAGTTACAAAATTTTGTAGCAAAGCATAAGAATAAAATTTTCATGGAATTTAGGACGAACAAGAATTTATTCCCCTACAATGTTAACAGTACAGGAAGTAGCCTTTACCAGAATGCAATTTATTATTCTTTGCTACATAGCCAAAGTTTGTGTGCCTATGTGGAGATAAACCATTTGGTGACTGAAAAGGGCAACACTTTATCCACTTTGTTAAGATTGAATCCGCTGGAGTTATACGTGTCTCCTTTACTTATTAAGAACATTCTGTCTTTTGCCTTTCCCCTGATAGATATCGTTAATAAGAAGCACAAGTCTGTTTTTCGCAGGGGCAAGGAGAAGGACTCCCTTTTGTGTGACGGTGCGACGGAGACACCATTGAGGGAGGCGCCAGTGAGGGAACAACTTCCCAGTGAAGAGCTTCCAGGGAAACCGCCCCCCGGAGAAACTCCTAAAAGCACCGCGGGAGATGATCAAGCGGAAACGTCGGAGGATGACGAAGAAGATGAGGAGGCGCTGGAGCACATCAAGAAGATGGAACAGACGGAATTGATAGAGGGGCTGAAAGAGAAGGGAGAAAACGTATACAACAGAGCAGTTCAGCATTTGCCTGAGCTATTCGAATTCTACATTCATATATGTGGTCCTATATTACATTTTGATAATTTAACCAACGGTATTGTCGAATTACACTTGGGTAATTTGATAGCGAAAACGGAGTTCCCCTGCACGTATCACAAATTTAACTTAATTTTTGAATTCAACGAAACGCAGATAACGTGTTTGAAGGCATCTCTGCAGGGGGGTGGGGGCAAGTGCAAGGATGAAAATGACATACATGTTAGACGTACTGAGGTGGACTTGGTTAGCGGATTGCCCCCCATGAAAGGGGAGAACCCAGAGGGGGAAGAGGAGGGGAAGAATCTTCCCCTCATGGAAGAAACCCATTTAAAGGACAGCTATTGCAACCGCATAAAGGAAAAGACACAGAAGAGTGAGAAGTTCTATATACTGCAGCCCATCCCTGTAAAGGTATATGTGGAATACGACTTGAAAATTTTGAGAACGAACATTATTTTGGATGGCATTTTTTTCCAAATAAATCCAGATGCAGTGAGCATCATATTGGCTGTGCCTACGTCTATCACGAGGTATTTAACTCGATTTTACTCAAAAAATAAAAAAGAAAAAGACTTTCTTAAAGGTAGAAAAAAGACTTCAGTGGAGAAAAAGGGCGTAATATCTTCATCCAAGGGGGAAGGAAATATTTGCTTGAAAATACCTTCGGGGGATGGAGCTTCCAAGGAGAATAACTCCGTCAGTGTTCATGCTCCGAATGACGATGAGTCTAAGGGTAATCTGACTGATGTGAACCAAACTAACAAACTGGAGGAAGAATCCTTTCTCTATGATATCGACTTTTTAATTAAAAATTCGTCCTTCTCCATTAAAAATGGGAAAAATAGGGAGGTACTAAAATACGAGGCCTGCGGAATATCATACAAGAATTACCTGCAGAAAAAGAAGAAAATTGTGAAGGTTGAAATAGAGCAATTGTGGATTTGTGACCCGAGTAATAGGCAGCCAATTTTTTTTACCCTAACGAAGAATGTGAATTCGAAGGATATTTTTCTCTTCCGGTCCTTGTCAACTTATTTGGAGGAAAAGCACAACGCGATGGTTAATGGAGGTGTCGCTCGTGGGGTGATGCTACCACCACCGACATCAAAACCATTATCACCATCACAGTCACTTCCAGGAGGGGCAGGAGATAGCATCAATTTGGGAACTCCGCCCCATGGGGATGCAACCAGTGATAAGCATGTTATCGGTCACAAGGGGGATGACAATACCGTGAGCAGAGATGCCAGCAATGAGGGGAACGGCTCGGGGGACATAGATCGATTTCAGTCGGCTGAAAGAATAGAGGAATTTATGGAAAGTGGTTTTCCGAGCGAAGGGAAGGAATTTTCCCCAAGTAATGAGCTGGATAAAGGTTGGAAGGTGAGGAGCGGTTCGAACGGAAGTATACCTAATGAGGGGGGAACGGTGGACGACGAGGAAGAAGAGCCCTTCCCGGAGGATGAGGAAGACGACGATTTCATGGATGCCATCGAAGAGAAGCAGCTGTCCATAAATCTGCAAATTTTGCAGGAGCAGAACCAAATGAACAGAGCCAAGACGCACGTGAACTTAATCATCAGTGATATTGAACTCCACTGGAAATACAAAACGATCAAACAGATATTCAAAACGATGAAGGAATACAAGAAGAAGCTGCAGTATGGAATTGAGAAGGACATGAAGTATATAAAAAATAAGTTAAAGAACGAGGAGGAGTTAAAAAATTATAAGATGTTCATTTCGGAACACACCTTGAGAAGTGTGCAGGAGACCCTAAATAATGTGAAGAATTCTTTGAATATTTTGGACTTAGAATCTGCTAGGAAGAGTAATGAGGAAGATTTGAAGGAGGAAATGTCATCTGCAGGTGATGGCACACATCCAGGAAGCGCTCAGATGGGGTCATCGCCAGTACATCCCAGGGGTAGCAATTTTCTGGAACCAATGGGGAAAACTCAGCATATGGGTGGAAGAAGTACACAAATTCGTGGCGCACAAAATGGTGCGGATGGCGATGACGATTACGAGGAGGATATCCTTAGCAATGGCTTGAATAACACCCTACCTAAACTGTACGGACAGAAGAACTCCTACGTAAAGTACTTCTTCAATTGTTACATCAAGAGTGCCTCTCTAGCCTTCTGGCAGAAGAGGAAAATCTTTTCAAAAATTCAAGTGAGCAGCATATATTACGAAAATAAGGTGTACTTAAATTTTGATCAGAAAATGTTCGTAAACATTGAAAAGGGTATCATATCGATGAATAGCAAAAATATCATTTCCAACAACATAAATGATTACACGTATGATTTGTTCATTTCGAGGAGGAGCAAAAGATTTGGCGCAACCGATTTTGAGAGGGTGAAACCCAGTGAGGATAGCAAAGGGGAGAATGTGAAGACCATGTCGGAAAGACGAAACAGTAAAGATATTTTAAATTATATCAATGTAGATAACTTATCTGAGGAAATAAAAAAAAAGAAAAAAAAATCAAACAAACAGAAAAGACAAGATTTATTTGTTGGAAAAATTAAGGTGTACAAGGATAAGAGAAATTACAACATATGTTTGCTCTGCGATATATCCAGTATATATTACATTTTTTACTTACGCGATTTAAAGTTATTTCTGGAGTATCTAGATGATGGTATTTTGAATGTGTTTATAAGTAAATCGTACAAGAAGGTGGTACAGGTAGCTCAGGCGAAATATTTTCTCTTCCACTGTACCATCTTGGATCCCGTTGTTATTATTCCGGAGGATAAAAATATAATATATAATTATCGCGGGGAGGTTAAGGATGTGTCTAAGATCTCCAAGGCGAGCATCAATGGAGGTGCGAATGGCAATCGTGGGGGGAACTCCATCCCGTATATTGAATCTTATTTGAAATTTCATTTGGGCACATTAAAATTTAAAAATTCGTACACGGTGAATTATACCCAAGGAATTGTCGAAAATCAGCGAAGGGCTCTGCGCGAGAGGAGGAAAAGGAAAAGGCAAGCAAGACAGGCAAGAGCAACAATGCAGGGAAGATCTACCTCAAGGAAGCGTCAAATGGGTGTGCACTGCAGTGATAAGGGCGCTAGCTCGACCCCAGATGAGGCAACAGAAAATGAGGAACTGGAAAAGAAGGAAAAAACAGAAAAGGTAGGAGGGAAGTACGATTTTACGCTCTATGTGGATTTGCTAGACATGGAAAGTCGCGCCTGTGAAAATGGGGGAAGTATCAACATACAAGGGAATATTTTACAAAAAGTGAACATAGGATTATGCCTAGTCAGCACCAAGGATGGTGTTTTCATTTACATGAATGGGAATGATTTTTGCCTGGATTTAACTGTATTTCAGTTGGCATTTTTGTTAGACATTATTAATGAGAACTTTTGCTACAAGGGTTACTTCCCTATGTGCTTCATTTGTGATAAGGGCGTGAACATAGACAGCATGTTGAACGCAGAGTGGTTCCGCAAGGGAAACATCAATTTGGGGAATCTGAGCGTTCGGCGCGGGGGAGAAGGGATGCAAAGGGAGAAAGAAGGCACCGAAGGTAACGAGACAAACTCGGCAAACGTGGAGAAAGAGATAAACGAAACGAACGAGGAGAAGGAGTTGAGTAGCCCGCCAGGGACGCTGAACCCGGCCGGGAGTGAACCCGTGAGGAAAAACGGGCTAAAGTTATACTTGTACATAAATCTGGAAAGCCTAAAGATTAAAACTTCCTTTGACGAAAACACCCCAGTAGCTATAATAACTTTCCAAAATATAAGCATCTCGTTTCACCTAGTTCTCCTAGATTTTTACTATATATATTTTTTCGATCTTTATAGTAACTCCCTCTACATTGATGATGTGAGAAAGAACTCCATTAACTACTACAAGCGAGTAGCATACTGTTGCATCGAGAACGAAGCAAGCAGAGTGAAGAGGAAGAGGGGGGAGAAATATTATGAGGAAAAAATGAGGGTGAATTTTGTGAAGGAAAATGCCGAGGCCAAGATATCTCTAATTAAGAATACGAGCGTGTCTGTGAATAGTAACTCGTGTATTTCGAACCTAGAAGAGGAGAACAACTTGAGTAGCAGCGCTGCGGTGGGAAGTAACCCTGTAGGGGGGAGCAGGCATCCTTGCGTCGATCGCCGTGTGCCACCCCCCGCAAGTACGAAGGATTACAAAGGACTGCTGCGCTACATGTTCGAGAGCAACGTATTTCTGAGCGAAGAAAAAAAGAAGAAAAGGCAAAAGGGAATAAAAATAAGAATTAATTCCTTTATAGAGGATATCATCCTAAGCATAGAATTGGATGATGCATACATCTGTTGCTTTTTTATAATTTTTATGGATATATATAAATTTTTGTCCACGGGTTTTAACTTAAGCACACTGCATCTGTATCCAAAGCCATCTCCCTACATCGTTTCGGCGAAGGAACCGGGAAGGAAGAAAAAGGGGAAGAAAGTTACAGGGGCATATGACACTTCTCAGAAGGATATTTACAATGTGGGAATGAACAAACATAATTTGAAAGAGGATAAGAAGGAGCTCCATCCAGATGAAGCGAACAGGTATGGCAAGAATAGGAGAAGGTATGCTATGGAGAATATTAGGATAGAGGAGGATGTTTTTAAATCGGAGGCGAAAAGTGAGGCAGAGGGAGGGGAACGCCGTGGCAAGGAGGAGAAAAATATCCCAGTTCGTGGGAAAGAGGAAGACGAAGGAGAGGGTAACAATCCCCAGGATGGAAAAGTAAATATATCCAGCGGAAGTAGCGCTAATTCTAGTAGATTAAAATTTATCAGAGAACGCATGGGGAATGAGAAAAATCAAACCATAACAAATATAAATGAAATCCTAAAGTTGGATAATAAGCCCATTCACATAAGCTTCAAAGTGAACAATGGGAATTTTATTGTCTTTACGAATCTAGAGAATGTGGCTCATCCGATCTTGCTGTGGTCAAACAACTTCGTCTTCTCCTTCTCTCTCTTAAACAAGTGCATAATATTTAGGAAAATCTACGCCATAAATAGTAAAATAAAGCGAATTAATTATGTGAGTAATTTTTCTAGCGATTTAAGTAGAAAGAGGAAAACGGTTGGGGGGGTGAAGGAAGGAGACCCTAAAGATGTGTCTAACCCACTGCACAATTATCACAAAAAAAAAATCCTACTGTGTGATAATTTAAATGTTAAGGGGGAAGCGATATACGAGTCAGTCGACACGAAGAAGGAAAATTATATTTTAAAAGCAAATGTTAGGAAGAAGGACTACCCGGAGTTTATCTCCGTTTTTGAACTTGACATTCACATTGGGAATTTTGACATACGATTGTCGAATGACGACGTGGAGATTTTGCTGAGAGCGTCGTCCACCCTGTTCGGGGATGTGCCCAGCTCTTACACCAACATCGCTGTGGGTGCGGTAATCCCTCCAGTGACATTTATTCACACGAAGATTAAGAACAAATTTATGAGGAATAACATTTATTTTGTGATGAAGGAGGCGTGGGATGGCCAGGGGGAAAGGGGATGTGCGGAAGATGCTGTAACTGGGGGAAGCGCGAAAAATGGGGACGAGGGATCTGCGCAGGAGTTGCAGATTACGAACATAAATAAGCTAAAATGGAAGAAGAGAAGAAAGAGGTCTGTCGTGATGGGTGACCTCAACAATGAGGGGGGAGCTATGAAGCAGGAGGGAGACAGCGCATCGGAGGAGAAGCTTCCAGTAGGAATAAACTCTCCTAAGGAGGAAAAGAAGCTCGTAACAACGATGAAGGAGAAAGGTGAGATAGATCTATCCGAGTCAAGCAACAACGTGATTGAATCATTTTCGTACAACGCTTTGTCCGAAATTTCGACGGATTCCAATTTGACGATATACTCCGATTCGTCCTCCACCGAGTCGTACACAACGAGTAGGATATTCTCCAGTAAAAATGCATTGCAAAACGAGTCGGAGTCGGATTTGACTAACGGCAATGAACAGGTGAAAACGTATCGAGATATCAAAATAGTAATAAAGCTACACAATGTAAAGTGCACCTTTATCGATGATATAAGAAATTCTATTGTGCCAATAATTAGGACGATCATGAGTATGAGCATATGTTTGAATTTTTACTCAGATGAATGCTCGTACAATATAAACGACTTGAATTCAAAGGTAGAGTATTTTAATAACTGCATTGGAGATTGGGAACCCTTCTTGGAGAAGTGCAATATTTCGTTGGATATTCATAAGATACTGCCGAATGATTCCTTTAGTGAAGACACAGAGTCAAGCAAATCTCCCATCAGTATAATTAAGATAAATAGTGTAAACGCTTTATGGTTTAATATAACCCCGCAGTTAGTTAACCTGCTATTTCTGTTCCTTCCTGTGTTTACGGACAAGGTACTTAAGGGTTTGAAGAAAAAGGAGAACAACCGATTCATGGCCAGCAATACACTTGAGAAGGAAGAAAACCAGGAATCCCATTTGTCACTTTTTAATAAGAATTGTGAGAGCGTTTGTGCTGAGCTAGATGAGAAAAAACTTAGTATTAAAAGCAAGAGCATTTATGAAGATTGCTCTTCCGTTTTTGAATCAGTTCCTGGTGATATTGATCAGACGAAGGACACAGATATTCATTTGGATGAATTCTTGAACAAGGAGGAAAATCGAAACAGCTACGATTGCATGAGGGACAATTCTGTTGTTTATTATGTCAACTTGACGAGCGATTTTTTTTACGCCTTTGTGATGCCTGAGGGTAGTGTGGAGGAGGTGAAAAAGAAGCGCCCCTGTGCAGGTGCCAAGGGGGGAAGGGGGTACCGAATTGTGCAGGAGGGGGGGAATGCTCCGACGGGTATGCCTGCCACTGGTGTGTCTCCCACTAGTTTGAAGCAGAAGCAAAAGAAGGGAAGAGCAAACCTCGGAGGAGCATTCTCCAGGATAGAATTGCGCACCACTATAGGCAGTGGAAACACGGGTGATAGAGT
This sequence comes from Plasmodium knowlesi strain H, assembly GCF_000006355.2. Classification (NCBI taxonomy): domain Eukaryota; phylum Apicomplexa; class Aconoidasida; order Haemosporida; family Plasmodiidae; genus Plasmodium; species Plasmodium knowlesi. The sequence continues at coordinate 2,471,625 of NC_011913.2, read as the reverse complement.
TAAGAAGAATAATTATCACAGTGAAGGAAGCGAAGCTGACGATTCCTCAACCGATTGTGAGATGGATACAAGTGCCCCTGAGTTGTATGCCAAAATTGTAACCACGAACGAGTTGGTCTCCCTAGATCGATTGCTTGTTAACGAGATTGCGAACAACTCCTTGATAGAGAAGAAGTGTCTGTACCTCTACCTCATCCCCATTCCCCCCACAAACGTGGTGAACGTTATACATGATATGTTTGCCAATGTAAGCAAAAGAGACATAGTGCTGGATTTGATGATAACGAAGAATCCGAAGAAGACCATCGAGAATTTATTGGTGTACACCCAAGGGAGAGTGGACCAGAAGGAGGCAAGAAAAGGTGGGGGGAACGATCCCAATTTGAATATTAATTTGATGTCCAATTGTAAGGCAAAGCTGTCCCATCGGGTGGAGGAGAGGAGTTACGAGAATAACAAGTATAACGGTAACACTGTTACAGATGAAAGGGGCATGATAGAAAAGACCACCGATGGTGCTAACATGGGGGAGGAGGAAATGGAGCAGTTGGGTCGGGAGGAGACAACATCCAATTTGAGGGATAACGATTTGTTCGCTTCGAATGATGATTTGTCTCTGGAAGGGGGACGGCAAGAGGAGGAACTCGTTGATGATGAGGAGGATACTTCCCAAGGGAGCAGTGAAGACGAGATGGAGGAGGCACACTCGGTGGATAGCAGAAGTAGCTCCAGTGAAAGGCACTACTTTAAGTACAGCCAAAGGGGGAAAGAGATGAGGAATTCTATATATGCCTCCAACAAATTCGTAGGTCCATTTTTGAGGAACTGCGAGTGCGTCATTATAAACTTAATCAAGAACAGTTGTACGACTCTAACCACATCGTTGAAGAGCAGCAACGTTATTCACATGATGAAGCCACTGGATTATATTTTTGATGAGGCGTATGGCAACGGTGTAGAGAAATGGACCCCCCCGAAGGGTGACATAAGCGGAGCGATCCGCGGAAAGGACGATGCGGCGCTGAACAAATCATCCGTGGAAAAGCCGATCAAATGGGAAATGTTGAATGAAGAGATGGACAAGCAGACTAATATGGCTTGCAAATACAGGCTGAAGAATAATTACCTTCCGGTAACCCCTCTCGCGGAAACAGTATGCGAAATTATATCTCCCATGCCGAATTACAAAATATTGTTCATGTCCTCAACGGTTCGAATTGTAAACAAGTGTGGCATTCCTCTGGAGTTTTGTTTCTTCGATGGATCGAGAAACCCTATCTTGTTGACATCTCTGGAAAATAGAACCATACCAATTAGTACGCTGTACCCCAATCACAGCGACTCGTTTAAGAATTATAAGGTATCCAATAGTTTGAATATAAACCCTAATATAAAGTTGCGTCAAAAGAATAATAATTTGAGTTTCACAGTGATTTTGAATCATGAGTATTTGCTGTCCACTCCTGAGTGTGCATTTTGTGGGCCTTCGCATGTCTACCTATCTTTTAAGCCGATAAATCTGGTAAGCGAGGAAAACGCATACTACGAAGTGGTCAGCTCAAAGAGCAAAGGAGAACTTTCCAAAGGAAGTGGTTCCAAGGAAGGCACTGCCTCTTCAAAAGGCATACCCGATTTTAGTAGAAATAATGGGTTGGATAGCCCCAAAGGGGAAGGACATATTTCACCAGGGGGAAAAATCTGTGTACCTGATGCGTCATCTCCCAAGAGTGGGCTAAACGAACTGATGGACACCTCTTCCATCAGTAGCGAGAAGGGATGGTCCGACATCTTCAGCTCCGACATGAACCAAGGAACATATGTGAAGAAGTGCAAAATGAAGGATAGTAATAATTACCTTTACTTTATAGTAAAGATTGAGAATAAAATAAGTGCTCTACCTGCAGAAAAAAATTTGAAGATTATCACTATATATCCTCATGTAAGTGTAGTGAATGCTATTCCTGCGTTGGTGGATATCATAATTACATCAGAAATTTCGGAGGAGAAACAAAACGATTACGTGCATGAAGAGAAGGGTAAAATCGACTTTTTGAAAAATAAAAAGGTGAAATTGTTGAGGCAGTGTGAAGAGATAAATGCTTACCTGAGCAAACTTTCATCCGTTAAGCAGGTGAGTTCTGGGAATAGTTCCGCAGGCGCCACAACTACTACGGTGGCTGGTGGATCGAGTAGTGGCCATACGAATGATTATATCTTAGGAAAGGGCACACATAACAACAACGAACGGGTGTACATACATGAATTGAAGCGCTTGGAAAAGGAAATAAGTAACATTGATGAAGAAATTAAAATAAAGAAAAGGGAGATATCGTCCAGTACTTCAAATAAAGGTTATGTAAACAAACGTTTGAATCCATTTTCCATTTTTTACATTTATGAAATTAAAAAATATAGCTGCTTGAACATGAAAATGAAAATTGGAAATTCGCAATGTGAGTGGTCAGACAAATTATTCCTTTTGGAGGATGACGAAGAATCGGTTATGAGATTTTCTCTAAATTTTAAACGGTTTGCTTCTGTAGAAGTGGAGTTAATAAAAAACTTCAGTGGGTATTTCAATTCATTGAATAGTATCCTGGGTAATAAGCAGCTATACATTTTTTCTCTACCGAGATGTTTTATTGACAGAACAGGTCTGGGTATTAAGGCAATCAATTCTAATAAGTATTACCCCATTATTAACGGCATAACATTGTTAGGAGATAATTCACAAATAGATTTGCTGTTACCGCATAAGATGTATCACAATGAATATTTAAGGTCGTGCCGAAATGGAGTTCGCAGTTTGGAAGTAGGGGGGGTAGAGACATTTAACGATTACAGTGACATTTTTAACGATTTTAATTATCCATGCCCTGTTGACAACTCACTGATATTGTTCAAGGCGACGTTACCCCCCATCGGTAGCTACACCGAGACGAGCGTGGTGTGCAAGAATTTCTTTTACACCTTTTGCCTGAACACGGAAAAGATTAAGACGACGAATATACCCTATATCATTAGCCGAATAATCACTGTGGTACCTCAGTTTATCATTAGCAATAAGCTGAACCACCCCATCCTGGTGAAGCAGTTTCAGACGGATAAGATCCAAGGGGTTCGACAGAATGACACCTCTCCATTGTACTTCCCGAAGAAGCAGAATATCTTGCTCTTCCGTTTTAGGGCACTCGAGGAGGAAGCCGCGTGTGTAGGTGATGGCACTGCCGATGACGATGGCGTTAACAGTGTTGGTGGCTATGCGGATGGGCATGGGAATAGGAAGAGGGAGGACTACGTGTCCATTCCGTCTAAGCAATACAAGATAAGCAAGAACCCATTTTGGTCGTCTGTAATATTCCCGAGTGAAAACTTCGTGGGGACCAACTACATGGTAGTGAACAACAGCTCCGTAAAGGAGGAAAAATCGGAAGTGTACGTAATTACGTGCATCCCGGACATGGGCACTAAAAACATAATAATAGAGAAGCTAGACAATAATATGAACAAGGGTTTTATTGCCTACAACTGTTCCAGCTTGGCAAGATACTTGAAAATACGAACGTTCCATGATGATACAAAACACCTCAAAATGGATGAAGAAGAAAATTATAAATTTGAAAAAAATATGTTCGTAAAAAATTTCCTAAGCACAGCTGACATGGAACATTATTTCAACATCGAATATGATCAATCTAGTTACCTCGGATGGGTTAATCCGTTCATTTATGTTACAAGAAATGTACAGATAGAGATCGTACTTCACGACATGAAGACCATCCCAAGGACACCCTTTATATTAAAGTTCGCCCAGTACAATTATGCAGAGAAGTTATTCCAGGTATATTATTATGATGTGGTTTTTATCATCTCGATAGAGTACATCCAAGATTTGATAGCGATTAAATTGACCCATCGAATTAGTATTTCTCGGGGGGCACTTGCAGGTGGGGGAGGATTTATCGCCACGACTTCGTATACTAATGACACTCGCGAAGGTGGAAGAGTTTCTAAAAATTCGGTGGACATGCAGGAGTACCACAAGATAGAAGTTGCTGAGGGAGGGTACGAGTTGAGAGACAAAGGTGGCCACGAAATGGGTGTCGTGAGAAGCGCTATGGGGGGTAGCTATATTCAGAAGAAGATGATGATTGGCCACAGCGAATATAACTATGTGAAGTATGGTACGGAGAAAGACTGGGGTGCAGAAGCAGATGGGGACGAAGGCGGAAGCAGGTACCAAGGTCAGGCGAATGGCTATGGAAACTACTACTACTACGGCGGGGGCAGAAGGGAGGAAGCCGTGAAGATGATCAGCAACACGTACAAAAATGTGCACGTAATTATCAACGTTACCCAAATAGGGGTAAGCATTATATCGAATATCCTGAAGGAGGAGGTGTTCTTCATCGAGTTGTCCAAGCTCTGTGCCCTGTTTTATATGAAGAACGAGGAAGAAGTTATTGATATCAAAATTACAGATGTGCAGGTTGACTGTCAATTGGAGTCTTGTGAGAAATGTGTGCTTTTGGCGAACAGGGGGATAAGCACGAACGGTGATAAAAGCGGTGGGACAGTTGGTACTTCAGGAGGGGCTTCTGCAGGAAATAGCGAAAAGGAATTGAAGAAAATTAAGAATGCATATGGTGGTCTTCATCCCCAGACAAGTCGCGGCAATGGAATGAGTGGTAGTGGTGGAGTAGGGAGAAAGGGAAGTTACATGAGCGAGATGGACGAATTATACGGTCGAAAGAATAGCAGCGATGGCATCAATGGTGAGGGTCGATCGAATTTCACAAACAACGATATGATGAGTAGGAGACCTACTGAGGGCAGCCCAGGAATAATTGGCAAAGGTATGAACACAAATGACGAAAAAATATTTTTAAACATTTATGTGGAGAGATCCTTTATATCTCATAAGGATGTAATTTTCAAGAAGATACAGATTTCTTTGGATGACGTGGAAATAGAAATGGACGCTGAAACTTTAAATGGAATTAACTTGCTGATAGCAGAGTACATCGAAGGGATAAGTATCGTGCAGAAGAAGAACCTACTCTATGAGGAAATTCAAAAGTGGACCATTTTACCCGTCTATGTGAATTACAAGTCTCCAGATATCCCCTTAGCCATAAATATACAGTACATGCAGATAGACAAATTTACCCTCATCGTGTGGTGCTCCTTTTTACTGGACAAAATGCATATGATGAGTGATCTGCTCAGAATCGGTTTACGAATATTGATGGTGTCTGGAAAGTTAGAATTGTTAGGAGCACCTGTCACGCTGAATCAGGAAATCTTTAACAATATCCGTGTTAGCTTGAAGTCGTTTTATGCTCTATTGAAGGATAAGTACAGTCATTCTATTTTGGCATGTCTAGGGTTTATAGTGGGATATAGCAGCCTGATTAACATACCCAAGATTCCCCTTGAAATTGGAAGGAATACCATAGGGCTAGCCGTTTACGCCGTGGATAACGTAAGTGTGGGTATTGGAAGCTTCCTTTCTAATTTAACCTTCGATGCAGAATACATCAACAGGAGACAGAAGGAAAGGAACTTTAAAACAAATACTAACATGAAAGAGGGCCTCCTAAGTGCTGTAAAAAATATTGGGGAGGGAGTGCTAAGCTTATCTAACATTGTTACGAAACCAATTGAGGGTGCCCAGAAGGAAGGCGTTGGTGGATTTTTCAAAGGGATAGGTAAAGGGGTAGCTGGATCCTTGGTAAAACCGCTAGATAAAGTAGGCCAAGCCGTATCAGATGTTACGAGAGGTATAAAAGCTGAGGTGTCAAAACCTATTGGGGGACATAAGTACAAAATCAAGAGACATAGGAAGCCAAGAATGTTATGGGGGGAGTATGGAAAAATAAAAGAATACAATTTGCATGAAGCTGAATTGAGAGAGTGTCTGGGGTTGAAATTTTCAAAAAATATTATGAAATGTTTGACGATACATAAACAGGAGAATCACCCTCCTGCACATTATTCCTTGTTGCTATATCCGAAGGTTATTATTTATGCCAATTTGTATGCCAACCAGTTTGTAGGTGGTAAGAATGGTGAATTTCTGGGGGAAAAGAAGAGCGTCGGGGGGGGCGACATCGTCATTTGGTCGCTCAGGATTGAGGACATCTCCGAAATAAGGGCCTCAAGTCACGGGGTAATAATCCGCACGGGAAACTCCAACAATCTCGTGTACAAAATTCCCTGCAACAATGCACTCTTGATAAATAAGATTTACCGCGAGCTTCACAGCTCGAAGAGCTCCATCAACTCGACCATCATCCTGGGGGACGCGCCTTCCTCGCCGTGCGTTTAGCAATTTTAACAATTCCTCTTTAGCAGTTTGTGTGTCGCATATTACGCATTGCAATTTGCTCTGTGCTTCGTGTGCCACTTTTTTTCTCGAGCATCAGATCTGGGGTGGGCCGCTGGTCTGGCCAAGCCCCTCTACTCTGCATCTGCTGTGCATGCTCGCATGATTTTGGAATACTCACTTGGGTGAAACTTTTGAAAGAAATGAAAATGTGCTTACTGATATAGGAGGAAGAAAAAAAAATTTTTCTCCCTCGCTGAATGACCAGGTGCACCTACAATATTTTTCTCCTACGGGGATAAAATTTAATGGGAACTCACGGGATATAGTGAGGTTTAACGGGACAACTATTCGAACGAGAGGTGGAAAGAGCAGTTGCGTAGAAAATTAAAAACGCTACATAAAAAAATTGTTTAGGGCAGTGGAAAAACAACACGTTAGAACCAACAGTGGGGTGACCGCCTCCTCGGTTGATTAATTGCCTGCTCATTCTCTTCTTCTTCTTCTTTTTTTTTTTTTTTTTTCACACTACAAGGGTATCCATCTTTTTGTGAGCATGGTTTTGCTCGTAATAAATAATTCCACCAGGTTGGTGAGTGAAGCAGGCTTTAACCCCATTTTGATACATTTTTCAGTGAATTTTTAAATGTCATAATTTTTTTTTTTTTTTTTTGGCTTATCACTCTGGGCCCAATTTAGTGGCCGCTTTTTTGACGAAGCGAATAAGGGACAATTTCTTCCAATGAACGGTGGGAAGGTGGGTAAAGGCAGCTATTGCTTGCATGTGTGGTGTTACACGGGTTCAGTGCGATCGTCGCTTTGGTTGACACTGTAAAATTGGCACACTGACTATTCCCGACGGGGGTAGCAGAAAGAGTGACAAATTTTTTTGGGGGTTAAGGCAGGGGTACATACCCCCGTATATGCGCTTCACAGATTAGGGTACACATAACAGGTAGGCATAATTTTTCAGGCCCCATGATGAACAGCCCCCCAACCCCTTTTTTTTTTGTTTTTCTTATGATATAACTTGGCTGCTTACCAGATGGATATACCCGAAGGGCAGAAGCCAAGAGAGCGGAATGGAAAAAGTGAAAGGAGCAATTTGAGAGACATAGAAGAAGCGAAGAAAATACGGAACCAACAAAATGAAGCAAAATTGAAAAAGTTTTGCGGAAGCACTGATTTTGTGTTAGACGTACCGAACATTGACGAAGGGGTGAAATTTCTAAAATATGATGTAGACAATGACATTCTAAACTTCAACTATACAACGATGATGTTAAATGAAAAGGTGGAGAGGTTAAATGATGTAGAGAGGAACATACACATTCCTATGGATTTGCCTTTTTTGTTTTCCTTTAACATGCAAAATAATGATGATATAAGTAATTGGATAAAGGAGCAAAATGAGACTGAACACGGGAAGATTGCTAACGTTGAAGGGGCGGAAAGCTACATCAACCTAAATGATGAGGTGAAGCAGTTTTCTTCTTCTGCTCCGATTGTCCATACGTTTGAAAAAGACGATTTAGAGCTCTTGAATAGAGTTGCTCCGCATTACATTAGAAGGGTTAGAAATAGCCTACTGCAGTGTGAAGAAAGGAAAAGCAGGGATATAGATCCGCGCGAAAAGAATTCCTCCATGGGAATGAACACACATGAGGAAAGTGGAAAGATATTTGAGAATGTTAACATTGGAATCAATGATGGCTCCTCTGAATTAATGTTGAAATGTGGTAAAAGGAAAGTACCATACGAATTATATTTTCCTCATCCGCTAAAGAAAGGCGCGAAGGTGAAAAAAATTTACCCCCTTCTGCCACACGTTGCTGTGTGGAACAATAAATATATACAAGGAATTATGGAGATTGGAAATTCTAGTGACTACATCAGAAGGAGTGTTGGGGAGGATGGTAATAAATTTCTGAGGAAGGGGGAGAGTGACAAATCGAGTAGTGAGCCGAAAAAGCAAAGTAGCGGCATGCTCGGGTTACTGCATTTGGTAGAGAAGACCCGCGATAAGCATTTGTACGGGTTGTACAAAGCCCAGGACATGAATTGCGACGAGTATATTCTAAATAGGTTTCTGCGCAAGTACAATACGGTAGGTACGCTGAACAATGGTAAGGTTAGCGGTGGTACGGATGACGATAGTGCTGCTGTCAGTACACTGCCCGGTGGCAACATGTCCAACCAATCGAGCGATACCGGGAGAGTGAAAAAAAAAATCAGCCTAAGCAAATTTCTCATAAAAAAATACCTTCTTAAGTTAAAAATGAAAGAGAAGTTAAAAGGTAAACTGACCAAGGGTGAAAAGGTAGCCCCCCCTGAAAAGAACCACGAGGAGGAGGAAGAAGAAGACAAGTTTCCAAAGTTAAAAAATGAAAGAAATGCTTCTGTTGAATTGACACATCACAGTAAGCGTATCACCTTTAACGAAACAAATAAGTACGAATATGTGGAAAAAGAAAAAGAGCTGGGGGAACATAGAAAGGAAGATGATACGGTCATAGAACATGTGAGCTATTCGCAAAGTACCCCTCCTGTTGATAATGTAGAGTGCTTCAAATATGTGAGAGATTATAAGTCGCCATCATTTGGGATGAATCAAAATGACCCTCTGTCGTACGTGATAGGGTTTAACGAGAACAACTTGGCTTTCATGTTCCCGACCGTATCTCGGAAAATTATTTTTTCCAAAACGGGGCAGCAAAAGAGGAAAAATTACATATTGGTGCGGGAGAAGTAGGTTACCCTTCGTGTGATCTTTCTTATGCGTATGTATGTTCGCGCCATTGGGGATCCCTTTTTTTTTTTTTTTTTTTTTTTTTTTTTTTTTTGTATGCGTGCACATGAGGATATATATATGTGTTCGTTTGTGTGTGTGCTATCCGATGGCGCTCGGCGGTGTACCCCGTCCTTTCTGAATTCCTGCCACTCTTGTACCCGTTTTAACATTTCAAGTAGGGGAAAAATTTAAATCGTCACCTCGTTGATGGGGTTATGTTGTGGAAAGTAGGGGGAGAAATTCCTAATCTGTGATAGTGGGGTGTTGTGAATGATAGAACAACTACATGGAGGTCTATTCGTGAATCCTTGTTCAGTGCGCTTCCGCTGCTGCCCATTTCTGTGCACACATATGGTTAAGTCCCCTGGACGGGTTAAAAGAAAAAATTGTGCATGTGCCTCCACTCGAAGTTGTATTTCTGGCGTAGGAGAGCAAGACCCTTTCCCAGGACCATATCAATCTGGTACTTATAAAGTGGGTACTTCAACAGGAGCTCATCATACTTGGTTTTCAAAAATTCAATGTGCTCATTCATATTTTCTATTTTGAAGGAAGCCAAAATATGTGTCCCTGCCAATCCACTTGCACGTGATGACTGCTCCAAAAGTTCATTTACATGGTCTCGCAAATCTTCTAATATGAATAGAACATCGAATATTTCGTTTATAATTTTTTTCTTTTTCATTATATCTTCATCTTGCTCATATAGCTTTACTTTATCTTCTATGGAATTTAAAATTCCTTCCCAAATGGACACATTCAAAACGAGGTGTACTGAGTCGTTCCAGTTGCTCGTTAAAATGTGATCGTACAGATCGTCCATTTCGTTCATTAATTTTGTTTTTTCAGTTTTGGTGTCGTATAGGGATGTAAAGTAACTTCGTTTACTTATCAGGGGCGTCGTCTTCATCATTCCATTTTTCTGTTGGACGTGCGTGTGGAGGCAACATTTTCTTGACGCAGAGGCCGCATTCCTGAGGGGGAAGAACATCTTCCGTATGTATCCATGGAAGGGGGGAGGCAGCAGCTTTGCCATTTTCCTTTGGATATCCCCTTGGTGTGCCCCTTATCCTAGTGTGCCCCCTAATCCTAGTGTGTCCCTTATCCCAGTGCGCCCCTTAGCTCAGTAGAACCAGGAGCCCTCTAAACTGAGGATAATTATTTGGGGGAAAAAAAAAAAAAAAATACCCCCCTTCCATGCGCGAATGAACAGTGGAGCGAAGTATTCCGGAGTGAAAACAACTTGATGGAATTTGAAAAATGGCCCTCCTGGTGGATGACCTCTTCCGAATTGGAGATAGCCGAAAAAAAAAAGAAAAATTAATCCACCAGTTTAAACAACAAAAAGAAAAAAAAAAAAAGAAAATTCCTTTCTCAAGTGAAGTAATAGAAAAAAAAAAAAAAAAAAAAAATTCAAATCTGCATGACAGCACGGCACCTATATGTAGGTAGCCTTTTTCGCCAAACGCACCTTTTGGTCGACTCATTTGTGCCAGACGTTTGCACTTCCTCCGTAGGGTGTGCGGGATAAATTCGCCTTTTTTGTTGCCACATTTTTTTTTTTTTTTTTTTTTTTTTTTTTTTTTTTTTTTGTGCCAAGAGGAAGACAAACAATTGACCACTTCGTTTTATGACCCGACGGTGAATCACCATTTGAAATCTTCACCTCTTGGGGGTGTAAAAAAAAATAGCAAAGAGAAAAAGGACAGTCCGCTCTGCCGAAAATAACGCATGTGTACTTATATATGCGTGTGAACTTAAAGTAGTGGGAGCAGAAGGGGGGAAGGGGTACAGGTGTTCAAAGTATGCACACAGCCTCGATAGGAAATTAAATAAGCACATGTATTAAAAAAAAAAAAGAAGAAGATATTTTTGGAGTTTTCAGAATTGGGGAGTCTATTTTACATTCGTGTAGATTGCGAAGTAGTTGGTTCGCAGTGCGGAAATGAAAGAGTAACCATGGTGAAGGGGGGAAAGATGTGGTAGTGAAGTTCGTAGACTTGATGATGCAACGGCGAAATTTTGCACAGCGAACAAAAACCGTTATGGATGATAAAATAAAGTAGAAGTCGCGCCTTTTTCTCATCACACTTGAGCATATATGGGCAAACACATATGTGTATGTACAATCAGGTGCATGCGTTTGGCATGCAGTAAGCATCTTACAGTTCCACGGGGAGGTTCAGTAGTGTACACTGCCCCGGTCGCCATGTTTTTGCCCCTTCGCCGGGGGATGGTGCATATCCGCTTGTGCCAGTCTCTTCCCCATTTGCCGCAAAGTACATATACTTTTCCGCAAATCTGATATGCCTTTCCGTAAACGTCGTGAGCGTGTCCATCCTCAGAAGTACAATAACAGCAGCACAATCAGGAGGATAAAAATTTTGGCCAGGAAGCCAAAGTAACCGGCGGCAACTTTAACGGACATGTAGCCAATTTTATTTCCCTTTCGGCAAATGCAAGTGAAGGAAGTGGTTTGGGGGATACTTCCGACGAGGCCAAAAATCTTAACGGTATTTTCTCCATTCTTTTCCTGATAATATTCTACATTCCCGATGTTTAGTTGAGCATCTAGATAGACCATTTTGGAAGGCTCTAATTCAGGGGAGTCTCGTTGGTATACTTGAAAGAAACACTCTGGTAATATTTCTCCGGGACAATTCATTCCTATCAAATGATTATATGAAGTATCCACAAGGTCTATGTTACAGGTAATTTGTGTACTTTCACCAAGCTGAGCCATGTCGATATTGTTTGTAAAGGTATGCGTAGAAATATCGGAGGAAAAATTACAACCATGAATGAGTTTATTAATATATATAGGTTTTAAAGATACAGTATAAACGATGTCTCCGACCTTGCAGGAGCATTCTGTACTCACGTCCACAGATTTTACATACACGGGTGCTTTAAAGATAGCAAGATTTTCGTGGTACACAACTTTGTTGCTCTTATATAGAGAATCGGAAGAATCGCTTTTTTCCTTTTTGAAACACTTATCATCAACTTGTTCGCAAGCCAAGACAACCAATTCTCCTTCTTGAAGTTCTAAGTCCAATTTATTTGATGTGAAGGAGCTTTTACTTATCTGGTTAGGCAAGTAGGAATATGGTTCCGTTGTTAAATTGATGGAGGTAATTTTATGAGGGTACTTTAATACGTTCACGTGAACCAAAGCGACTCTTCCTTTTACATTTGAAATCACATTTTCAGAATTGTCACAAATGCAGAAAAATTCTACATCCTTTGTGTTGAAGGGAGATATGGTGATAATTTTCTCTGTGTATTCTGCGTGGGAATTATCTTCTTTTACTTCGTATTCAACCAGGCCCATATTTTCAATTTTTTCCTCTGTCCTTTTTTCATAATTTGTGTATACCGTTTCAAAGCATTTCTCTGGTAACATTTTAAATTTAGATCCGGGGGTCTTGTTTGGGATGGTTAATTTTATTTTGTCATAGATGAAGTAGGAATAGATGCTACATATCAGGGACCTCTTCTCCGTCAAAATGGGTTCTATGTTGTGAACCCCTTTACTTGAGAAGTTACATTTGAACCCGAAAAATCCCGACACATCATTGTTAAGGTCCTTTGGCGAGACGTACTTCACATCACCTTTAATCATCCGTACGTGTGTTATGACGTGCAGCAGGAAGAGCACGACCAGCAGATTCCTTAACTGATGCTTCAACATAGTTATACAGGTAGAGCTGTAGGCCGGTAGAGCGGTAGAGGGGCGAAGCCGAGGTGGTTTTAATTGACGAACTCAGCTGTCTACTGGTGCGTAGTCCGGAGCGCGATATCAAACTGTGTACCCTCGCTTTTTTTGGCGTGTGCACTTAAACAGGGAAGTGATCCTTCCGTTGGCACAATCTATATGAAGTTGCTAGAGAGGCGGATGCCCTTAGAAGTATGGTTACATGTATGGCACGTATATTACAATTGCGTGGGCTATAGGAGTGGAATGGAATTCGCCCATATGCACATATACACATTGAAAAAACTTATTATCACGTTATTTGTTGAGGAAGCGAAGGCATGAGAAGCCTACGTGCACACTCGCAATATATGGAAAATAGGGATGTTCGAAATTTAAAAAAAAAAAAAAAAAAAAAAAAAAAAGAAAAATTTGAATGAAATAAAAAGACGCCCCTTTGTGAATTTTCACATGAACAATGTGGATTGTGGCAGAGGTTCGCATGTAAGAGTTGGAGTAATGCACATGCTCGTGCTTATTCAAAATTTTATCATTCGTTATTTAGTCACTTGGTCATTCCTTCTTTTCCCTACTGGTGAGGTAAATTCACCTTTCGAAGTTTGCTCCTAGTTGGGAAGAGGTGGATGTTATGTGTGCCCACGCCAGTATAGCTGTGTCTTACAGTATCATCACAATTTTTTTTTTTTTTTTTTTTTTTTTTTTCACACAGTATGCTCTTTTTTAACATTGCTGTATGGATTGTATATATCTGGCAATGTTCGTTTTTATTTTAATTTATTTTCAATCCATTTGTACCGCGCTTATACATATGTGCAATTGTTTTATCATGCTATGAGTATATTGGAGGTTTTTTTTTTTTTTTTTTTTTTTTCTTTGAGGAAAAGTGGATCTACAGCATCGAAAAAAAGGGGAAAGGTCCCGTGGCGCGTGTGTATATGTATGCCTGCATGTATGTACGCCCGTATATAAAGAAGGGAGTAAATGGAAATGCACACAAATAAATATATATATCTATATATATAAGTGTGTGTGCATGCATGCATGTGTTTGAGGGCATGTCCTTTTTTCGGTGTAAAATCGCCAAAGGGAATTTTACTTCCACCATTTGTACCTTTCATTTTGGGAGGTGTAGAGGCAATTAGGCAGTGGGCACGCCGTTTATTCCGCGTGCAGATACCCTGTGCGAAAGCTCTCTCCCCCCCCCTCCCTCTTGACGCGTATCCCGCACGGAACGGATACACACTGTGAATTCGCCCATTTTGAAGTGGGTAAAATTTACGGACATTTAGAAGGAACCAGTGTGAAAATATAAAGCACAGACACAAAACGAAAAAAGCTTTCTTCTAAGTTTAACCGATGAGCTGGAGTTCTTTACGCCAATATAGCACTAGTCTGCATATATATAATAAGTTAGACAATCATTCTTCAAGGAATGTTTAGTATTAAATAATTAAATGTAAGATATGCAATGCAATTGTTATGTCAGTTGATGAATGGAGCAAGTGAAAACAGATGGAACTATGCATCTCTCATGTATATCTTGGAAAATATATGGGCGCATATGTATAAAACATTCATACTGGATGTGTATTATGTACATACGGATATGTGCATATTTTTCTACTTATAAATAAATTAGTTCAAGGAAAGATGCTATTTTTATACCTATTATATACTGCATACTGGAATGGAAACTTTATTAGGACAAAAAAGTGGATAAAGTGTTTTTTTTTTTTTTCTTTTTTTTACATTTGTGCCATATGCACGGAAACGTGGATGCCAAGAAAAAATTGCTAATTAAATGTCCGAAAATTGTGACAAGAACGTAGTTTACAATGCGCAGAATATTAAAACAACTGTTGCATGGTAGATTGCATAATATAGGGATAACTACCCTCCTATAAGTGGGACATTCTGTCATTATGCACATAGGAAGGTTTATTTTATATTTCGCATAAATTAGAATTTTTTATTATCATCACGCGCAACTGGATTAAGCGTTTTCTTAATTTTTATGAAGAGGAAGGAGATTGCACAATTTTCAAGTGATCTCTTTTGCGGGTATAGGCGATCATTTCGAAAATGGCTATCCACGTGAACTGTGTAACAATGGTACAGGGGTAAAGAATTATATAGTAAAACAAAACAGAGCGAGACAGTGCTTTTGCATGAAGGCGAGGGAGGGAGGCCTTTTATTTTTTCATTCTGCATGCGCTTATAAAGGATGATGAAACATCATCACAGTGAAAGCTGGACCATTAAAGTACTAAACACTCATTAATTTTGAAGTGGTACGACCCTCCGCGTCAATGTATATATGCATAACTATGGGCATTTGCGTGTGTCCATCTGTCCCGATGTGTGAAGTTCCTTTCTTCCATTTAGAATGAAAAAAAAAAAAAAAAAGGTAGATGCACATTTAAGGACATTTTGGATTACAGTTTTTTGTCCACTGCTTAATGGCATTTTATGCGTCATTTTTTAGGAACGGAGTTAGAGGTATTCATGTCTAAACTCTCCCTGCACATGCTTGAAAATGGCATTGTTTAAATCGAACGCGCAGAAATCGAGCTTCATGCTTTCATCTCATATAGGAAAGGTAGCTTTCCATATCTTCCTAACCTTATCCATGAATTTAAGGGTCGTGGAAAGTATAAGAATTCTATTTATTCTGATAGGAAGGGGAAGATGGGGTATACATGCATTGGTATACTGCAGTCATGTACAGTACACTCACTACCCTAGGAAGGATAAAAGAAAAAGACGTTATAATTTAAAAAAAAAAAAAAAAAAAAAAAAAGGGGGGGGGGTGGGGACAGCATACATCCTCTGCGGGATCGATACGCTACTCTTTTTTTTTTTTTCATTTGCTACTATATTTAAATTTTAAGGTATTACGAAATTGCAAAATGCAATTGCAACCATGCCCCCCCTCTTTATGCAATCATTTAAAAATGGGAGTGACGAGGATAATACAACGTAAGTTGCGGAGTGCAGTGGGATTTTGTTGAAATTCTATTTTTCCCTGTTTTTTTTATTTTTTAAAAATTCTATGCTTAATTTTGTGAACGATTATAAATTATTTTTATTTATTTTTTTTTTTTTTTAAAGAGGAATAAGTAATTCTGATGTTGAGTTCATAATGGAATTATGATGAAGAATTAATATACGGAGAGTACCGCTTTTTATCAGAACGTTTTTTTCATGTTAGGATTTTTCTATTTTTAGCATGCATCTCCTACCCTTGGTGGGCCTTGAGTAAACATGCTTGCCATTTTTTTCTTAAGTAAAGGGGAAATCAATTCATTTTGCTATTGTAAAAGGGTCCATAGGATAGCATACGCATGTTAATATTTATCTTTATACTATTTATTGAGAATTTTAATTTTCTAAAAATTATGAAAAAAATAGAAAGCAATCAAGATGAATTATGGTGGGGCAAATGAAATAACAGCCTGTGGAGAAGGGGCAGGGAATGTAGCTAGCGGTGATGGCTATAGGAACGTTAAGGGGTTACCAGGGCAATGTTCGCACAATGGAGTAAAGTATGCTACCTTTTTAAAGCTTCTCATGTTTGTCCTGTTCATATGGATAGTACAGGATTCACACGAGGTAAGCCAATAGTAGCTCATTCAGTACGGTGTGTTACCGTTAGACCGTAAACAGATGCACGAATTACGAATGTACGGATTATTAACATACGAATGCATCTATTCTTTGCGCACGCGCATGGGTTCAAACATTTCATATATTTGTTGTCCTTCCCATTTGTATATATGTACAACCATGTTTAGAGCACAAACCATGGAATTATGCAAGAGACCCTCCAGCGAGGACAGGGAATCATACAAAAAAGCGCTAACAGATTATTAGCAGAATCGCCAATGAATTTGGAGGAAGTATTTGGAACATTCAAAGAAAACGTTTTGGAAAAATTAGGGTGTGATGAAAAACAATGCCAACTGGTAAAGAATTCTGTAAAGTCCTATTTCGATAAAATAAAATGGAATGTGTCAAATCAACAGAATGCAGAGGAGAAGGAGGAAGGAAGTGGAGGATCAGATAACTCTACGGATAAAGCAAATAATGAAGGAAAGGGGAATTATAAATGTGGAGGAATTTTCACTTCGCTCATGAATTTAGTGTTAAATTACAAACTTACATCTCTCACCATTCTTATTTTAGCTCTTGCATATTATAAATCTCGATACCTACTCGTAGTTATGGGTGCAGTTATACTGCTAAATATATTTTGGGAGTTAGAAAGCTTAAATAAAAAATTGAAAATTTTCTGATGCTTTATAGGAATAATTTTTGCGCGGATTATTCGATAAACTATAGGACACATCCAGATGGACAAACCTTTGCAAACTTAGTTAACAGTAATGTATAAACAAAAAGAGAAGAATCTATTTATGAAATGTTCATTATGTGAAGGGGGGGTGTCTTTGTGGGTAGTTTGGTGGTCTATTGTGAAAATGTATATTAGTGCTCAAAGGAACAGTTTTTTCAGCGTTTTCGAAGAAAGAAGAAAAATAGTACTTTCGAATGATGTGTATAACGATGCAACATAGAAGTGTGAAAATTGTCGTGAACGGTAGGTATGCTAGCATATACACATATGTATATGCAGCTTACATAAGCTTAACATATATAACTAGAGGAAGCCTTCCCATTCATGAATTATCATTTTAATAAATGTGGGTACTTATCAGTAGGAACCTTTGAAGCCTCACATTTCATGCCTCCATACAATACTTTATCCTTACATTTTAGAAAGAGGGGGGGCTCATTTGTTCCACCATATGGCAATAACAAATTTATTTTAATCAAACTTTTTAAGGAGCATGCGTATATATATATATATGTGTATGATTTGTTTTTTCTTTTTTTTTCAAGAAAAAATAAAAAGGAAAAAAAAAAAAAGAAAAAATGTGTGTTCTTAAAAAAAAAGAAGAATGTTTTTTTTTTTTTTCTCTATAAACAAAAGGTGTCCTTTCACCAAAAAAAAAAGAAAAAAATTTTGCAAACAAAATAAGAAATAAATGTGGAAGAAAGAATCTTCTTTTTTTTCTTTTTTCTTTTTTTTTCCTCTATAGGATCTCATATTCATTATACATTGAACATATGAGCACAAACACAGGAACAACAACAAAAAAAAAGGACAAAAAAAAATAATAATAAAAGAAGTTTAAAAAGAATAAGAAATAACATCAATATTCAAACTCATTATGTCTGTTTATCACATAAAAAAAAAAAAAAAAGGGACAAAAAGGGTATGAAACCAATATTCTTCTTCCCAAAACATTTTCCACTCCAAGCATATATATTTTCACTTATCACGACACTACGTCAAAATTATTTGTGCGTGTGTGTCTATCTGTTCTTTGTAATAAAATGATATAAATGGAACACATTATCAATGAAGGTTTTCATTCATTTCACACTCCTCAAAAAAACGTCTTTATTTTCACAAACAAAAAATTTTAATTTATATCCTTAATCTAAAACAATAAACCCGGAACCCTAAACCCTATACCCTATACCCTACAACATGAACACTGAACCTTAAACCAGTAACCCGGAACCTAAACTTGGAACCTCTTCAATGGGAACAAGTTCCATTGGAACACCTTCCATAAAAACGTCTTCCTTAGGAACCTGTTCTTCTTCCATAAATTCCGATCCCATGAACTCTCGAACCAAAAGTTCCAGAAAATCCTTCTGGTTCAATTGTGTGTCCCCTTTTTGACATTCGTCCAATACTTCAAAATGAATTTCAATAATCGTGCGACGATTCACGGGACCAGAACGTTTCGTTCTCGTTGCAGCAGAACGAGGTTTTCGTTCCTTCACTAATCGATATTCATGTGAACCGGCTTCTTGCACATGATCGAGGACTTGTTCTTGTACGGATGGACCGCGTATTTCAGCAGGAGATCTTCGGAAACGTGCTCCTCCTTTACCAAGAGGACCAAAATACTACAAAAAAAAAAAAGAAAAAAAAAAAAGGGAGGATATTTTTGTTAAGAAGATTGTGAAATATTATTTTTACACATTTATTTTTTTTCCTTTTAACCATTAAGAAATTTTTTTTTTATTCTTTTAACCATTAAAAATTTTTTTTTTTCCTTTTAACAATTAATTTTGTCCATTAAAATTTTTTTTTTTCCCTTTAAACCATGAAAAAAAAATTTTTTTTCCTTTTAATAATTAATTTTGTCCATTAAAATTTTTTTTTTTTTTTATCTTACCTTCCAAAGGTAATAAGCCATAGCAGAAAGGCCAATGGAGACAGGAGCCAATGGAAGAAAAGGGGTAAGGAGATCCGTAAGAAGGATGGGACAGACTGTATTCTCTAATGTTTGTTGCAAATGGGTTTGTTTCGTTAGATCGTCTTCGAACATTGGTTTCACTTTGTCCTGTACTTTCTCAGAGCCAATGGAACAATCTTTATAATCGTTTTCGTTTTGTGTGCACACAAAACAAGAAATACCATTAGGACCACTGCTGCATTCAGATAATACACTCTTCATAATTTTTTCACTTCCATTAAAAGCATGTTTTATGCCCTTATCTATTTCACAAAGAGGATGTACCCAACTATGTCCTTTTTTCTTCTCATTTGCCATTGTTTGCAATTGTTTTGCATATTCTTTAAGAAATAAGCAACCCATCGTTTGTTCAAACGATGGGCCCTTAAAAGGGCCCTTAACACGGGCATTAACGTGGCCATAAATGTGCTTTAATCCTGAAGCAAAAAGTAAACAAGCTGCTTTATTTGTTTTGCTTTTCTTATGGCCATATCTGTACCAATGAGCGTCGTTGTCACTGCAGTATTGTTCAACGTCCTTCTGCTTCGAAGGTTGCATCATATCTTCTAGAAGTTCTTTTAATTCATGCATG
Source organism: Plasmodium knowlesi strain H (assembly GCF_000006355.2). Lineage (NCBI taxonomy): Eukaryota > Apicomplexa > Aconoidasida > Haemosporida > Plasmodiidae > Plasmodium > Plasmodium knowlesi. The sequence goes on along the minus strand of NC_011913.2, from coordinate 2,451,882 downwards.
GCGTCATCTTCGATGTTTTTCTGATCATAAAAGAAGAAGAAGGAAGGAAGAAAAAAAAAATATATATGTATATGTATACACATATGTATACACATATGTGTATACATATATATATACATATATATACATACACATACATATATACATATATATACATATGCATATATATATATATATATATAAACATATATGTTGTCGATATTATTGATATGGATTCGCTTACCCAAGATGGTTCTGTTCCATTTGGAAGTGTTTGTCCATTTTTGGCTCGGTAGTGTTGTTTGATTGCACATTGAACTTGAGTACAGAAAGTTTCGATCTGATTTATTTTCTCTAGTGTTTTTTCCTTATTGCTGTTGGGGTTGGATTGGTCTCTTTCTTCGAGAAGACCTTCCATTTTGTCCTTTACTTTGTCTTTGGGATTGTTGCCAATTCGGCAATTGTGAAAATCTTTTCCTCTGTTGCAAATAAAACAAGAATTTGTACTACCAGATGGACATGAAGGAGGTGTTCCATTCTTCATAGTGGCATTATATTGTTGAAAAGCGTGTTCTATTGCCTGATCCAATTTTTTATTATCTAGGGGACATTGATTTTCTGCTTTTTTTATTAATTGATCAGCATAAAGATTAAGTGCTGCGCACATCATAGTTCTTTTAAGTGGTCCATCAGCGTTTTGGGTGTCGTCCTTAATATCAGAAATGTGTTTTAAACCTGAAGCAAAAAGCTTACAAGCTTTTTGCTTTGCAGTTATTTCTCCTTTTGTGTCGTTTGGCGACGAAGAACTGACACTGTCGCATTGTGCAGAAACATTCACCTGATTAGTAGTGTCGTTCATACCTTTTAGAAGTTTCTCTAATTCGTCCTGAAGGACAACCTTTATTTCATCCTAATCATAAAAGAAGAAAGAAATAAAAAAAAATATATATGTATATGTATACACATATGTATACACATATGTGTATACATATACATATAAATATATATATACATATATATATATATATACATATATACATATATACATAAATATATATATATACATATATACATATATGCATATATATATATACATATATGGATGTATTAATAATTCTTCCTTTTTTACACAATCGCTATTTTTTTTTTTCTTTGTGTTAGTATGTTGGTTTTGTGTTAGTATGTTGGTTGTATGTTGGTTGTGTTGGTTGTATGTTGGTTGTGTTGGTTGTATGTTGGTTATGTTAGTATGTTGGTTATGTTAGTATGTTAGTTGTGTTAGTATGTTGTGTTGTGTCAGTATGTTGGTTATGTTAGTATGTTGGTTGTGTTAGTATGTTGGTTATGTCAGTATGTTGGTTATGTTAGTATGTTGGTTATGTTAGTATGTTGGTTATGTCAGTATGTTGGTTATGTTAGTATGTTGGTTATGTTAGTATGTTGGTTATGTGTTAGTATGTTGGTTATGTTAGTATGTTGGTTATGTTAGTATGTTGGTTGTGTTAGTATGTTGGTTGTGTTAGTATGTTGGTTTGTGTTAGTATGTTGTGTTGTGTTAGTATGTTTGGTTGTGTTAGTATGTTTGGTTGTGTTAGTATGTTGGTTGTGTTAGTATGTTGGTTGTATGTTGGTTGTGTTAGTATGTGTTGGTTGTGTTGGTTGTGTTGGTTGTGTTGGTTGTATGTTGGTTGTGTTAGTATGTTGTGTTGTTGTTGTGTTAGTATGTTGAGTTGTGTTAGTATGTTGTGCTGTGTTGGTTGTGTTGTGGTTATGTTAGTATGTTGGTTATGTTAGTATGTTGGTTATGTTAGTATGTTAGTTATGTGAGTATGTTGGTTATGTTAGTATGTTGTGTTGTGTTAGTATGTTGGTTATGTTAGTAGGTTGGTTATGTTAGTATGTTGGTTATGTTAGTATGTTGGTTATGTTAGTATGTTGGTTATGTTAGTAGGTTGTTTGTGTTCGTATGTTAGTTGTGTTCGTATGTTAGTTGTGTTCGTATGTTAGTTATGTTAGTATGTTGGTTATGTTAGTATGTTGGTTATGTTAGTATCTTGGTTGGTGGTAGGTTGTGCAGTATCCGGTTTCTATGCCATCCGGTCTCTGTCTGCGAGGAGTTCTTCCTCTCCCCCCCCTAAAGTAGCTAAAGCTAACCCCTGAACCTTGCTCCTAAACCCTAGAACCTTCCTCCTAAACCCGGAATCTGAATCCTAACAGCCCTAAAACCTTACTCCTATACCCTAAAACCTTACTCCTATACCCTAAAACCTTATTCCTATACCCCATAACCTTACTCCTATACCCCATAACCTTACTCCTATACCCCATAACCTTACTCCTATACCCTAAAACCCTACTCCTATACCCCACGACCTTATTCTAACACCCCCAACAACATCATTCCAACACCCCAACAACATCATTCCGACACCCCAACAACATCATTCCGACACCCCAACAACATCATTCCGACACCCCAACAACATCATTCCAACACCCCAACAACATCATTCCAGCACCACAGCAACATCATTCCAACACCCCAAACAACATCATTCCAACACCACAACAACATCATTCCAACACCACAACAACATCATTCCAACACCCAAAACAACATCATTCCAACACCACAACAACATCATTCCAACACCACAACAACATCATTCCAACACCACAAACAACATCATTCCAACACCCCAAACAACATCATTCCAACACCCCAAACAACATCATTCCAACACCCCAAACAACATCATTCCAACACCCCAACAATACCAATCCAACAGCACAACAACCTTCCTCCTGAACGCGGAATCTGAATTTCCTTTCTCTATTTTGTTCTTTTTATTTCACTTTCTTTCTTTTCATCAAACTTTTATTATAAATACATACATATATATACATATATGCATACATATATATACATATATGCATACATATATACATATACATATACATACATATATATACATATATACATATATACATATGGATCTGCACATATATATGTACATATATACGACTATATATGTGCATACATATATACATATATACATATATACATATATACATATATATATACATATATACATATATGTGTATACATATATACATATACATGTGTACATATATATACATATATATACGTGCATATACACGTATATAGTTATATATATGTAGATATGTATATACGTATGTATGTCCATTCTTACCCAAGTTACGGGTTCTGCCCCACTTTTCCCTAATGATTTGGTGTGGTATTGTTTTGCTGCGCATTGCATTTTACTACAGAAAGAGTCCATTTTATTTATGGTGGATAATGTTTCCTTCACTTTGGGGATGGATTTGGATTGGTCGGTGGATTCGAGGAGTCTTTCCTCTCCCCCCCCTTACTCAACTAAAGCTAACCCTGGAACCTTATTCCTAAACCCTCAAAACCTTATTCCTATACTCTAAAACCTTATTCTAATACCCCTAAAACTTTATTCCTATACCCTTAAACCTTATTCCTATACCCTTAAACCTCATTCCTATACCCTTAAAACTTTATTCTAATACCCCTACAACGTTATTCTAACACCCTTACCACCTTATTCTGACACCCTTACTACCTTATTCCAACACCTTTACCACCTTATTCCAACATTCCTACCACCTTATTCTAACACCCTCACCACCTTATTCTAACACCCCTACAACGTTCTTCTGACACCCATACAACCTTATTCAAACACCCATACAACCATATTTCAACATTCCTACCACCTTATTCTAACATCACTACAACCTTATTCTAACACCCCAACAACCTTCATTCCAACACCACAACAACCTTCCTCCTAAAGTCAGAATTTGAATTTCCTTTCTCTATTTTTCTTTTTTATTTCACTTTCTTCCTTTTCATCCAATTTTCATTATATATATATACATATATACATATATACATATACATATATACATATATATATATATATATATATATATATATATACATATACATACATATATATACATATATATATATATATATACATATGGATATATACATATATATGTACATATATACGACTATATATGTGCATACATATATACATTTACATATATACATATATATACATATACATATATACATATATGCTTTTATATGTGTATATATGCAGTTGTCTATCGCCCTTACCCAATTCACTCCGGTGCTATTTCCACCATTTCTTTTGGCGTAGTATTGTTTTGCTGCACATTGGAGTTGAGTACAGAAAGAGTTGTTCATGTTAGTGATAGTGGATAAGGTATCCTTCACTTGGGAGATGGATTTGGATTGGTCGGTGGATTCGAGGAGTCTTTCCTCTCCCCCCCTAAAGTAACTAAAGCTAACGCTAAAAACTTAGTCCCATACCCTTAAAACCTTATTCCTATACCCTTAAAACCTTATTCCTATACCCTTAAACCTTAGTCCTATACCCTAAGACCATTACTCCTATACCCTAAAACCATTACTCCTATACCCTAAAACCATTACTCCTGAACCCGGAACCTTACTCCTAAACCCGGAACAACATCATTCCAACACCCCAAACAACATCATTCCAACACCCCAGCAACCTCCATTCCAACACCCCCGAACAACATCATTCCAACACCCCAAACAACATCATTCCAACACCCCAAACAACATCATTCCAACACCCCAAACAACATCATTCCAACACCCCAAACAACATCATTCCAACACCCCAAACAACATCATTCCAACACCCCAAACAACATCATTCCAACACCCCAAACAACATCATTCCAACACCCCAAACAACATCATTCCAACACCCCAAACAACATCATTCCAACACCCCAAACAACATCATTCCAGCACCCCAAACAACATCATTCCAACACCCCAACAACCTTCATTCCAACACCACAACAACCTTCATTCCAACACCCCAAACAACATCATTCCAACACCCCTACAACTTTATTCAACACCCCTACAACCTTATTCCAGCACCCTTACAACCTCATTCCAATCCCGGAATCGGACTTCCCTTCTCTTTTTTTTTTTTTTTCTTCACATTCTTCCTTTTCATCAATTTTCATTATACATATATACATATATATATACATATGTACACATATATATATATACATATATATACATATATACATATATACATACATTTATGCTTATGTACATATACATATACACATATACATGTATACACATATGTGTATACATATATACATATACATATATATACATATATATATATATATATACATGTATATACTTATATGTATGTATATATGTATACATATATATATGTATATATATATGTAGTTGCCCATCCTTACCCATGATGGTGTTCCAGTTTGGCCTCTGGTCGTGTTCCATTTCTTTGCTGCACATTGGAGTTCAGAACAGAAAGTAGTCATTTTATTTATGGTGGATAATGTTCCCTCCACATTGGATTCTTTATCGAGGAGTTCTTTCATTTGGGTTGGGACTTCCTTATTTTTGTCGTTGTCGTTATTGCAGGGTGAACTTCCACCTGATGCTGTTGATCCAATTAAGTCTTTATCAACCAGGAGGTCGCAATTCTTAAAGTCTTTATACCTTGTGCATTCAAAACAAACATTATTATTACTACCACTACCGGAGGTCAAGCACGAATTATTATTAATTGCATTCCCAAGAATAAACATTTTTTCTATTTTAGATTCATGAATGGGACATTTCTCTTGCGATCCTTCTATTATTTGATCAGCGTAAAGGTTAAGAGCAATACAACCCACTGCTCGATGGAGCAGTGGGTTGTCTTTACCAACACTACCATTAGGCTTAATATCATTAACGTATTTTAAACCTGCTATGATATAATTACAAGCTTTTCTTTCAACACTATGTTCATTACCATCACCAAAGTGTTGACATATTGTTCTATTAGGTTTGCCTTTTCCATTCTCCTCGATTTGTTGGAACATATCCTGCAATATTTTTTTGACGCCTTCCTCCCCCCAAAAGTCACACTGTAAAAAGAAAAAAGGATATATATATATATATATATATATATATATATATGCATATGCATAAATGCATATGCATATATACATATACATGTATACATATGTATATATACATACAAATATATATGTATATGTATACATACATATGTGTCTATATCCATATCCACTTACATATACGTATATATGTATATGTATACATGTGCACATACATATATATGTATACATATATATGTATACATATATATGTATATATGTGTACGTGTATATATAAGTATGTATGTATACATGTATATATGTATATATAGTAGTACTTACCCAAGTTTTGGTTGGAGTACCAGGAGTACCACTACTACCAACTCCAGTCGCGGTTGTGGGCAGTTTGCTTTTGAACCAATTGGGGGCAGCACATTTAATGTAATCGCATAACTTATCCATATGGTTTATTTTAGTTAGGGTGGTAGTTAGGATTTGGTCATCGTCAGGAGGTAGTATTGTTTTTAATTTTTCCTTTGCACTCTCTTTGGTGCTGCCACTTGTGGCAATTGGGCAAGTGTCAGTGCTGTTATCATCCCATTTACATTCAATGCAAGCACTACCGTCCTTGCATTGTCCATTAGATTTATTAATTTTTTCATTCCATTCCTTAAATGCCTTCTCTATACCCGAATCAATGACGCATGTGGATTTACCCTTCATTTTTTTTGCATATTCCTTCAGGAGTAAACAACCCACTGTTTGTCTTAACAGTGGGTTGGTCGACAGAATGGGGTAAGTTGAAGTTCCATTCTTTGGAGTTGTCTTCAGTCGTTCAAAACCGGCATGCAAATAATTGCATGCCTTCCTTTCAGGGTCAGTAGCAGGTCTGCCATTGGCAGCGCCACTGCCATCATCCATTGTCCCACATTGACCTCCTTTGTCTTGACCCCCATTATCTGTCATTGCTTGTGACAATTCTTTCCATAGTTTGGCGACTTCGCCGCCTTCCTTCCCCCAGAAGTCGTCCTGTATAAGTGGAGTAATATATATATATATATATATATACATATGCATATGCATATATACATATACATCCATGTATATGTACATACATACATATACATACGTATATGTATAAGTATACATTCTTTTTCTTTTTTTTTTTCTTTTTCTTTTTTTCTTTTTCTTTTTTTCTTTTTCTGTTTCGTGTTGGTGTGTAGTGTACGTTTTAGGATTCCCAGCCATCCTGCCTCTATCTGCGAGGAGTTTTTCCTTTCCCCCCCCAAAGTAACTAAAGCTAACCCCGAAACCTTATTCTAATATCCCTAAAACCTTCACTCCTAAACCCGGAGTCTGACTTCTAGCAACCGCAAACCTTATTCTAACACCCCTACAACCTTATTACAGCACCCCCACAACCTTACTCATATACCGTACAACATTTTTCCTATACCCTAGAACCTTATTCTGAACCCCCTACAACCTTATTCTGAACCCCTAAGACCTTACTCCTAAACCCGGAATCTGACATCTAACACCCCTACAACCTTATTCCTAAACCCGGAATCTAAGTTCTAATACCCTGACACCTTCCTCCTAAAACTGGAATCTGAAGTTTTCTTTATTTTTTTTTTTCCTTTTCTTTTTATTCCTTCTCTTTTTACTCTACTTACCGCACGGTTGTTTCCCATGGTCAGCTGAACTCGAGATGCTAAACATTGGAGACGATCACATAAAGTGACCTTCCTTTTTATTTCGGACAATGTGAATTGTATGTTGGTGTTGGTGGTGCCATCGTTTAACTTTTTCATTACTTCATCCAACAAGTTCTTGTTCTCAATTGTGGAACTGATACACTTCTGTTCCTTACATTCTTCACAGGAACCATCCCCCTTACCATTATCATTACACCACTTCTTGCGATTTTCTTCCTTCCCGGCTGCAGCAAAGGCCCCCTTTATACCTTTCTCCACAGCGCAAGCATAACCACCCTGTTTTGCATGTTGTTTTAATTTTTCTGCCAATGCATTGAGTGCTACACAACGCATGGTAGAACGAAATATTCGGTCATTCAATTTGGCCCCCTCAGAACCGGATCCGTTCTCCTTCATTTGATGTATGTCCTTCAATGATTTAACCATACTTTTGCATGTTCTTTTGCTTACGCAATCCGTTGCACCATTGGTACATGTAACGGCAGCACACAGACTGTCTACGTCGCCGTCGCTTCCCCCATTGTCAGAAAGGGCGCTGTCAAGCTTGGTGACTTCCTTTTGGACTTCGGTCCACATTTCATTCTACAATTGAAGTAATATATATATATATATATATATATATATATATATATATATATATATATATATATATGCATATATACATATGTATACATATATACATATATACATATGTATATACACATATATGTGTATGTATATGTATATATGTATGTATATATGTATATACATGTAAGTGTATATGTGTGTAATTGTCTATCGCCCCTCTTACCTCGTTTGAGGATGTCCCCCTGTCTTCAAGCCACTGCTTCTTTACACATTCTACACGACCACACAAACCCTTTGTGTCCTTACATTGACCACCACCTGTATGGAAAGATGTTAAAAGAGCATGAGAAGATGAAAGGAAAGGAAGTGGAAAGGTGAAGGGAAAAATAGAAAAAGAAATAAAAAGAAAGGAAGGAAGGGAAGGTGGAATTGGTGATGATAATAGAATGGTTTGATGGTGGCTATGGTAGTGGAATGTAGATTCGTTCGTGGAATGGTTGGTGGCTGGTGGTGGTTTACTTACATATTTTGTCCAGAGATTCCTTCAGTCCTGTTGTGTCATTGTCCAGCATTCCTTCCAATTTGTTCTTCACATTCTCAGTTTTGCCACCAGCTGTTTTAATTGAGCAACTATCAAATTGTTCGTCCTGTGTACACTCAAAACAATTAGCAGCGTTAGTACCAGTTCCGCATGAAGATGCTGCATTATTCATAATGTCTTTACCTTTACCAAGAGCGTGATCTATGCCCCCATTTATTTCACAGCTCCCTTTCTTCTTTGCATATTCTTTCACTTTTTTGGCGTATGCATTTAGTACTGCGCACATCATGGTTCGTTTGAACGATGCTTCTGCAGCGTTGCCGCTATCATTTGTACTTTTGTACATGTATTCTAATCCTTCTGCAAAGAGGAGGCATGCCTCTCTTCCTGCACTACCTTCCTTCCCGACTGAACTGCAATATGTGGTCAAACTACTACTATTAGTAGTAGTCATATTTTTGAAGAGTTTTTCCAGTTCAGGTTTGACGCCGTTATCCCAGAAATTCTGGTGCATATGGAAGGAGGAGAAAATAAATACATATATACATATATATATATACATAAGCATCTATACATATATATACATATATATATATACATACATATATAGATATATATACATATACATATATACATATATATATACATATATATACATATATAGACATCTGTACATATATATACACATATAGACATATATACATATATATACATATGTACATATGCACATATATACATGTAACTGCCATTTCTTACCACCCAATTAGACTGCGTGTGCGTCCACTTACCTTTCCCGTGGTCTTGTTGTTTTCTTCCCACCAATGCGCTGCACATTTTACTCGTTCACATAAGGAATTGTTCTCATTGAACTTAGCCAAGGTTTTCTGTATTCCGGTGTCCTGCGTTTCTTCCTTGCTGTTGAACAGTGTTTTCACTTTTTCCTTTACTTCCTCATTTTGGCTGGAGCCACTTGTGGTAATGGAGCAATTTTCATATTCGCCTTCATTCCATTGGCAAGGGACACTCTTACCATTCCTAGCATTTTCGAATGCCTTCTTTATTCCTTCATCTATGCTACAGAACCCTCCTTCTTTTGCTTTTTCTTTTAATTTTTTAGCATATTCTCTTAAAAGAACACATTTTATAATTTGATCAGAATAGTTCTTAGGATCAGCACTCCCATTTGAATTTTGGTACATTTGTTCTAATTTGGAAGAAATGAGTTGGCATGCTGCTCTGTTTGCGCTGTCCATAGAATTGTCCTTGCAATAGGCATGCGTGCTGGCACTATCATTCGTAGTCGCAGCAGGAAGGACTTTCGCAAGTTCGGGTTCGACGCGTTCCTTCCAGAAATTATCCTACATATAAATGGGAGGTATATATATATATATATATACATATATAAATATACATATACATATGTACATATATACATATATATACATACATCTATATATACATATACATATATATACTTATATGCACATGTATATGCATATATGCACATGTATATATATATGTACAGTCTTTCCCCCTGCTTACGTTGCTGTTGCCGCTCTGTCCTTCCGTCAATTGCCAATAATTTTTTGCACATTGCAAGCGGTTGCAGAAATTTTCGTTTTCGTTTTTCATGCATACTTCAGCTGTAATAAAAAGAAAAGAAAAGAAGGTTAATACGACATGTAAAGTGCCATGTGTGTATATATGTTGTATGTTGTATGTATTTATGTAGATTAAGTAAATGTATGTCATTCACAATCAATGGATGAAAAATTTTTTCCTCTTTTTTTTTTTTCTTTTTTCGTTTGGGATTGTTCTAAATATGCGGTTCATATGCCATCCAGTCTGCACCATCCGGTTGCAACCATCCAGTTCCCACCATCCAGTCTCCACCATCCGGTTCGTACCATCCAGTCTCCACCATCCAGTCTCCACCATCCAGTCTCCACCATCCAGTCTCCACCATCCAGTCTCCACCATCCAGTCTCCACCATCCAGTCTCCACCATCCAGTTCGTACCATCCAGTCCCCACCATCCGGTTACTACGCCATCCAGTTCCCACCATCCGGTTCATACCATCCAGTTCCCACCATCCAGTTCCCACCATCCAGTTACCACCATCCAGTCTCCACCATCCAGTCTCCACCATCCAGTTCATACCATCCATTTCCCGCCATCCATTCTACACCGTCCAGTCTCCACCATCCAGTCTCCACCATCCAGTTCCCACCTTCCAGTTCCTACAATCCGCTTCCTCCCATCCAGTTCCCACCATCCGGTTTCCGTACCATCCGGTTCATACCATCCGTTCCAAACCATCCGCTTTATACCATCCCGTCTCCACCATTCACTTCCCACTACCCAGTTTCGACCATCCAGTTCATACCATCCGCTTCATACAATCCGGTTTATACCATCCAGTCTGCACCATCCAGTCCCCACCATCCAGTTCCCACCATCCTGTTCCCACCATCCGGTTCAAACCATCCAGTCTCCTCCATCCAGTCTCCACCATCCAGTTCCTACCATCCGGTTTCTACCATCAGCTTCATACCATGCGGTTAGTACCATACAGTTACCACCATCCGGTTCATACTATCCGGCTCATACCATCCGGTTCTTACCATCCTATTTATACCATCCCGTTCATACCATCCGGTTCATACCATTCGGTTCATACCATTCAGGTTATACAATCCGGTTCATACCATCCGGTTCATACCATGAGGTTCATACCATGAGGTCAGTGTGTAGTATCCGGTACCTACCATCCGGTTCATACCATCCGGTTCATACCATCCAGTTCCCACCATCCAGTCTCCATCATCCGGTTCATACCATCCCGGTTCATACCATCCGGTTCATACCATCCCGTTCATACCATCGGGTTCATACCATCGGGTTCATACCATCCAGTTCCCACCGTCCGGTTCATACCATCCGGTTACTACCATCCGGTTACTACCATCCGGTTACTACCATCCGGTTCCTACCATCCACTTTCTACCATCCAGTTCATACCATCCGGTTCATACCGTCCAGTATCCACCATCCGGTTACTACCATCCAGTCTCCACCATCCAGTCTCCACGATCCAGTCCCCACCATCCAGTCTCCTCCATCCAGTCCCCACCATCCAGTCTCCTCCATCCAGTCCCCACCATCCAGTCTCCTCCATCCAGTTCCCACGATCGGGGTTCCCACCATCCAGTTCATACCATCCGGTTTCTACCATCCGGCTCATACCATCCGGTTCATACCATCCGGTTCATACCATCCCGTTCATACAATCCGGTTCATACCATCCTGTCTCTACCATCCAGTTCCCACCATCCGGTACCTACCATCCAGTCTCCACCATCCAGTCTCCACCATCCAGTTCCCACCATCCTGTTCCCACCATCCTGTTCCCACTATCCGGTTCCTACCATCCGGTTCCTACCATCCGGTTACTGCCATCAGGTTATTACCATCCGGTTCATACTATCCGGTTCATACTATCCGGTTCATACCATCCGGTTCATACCATCCGGCTTATACCATCCAGTTCATACCATCCGGTTTATACCATCCGGTTCCCACCATTCGGTTCATACCATCCGGTTCATACCATTCCGGTTCATACCATCCGGTTCATACCATTCCGGTTCATACCATTCGGTCCATACCATCCGGTTTATACCATCCGGTTTCTTACCATCCAGATCGTACCATCCAGTTACTACCATCCAGTCTCCACCGTCCTGTCTATACCATCCCGTTCATACAATCCGGTGTCTACCATCCGGTTTATACCATCCCGTTAGTGTGTAGTATCGTGTCCCTGTCTGCGAGGAGTTTTTCCTATCCCCCCCCTAAATTAACTGAAGCTAACCCCGAAACCTAAGTCCTAAACCCGGAACCCTACTCCTAAACCCGGAACCCTACTCCTAAACCCGGAACCCTACTCCTAAACCCGGAACCCTACTCCTAAACCCGGAACCCTACTCCTGAACCCGGAACCCTACTCCTAAACCCGGAATATAAGTCCTAACACCCTGAGAACCTTCCCTCCTAATCCCGGAATCTAAGTTCTTGCACCCCTACCATCTTATTCTGACACCCCAAACAACCTTATTCCTATACCTAACAACCTTCTTCCTATACCCTGAAACCTTCTTCCTATACCCCGAAAACATTATTCCAACACCCTTAAAACCTTCATCCTAAACCAGGAATCTGAATTCTAACACCCCCCACAACCTTTCTTCTGAACCCGGAATCTAAGTCCTAACACCCTGACATTTTCCTCCTAAACCCGGAATCTAAATTCTAACACCCTGGCACCTTTGTTCTAAACCCGGAATCTAAGTTCTAACACCCTGATACTTTCGTCCTAAACCCGAAATTTAAGTCCCAACATCCTGAAACCTTACACCTAAACCCGGAATCTAAATTCTAACACCACGACACCTTCTTCCTAAACCTGGAATCTAAGTTCTTACACCCCGACACCTTCCTCCTAAACCATGGAAACTCAGTTCTAACACCCTTAAAACCTTCCACCTAAACCCGGAATCTGACTTCTAATTCCATGCAACCTTCTTCCTAAAGCCGGAATCTAAGTTCTAACACCCCTGCAATCTTCATCCTAAATCCGGAATCTGAATTCTGACACCCTTACAACCTTCATTCCCAAACCCGCAAGCTGACTCCTAAACCCGGAATCTGACTCCTGAACCCGGAATCTGACTCCCTGCATCCCACAACCTTATTCGGACACTCCTACAACATTATTCCTATATCCTACAGCCTTATTCCTAAATCCGGAATCTGAATTCTAACACCCTGAAACTTTATTCCAACACCCCTGAAACCTCATTCTAACACCCATACAACATTATTCCTATACCCCGGAACCTTTATTCCTAAATCCGGAATCTGAATTCTGGCACCCTACAACCTTCTTCCTAAGCCCAGAATCTAATTTCTTACACCCCGACAACTTCCTCCTATACCGGGAATCTAAATTCCAACACCCTGACACCTTTGTCCTAAACCCGGAATCTAAGTTCTAGCACTTCTGCAACCTTCCCCCTAAACCCGGAATCTAAGTTCTTACACCCTGACACCTTCTTCCTAAACCCGGAATCTGAATTCTGACACTATGACGCCTTCCCCCTTAACCCGGAATCTAAGTTCCCACACCCTGACCCCTTCCTCCTAAACCCGTAATCTAAGTCCTAACACCCTGACACCTCCCTCCTAAACCCGGAATCTAAGTTCTTACCCCCTGACACCTTCCTCCTAAACCCGGAATATGACTTCTAGCACAACTGCAACCTTATTCCTAAACGCGGAATCTAAGTTCTTACACCCTGACACCTCCCTCCTAAACCCGGAATCTGACTTCTAACACCCCCCAAAAACCACACCTCCTTTCCCCACCATTTTTTTTTTTTCTTTTTTTTTCTATTTCCCTCAACCTTGATTTCCTTTATTCTTTCTTTTTTCTTTTGGTTATCGGGTTTCGCTTTGCAGTGTGCGGTTTCCGTGCCATACGGTTAGTGTGCCATCCAGTCTCCACCATCCAGTCCCCACCATGTGGTTGATGTATAGTATCCGGTTTTTGTCTTTGAGGAGTTTTTCCTCTCCCCCCTCCCGGGAGGGATGCTGGGATGCGTCTCTGCCATCCGGTTCCTACCATCCGCTTACTACCATCCGCTTCATACCATCCAGTTCATACCATCCGGTTCATACCATCCGGTTTCTAACATCCGGTTCCCACCATCCGGTTACTACCATTCGGCCACTATCATCCGGTACACACCATCCAGTTCATATCATCCTGTTCCTACCATCCGGCCATTATCATCAGGTTCATACCATCCTGTTCCTACCATCCGGCCATTATCATCAGGTTCATACCATCCTGTTCCTACGATCCAGTCTCCACCGTCCAGTCTCCACCATCCAGTCTCCACCATCCAGTCTCCACCATCCAGTCTCCACCATCCAGTCTCCACCATCCAGTCTCCACCATCCAGTCTCCACCATCCGGTCTATACCGTCCGGTCACTACCATCCAGTTCCCACCATCCAGTCTCCACCATCCAGTTCCCACCATCCGGTTACTACCATCAGTTCCCAGCATCCGGTTACTACCATCCGGTTACTACCATCCGGTTACTACCATCCGGTTCCTATCATGCGGTTCATACCATCAGGTCAGTGTGTAGTATCCGCTTCATACCATCCAGTTCATACCATCCGGTTCATACCATCCGGTTAGTGCAGTATCCGTTTCATACCATCCGGTCCATACCATCCAGTCTCCACCATCCGGTTACTACTACCCCGTTAGTGTGTAGTATCCGGTTTCTGTGTGCTAGGAGTTTTATCTACCCCTCCCGGGAGGGATGCTGGGATGCTCCCCTGCCATCCGGTTCCAACTATCCGGTTCATACCATCCGGTTTCTACCATCCAGTTTCTACCATCCGGTTACTACCATCCGGTTCAAACCATCCGGTTCATACTATCCGGTTCATACCATCCGGTTTATACCATCCGGTTAGTGTGTAGTATCTAGTCCCTGTCTGCGAGGAGTTTTTTCTTTCCCCCCCTAAAAAAACTAAAGCTAAACCCGGAACCTTAATCTTAAACCTTAAAACCTTATTCCAAAACCCTAAAACGTTATTCCTATACCCTAAAACCTTTATACCTAAACCCGGAATCTAAGTTCTTACAACCTGACACCTTCCTGCTAAACCCGGAATCTAAGTCCTAACACCCTGACACCTTTGCCCTAAACCCGGAATCTGACTTCTAACACCCCTACAACCTTCCTCCTATACCCTAAAACCTTATTCTAACACACCTACAACCTTTATTCCTGAACCCGGAATCTGAATTCTAACACCCCGACACCTTCCCCCCTAAACCCGGAATCTAAGTTCTAACATCCCTACAACGTCCCCCCTAAACCCGGAATCTAAGTCCTAACACCTTGATACCTCCCTCCTAAACCCGGAATCTAAGCTCTAACACCCTGACACCTTTGTCTTAAACCCGGAATCTGACGTCGAACACCCTGCCACCTTCCTCCTAAACCCGGAATCTAAGTTCTAACACCCTGACACCTTTGTCCTAAACCCGGAATCTAAGTTCTAACACCCTGACACCTTCCTCCTAAACCCGGAATCTGAGTCCTAACTCCCTGACACCTTTGTCCCAAACCCGGAATCTAAGTTCTAACACCCTACAACATTCCACCTAAACCCGGAATCTGAGTCCTAACTCCCTGACACCTTTGTCCCAAACCCGGAATCTAAGTTCTAACACCCTACAACATTCCACCTAAACCCGGAATCTCATTTCTGACACCCCTAAAACCTTATTCTAACACCCCTGCAATCTTTATTCCAATACCCCTAAAACCTTATTCTGATACCCCTACTACCTTGTTCTAACATCCCAGCAACCTTATACTGAGACCCCTACCACATTACTCTAACACTCCTACAACCTGTATTGTGTAACCCTGAATCTGAATTTTTCTTTTTTTTTTTTTTTTTCTTTTTCTCCTTTTTCTTTTCGTATTGGTCTGTGTAGTATCCGGTTTGCCTTTCCCTGCCATCCGGCCTCTGTCTGCAAGGAGTTTTACCTACCCCTCCCGGGAGGGATGCTGGGATGCTTCCCTGCAATCCGGTTCATACCATCCGCTTTCTGCCATCCAGTCTCCACCATCAAGTCCCCACCATCCAGTCTCCACCATCCACTTCCCACCATCCAGTTCCCACCATCCGGTTCATACGATCCAGTCCCCACCATCCAGTTACTACCATCACGTTAATACCATCCAGTCTCCACCATCCAATTCCCACAATCCGGTTACTACCATCCGATACCTACCATCCGGTTCATACCATCCAGTCTCCACCATCCAGTTCATACCATCCAGTTCCTTACCATCCAGTCTCCACCATCCAGTATCCATCATCCGGCTCATACCATCCGGTTCATACCATCCGGTTCATACCATCCGGTTCATACCATCCGGTTCATACCATCCGGTTCATACCATCCGGTTCATACCATCCGTTTACTACCATCCGCCTGTTGTGTCGTATCCGGCCTTCGTGTTCGAGGAGTTTTTCCTAACCCCTCCCGGGAGTGATGCTGGGATGCTCCCCTGCCATCCGGTTACTATCATCCGGTTCATACTATCCGGTTCCTACCATGCGGTTCCCACCATCCAGTCCACACCATACAGTCTCCACCATCCAGTCTCCACCATCCAGTTTCCACCATCCAGTCTCCACCATCCACTTCCCACCATGCGGTTACTACCATCCGGTTTCTGCCATCCGGTTTCTACCATCCGGTTCATACCATCAGGTTAGTGTGTAGTATCCGGTTCATACCATCCAGTTCCCACCATCCAGTTACTACCATCCTGTTACTACCATCCGGTTTATACCATCCGGTTCATACCATCCGATTCATAACATCCGGTTCATAACATCCGGTTCATAACATCCTGTCTCCACCATCCACTTCCCACAATCCAGTTCATACCATCCGGTTCCTACCATCCGGTTCATACCACCCAGGTTCATACCACCCGGTTCCCACCGTCCGGTTAATACCATGCAGTTCCCACCATCCGGCCTCCAACATCCGTCTCCACCATGCGGTTTCTACCGTCCGGTTCATACCATCGGGTTCTTACCATCCATTCCCCATCATGAAGTTACCACCATCCGGTGAGTGTGTCGCATCCGGTCATTGTCTTCGAGGACTTTTACCTACCCCTCCCGGGAGGGATGCTGGGATGCTCCCCTGCCATCCGGTTCATACCATCGGGTTGGTGTGTAGTATCCGGTTTCTACCATCCGGTTCCTACCATCGGGTTCCTACCATCGGGTTCCTACCATCCGGTTTCTACCATCCGGTTATTACCATCCGGTCGTTGTTGTATATATAATCCCTGTCTGCGAGGAGTTTTTTCCTACCCCTCCCGGGAGGGATGCTGGGATGCGTCCCTGCCATCCTGTCCATACCATCCGGTTAGGACCATCCGGTTCATACCATCCGGTTCATACCATCCAGTTCATACCATCCAGTCTCCACCATCCGGTTACTACCATCCGATTCATACCATCCGATTCATACCATCCCGTTCCTACCATCCAGTCTCCACCATGCAGTCTCAACTATCCACTTCCCTGCCATCCAGTTTCAACCATCCAGTTCCTATCATCCAGTTCCTACCATCCGGTCATTACCATCCTGTTATTACAATCCGGTTCACACCATCCCGCTCCCATCATCGGGTTTATACCATCCAGTTTATACCATCCGGTTCATATCATCCGGTTTCCACTATCCACTTCCCACCATCCGGTTACTACCATCCGCCTGTTGTGTCGTATCCGGTCTTTGTCTGCGAGGAGTTTTACCTACCCCTCCCGGGAGGGATGCTGGGATGCGTCCCTGCCATCCGGTTCATACCATCCGATTCATACCATCCAGTTACCACCATCCGGTTAACACCATCCGGTTACTACCGCCCGCTCACTATCATCCTGCTACTACCATCCACTTCCCACCATCCGGTTGTTGTGTCGTATCCGGTCTTTGTCTTCGAGGAGTTTTACCTACCCCTCCCGGGAGGGATGCTGGGATGCTTCCCTGCCATCCGGTTCATACCATCCAGTTCATACCATCCGGTTACTGCCATCCGGTTCATACCATCAGGTTAGTGTGTAGTATCCGGTTCATACCATCCGGTTCATACCATCCGGTTCATACCATCCAGTTCATACCATCCGGTTCATACCATCCGGTTCATACCATCCGGTTCATACCATCCGGTTCATACCATCCGCTTCATACCATCCAGGTTCATACCATCCGGTACCTACCATCCGGATCATATTATCCTGTTCCCACCATCCAGTTCCCACCATCCAGTCCCCACCATCCAGTCCCCACCATCCAGTCTCCATCATCCAGTCTCCACCATCCAGTCTCTATCATCCAGTTTCCACCATCCAGTCTCCACCATCCAGTCTCCACCATCCAGTCTCCACCATCCAGTCTCCACCATCCTGCTCCTACCATCCGGTTCATACCATCTGGTTCATACCATCCGGTTCATACGATGCGGTTAGTGTGTAGTATCCGGTTCATATCATCCAGTTCATACCATCCGGTTCATATCATCCAGTTCATACCATCCGGTTCATACCATCCGGTTCATACCATCTGGTTCATACCATCCGGTTCATACCATCCGCTTACTACCATCCGCTTACTACCACCCGCTTACTACCATCCGCTTTCCGTACCATCCGGTTCATACCATCAAGTTTGTGTGTAGTATCCGGTTCATACCATCCGCTTAATACCATCCAGTTCCTACCATCCGGTTTCCACCATTCAGTTCCCACCATCCAGTTCCTACCATCCAGTTCCCACCATCCGCTTCATACCATCCGGTTCATACCATCCGGTTCATACAATCGGGTTCGTGTGTAGTATGCGGTTCATACCATCCGGTTTATACCATCCACTTCCCTCCGTCCGGTTCATACCATCCGGTTCATACCATCCGGTTTATACCATCCACTTCCCTCCGTCCGGTTCATACCATCCGGTTCATACTGTCCGGTTACTACCATCCGGTTCCCACCATCCAGTTTCCACCATCCAGTCCCCACCATCCAGTCTCCACCATCCTGCTCCTACCATCCGGTTCATACCATCTGGTTCATACCATCCGGTTCATACGATGCGGTTAGTGTGTAGTATCCGGTTCATATCATCCAGTTCATACCATCCGGTTCATACGATGCGGTTAGTGTGTAGTATCCGGTTCATATCATCCAGTTCATACCATCCGGTTCATATCATCCAGTTCATACCATCCGGTTCATACCATCCGGTTCATACCATCCGGTTCATACCATCCGCTTACTACCATCCGCTTACTACCACCCGCTTACTACCATCCGCTTTCCGTACCATCCGGTTCATACCATCAAGTTTGTGTGTAGTATCCGGTTCATACCATCCGCTTCATACCATCCAGTTCCTACCATCCGGTTTCCACCATTCAGTTCCCACCATCCAGTTCCTACCATCCAGTTCCCACCATCCGCTTCATACCATCCGGTTCATACCATCCGGTTCATACCATCGGGTTCGTGTGTAGTATGCGGTTCATACCATCCGGTTTATACCATCCACTTCCCTCCGTCCGGTTCATACCATCCGGTTTATACCATCCACTTCCCTCCGTCCGGTTCATACCATCCGGTTCATACTGTCCGGTTACTACCATCCGGTTCTCACCATCCAGTTTCCACCATCCAGTCCCCACCATCCAGTCTCCACCATCCTGCTCCTACCATCCGGTTCATACCATCGGGTTCGTGTGTAGTATGCGGTTCATACCATCCGGTTTATACCATCCGGTTTATACCATCCACTTCCCTCCGTCCGGTTCATACCATCCGGTTCATACCATCCGGTTTATACCATCCACTTCCCTCCGTCCGGTTCATACCATCCGGTTCATACCATCCGGTTTATACCATCCACTTCCCTCCGTCCGGTTCATACCATCCGGTTCATACTGTCCTGTTACTACCATCCGGTTCCCACCATCCAGTTCCAACCATCCAATTCCCACCATGCGGTTGGTGTGTAGTATCCGGTTCCAGTCTACGAGGAGTTTTTCCTTTCTCCCCCTAAAGTAGCTAAAGCTAACCCCGAAACCTTACTCCTGAACCCTGGAACCTTATTCTCATACCCTTAACACTTTATTCCTATACCTTACAACCTTATTCTAACACCCCTACAACCTTATTCTAACACCAATATAACCTTATTCTAGTAACCCTACAACGTTATTCTAACACCCCTAAAACCTTTACTCCTAAGCCCGGAATCTAAGTCCTTACACCCTGACACTTTCCTCCTAAACCTGGAATCTAAGTCCTAACACCCTGAGACCTTCCCCCTAAACCTGGAATCTAAGACCTAACACCCTGAGACCTTCCCCCCTGAATCCGGAATATAAGTCCTAACACCCCTACAACGATCCTCCTAAACCCGGAATCGGACTTCTAACACCCCTACAACCTTCCTCCTAAATCCGGAATCTAAGTTCTAACACCCTGACACCTCCCCCCTAAAAAACCCGGACTCTAAGTTCTAACACCCTGACACCTCCCCCCTAAAAAACCCGGACTCTAAGTTCTAACACCCTGACACCTTTGTCCTAAGCCCGGAATCTAAGTTCTAACACCCTTGACACCTTTGTCCTAAACCCGGAATCTAAGTTCTTACACCCTGACCCCTTCCTCCTAAATCCGGAACCCTCTTCCTATACCCCTAAAACGTTCTTCCTAAACCCGGAATCTAAGTTCTTACACCCTGATACTTTCCTCCTAAACCCAGAATCTGAATTCTAACACCCTCAACATCTTCATCATCCTTTACCCGCCACCTTTTTCTTTTCTTTTCTCCTTTTTTTTTTTTATTGGAAAAAAAAAAAGAAAACTTCCCCCTAAAAGACCTAAATACCAGGCCATAATTGTTGTTCCTATAAACTCGAACCTTACACCCCTAAAAATGCGAATTCTTATACATACACCGTAAAATATAAAATCCCGCAAACCTAAATACGAATTCCTACACATATGCACCGTAAAAATATTATAAATCCCGCAACCTAAAAATGCGAAATCTTACACATATACACCGTAAAATATTAAATCCCGCAACCTAAAAATGCGAAATTTTACACACATGCACCGTAAAAATATTAAATCCCGCAACCTAAATACGAATTCCTACACATATACACCGTAAAAATATTATATCCCGCAACCTAAATGCGAAATCTTACACATATACACCGTAAAATATTATAAATCCCGCAACCTAAAAATGCGAAATCTTACACATATACACCGAAAAATATTATAAATCCCACAACCTAAAAATGCGAAATCTTACACATGTACACCGTAAAATATTATAAATCCCACAACCTAAAAATGCTAAATCCTACCAATATACACCGTAAAATATTACATCCCGCAAAACTAAATGCGAAATCTTACACATATACAACGTAAAATATTAAATCTCGCATACACCGTAAAAATATTATAAATCCCGCAACCTAAATGCGAAATCCTACACATATACACCGTAAAATATTATAAATCTCGCAACCTAAAAATACGAAATCTTACACATATACACCGTAAAATATTATATCCCGCAAACTGAAAATGCGAAATCTTACACATACACCGTAAAATAATATATCCCGCAACCTAAATACGAAATTTTACACATATACACCGAAAAAATATTATAAATCCCGTAACCTAAAAATGCGAAATCATACACATATACACCGTAAAAATATTAAATCCCACAACCTAAAAATGCGAAATCCTACACATATACACCGTAAAATATTATAAATCCCGCAACCTAAATTCGAAATCTTACACATGTATACCGTAAAATATTATAAATCCCACAACCTAAGAATGCAAAATCTTACACATATACACCGAAAAATATTATAAATCCCACAACCTAAAAATGCAAAATCGTACACATATACACCGTAAAATATTATAAATCCCGCAACCTAAAAATGCGAAATCTTACACATATACACCGTAAAATATTATAAATCCTGCAACCTAAAAATGCGAAATCTTACACACATACACCGTAAAATATTATAAATCCCGCAACCTAAAAATGCGAGATGTTACATCGAATCTAAAACCTAAACCCATAAACCCTAAACCGTGAACCCTAAACCCTAAACCGTGAACCCTAAACCCTAAATCGTGAACCCTGAACCCTAAACCCTAAATCCTGAACCCTAAAAAAATCCCTGAACCCTAAACCCTAAACCCTGAACCCTAAACCCTAAACCCTGAACCCTAAACCCTAAACCCTGAACCCTAAACCCTAAACCCTGAACCCTTGAGCCCTAAACCCTAAACCCTAAACCCTAAACCCTGAACCCTAAACCCTAAACCCTGAACCCTAAACCCTAAACCCTGAACCCTAAACCCTAAACCCTGAACCCTGAACCCTAAACCCTAAACCCTAGACCCTAAACCCTAAACCCTTAAACCCTAAACCCTAAACCCTAAACCCTAAACCCTAAACCCTAAACCCTAAACCCTAAACCCTAAACCCTAAACCCTAAACCCTAAACCCTAAACCCTAAACCCTAAACCCTAAACCCTAAACCCTAAACCCTAAACCTAACCCTAAACCCTAAACCCTAAACCCTATAACCTAAAACCTAAACCCTAAACCCTGAACCCTAAACCCTGAACCCTAAACCCGGAACCCTGAACCCTAAACCCTAAACCCTGAACCCTAAACCCTAAACCCTGAAAACCCTGAAACCCTGAACTCTGAAGCTTGGAGCTTCCTTTTCTTCCTCGCTCAAATATTCCTCTTTTCTCTTCCCTTAAGACCTCCTTGCTTTTTTTTCTTATGTGAGATATTTTCGCCCTAGCCCTTCTCTTCACCTGTCCTTTTTCATTAT
Source organism: Plasmodium knowlesi strain H (assembly GCF_000006355.2). Taxonomy (NCBI): domain Eukaryota; phylum Apicomplexa; class Aconoidasida; order Haemosporida; family Plasmodiidae; genus Plasmodium; species Plasmodium knowlesi. The sequence continues at coordinate 2,428,497 of NC_011913.2, read as the reverse complement.
TTGAATATGTCCACTTACCGTAATTTTTTCAGGAGTGGTCAGAGTTTTTCCCCCATTCTTCAATAATTCCTCCATCCACTTCCCCAACAGTCCACCACCTTGTGTTGCCGCTCCGCTCGGATCTGGCATGTTTACTTATTTTCTTCGTCTTCTACAATTTGTTTGATAAGTTGAAAAAAAATAATGGCAATGAGAATATTTTTTTCCCCTTCCTGAAATTTTTCAAAATTGACGATTTTCTTCCGTCGTCGTATTTTACGTTCCCCTTTTTTTTTCTTCTTTTATTGTCCGGTTGTGGTGAGTACTATCCAGTTTTGGTCTGTCTGCTATCCTGTTGGTGTGTAGTATCCGGTCTCTGTCTGCGAGGAGTTTTTCCTCTCCCCCCCCTATAGTAGCTAAAGCTAACCCCGAAACCTTACTCCAATACCCCTAAAAACCTTATTCTAATACCCCTAAAACCTTACTCCTATACCCCTACAACATTATTCTAAAACCCCTAAAACCTTCTTCCTATACCCTGCAACCTTCTTCCTAAAACCGGAACCCTATTCTAATCCCCCTAAAACCTTATTTCAATATTCCTACAACCTTATTCTAACACCCTTGCAACCTTTACTCCTGAACTCCGAATCTGATTTCTGACACCCTAAAGCCTTTACTTTCTTCCTTTATTCTTCCTTCTTTATTTCGTTCTTCCTGTTCTTTTCGTTCATTTCTTTTATTTTCCTTCTTCTTTTTCTTTTCTGTTCCTTTTTTTTTTTTTCATTGCCAAAAAAAACAATAATATAAGAAGGAAAGTTCTGTTTAAAGAACTAAAGGAAAGTTTTTGTTTAAGGAAGGGAAGGAAAGTTTTGTTTAAGGAAGGGAGGAAAAAAGAAGGTTTAAAGGAAAGAAAAAGAAGGAAGGTTTTCAAAGAGAGGAAATAAGAAAGAAGTTTTTAAAAGGGGAAAAAGAAAGAAGGTTTTCCAAGGGGGGAGGAAAAAGAAGATTTATAGGTCGAAAGGGAAGGAAAAGGGAGGTTTAAGGGAAGGGATGGAAAGAAGATTTAGGGGAAAGGGAAGGAAGGTTTAAGGGGAAGGAAAGAATGAAGGAAGGTTTAAAGGAGAGGAAAGGCTTTAAGGAAAGAAAAGAAAAAGAAAAAGGAATAAAAAAAAAAGGAATAAGAAGGATAGGAAAAAAATAAAGGAAAGGATGGGGAATAAAAAGGAAAAGAAAGGGAATAAAAAGAAAAGGAAAGAAAAGAAAAAGGAAAGAAAAAGACGAGGAAAAAGAAAAAGAGGAATAAAGAAAAAGAGAAGGAAAGAAAAAGAGAAGGAAAGAAAAAGAAAAGGAAGAAAAGAAAAGAAATAGAAGGAAAAGGAAAAAGAAAGAGAAGGAAAGGGAAAAGGAAAAAGAAAGAAAAGGAATAAAAAGAAAAGGAATAAAAAGAAAAGGAATAAAAAAGAAAAGGAATAAAAAAGAAAAGGAATAAAAAAGAAAAGGAATAAAAAGAAAAGGAATAAAAAGAAAAGGAATAAAAAGAAAAGGAATGAAGGAAAAAGAAGGAACGTTCAAAGGGGAGAGGAAGAGATTAAGCTTCCTAAAGTAAAAAAGCAAAAGGAGGAATTGAAAAAAATGAGGAGAAGGAAAAATTTATGGAAAAAAAAGAGGGTATAAAAGAAAAGGAAAAAAAAAAAAGACGGTTTAAAGGGAAGAAGAAAAAAGAAAGAATGTTTTAAGGGGAGAAAAAAAAAGGAAAAGTTTTTAATGAGGAAAAGAAAGAAGGTTCAAATGGAAAAGGAAAGAACTTTTAAAAGGAGAAAAGAAGGGAAGTCTTAAGGGAAGAATTAAAATTTTAAAGGAGAAGAAGAAGAGAACATGGGTTTAAGGAAGAAAGAGAAGAAGGATTATTTAATTGGGAAAAAAAGAAACAGAAGACTATAAAAGAGAGAACTAAGAAAGAAGGTTTAAGCGAAAAAGAAAAAAGACTACTTAATAGAGGAAAAAGAAAGAAAGTTTAAAGTGGATAAAAAGGAAGTATTAGGGGAGAAGAAAAAGGATGGTTTTTAGAGGGGAAAAAAAAAATGAAAAAAGAAAGTAGGAAGAAATAGGAAAAAAAAGAAATAGAAACAAAGAAGAAAGAAAAAGAAATAGGAAGAAGGAAGAAAAAAAAAAGAAGTAAAGAAGAACGAAAGCAAGAAATAAAGAAATAAATATAGAAAGAAGAATTCATGGTATAAGACTTCGGGTTTAGCGTTCAGGGTTCCGGTTTAGGGGTTTAGGGTTTAGGGGTTTAGGGTTTATGGGTTCAGGGTTTAGGGTTTAGGGTTTAGGGTTCAGGGTTTAGGGTTTAGGGTTCAGGGTTTAGGGTTTAGGGTTCAGGGTTTAGGGTTTCGTTTTTCAGGGTTTAGGGTTCAGGGTTTAGGGTTTAGGGTTCAGGGTTTAGGGTTCAGGGTTCAGATTTTAGGGTTTAGGGTTCAGGGTTTAGGTTTTACGATTTAGCGTTTAGGGTTTAGGTTTCACGGTTTAGGGTTTAGGGTTCATGGTCTCAGGTTCACGGTTCAGGGTTTAGGTTTTAGGGTTGACGGTCTAGTTTTTATTGTTTTAGCGTTCAGGTTTTAGGGTTGACGGTCTAGTTTTTATTGTTTTAGCGTTTAGGTTTTAGGGTTCAGAGTTCAGGCTTTAGGGTTCAGGGTTTAGGGTTCTTAGGGTGTCGGGTCCTTAGGGTTTACGGTTTTCAGGGTTTTAAGGGTTCAGGGTTCCGGGTTCCGGGTTCCGGGCTCCGGGCTCCGGGTTCCGGGTTTTGAGTTCCGGGTTTTGAGTTCCGGTTTTTAAGTTCCGGATTTTGGGTTCCGGTTTTTGAGTTCCGGGTTTTGAGTTCCGGTTTTTGAGTTCCGGTTTTTGAGTTCCGGGTTTTGAGTTCCGGTTTTTGAGTTCCGGGTTTTGAGTTCCGGGTTTTGGGTTCCGGGTTCAGGGTTTTAGGTTTCATGGGTTTAGGGTTCAGGGTTTAAGGTTTTAGGGTTTAGGGTTCTTAGGGTTTCCGGTTCAGGGTGAACAGGATTCAGGGTTCATACTCTATGTAAAATTTAGCATTTCTTAGGGTGCATGTGCAAGATTTCGTATTTAGGTTGCGGGATTTATAATATTTTACGGTGTATATGTGTAAGATTTCGTATTTAGGTTGCGGGATTTATAATATTTTACGGTGTATATGTGTAAGATTTCACATTTAGGTTGCGGGATTTAATATTTTACGGTGTATATGTGTAGGATTTCGTATTTTCAGGTTGCGAGATTTATAATATTTTACGGTGTATATGTGTAAGATTTCGCATTTAGGTTGCGGGATTTATAATATTTTACGGTGTATATGTGTAAAATTTCGCATTTAGGTTGCGGGATTTAATATTTTTTCGGTGTGTGCGTTATTCTGCATTTAGGTTCCGGGATTTATAATATTTTACGGTGTATATGTGTAAGATTTCGTATTTTTAGGTTGCGGGATTTAATATTCTACGGTGTATATGTGTAAGATTTCGCATTTTTGGGTTGCGGGATTTATAATATTTTACGGTGTATATGTGTAAGATTTCGTATTTAGGTTGCGGGATTTATAATATTTTACGGTGTATATGTGTAAGATTTCGTATTTAGGTTGCGGGATTTATAATATTTTACGGTGTATATGTGTAGGATTTCGTATTTAATTTTGCGGGATATATTATTTTACGGTGTATATGTGTAAGATTTCGTATTTAGGTTGCGGGATTTATAATATTTTACGGTGCATGTGTTTAGGATTTCGTATTTAGGTTGCGGGATTTAATATTTTTACGGTGTATATGTGTAAGATTTCGTATTTAGGTTGCGGGATTTAATATTTTACGGTGAATATGTGTAAGATTTCGCATTTAGGTTGCGGGATTTATAATATTTTACGGTGTATATGTGTAAGATTTCGTATTTTTAGGTTGCGGGATTACACAATGCAAGTTATAATTTTAGGTTATAAGGACAACAATATATGGTCTGGTATTTAGATGATTTAAGGAGGAAGTTTTTTTTTTTTTTTTTTGCACAGAAAAAGTAAAAAAAAAAGTGAAGAAGAATGAAAAAAAAAAGAAAAAAGAAAAAAAAAAAACAAATAAAAATGTGTGTCGTCTTCGCTAGCATTCTTATAGAAGAACCATGAGGAGGGAAAGTAGCATTAATGTTCGGCTTAGGAATGTCCATCTGGAGGAAGAATCTATTTTAAGTTCCATAATTCCTGTCTTTCCACTATACTCACAAAGACATCGCACCACCGAATATTTCTGTATCCCTGTTGGCAGTCCAATGATATAAGATCCTTCTTTTACATTGCTGTAAAACTCCATATCGGTTGTTCCTAATACATCAGTCATCAAAAATGGTTGATAATCTTTCACGCCTTTCATGTTCTTTTCATGTAGAACATGTCTAAAGCAATAAGTCGGGGTTAATTTATAAGGGCACTTTATCCCTGCAGCAATTTTGCTACCCTCCCCCTTGCCCCCGTTACTGCTGTTGCTTCTGGATTTGATATGTATAGAACATATTTTTTCCTTGGATTGAATATCTCCTAAGGGAAATCCATGTTGATAATCTCCTTCTCCAGTCGGTTTGGTAAAATCACATCCATCTATGCTCTCTGTCTTTTGAAACTTCATGACAATCTTCATCGTCTGTCCGGTTGGTGGCGCTTCCGTAACCCTCTTAATAGTAATAGAACATTGTTCTGTGGATAGGAACACCGCAGGAAATCGGAGACTTAACACATACTTCTGTAGAAATCCATACTTCATGTTAATAATATTCTCACATCCCTCTATTTTAGGTTCTTGATTCGGTTTAAATTTAAAATGAATTATATCATTTTCCTTGGCATCCAAAATTCTATCATTTCCATTTGGTATAAAATCGTCTGTTTCTTCGAATTCATTCGTTTCAGTAAAATCGATTCCTTTCGGTGGTCTCTTGTTTTTTTTTCCCCCTTCATTTAAGACAATTTTCACTATTCCCACTTTGCCCACATAATCCACTTCTCGATGATCATGAACTCCCTGACCACCACTTCTTTTTTTTTCCGTTTTCGTGTTATCACATCTACAATATATGGTTTTGTTATTTTTATAATACCCCGGGATGATTAACATCCTCAACTCAAAATTGTTAAACGTTCTTTGTATGGATAGTGTTTGAGGATCTAATCCCAGGATTTGCATATCCTTTCCCTTCTCTTCTGTATCGTAAGGGGAGTACAAATGTTCCGTAAAGCAGTTCGCGGGCACGATATTCAACTCGCCGTAGTTTCCACTTTCAACTTCCTTTTCCCTTTTTGGACATACCATTGCTATGTAATCCGTTAGATGTGGATTGTGCACAACGCACCAAACGTCCTTATCCTCCTGTCCATTTGGTCCGTCTGCCAACACCGGTTTGATGCTACTATGTGGATTAAATGTAAAATCACATATGTGCTCCCTTGGTATTATGGCGTTGCTCTTTACACATTTTTTCAGGAAGAATCCATAGATGCTTGCCGCGAAAAGGATGAAAAATTTCTGTATCATCTTTGTTCTGTTCGTTCCTTTCTGCCTGTCTTTTGTTTTGTTTGTTGCTGTTTGTTTGTTCTTGTTTGTTCGTTCTTTGTTCTTTTCTTTGCTCTGTGTGCTTTGGCGTATACACTTCTTATACTGTTGTTTCTGTTTCTGTTGTTGTGTGTGGGTGTATGTGCATGGGGGCGTGTGAACGCTCCTGTTCCTGTACTTTCCGTTGAAAAAACAACTTCCAGTGGAACTTCCCGTTGAACCTTTCGTTGGGTATTCTTTCTCCTTTTCACTTTTTTTTTCTTTCTTTTTTTTTTTTTTTTCAGTCTAGAATATTATTCATGTAACTTGTTACATCTGTAAAAGAAGAGGAGGAGCGAGGAAAAAGCACAAATAAAAGTTTTACGTGCTCGTTTGGCTGTGCCGGGCGTGGATTTCTTGCCCCTCCCCTTGGAATAGCCACTCTTCCGCGTTCCGTGGTTTAACCCGCCTCCTTTACGTATTTATAACTCCTCCAATTTCGGTGACGCTCCCAACTACTTTTAGTCGCCTTTTACGCTTTCTCTTAGTGTGGCAGACCTTCCCCAGTGGACGCGAAAATGTAGGAAATCCCTTATGCCTTCGCGCGGGAGCCTACTCGATTATCTTCCAAAGAGCAGCATTAGGTTGTTTCACCGTTTATGCAAATTTATTCCTCCCTTCCTTCCACATACCGCTACGCAAAATCGCGCACTTTTCATTTTTTCTTTTTTGTTCTGCCATTTCAGCGATGATCTAAGTGCATATGTGTGTACATAACATTTTCTTTTTTTTTTTTTCCCATCTGCTCAGGGTTCCCCTGATTCACTGATCAAACGGCTATGAGGAGATACAAATAAATGTATATAATTGTGTGTGCATTTTTTTTTTTTTTTCCTTCTTTTCCCTTGTGCGCCTGACCCACTCTGACGCTGTAGAAGGTGCCCACTTCCTCCGGATCACCTGTGACATTGCACTCTACACGCAACATGTGCCACGTTGGCACCCCTGGGGAAGTGGCTTCCTTTTTGGCGGGGGCAAGCTTCCCCTTTCCGCATGTACATACATGCATACACGGTCGTCCTATGAAGTAATCTGCGCGGCGATGTGTACCCTCCCGACTTTTTTAATTCTGAAATTTCTACCTTCAGGGGCATTTCCCCTAACCTGCACAAATACTCAAATAGGAAATACCTCCTTACCTGAACAAAGCGTCGCTCTGAATTACGAACTTTCCCACTTGGGAATCATCATTAAAGTTACAACATACCATTTGCATATATGTGCGTAGAGGCCATGTATACCTTATGCCTTTTCAAATGCATCTCTGCTTTACCCCACGGGGGAATATACATACACGGGGGGGAGCCTATACTGTTGAGGCACTTTCACAATTGTGTAAAAATGGTACTAACTAATTTGACAGTTTATCAAATGGGGAAGCTGCGATGACGAGCGGGGACGGCAGAATGAGGGAACGGTTATGACACCTTCCTCCTTCATCACATAATATCCCCCATTCACGTGTCGACGGTCTAACTGGATAACTATGGGATGAATGATCTCGCCCGAACTGCTCATTCCCGGGTGCGCCCATCGCTTCTGCATACCCCCCTGTCCTTATGCCTTTTTGCCTCTGGTAACCTTCCTTAAGATTGCTTAGTGTGCAAGGAACTTCTGTTCAAATTGGACCGTGGATGAAATGGGGAAATAATGTGTGCGCCCCTCCAAACTATTTGAGATGGATAACGCCTTATGTGTAAGCTCATCCTTTTTAGATCATTACGGAATCTTTCCCCTACCTTTTTTTTTTTCTCCTTTTTTCCAATTTAATAGTGTCTACTTCTTATTCACCTTAAAAGAGAACAATTTAGCCCCCCCCTACACACTTCCTCCATTTTTCCCCTTAAAAATGAGTTCACATCCTTCCGTTACATACTGGTAGTGCTGGAGTAATATGACGATCACTTGTTTTTTTTTTTTTCTTTCCCCCTACTTCTTGCGTCAACTTTTAAAAGGATTAATTCCTATCGCGGGTGAGTATATGCTTCCACACACATATCCTGTTCACGCCGGCATAGTTCCACGGAAATTGTTTTCATATGTGCTATGTTCACGGTAATTCCAGTGTAGGGAACAACGCAGAGTATCAGTACCGTTCGCTAATTAAATGAATCAGAAGAAACGGTACACCTGATCAATTATATATTGAGGTATCGTGAAAAAAAAAAAAAAAAAAAAAAAAAAAAACAGGCAAGTGCGAAGAAAAAGAGAAGTGATGCAGCGCAATTGCGAAGACGTGGGAACAATGACGAATGGGATGGAGATAAAAATAAGGAAAGGCAAAATTAGCACTATGAAGAAAGAAAAAAAAAATAAAAATAGGCCTATTGGGATATAATCACCCATTTCCAAACATCAAGTAAAATGCACGGATAAATCCATAAATAAAGGGAAACCCCGCGAGACATATTCCGCATGACATGGTACATATTACTTATCCCGCTCTCAGCCACTGCACAAAAAAAAAAAAAAAAAAAAAAAGGGGTAGGTGAACAAAAATTGAAGAGCGGCACATACGCATGACAAGCATGTGTATTTGGGGTGAATATACACAAAGAGAAATAGCCCTTAAAGAGTGACCAAAAGATTGTTAAGAACTTGTGAGACCTCTTTACATACAACTCGAACAAAGCGAGACATAAACTTCTGGCGGCCTACTTTTGTGCGTAAAGAGACATACAGCCCGTTGGGGTAAAGGGAACGTTTGCACGAGAGGTGAGCCGAAATTGCCTACGCCAAATAAACCACACGAAAATCGACTGGGCCAAAGCGTCACGCGGGAATCCAAAGAATGAATACAAGTGGGACAGTCATGTTCGAGCAGAATGAAAAGAAAAAGAGGAAGCTCTTTGAGGATGCGCCCAACTACGACGCCAACTTCTTCTCCAACTATGTGAACGACCTCAGTATAAACAACGTTGGCTTCCCTGGGGTGGGCGGCAATGAAATTAGGAGTAACGATATATGCCCTGGTCCCGTGGGCGTGAATGATCAGTGTGGGAGCGCGATAAGTTTAAAGCATCAGGGGGCGGCCCACCTGGGTGTAAACCAAAACATATTTGGCGCACAGGCGGAATGTACGAAGGATCACCCCTGCCTCAGCGTGCCTACCAACTGCAACGGTGTCCACTTCAACAAAAACGTGCTAATCAGTAGCATCGATGTGCTTCTAAATTTTATAAATTACAGTTGTCTCAATGAAAGCATAAAGCATGAAGTCCTCTACGACAATTTGTTGAATTTGCGTTTTCATATCCTTAGCTTAAATGACGAAAAATTCAATCAGAAAAAAATAACTGAATATTTTCTTAAAATGTAGGACACGCATGTAAGGTGCGTGTGTGTGCGTGTGCGGCGTAGTCAGGTGCCTCTCCCTGAGAATTCCGCCTATGCGTTCATTCCTGCGTAAAAATTAACTCCTTCATTAATGATATAAAAGGGACCATGTCGGTCAGCTCGGCCAATTTGTCGAAATGGTCAGAGTGATCCACGTGGTCTGAATGAGCAAAATGCGTCAGCCTTGCTCCTCGTCGTAATTTTTTGAATGTTCCCATTTATCCTCCCCACTTTGAACAATTTTGTTAACTACTTTTTTATCATTTTTTATCATTTTTTTATCATTTTTTATCATTTTTTTATCATTTTTTTATCATTTTTTTATCATTTTTTATCATTTTTTTTTCCTTTTTTCCTCCTTTCTTATTTACACCTCTCCTTTTTTTTTTTTTTTTTTTTTTTTTTTCTTCCTTTCCCCCCTCCCACAATTTTCAATTGCATTGCAAAGTTAACACAAATTTAGCTTCGTTATTATGTAAACCCTAATTGTTTGATCCAAGGATGCGAAGGCGCAGAGCCCCAACTTGTTGATGTTCCAGTCGAATGAAATTATGGGTTGAGTGGACACTTTGAGGAAATTTAATTTTTCCAATTCTCCCACAACGCCCCTTTTGCAGCCCTTGGTTTCGTCAAAGATATAATTTTTCTCAGGGTTTGTATATTTGTAGAGGACAAGCTACGGAGGGGGAAGGAAGTGCACACGAGTTGCGTGTATAGGTGCATATATGCACGCGTAAATATATGTGTTTACTCAACGCATGGTGTGCCTTATGAGGAATGTATATTCCCCCTTAGCTTTGATGTTTTTCCCTGATACATATTTGGCTACTCATTCACGCCATCCTCCCTCTTTTAACATTTCCATCACCTCCCAAGGAAGCAAAAATATCCCGATTCTGTGGCAAAAAGGGGGTTCCCCAACATGTTCCTTCAAAGGGGAAAAAATATATGTACGATTCAGTTTTTGCAGAGCGGGGTTTCTACTATGATGTGCTCTGTTAAGAAAATCGCTCGTCTGTTAATTTGACTCAGCTTGAAGAGGGCATTGACTGTGTCTTCGACTGATATATTGGTGCCTCATGTGATGCCATGTATGGTATACGTGGTGCTGCGTTTCAGTGGTCAGCATACATTTTACGCAACAAAACAAACCTGAAACAATCTGATCCCTGCTGTAGGCATATCCCAAATCTTCGCTGTACACATCCATATTGAAGATGTAAATATTTCCCTCCAGGGTGGAGCAAATTAATTTGTTCTTCTTCGTGTCTTTCCTGTCGTAGCTCACTGCGCAAACGCCATTATTGACGTTGACCTTGCGGGGGAGGTAAAAGGAAAAGTGATTATTCCCCAAAAAAATAAAATAAAATATTACTATAGTAGGTAGTGAGGGGGAGCAACTACATCGTATAAGCAAACACATGCACTAAAAAAATGTGATATGATAAACTATTTCCAAAAACAAGGAAACCCATGCATCGGCAGAAAACTCCCGTTCATTTACATATGCATAAATGCGTGTGCGTGTGTGTGAACAGGGCAGAAAAAAATAAAACAATGCTCGCCCTTCTGCTACACACTTCATGTTCTACTATCATCATTCTTAAGTCGAAAAATTTGATGTCCCCATTGTCATATCCTGCACATAAATTCAAATTTTCTTCGCCTCCCCCAGAGGGAGATTTTACTTCTATATAGTTGTTTCCTATTGAGAGAATGGGAAGGGGTAAAGGAGGGCTTATAAAATGAGATCCTTTAATCAATTGTAGGAGACACATTCCTGTGCTATAGTTTTTCTATACTTTAACACTAATTAATATGGCCCTGCTAGGCACACTTAGCGAGTAGCTCCCACCTGTTGCAACACACCAACAGTCGGGGATGTAAGTCGAGTCCTTGGGTGGCTCTAAACTAACAACCTTTGGAGAGGGGGGATGGAAGTAATACATAGCTCTTTTTCACATATTATGGGGTAGCATGGACGTTGGGGTAAGTGGTATGCAGCATTTGAGCACCTTAAGGGAGCCATCATCAAAAAGGTACAAAATGAAAAGTGGCCCTTTTCATTTCTCCCTAGATAGCTCACTTCATTATCCGTTCTTATGTCGAATATTTTTACAGATCCATCCCTACTCGCACTCACAACTAAATTATTATTTCTGTAGTTTTTACACTCCACTTTGTTTATGAGTTTTGTGTGCTTATGTATGGTGTAGTATGGGTTAGACATGCGGTTAATATCGTACAGAAGTATTTTTCCGTCGAAAGTACCTGGTGGAGTTATGTGGGGTGGTGGTGACATGGATGGGAAGGTATAACACGGAGGAGAAGCATGCATAGGAGTGGGGCACCCACGAATGGACGTACCCATCGCACACTAGTCCAAACGCTCCCGTGGCTCACTTCTTACCGCAGGCAACAGTGTACCCCCCGGAGTAGGAGAAAAAAGGGCTGATGGTCTTTACCCCCGTGTGCGTTTCATTTTCAGAAATGCAGGTGAACTTCCCTCTGTTAAGGTTATACACATTTATGTATCCCTTTTTATTTAGCTTTTCCCCGACAGCGAGAATGTCGGATTTGTCATGTACCCATTTCACATCGTAGACGGTGTCATCGAGGGGGTGGTTTATGTGCTCAATGATTTGGGGCTTATTTTGGGCATTCATTGGATGTTTTTGATGGTGTACGCGTTGAAGGTGTGGGGGAGATAGGTTTCGAAATGTTTGCCGCTAATGCAGAAAGGAGATTTTTCTGCTTCATTACTTTGTAGTTTCGGTGTTTATATACATGGGTATATATATGTGTGTATTTATTTCTCCAATTCATGAGGACAAACAAATATGTTTTCACAATAATGCGGGAGAGTTTTGTTTCCTTTTGAGCTTTTTTTTTTTTTTTTTTTTTCTTTTTTATTAAATGCAGAATGCTGTAATGGTGGGGGTTTCCATCCACCTCCGCCGTAAAAATGGCTGCATGGTTTTGTCCCTCTTAACGTATCCATTTCTACACGTGTCCATGTGTGCTTTTCTTTCTTTTTCTTTTTTTTTTTTTTTTTCTTTGGTCAATATGGTGTGATATATGCACATGTGATTTTGCCTTTATGTCGCCTTTTCTACGGTGTGATCACCCCGTTGGTTTTCTCTTTCGTGCTGATAAGACGATTGCGGGGGAAAGATAAAAATGACGTAGACAATGGTACGTGTACATGGGGAGAGGAATAACAAAAAAAAAAAAAAAAAAAAAAAAAAAGAAAGTCGCCATATTTAAGATGACCAATTGAAAATTCGATTTTTCTTATCTTTCGTTAATACCACTATTGGATGCGTCCACATCACATTATGTTTCTTTAACTTGCCAATGAGGAAACACCCCCCTCTTCAAGTGGAGTGCTTTCCCTTTAGCTCATTACCCAAAGGAAAATACCCCTTCTTCTCCTGTCAACAGTGAAATAAATTAAACAGTTTTTTCTTTTTTTTTTTTTTTTGGTTTTTTTTTTTTTCTTTCTTTTGCAACTTCTTTTGGAATTTGCATATGTTGGTAATAAATGGAGGGGCGGATTATGGGTTTCCATTTGCGGAAAGGGGGAGTGACTTTTATCCCCACCAACTCTCCCCAATTCGTACATATACATACGTCGGGTGTGTGAAGGAAAAAAAAAAAAAAAAAAAAAAAAAAAAAAAAAAAAAATGCGCCTCTTTTTACGAATGAAGATCGAATGGATACCGCAAAAAATGTCGCATGACTACTCAATCTGAAGAGAAATAATAAAGAAAAAACGTTACAATGTGAAATGAGTGCAAAAATGTGTAAAATGTACGGAGGTGTAAAAAAAAAAAAAAGGAAACACGGTACGCTATGCCATCGCTGTGCGATTCAAAATACGCGTTGCGCTTGAGTTGTGCGCTGCGCAGTGGCAGGCCATCCTCCCACGATGACCAAGGGGGGGCAATTCGGCCATTACTTTTCAGTCAGTCATTCTTTTCGCCCCAGCTTCGCATTGCTCCGTAAGCCATATGGCTCCAATACATGTCTTGAACGTTGCGGAGAAGCCATCGGTTGCTTCGGCAATCGCTAACATTTTGAGCAGGGGAAAAATGGAAAGGAAAAAAAGTTGCAGCAAATACAACCCAGTGTTCACATTTAACTACCAGAGGGATAACGAAACATGGTCTATGTATGTGACATCAGTGACTGGGCATTTAACGGAGCAAAAGTTTGACGACAAGTATCGAAACTGGTTAAACACAGACCCACAAGTCTTGTTCGACGCAGAAATTACTATTTACGTTGAAAATGATAAGAAGACAATAGAAAATAATTTAAAAAGATACTCCAAGTTTTGCAACTTGCTAATTTTATGGTTAGATTGTGATAGAGAAGGAGAGCATATCTGCTTTGAAGTGATAAACACCTGTTTCGTGATGAACAGGGATCTAAGAATTAAGCGGGCTCAATTTTCAGCTGTGACAGAGAAGGACATTATTCACGCCATTAACAATTTGAAGTATCCCAATCGGAATTTAGCTAACAGTGTAGATGTACGCAGAGAAATTGATCTAAGGATGGGTTCTATTTTTACTAGGTTCCTCACCATTAGGTATGTCCACTTGATTAAGACTCGCACAAATATTATTAGTTATGGCCCTTGCCAGTTCCCCACCCTGGGATTTGTCGTAAACAGATATATGGACATAAAAAATTTCGTAAACGAGTACTACTGGTCGATCAAAATGCAGTACTTGTGGGAGGATGCAGAAAAATCAGGTGATGAATCAGATGGGGATTCCTCGGCATGGAGAAAAAAAAAAACGAAAAGGAAAAAAAAAAACGAAAAGGAAAAAAAAAACAAGGGGAAAAAGGAAGACACGAATCAAAACACCATCGCCGATTTTACGTGGTCCAGGTCCAGGTTGTATGATCACCTGGCTGTAGTCCTTATTTACGAAGAGTTGCTAAAAAACCCTCTATGTAGGATAACAAATATATATCAAAACGAAGTGAAGAAATATCGTCCCCTTCCGCTGAACACACTTCAAATGACCAAGTTGGTATCTAAGCATTTCCACATATCCTCAAAACAGTGCATGAACATTGCGGAAAAGTTGTATAATAAAGGGTTCATTAGCTACCCGAGGACAGAAACCAATTCCTTCCCAATCTCTATGAATTTACGAAGCATTGTGTCGGAGCTTAAGAAAAATAATATTTTCGGATCCTATGCGAATAAATTATGTCAAGGTAACAATTTTAAGGAACCCAGAAAAGGTAAGCTAAATGATAAAGCACACCCACCTATACACCCCGTTAAAAATATGCAAAAGACAGATGGGGTAGAAGAGAAAGAATGGATCATTTATGAATTTATCTGTAGACATTTCTTAGCTGTATGTAGTGAGGATGCAATTGGATTTAACAGCAAAGTGGTTGCCACCATTGGAAAGGAGGAATTCTTTTGTAAGGGATTAAAAATTGTAAAAAAAAATTACCTGGAAATTTATATATACGAAAAATGGAATAATAAAAATATTCCGCCCTTTGAAGTTAACCAAGAGTTCCATCCATACAGCTTGCTAGTAGAAGAAGGAATCACACAGCCTCCGAAATACCTCTCTGAATCTGACTTACTCTCCCTTATGGATAAGTATGGAATAGGGACTGATGCGACTATGCATGAACATATAGAAAATATCCAGAAAAGAAATTACGTCTTTAAGAATAGTAAAAATTTGTTCATTCCAACTAACTTGGGGATTGCTCTTGTGTTGTCCTACAAGAAATTTAAGGACATTGGAATTGACTTGACGGATCCCTCGCTTCGCGCAAAGATGGAGAAGGATATGACGCTAGTTGCGTCTGGCACGAAGAATAAGGAAGAAACTATACGCAACTATATAGACATAATGAAGTATATTTATCAGGAGATGTTCAATCGGATAGACTTTCTGGATGAGCAGATTAAGTATTACTTACATAATGCCGCGGAAGTAGAGCACTGCTAATTTTTTTTTTTTTTTTTCTTTTTAAGCCTCTTCTAAGGAACAACCTCTGATGTTGAGTAAGCAACGGGGGTGGGAGGGGGCGCATTTTATCCTTTTGTTTTCGTTTGTTTCCGTTTTTTTTCCAAGTGGGTGATACCACTGTGGAGATGTACCTCGCTAAACCTTATTAGTTCCTAAAAAGGGAGAAATGTTATCCATACACTGGGATCATACAATTTGCTTTTTCTTTTTCTTTTTTTTTTTAATAACATACGATTAGCATCTCAGCGCGATTATGCGAGTATATTTTGCACCTATCAAAATTACACGGTTAGAAATTCTGGGTTTGGACACCTAAGAAGGTATTTCCGCGTGAGTTCATTCTGAATTATTCCATTTGTTTGCATTAGCAGCCGAGTCGAGCTGCAAACCTTTTCCGAATTCCTTGAGGTACCGCCCTTTCCGTCAAATATATCATTCCCCAGGGTCCTATGCACGGTGCGCATCTGTAGCAAAGCATGTGGGAGAAACATAACGGGCTGAGATTTCCCCATGAGATGTTTCGACAGTGGTTGGGAGGGTGTAACCCTACATGAAAATATTATTAATTGTGAAGTTTTCCTTTTTTTTTGATAAAAAGACAAAGGGATGTTTAATGAAACGGCATAAATCCTTTATAGAACAATAATTAAAAAAAAAAAAAAAAAAAAAAAAAAAAAAAAAAAAAAAAAAGAACACGTTAGTTTCAACGGTATTGTAATTTACTATAAAAAGGGGACATGTGGAACATAAGAATGTTTTTTTTTTTTTTTAATTACGGATTGGAAACGTACCATGCACACAGGCATAAGAAGAAAAATAAAAAGTTAAAAGAAAGGGCTATAAAAAAATGTTAAAAAGTCGTTATAATGGGTTACATATTCCTACACAGATATTTTATACATGTGTTATATGAGGATGTATGCGGGTTATAAATTTAGACATATATGTTAGTGTTAATTCATTTAATTATTGTAAGTATCGCGTAGGGCGAAATTTTGGTAGGCGCACTTTTGTAATGTACGCTGCTGTAAGAACATTTTAAGATTTTTCTCTTCTTCATCGCGGGAATGATGCTTTCAAAATAGCTTTTCGCAGTGGATGAGCTTCTTTGAAGTACCCTAACGCTATCGATTGGCATTTTCCTTTAAAAACTTTTGGCACTTATGGTACTACTGGTCTCTCGATAACAATGGGGAATAAATCATAAATGTAGGTGGTCCAAATTCCCATAAACAATCCAACAAACATAGCAACGACAAGTAAGGTTGCAATGGTTTCGATGTCTTTCTTCTTCTTGGCTTTCTTAAGTTCTTGGACGAAGACCAAAAAGGGCACAGTATTGAACCATCCATTGGTGAAGGCGAGCATGGCCATACAAATACACTGCTGAACAATGTTGTTGAAGAAGGGATGTTCACAGGCGGCATTGATAATAAACCAAGGAATAAAAAGAAGACGAAGGAAGTTAAGGACAAGTAATTTGTTAAGGGAAAAGGTAAAGCATTTAAAAATTTTCATATGGCTCAAATTTGGAGGATATCGACTGATAAAATCGAACACTTGAAACATTCCCACAATTAACGTAACCTTATTATCTGAAATGTTGTGACTTTGTTGCCATTTCTTGTGTCCTACACCTGGAAATAGTTGTAGAGAGAGCCAATTCACTAGGAACATGGCTAAGATGGCTTTGTAACTGTCTTTAATTAATTCCCAGTAGGAGAGTCCTGCTTCCTTGTCATTGTATTCTTCCTCTTTGGATGCCTTGCTAGAAGATAGCTCTAAGTTACATACACTAAATATGATGGCCAAGAGCAGACAAACTTCACAAATGATGAACAGATACAACAACTTGGCTTCATTTACTCCATACTTCTTGGTGTTCGGCACAATTTGATCTAGTAACAAATTTATTATAAATATAAAGACTCCCGAAATACCGAAGCCTGCTGAGATGTACCCACCCATATTTTCTTTCATCGTTGTTCCAACACTGAATGCAATGGTTTGGGTCAATCCTGCCATTATTCCAATAATTATGAAGGCCATTAGGCAATAGGTATCAAATTGCTCGGCGGTAAAGAATTGATGAGCTACTTGGAACCCTGCACACAATGCTGCTAACCCTCCTAAAGTGAACGGCAATAATATCTTTGGCACCTTTATGAATAGGGCTATTATGGAGGAACATACTAAACCGGTTATTTGAAATGTGTTGTATTTAAAATTTATATTTAAGCCCAAAGCTGTGTTCCATACATTTAATGAACCGAGACCAATTAGGATAAACGTTAATGGAAAAAGGAACCTTTCATTCTTGCTCCATTTAGATACATCTTCACCTTCCTTCCCTTCTCCAGCCTTCCTCTCAATGTCAATCATGGTGTTGGATGATTCTTTGCTTATACTCATTTTAGCTAAGATTTACAAATGCGAGGGCAACGACTTTCCTTTCTTCGCCTCTATGATGTGAGGTTCGTGCGTTCTTCACTTTTCTTCGAAAATGGGAAGAACTACGGTTATGCGTACCAGGCTGCTTGCAATGGGCCGTCGGCTATTTGCAATAATACAGATTTCACGCTTGCGATTCGAAAAAAAAATTTTCTACAGTATATATACAGGTATATCTCAAAGATATATCTGAATGGTATATCTCAACGGAGAAAAAAAAAAAAAAAAAGGATAACACAAAAGGCAAACCGTAATGCGTGAATTATCAGTCATGCAGGGGAAAACATGAAAAAGGAAGAGAATTTAAAAAAAAAAAAAAAAAAAAAAAAAATGTAAGATAGAAGGAAAAAAAAAAAAAAATATATATATATATATATATATAGAATGGAATACAGAATACAGAAAATATAAAACAATGGGTGAAAGAATAGGAGAATTGACAAGTGTCAAAAAAAAAAAAGAAAAAAATGTTTATAAAAACAGTACATTTGATGGAGCCATGTAAAAATTGATGGGGAAAAATCCTCCGAAGAAGAGGTATTATAAAAAACGTGCTTATATACATGTATGTAGAAATACATATATACATGTAAATTATTTGAACTTGGGATTGATGCGAGTCGTTTAATTTTATTTTTTATTTTTCCTCGCGCAGTATTTCCTTCATAATTATTTCTGCCAACACGGATTTGCGGAAAGGTCTCTCCCCCTGTACCCCAAATAAAAAAAAGTCGTAAGTTATAAGTGCACTGTGCTCAGGGGAGAGATAAGCATGCAGGGCCATTTATTCAAACATTCATATATGCAGTAAAGATATTATTATGGTGTATGGATTTCGTCGGTCATTTCACATACGCGGTGCGTCACAAAGGCGTGTAAGAGGCTTCATGTATGCCGGGGCATCCTCCTGAAACGCACGCCCCTTCGACCCTGTTGAAATACTTATATGCCGGAGAAAAAAGCGCCCCTCATATGCAGGAGGAAAAAATATAGGCCAAAAAAAAAAAAAAAAAATAAATAAATAAATGCATAATATATGACATTTTTATATATCTTTTTATCATGTCCATGAGCATTCATAGTGCCAAAAATATAACTTCTTTGATGGCCTCTCCCCCTTCTTTCCCATGATTTAAAAGCAGCAGCATGCGGAGAAGTCCACCTTCTGCCGAATGTTAGCTCCATGCACTGATTTTTTTTTTTTAACCGTTTAGCACGAGCTAAAAAAAAAAAAAAAAAATATATTATATATATAGTTGGTGAATAGAGTTATGAATGATTGTATTAACACAGTAGGGACTTAAGAAAAAAAAAAGAGGTGGAAATGAATTTTATAGAAATGTTTTAATTTTAGGATATGTGAGAAAACCCAAGAGAAAGGCACGAACGAAGATGGGGAGGTGGTATGTATATAAATAGCATCCCTATTCGCATATATGCGCGTGTTTCGCAGCGCCTGTAATGCGTATAATTATACATACATATATATATCATACATACCCCTCGGTATGAAGGAAAAATTTATCTGATTTACTATGCTCACATCTTTACCTTCCCACATTCTCATTTTTAAACAGTACGAACTGTACATTGTGTGAACCGTACAAATTCAGGCATTTTCCTTCAGTACACGCTTGTCCTGTCGGTAGGCTTAATGAAATGAAAAGTACCCGCCCCCCTCTATGGATGTTGTGCGTGTTGCAGAATGTTAGACACCCGTGGTATTTTAAAAATGATGTTGTATTTTTAAATTGAAAAATGAAAAAGTTGCATGTGCCATCGTGCACATTTATGTATATACGTATGTACACACGGCTTTGGAAAATGAGTATGAGGAGATTTAAAATAAATAACGACGTCCGTAAGATATGTCGTGGACGGTAAAAATGTAATTACTAATGGTGGAATATAGTGTGAAAAAAAAAAAAAAAAAATGTTAAATAACGCCAAGGCGAAGAAAGGCCTAAAGTGTTATGTGTGCAATATGATTGCCGAGCTTTGAAGCGTAGTATATGAAGAAGATACCTTTCTTGCTCCCCGCACGTGGTGCCGAATTATTTATGTAATATATGTGTGGAAAAATGGCCATAGAAATTACAAAGTATGTTCTGTTCCGTTCATTTCGGTTATTTTTATTTTATTTTATTTTTATTTTTTTTCTCACCTTAAAGGTGAAAAAGGGGAATCTTGAAAAAGATGTATCTGGAAGCGTTCTGCACTAGGTGTTTAACATTTGGCACGGCCTACAAGTTGTATTCCCAATGGGGATAAATTTATATGCATAGGTAGGAAAGATGTGCAAGGATATTTCGTATGCTTTTGATACACAAATAAATGCATATACCATGCGTACATATAGTTTACATGCGGAATCGTCTGGGTTATTTTATCACAGAGCTAAGGGTTCCCACTAACCTGGGTATAAAAAGCCACATAAACAACACACACGCTTGTATTTATGAATAGCTGCGAGGGGAAGGAAATGAGTTGTTTGTTGTGTGAAGGTAAGTAAGATTATCTACTACCACTTCCCTCTTGGAGAGTTTCCATTGTGGAGGGAATAATCTTTGCGTAGTTCCTAAGTTGCCACTTCGAATGTGCGGCTTATTCCCATGGCGATTCTTCACGACTTACGATGATCGGCAAAATGAGGGTCGAAATAAGCGGCATGAAAATAGCATTGAAGGGGTATAAAAAAACGGAAACTAATGGCGTCAAATATATAAAAAGAATTGATATAAAAAATAATATCGAGCCAATTGTTATGCATGAAGGGAAAATTATTTCCTCCTTTAGAATGATTTGCATTTTGTCCTAAAAAGGAAAGAAAAGAAAAGAAAAGAAAAAAAGAGGGGGGGAAATGTTTCATCAAAAGTTGCAAGTGGTCATCCGGTGGACCGTCTTAAAAATGGAATTCACTTGGTGTCGCCGCTGTTTTTTCCATTCCTCCACACCGTATGCGCTTTCGCGTGATACCTTAATTAAGGGATAGAACATGGGAAACGAGCAGGAGAAAAGGGAACCTACCAAAAAAATGGCCTAACAAGGAGGAAAACCATATTAATACATGTGCGCATGTATGTGTATGCATGTGTATTCGTATGTGGTGCGAACGGATAGAAACACATGCAGAGGGGTGGTTATGCCCCCTCCTCGAGACATGCACGCTCGCGCGTGCCTTTCCAGCTATTTCACGAAATGCTAAACGTGCGTTTATGTTTCTTACCGGCAGAAATATTATGAGGGAAAATAAAAAGTATAGAAGGAGAAGAAAAAGAATTATGAAAATATTCAACACACAGAGGATGCTTAGCGTTCTGTAGTTCTCGAAAAAATGGGCGTAACTACTTAGCAAGTAGTTTAGATTTTGGATGTTCAGCACTTTCTAAGGGAAGGACGAAAGTGAAGTGGAAAGGCATATAAACGTTGCCAAAAATTAGGGAGGGTGCACACATATAGCTAGACAGATATGTGCGCCAAGGATGAATATGCAGACATGGCAACGGAAGGGCATATCATGAAAAGAAAGTTGTGGAAACAGTGAGGCGAACGCATCGTATGAAAAGAAACATATATATAACTACGCCAAAACACACTCAAGCACAAGTACATTCACACATGTGGCAGTACACAAGGGCAGATACACACGGGGCAACGCGCCTAATGAACCTTCCGAAAAGTTTATCAGGCGATGTAACGAAAATTATTTGTCATGATCAAATGAAGTGACAAGAACGGCACGCAAATGGGGTTAAAATTATCGTTTGTGCAGTGTGGTTATTATGGAGCATCATTTTTTTTTTTTAAGGGTTTAGGATTCATAATTTTTTTTTTCTCATTTCTTTTTTTTTTATTTTCCCCTTGGCGATAATTTTGATGGAGGCTAACTTGCTTGATGTAGTAAGACGGGTCCACCTTGATGAGGGATTCCCCCCGATTCACGAAAACCTTTTCCTCGTACTTGAGGACATTCTTACTGGGGCAAATGGTTTCTGTGAGGACTGCGTTTTCGGTGATGGTTTTCATTTTGTGGTGTCGAGGTGGTGGATGTTAAAGCGAAGGGGGGGTTTTGAGGGTTTTATGAAAAATGGAGCAGAGCGGCGCAGAAATGGGACAAAGCGATGATTAAAAGTAAAGGTGTAAAGGAGGGAAAAAAGCAAAATGCTATTTATTGAATATTATCCAACTGGAAAATAAGTGGGTTCTCTAACGTATACACATTCGTGAAAAAATGTTCCATAAAAAAATTTGAAGTTTGTTTTGAAAGAAGATTGGCGTGAACGTTTTTTAGCGAACTGGTTGACATGAACTGGAAAAGGGAGAAAAAAGGAAAAAGAGCCAAGCACACATGCGTATTGACAGGCGGGTCGTGCATTAAAAGAAGCATTCGATTTTGTATCCCCTTTTGAGACTCGAACAGAATACCCTGAACGTTCGAGCACGTCAGTATGCATGTGTCCCAAAATGATCAAAATAGAATTTAAAAATTTTTTTTAATTATAATTTCAAGGAAATTCATATGTTTGGATGAGGGCCTTTATTAGCACACTTGGTCTGCTCACGAAATGGTGTTTTTTCTCCTTACGTTTATAAATGTGTGCAGAATTGTACAAATTAAGAACTAACATTTTTTTGATCTTACATTAAGAGATATATTATGTGCCGAGGTGCAGCTTGGTAGGCTTCCGGTGGTTCCAAAGGGAAGCGCACTTGCATGCGTATTGGAAAATGATATGTGTTCCCGTTGTATGAACATTCCAATACTCTTAAAATATTATACCATCCCGTGCTTGTTCATTTTTTCCCTTCAAGTTGTTTAAGTTTGGCTGATTTTTCCTCATGGTGCTTTCACACTCCACATGATTGCCAACAGGTGCATGTTCCAATTAAGCACTTAGTGGGGAAGTGGAGGGGGGGAGAGGCTCTTTTTTGTATTTTTCTTGTCGAATAAAATTGAGGAGTGTATTAAGCCCCCCTATTGGTTACTGTGCCATTTCATTCACCTCATTAAATGACAATTGGTAGTCATGTTGCACATACGCATAATATGAATGCACGTGCTTATGCGGACACCCACAGCTTGTTTTCCTTTATCAAAAAGGAAAAAAGCACATTTTGCAAGAGCGGGAAAAAAATGGCAAAGTTTAATGTACCTTCTTAGCGGCGCATAACTGTTTTTTTTTTTTTTTTTTTTTTTTTTTTTTTTTTTTTTTTTTCCTCTTTCTCTTCACCGCGCTTCTTCTTTTGGAAATTAATCTATTTTTCACCTTTTCGATTTTGTGGAAATGTTAACAACCATTTGTGTGAGTAAATAGTGACGGTGATAAAATCCGCGACGATTTTATTTGAAATTTTTTTTTTTTTCCATTTTATGGAGAATATTTTACGGATGGTTTGCATTGTAAGGAGAAGCTCCATCATCCCACCCTCAGGACGCATCGTTTTCCTACTGACCAACTTTTCTATATGTAGCAGATGCCAATAAAAGAATGTTGAAGAAAATTAACAAAGCGTCTTCCAACCGTTTTGGTAATGGGAAAAGTGCCAATCAAGGTCAGTTGAAGGGAAATGACAAATACGGCCAGGATGAAGAATATTCAATGTCAGAGGAGGTAACAGGAACAGTGACAGATGAAGCGAGTGATGAGGAATCCAAGGCATGTGAAGGAGGGAATTTTGTATTAAACGACTTTCTATCATACAAAGAGAACTCACAAGTGCTGAAAAAATTTTTTATATTTGTTTTATTAATTATTTTGTCTCCAGTAATTTTATTAGTCATGTACAAATACGTTCTTACGTGGTGCTTCAAAATATCGAAGGACACCTGCCTTCTTATTAGCCTTTTTTTCGTAGTGGTTTACATCATGTCGCTTACCTTACTATATGCCTACCTAGCGTTCAGTGAGGAAGAGGTGTCAGACCGAGGGAGTTCGGGCAGACACGGGAAGAAGTGGAGGTAGAAACGTGGCGGCAAAAAATGAGCAAAAGAAACGTACCAAATAAGGGTTACTTATAACTGGGGGCTCATTTTTTTTTTTTTTTTTCACGTGATTATGTTAACTGTTGTCTATCCCGTTTTTACTTTTTTTTTTTTTTTTTGTTTAAAATTGTGAAGATTTTTACCTTTTGGTAATTTTTTAATTTTTTTTTTTTTCTTTTGCGTCTGCCCTTTGCGAGGATTCATCAGAAGGGACATGTCCCATTTTAGCTTTCCTTTTTCGTTCATTTGTTCACATGATGGAAAGAAAAAGGCAGAGGCAGAATGGTGGAAACTGTTTTAACAGTACAGAGGAATGAACCACTAGATCATTCTTTTTTTCGCTATCTGACATGTGACATTTTTTTTTTTTTTTTAACGTTACAAGCATTTTATTTAACTTAATAATTAATTCAATTAAAAGATGCCTTTTTTGAATATATACCTACAAGACTTGGTGTTCGTTCGTCTTCATGGGCGAGTGGGAAGATATTAACCTACCGCGTTACATTCTCTTTGGCAAGATGGCATACATATGTACGCCGCGTGTAGGCGGAAGCGCAACGATAGGCCATTGCACCGTTATCCTGTCACACTGTTACACCACACACACCCTCGTTGCGAAATTGTGCGAATGCGAAAACAACTTGGTGTTATGATGATGTCCCACCCCATTGCTTATCTAAACAATTATTTTTAAAAGGAATTAAAAATAGGGACACACAAAGTAATCTTTTTTTAATCTTTAAATATGTTTTATATTGGAGTGGTCAGCAGGACGGGTGGGAAAAAAAAAAAAAGATAAAAGGAAAAAGCAAATTAATCCTAATGATAATAAAAGAATTATTTTGTATCTTAAATAGGGAAATGATAAATGTTTAAAATGTTATTGATGGGAAAAAAAAAAAAATATATATATATGTAAATATGCAGAACTGAATAATCTGAATTGTGAATGTGTTGCGTAACAACGTGGTATTTTTTTTTTTTTTTTTTTTTTTTTTTTTTTTTTTTTTTTGTTATAAGTTTAATTGTGAACATAATATAATCACACTCGTTTCTCGCAGCAAATGTGGCATATGGTAACAATTCATTTTGCCTTTCCTTGGATCTCTCTGGGCATACGCATTATGTGCGTCTATATATATGTAGGCACATACATATATATAGGACATATATATGTGAAACTCCATAGATATGCAAAATATGAGCACACACATAGATGTGCGTACCTGTTTCACATGCGCCCATATCATGCACATAAACGCATACCACAAAGACGCATTCCTCCTGTAGGAATATGTTGCGTCTTCGCTTATCATTTCAATGAGCGTTGCAGTAGTTCTTGTCACTGAACATTGTGAGTTTTTCTGTGATATATGATTACCTTTTTCCTCTTTTTTTTTTTTTTTTTTTTTTTTTTTTTTTTTTTTTTTGTTTTTTCCTTGCTTCTTATTTTTAATTACAAATATGTAAATGAATTCTTATGTAGAAATTCATAGCACAGAAACAAGAACTTGCTAATGGTTTCTAAATTTTTCTTCTTTTTTGGAGACGAAGAGGAAGACGAGCCCATAAAAACACAAGCAGGATTGTACATATGTGTACACATGTGCGTATACTTATGTGTGCCTCTAGCTATGCACCATATGTGCAAAAATACCGGCATGTAGATGCTCAGACACCGTGTAGGAACACGTATATGGCGCTATATTTTGTATACGCACATATATGCATGGAATGAGAGCATGCCCCCCTTCTCCTTCCATTTCCTCTTTATTCCTTGTCGTTGTGGTTAAAAACCTGGAGACCCGTGGTCTCTATCCATGCATCCTTAAACACGTTTTCGTCATAGGTGAAGTTCAGTCTGGGGGATGGTCCATGTCTGTATCCAACGGCCAACCCATTCAAGATAGCTTTTGCTACATCTAGTTTAGAAGCATTGGCGTGCTTGTATGTGCTTCCGGAGAATAAACAGATTCTACAAGTGTTCATTCTTACGTGTTTGATTTCTTCACGTTTGACCAAACCGTTGTAATCACATAGGGCTGTCATTAGATTTTCTGCAGTTTCATGAACCGCCTCTAGGAATTCTTCGGCTGTGCTGTAATTCTTTCCCTTGGGTCCAACGACATATATCATACCCATGTTCTTCTCTTTTTTATGTGGGAAGTTCTTTTTAAATGTTACGATGAAGACAGATCCCGTGCTAAAGTCATTACCTTTCTTTAAGCTGCTTCGGATTCTACATAGGGCTAGTTTTACATCTGGGTATTTTTTGTCCAGGTTATCGTTTATTACTGATTTGATTTCCT
The DNA here is from genome assembly GCF_000006355.2 of Plasmodium knowlesi strain H. Taxonomy (NCBI): domain Eukaryota; phylum Apicomplexa; class Aconoidasida; order Haemosporida; family Plasmodiidae; genus Plasmodium; species Plasmodium knowlesi. Next base: position 2,402,768 of record NC_011913.2, on the reverse strand, counting down.
CATCGGTCTTCTCACCGTGCTCCTTTACAGCTTTGTTTAGGAGATCCTGTAGAAAGGTGTTATTATTGAAGGAGGTGTTGTTATTATTATTGTTGTTGGTGGTGATGATGATGGTGGTGATGATGATGGTGGTGATGATGATGGTGGTGATGGTGATGATGACGGTGATGATGATGGTGATGATGATGATGGTGTTCGTGAGAGGTATTACAGAAAGTGGGAACGCGGTAAAATATAATTATCCAGCGGTGATGCTCATACACATTCGAGGCACCCTTCCCAGGCGCCCTCCTCTTTTAAATTTGCAATTATATTTCTGCTTACCTTGAACAACTCCTCATACTTATCAACCTCCTGGTTATGCGAAGACAACAGATCGGCAAAGGCTCCGTTGATACCTTCACCACCTACATATAAGTTACTATCTCCTGCATTGACAGAGCAAATATATTCATTAGGGTTTTCATCAAAAATGGGGGTGAAGCCATCAGTCTTATCATGGAAGCTAACATAGCCTGGTGATATTCGGGAGCCTTTAAAATCTGGGTGTTTTTCCATATAAATTTTTAACCCGGGGGTATACGAATAATTAGAGTTAAAGTAACTGTATGATGTTTCTATTTTTACAACAACGGCTGCATTCTTTGACTGAAGGGATGATTGCAGTTGAACACATAAGGGTAAAGCATCTCCTAAACCACTCAGGATAATGTACCTTGTTCCTCCTGCTAGTAATTCCCTTGCTGTCCTTTCTAAAAACCTCCTTGTTCTTTTTACAGACACTAGTAGAACTTTCGAGTTTGGAAATTCGTTTTCATCAACGCTGTTTTGTTTTTGGTTATTTTTTTTTTCATTTTCCATTTTGACTGCGTTTTTTTGTGTGTATGTTTTATAGGTATGTGGAAGTGTATGTTAAAAGGGTGGCCACTAATATAGTTATGTACGTGTGCCTATTTGTTTTGCGTCGTGCGCGAATTCGTCTTGGCGTTTAAGTCGTTTTTTTTTTTATTATGATGGTGTGAAGTTCACTTTCCTTACGTCAATGTTGTTTATTCAATTATCTACCTGCAAGTTTATATAAGCACGCGTTTTACTGCACGTTTTTTTGCTGGTCAGTATATTTTGTTTTTGGAGTTGTGCCAAAATGGGTAGTTGGTTTTGCTGCACTGTTCCGATTGGTATATCTGTAGTGGGAAAATCGAGGAAAAAAGGAAATTGGCCATGAGGGGGAAATGCAGGCGTGGGGAAGTAGGTTGTTCACGTGCGCGCGAATGTATGGGCGCCCTTCAAAAATGTGGAATGTTTTACAAGTATAATTTAATATATTCCTATGTATTCACAATCCATTATATATATATGCGCTTGGTGCGGGAAATGGGGCTAATAAGTTGACCAGTCGTTGTTTCTCCGCTTCGCCCTTTGGCCCTTTCACCTTTTGCCCTTTTTGCTGCCTTACGGTATTCAGGTTTGCTTTCCACCCTAAGTATTCCTCTGCTTATTCAAATATGTTCACTTTTTTCTCATTATTTTTGTTTCTTCTTGTTCAGGTAAAAGTTTTTATAGTTGTTCGTTTGGAGATTTTACTGTTTTTTTGTTCGATTACTATCGGCTTAATTGTTTATTCGCAATTTTCTCATTCACTTGGTTTATTTTATTTGTTTAATTTAATTTTTCCTTTTCAATCTTACTGTTTTTTTTTTTTTTTTCTTTGGTTTTATTCTTCTGCTTTATATATGTTATTTATATTTTTTTTAATTATAGTTTCGTTTCCGTATTTCTCTATATTTTTTTTTTTTTTTTTTAATTTTGGCTTAATTTTTTTTATAAAAAATTGTGGATTGCGTAGAGGGGTAAAAAAGCTAAGGGAAAATAAAAGGGGGGGGTTATGTTTATTTTTTAAAATTGTTTTTTTTTTTTTCCCTTATTCTGTAGATTTTTTTTTTTCTCGTATTTTTGCATTTTTTTTTTTTTTTTTTTTTACATCTCCAGCCTTTAATTTCTGCTTATTTTTTTGCTATAAAATATTGCTTTTTATATTTTCTTTTAGTTTTTTTTTTTTCCTTTTCTTTTATTGCTTATTTTTTTATAAAATTGCTTTGCAACTTTTTCTTACCTTTTTGGCTGCTGAGGGAGGGCTTGTTATTTACGCTCATTTGTATGGTACAATTATAAAATATAGGTGTGGGCGGTTTGAATCAAGAATCGCCTGTGAATGGTGATATGTCATTAAGTATATATATATATATATAATATAATATGTAAGTATATTATTTATAGGCGTTTATGTTTTGCATTAGGCGCGGGGGGAGGGGGCAATGTATGCCAAGGGTTTCCCCCGTTTTGGAGAACACCGTTTCTGCCGCGCGTCGGTGAAGCGAAGCGGGAATCATGCATGTCGGGCACGCACGGATTTGTTACATATATATTGCATATATGCGTATATTATATATGTATTTATTGTGCTCGTATGCGTGTTGGTGTCGTTAAGTAAGCCCTCCGCGGCTGTGATATTGACCCCCCCCCCTTTTGCTTCTTTCCACGGGTGGTAGCGCGGTTTTTTAATTTTGCTCCTTACCGTTCGTAATATATATATATATATGGGTTACATATATTTTTAGATATGTAACTTGAGCATGCCGCTTATCCGCGCATACCTTATTTTTCCCCCTTCGTAAGTAAAAAAAAAAAAAATCACGCCTTCGAATATCTTCTCCGCCGAGTGAAAAATACCAATATATCTTGGGGGTTATTTTTTTGGCGACAAGAACAGGCACACTAATTTTCTGGTCCTCCTTTTTAACATTATTTTCGGCTTGTTTTCCCTTCAATCAATTAGGTTTATTTCCTGCAATTCTTCTCTCTTTTTTTTTTTTTTTCCCATCCGTGTACAGAATTCAGCCCAGTCCAAATGACGCCGAATTTGCGCTCTTCGCAAATAAATGCTATTTTCTTCTTTTCACAATTCTGCCGTACGTTTTAAGGAAATTCGCCTTGTTCGTTTCTGGTGTTTAACTTGTTAATATATTTTTGAATAGTTTGATATGACTGCTATTTTGATGTCTTTGTTTTTTGTGTGACTTTGTTCCAATTCGCATCGCTCGGCTTTGTTAATTTATTTTTCATTTAAATTTTTTATTTATTTTCCTTTAACCCTGCAGTTACGTAGAGTGCGCATTAGCTATACGACACACTGCATGACGCGGTCAACTGATGAGAATTCACTGGAAACACCCATCAGCGTTTAAAAGAAAAGGGGAAGCATGTATGTGTGTGTGTTGAATCATTCCTTCCCTGTACGTACATTTAAGTTTATCTCACAATTTGCGACTGAACAGTGGAGCTATATTTTTTTTTTTTTTTTTTTTTTTTTGGCGTACCCCTCCCACGCTGCAAATTATGCTTGCCTAAGCCGTATGTACATCTGTTCGCGCAGGAGGGAAATTCGAATCAGTTACGCGTATAAGTACCTGTGGAGCCAGCATGTCCACAAGATTCTGCTGAAGCGCATGATTCGTTTAATCAGCGATGCTGGATGGTGGTGGGATAATATTTTATGTTGTCACCCCTTTTTTGGTTAAACATGGTTTTAAAGATGAAAGGGTGTTGCAAAAAAAATAAGCGCATTAGCCAAGTTATGGAGGATGCGTTGTTTCTCTATCCTTTATACGAACAAAGCATGAGGAGGGGGGGGTTGCCGGAATTTTGATAATCATCCCGTAGTCGTTCTTCATTTTGACTTTCCGATGGGCCATTTGTAGGGGTAGAGGCGAAAGTATATTTATCGGTGTGAAGCGTTTAAGACGTGCTCACAGAATAAGAACTATTGAAAAGAACGCATGGGCATTTCGGGGTGGTAATACCCACGCTATTTTACGACTGAACGATTGGTTTTCCTTTTTTTTTGTTATTACCCATTGCGTAGGCATCTCTGGTATGCACATGTAGCACTGTCTAAACGTCATGCGGGACGGAAAAAGAAGAATTTCGCCACGGTTTCCTCTAGCTCATCCCGTTTCATCGAGCTGTAATATGGGTGAAACTAACCCCGGTTCTAATTTTTGATATATTTTTTTTTTCCCCTCTTATCATATATTGTGTTCAATGATGTATAGAGGAGTAGGATGAACTCTTCCTTTTTCTATTATCAATCCAGTTCTTATTGATAGAGAAGAGAGGGGGAAAAGAATCTAAGTGGAAAAAGCACACCTGTCTGTATTTATACCGAGTGCATGTATTTGCCATGAAGTACATGAACGCTGATGGTTTCTTTTAAATTGACAAATGTGCGACCAAGTGGGAATTTCATATCATCTGTGAATCCTTTCTTCGAATATTGTGAAATGACCATGCACGGTATTCCATTTTGTAAAAAACTTCGCAGGGAAAAAAAAAAAAAAATTATGAAAAAGGTACATCCGTGAAAATATATAAACTATTCCCTTATATTTTTTTGAAACAAGTATGACTTTGAATAGGTAGAAGTTTCTCATTAGTTAACTGGTCCTGTGCATATATGTTAACAAAAAAGAGTCTACACTATCTGCTGTCCCGTTTTTTTTTTTTTCTAGACATGGGAGCATGCAAAGGAAAGCATCGGAACTAACAAACATCGTAAAGTCATTTTATTTTTTTCAGTGAACTGGACGCTTGGGCGATATTGTAGTTTCCACCATCTTCCTCCATGCAGTTAACACCAAATAGAAGGGAAGAAAATAAATTACAAGTAACGTTCTTCCCATAGGGGGAAATAGCTGTGTACGTACAGAAGGTGAATTTTTTCTTCCCCTTATCTCATTTGGTTTGTCTAGCTACGTTTTATATTTGCACGGCACTTCCCAATTTGTGCACGTACATTTGTTGCAGTGGAGATCGGAAATTTCCCCTCTTAATATATTTAGTTCACATGCTTTTCTTTTGTTCTATTCTTTAGTCCAATGTTTGTCAAAATGAAGAGAAATACTTCTGTTGTCTTTTGTTTGACTGTAACTTTAATTATGTTTGGTATGATCTGACGTTTGAGTGGTTATCTCTTGCGTCGTTCCATTCTAACCACAACTTGGTTATGTGCCTTCTTTTTTTTCTTTTTTTTGTTCGTGTAAAATTGTATGTTCGTATCCACTTGTATGTACCTTTTAATCGTTTCCTTTTGAAGGGGCCTGCGGCCTGGGGGCAGCTAAGACGCTTATGGAAAATGATGTGAAAGAGCACTTGTCGGATTTTCTCTTCTTAAACAATTCACAGAAGGTTAGTCAACTATCTTTACTTCATCATTTTGGAGGAATTTTGTAGACCGCAGATTTTTTTTTTTTTTTCCTCTTCGAATAATTCTGTTTTGTAAATCTGAACAACATTTTACGACTATTATTTTATTATTTATTTTTTTTTTTTTTTCGAGTTTTAGCTATTTGCACACAGATTATGCTCTTTGATATAATATTGAGCTAGCTATTTTTTTTTTTTTTTTTTTTTTTTTTTTTTTTTTTTTTTTGCTTCTCTGCATTTACTTCTTTTGTGGATGTGCTTACCCATTTGAGCATTTACGATGTATGCGTGCCTTTTACAACCCCTCCCAACTGTTTTTTCCCCCTTTCAGTTCTGCGAAGGGGGAAGTATCATCCAGGCTCTGAACACGGTACGCTTTTTTATGTCTTTTTTGAGAATGGCAATAAATCACAAGGCCTTCCTCTAACGGCAATGCTGCTCTCCCCCATGTAACCATCATTGATAACTCCGAATATATACCATCACCACAAGTTCCATTCCTTTCCCTACTTCTATAGGAGAAGCTCCTCACTCTAAACAGTGTGCTAGATATATGTGCCTCGAAGAAGGAATGCGATTTTGTCTCTTATTCTCCAAAGAGAATTCTACGAAATTCCCTTTTTTATGAGGAGGAGAATGAGCTCAACAATACGGGGGCTAACTGGTTTTGTTCCGGTATTACACCTTTACATGTCTGAATAAGCATGGGGGGGATTCTGGAGGAAAAAAAAAATAATATACCCTTCCTGCAGGGAAGTGTATACTTCGTTGTTGTGATCCTGATTTGTCTACTCCTTCAATTTTGTGTCCACTCCATTGGCCATTCTTTTTCCTTTGTGTTATATTTATGTGCTAAGAAATATCCTACAATTTGGTTCATGCTTATTGGGATGGCTCAAATCATATACTTTTTTCGAAGGAGAAAAATGGGTCATCTCTCGCCCGAGGAAATACTGGGTAAGAGGGTTTTTTTTTTTTTTTTCCAATCGATTGGGGGTAACCTGTGGGCGTTTCTGCATGACTTTACGCAGACAATTTTTCTTGTTCCTTCTTTTTTTTTTTTTATTTTCATTTCACTTTATTTTCCTCTCCTTAAATTGTCTTTTATGCAGATTACCGCAATTAAGGAGGATCACATAAAAGGTTTAGGCATTGCACATTTGTAAGTGAGATCACCATGATGATTCCTCTTTTCCTATATTTTGTGCGTCAATTTGTTTTTTTCCCTTCCACAGAACAAGTGAAGAATTTCAACCTTTCGCTGAACATGATGGGGGTATGTCTGACGTGATAAGGCACGCAGAGGGGAGAAGATGCCAAATGAGGGAAAATGGGAACAGTGCAAAAATTACGAAAGGAGGAAATGGACAGAATAGGCACCCCCCATTGGAAACACCAGAACATACGTCTGCGTCTTTCTGTGGATCTCTCCAGGAGTGTGACGATGAACATGTCTTGATGAAAATTCGCAGAGACATCACGCCAAAGGAAGCGGCAACCGAGTAAAATTAGCGCATGCGCATAATTTATGAGTGCCATCGTGAGGAAATTATTTGCTCCTACTTTTTTAATAGAGGCGCTGGTGGGAGGATTAATTTGGTGTTATGCAAACCTGATTGATCATGTTATTACCTCTTTTTCCTGACGCGTGCCCAATTTTCAGCTTCCCCGCATTTTTGTATCCTCCCGCGCAGGTGTAACAAAATCGCCGATTGTAAATTCATCATATTTGTAATGAAGCAAAAGACGGATGCAAACACGGCAACACATAGTCCGTATCACTCATATGTACATGTAAGTGCCTCCCCGACATGACTACTTCGTTTCATCATTCTTCTATCTTCACAAAAGAATTATAACAGAAAGTTGGGAAGTGAGGAGACGCAAGTTGATAGGGCAATCCTTTGCTCAGGTAAAAAAAAAAAAAAAGAAAAAAAAAGTTTGATTATTTTTCGACAGATCAGATGTAGCTCCCGCCTGATTTACCCTCATACATGTGTACAATTTATTTTTTTCCTGCATACATTAGTTCCCCCTAAAGGCAGAAAAAATAAAATGGGCTTCCTAATAGCTGGTAATTTGGGGAACTTGAGAGGTCATTAGATTCCCAGGTTGTAGGTTTAAAGACGCAAGCACAAATATTTTGGGAACCCCATTTTTCTTTTCTTTTTTTTTTCCAACGTTAAATAGGAAAAGATCATGAAGAAGTGCCTCTCTCGGCCAAAAAAAAGGAGCGCAAAAGGAAAGTGACAGTAATGATTTGAAGGAAAACAACATCAGTGCACGTAGAGATGCAGCGACGATGTTTTCGTTTGTCTACAGTAAAAATTTGTTTCGAATACCTAAGGATATTTTCTTTTGTCTTTCTCCTTTCCTTTTTAAGAATCCTAAATTGGAGGCAACCGGAGGATCCATAGCCCCCGACAGTAGGTTTTGCTAAATTGTGGCCTCCCCCAAAAGAGTATTGATTATTTAGATTATTTTTTTTTATTCGTCATTTATATGGCTAATTTTGCATACCATTTAAAATCCGTAGGCCACCACTACAATTTTAAGAAGGGTGAAATTGTGCATGCGCGAAGAATGTCTTCTTAAGATGGGTCATTCTGCACGATGGTTCATTCGATCTTTGGCAACCTAAATGAGCTAATTATTTTTCCTCGCCTATAATGGGGCGGAATACGTAAGGCACACACTTGCATATGCACACAGGATTGTACACTCACGAATGAAAACTTTTTCCCATAGACTAAGCGAATACAAATGAAATGCACCAATTCGAATTTGAACACACGCTGCCTTATTTCCTTGTTCCTGGTTAATATCTTGCATGGGAAAAAGTTGGAAAAAGGCCACATCAAGGAGGAAGCTTTAATTTTTAACATTAAGCGTTGTAAAGGATCGACAAATTAAAAAAGAGTGAATATAATTGTTCCGTTATTTTGGCATAAGTGAAGACCAGGCATTAAATGTTGTTGTGCGCAAATGCTATGCAGCTTGGGGTGCTACGGTGACAACGCGATATTTTATTTTTGCGTTCTTTGCACGGTTTCATAGGGGGAGGAAGTTCCTTTTTACGCTGTTGGAGAACCCAGGGGGGGGACTCTTAACCCGCTGGCGCTGCTGATGTCAGTTCCTTTGCTTTGTCTACTCACATATTAATATATATTCACTCTTTTATTATTTTTTTTTTTTTATTTATTTTTTCTTCCTCTGTTATGATAACACAAAAGAGGTGTTCTGCAAACACTTTCCATGCCTAGGCAAAATGGTGGGAATAATTCCTATTTACACAGTCTTACAATCTTTCATAAATGCCCTCTTCCGGAACTAGAGATGTAGCGGTAGGTGCGTCATGAGTAGCAGAACCAATTGGGCACGAGCAATGGTACCTTACGCTGAAAGGAACTGTTGCAAAGGAACATGAGTAACGAATTTTTCCTGAAAATAGATATTACACTTATGCGGGGTGTGTGTTCTTTATATACTTACATATAACCCTTTTTGTGAAGCGCACAGAAGATGGTGGTTAGAGAAGTTGCACTCACATAATTATTCACTACCCCTTTGTAAAGGTGCATAATAGAAAGTACTGCACTAGTCCCTCGCCCAGTCAACAGAATTGGCCTATACCTTCGGGTTAAGCTAAATTTGGCACACATCGATCAATTTTTTCTATAAGCATGAATACGCAGTGTGTAAGTTATGTTTGTACGTACATGTGTGTGCCCTCCGTTTAGCCTTTCCCTTCAGTAATACTGTAAAACTCATCGTAATGTTATGGATTGGAAAGTGCACGAAATGGCTAATACATAACATAGTGTTGACATGATAGTAAACGTACCCACCTGTAATTCCTCTTCACAGGTGTAAAAAAGAAAGGAGCTTAGAAAAAAAAAAAACGCCTGACTAATATATGCACCATAATAACACTGAAAAGTTGTTGCGCCTTCAGAATGGCTTTTTTAACGGAGCGAAAATAGGTACTCTGTGAAGGGTGCACTAAGAAGTGCACCCCCCAAAAAAGGTATACACACCCTTATTTATAGGCAACTCCTGGATGCTGTAAATACATGAATGATCACATCCCATACAGAAATGTTTATTTATATATTTTTCAGTAGCACATTTTTATACACACACAGGAGAAAAGAAGGAAAAAATAAAATAAGTTACGAAGATATCTCCCATTTGGTAAAAGGTGAAGCAGTGGAACGTCATATATGTATGCACATTCGTAACGTTATGTGTGCAGGGGTGTAGTTTGGGGTGCCTTCCTGCCGCAGGGCCTTTTAACATGAGATAAGACTATAATTATGCACTGTTGCTTATTATATTATGAATGAACAAATGTACATATAAATGTCCACTGTTTGCACATATGCATAAATGTTTCTACGTGCTCTAGGAGAGCTCTTAAGTGATGTGGTGATGGTAATTATATGCATGTGTTATAAATTTGTAGTTTATAAATACCCCTTGTACGATTGTGCGATTTTTCCTCGCTCAACTAAAAAAAAAAAAAAAAAAAAAAAAAAAAAAAAAAAAATGCCGCCACAACTCTTGAAGAGCAACCACATTCCGTTCATTATAAAAAACATACATTTCACGCTTATACATATTTTGTGTAAATTTTTTATATGTATAACACATTATACTATACATATAACAAAATAACGTGTAGTTTTCCTTATGCGATATGTTTTGTTTTAAAAATTATGAGAAGTATGGAAAGTAATTTTCATAACGAGCTTTTCACATATTTAATTATTTAATTATTTATTTATTTTTATTTTATTATTTTTTTTTTTTCCTTTCTTATTCGCCTTTACATTTTTACAATGAAACCCCAATTTCGTTTTCATCCCTGAAAGAGTTCACGTAGTACGGATGAACATATGTAAATAGTAAAACACACGAAGTAGCAATAAGGTAAATTGCAAAATAGCCAAACTACAAAATGGCAAAGTACACGAATAGATAAATGTATATGCGTGTACACAATTCAACACGCTGATTCCTTTACATCGAATGTTGTACAGAGCGCAATGCATATAACAACTGATATGTATATGAGCGTTTGCGCCTTTGTTCATTTGTACGTTCTTACGCTTTTACATTTTGGCACCATCACCTGTGACGTTAACACATAGAATTTGTGCTCCTACACTCATATGTATATATTTACGTAGATCATTCTTTGTTAAAAAAAAATATTAGTGCAATTTTACCCGCGATTTTGCGCGTGGAAGTTTTACACATATTTTGTACGCATCAACGTGCGCGTCAATTGTGCTTCTACACCATTATATACAACAGATATGTATACATTCGTGTACACGCACAAAGAGATAGATGTCAATTTGCATGTTTATTTGCGTTTTCGTTCTTTACACCTTTTTAACTTTCTCCACATTTTACCAGAATTAAAACACCTAGTTTTACTTATATAAGGATGAAATTTATTTCCCGCTCATGTTAAAAAAAAAAAAAAAAAAAAAAACACCCGCAAAAAAATCCTTTTCCCGCATAAATTTTATAAAACACCGCTTTTATAGTGTGGGGAACGACGCGTTTTTTTTTTTTTTTTTTTTTTTTTTTTTTTTTTTTCCTCCTTTCGTCATTGCGTTTCTTACGGTTAATTTTTGCCATTTATTTTTGCGGTTCATTATTTACGGTTTATTTTTTCCGTTCATTTTGCAGCTCACTTCATCCTACATATTTCCCTCATTATCTTCCTTCATTTGCCCCCATTGATATACGCAACTGTTTTAAGAGGTATTTAATTCCCATACGACTTTATTATAACGACTACCCCCTCGTCCATTCCATCATGTAAAAGTGACTAAACACATGATTGCGCAGAGAATGCACAAGCGGTAACGAAGAAGGAAATTTTTGTTTTAAGCAACGCCTGCGCGAGAATTTCCATAACACGTGTGACAGTGCACGTATATGAGCGCGCGTGCATAAAATACTTATGTGTATACATAGGGGCATGCAAATTTACCCTTCGCCACTGTGAAGCAATGCACCTGAGTAAACCGCGCACCGCGACGGTTACCCCCACTCAAGGTAGTACCCTATAGAACATTCACATACATGTGTACTTGTATGTACATACATGCAGGTGTGTATACATGTACGCACAGGTCCACCCGCGAAAAAAAGAGCCAACGCCTCTGCGTGCCCCTATAAGAATATCCATTTCATGCTTACGAAATTTTTAACGTGACCATGTGATGGGATGTACATATTTTCTGTGGTCCCTAATTTTTATTTACGCTTTCCAATTTTTGGTACTCCTCTTCATATGCATAACGCCGAATGCGTGGGATAGGAGATGCGTGCATTTTTCTTAACGTGTATTTGTAAACACACCTTATCTCTTTTGTCCGCATTCAGTACATTCATTTCGCTTTATTTTACTACCTCCCATATTGTGCTATGCTACATTCTGTGCAAAATTAGTGTCCATATTTAACCTCTACGGCTTTGCCATTTCTGTACTATATATTTTCCTATATGCCTTTTCCCCCTTTTTCGCCTTTTTCACGACACGTTCAAATCTGCCTACGTGGGAGGAGCACCCCATTTTGCAGCAATTATTTTTCTAATTTGAAAATTTTTAAGTTAGCAAAAATAATGCTATATATAGAGAGAAGCAGTAATTAGATAAGTTTACCTTCAGCGACGACTGACGGAAGATATGTGCCTATGCAAATGTGTACGTGTACCTGGGCGCTACATCTGTGCATGTGGGCATGGCTATTTTTGTATGTGTGAGGAATAGATCTATTTAGGTACCCATATATTTATTCCTCTATTTTATGTGCGTTCTGAACTGTGCGTTCATCGCGCCAGTGCGACTGGTTAAACAGGAAATTTAGGTTACGTAACTATAGAGGTAGTTATGTATAAACGTGTGCACCTTTGCTTGTATGTAGAATGAAAATATGTGAGAGCAAATGTGTAGCGTGTGGGGAGATGGAGAAGAATAAATACAGCTTCTCCTAAACGAACCGTAGTTATTTCTCATTTATGCGTTTTTTGTCTTTTTTTTTTTTTTTTTTTTTTTTTTTTTTCTCTCTCTCTCCCTATTGCGCTGATAGAATATATATATTTATATATATGTTCTCTGTGCCGCATATATTTGCCAAGTGAAGCAGACATTGTACATAATTTTTTTCACAAGTTATTTATTTTTTCTTCATCCTTAGTCGCTTTTTGCGTGTGACCCTTGGCTCCCTTTATTATTGTTTTGTGCCTGACGAATTCCTGGACCAGTTGTAGACGCGCACATTTTCTTCGATACGTGTGCATGTTTTGTGAACGCGTGATATTTGGAATGTATGGATTAAGGGATAAGGTGTACAAATCGAATGCTTGCCTATGTGAGTATATAGTGCACCTGTGTTCATATGTGTGTACCTACTGATACATGTGTACGCACGTACAGTTATCTTTATATATGCGCATCGATACATACGCGTACACGTTTGTGCACGGTACACTACGCCTATACATTCCAAGATGATGAGGAACGAATTTTTAGTCAACACAATTTATAACCATGGGAATTTGAAAAAGGTACTGGGGTTACTGAAAAGCCTAAATAAAAGCAAGAAGCTGAATCTGATATGTCAGATGTGTGAGAATTTAAACATAGAAGAAGATGAAGAGACTTTGCGAATATTTCTGAACGAATTGAATCATATTAGCAATGATGAAAGTGTGAATAGTAAGCTCAGTGAGAATAACAGGGGAGGAGGAAGTGCTGTTGACAATCAGAGTAGTGTTAGCCTGATGAACATTGGAAAACACATCGGAATTGTAAATAGATGTAATAACAATCTTTTGATTGATAGCAATAACAACTTGTATGAAGAAGGGAAGGACCTGAGTGGCTCCCTCTCCAATAGTTCAGAAGAAATTAATGAATTTGACATTGACATGAATACAGCTACTAATGAGAAAAATAAAGCTACCAGAATTTATGTCGATGGAATTTTTGACTTGTCTCATTCAGGCCATTTCAATGCCATGAGACAAGCGAAGGAGTTAGGTGATGTGGTGGTTGTTGGAATCAATTCCGATGAAGATGCGTTAAACTCCAAGGGTGTTATGCCTATATATACTCAAGAAGAAAGGGGGGCATTGATAGCCGGGTGTAAGTGGGTAGACGAAGTTATTATAGGTACAAAATATAATGTCAGTATGGAACTCTTGGGAAAGTACAATTGTGATTACGCGGCCCATGGTAGTGACATTGCATATGATAGAAATGGTAATTGTTGTTATGAGGAAGTTAGAAAAAACAACAGGTTAAAAATATTTGAGCGAAGTTATGGCATTTCCACCACAACAATAATTAACCATTTGTTGCAGGCGGTGAGCAGCTCCAATAAGAGCCTGTCCGATGGGGACGCACCGACTGGGGTGGTGGTAAACAATATGAGCATCAGTGTACCCAGTGGTGGAGGAGGAGTCTCGAACACCAACCTTCCTAGTACGAAGGGTACCAGTGCGAAGACTGTGAGTGGATATGAGGACGACAAAGCGTCACCCTCGAAGAGTAATGGAAAATGCCTGAACGGCATAGGTGAAAAAAGTAACCTGAGTAAAAAATCTAAAACGAATTCGAAAGAATTCGAAGAAGAAAACACTGTGATGGAAGCGACGACCATGGCGGACAACAAAATTAGGCCATCCGAGTCTATGTCCAGTTTAAAACACGCCTTAAGCAAAAATAAATGTTACGTAACTGCATCCCAGTTGTATCAATTCATGGGAAATCATGAAAAAAAAAACAAAAAAAAAGTAGTATACGTGGATGGGTCGTTTGATATATTTCATATTGGTCATTTAAAAATATTAGAGAATGCCAAAAAGTTAGGTGATTACTTGATAGTCGGCATGCACTCTGACGAGGTCGTGCGGAAAATGAAAGGGAAGTACTTCCCCGTCGTGTCCCTCCTGGAAAGAACTCTAAATGTGTTAGCCATGAAAGTTGTGGATGATGTAGTTATAGGAGCCCCATGGCTCATCAGTGAGAGCTTCATTAAGCGCTTCCAGATTGATGTTGTGGTCAGGGGAACCGTTGTTGATTATTTTTATTCGAGCAATGAGTTAGATCCATATGCCATTCCGAAGAAGTTAAACATCTACCAGGAGCTCTCCTCAGAATCTGTAAGGGAGAACACGCAAGTGACATGAAAATGGGTGTGCATGTTCACCTTTCATGTGTGTGTGTTCTTGTATTAATGCTGGTGCAAAAGTCAACACCTCAACATGATGACCATTTCTTTCTCTCCGCAGGGCATCACTACCTTCGAAATTATTGAACGAATCGAGAAAAACAAAAATTGTCTGATGAGTACCATATCGAAGAGGTAATGAAACTCGTGCATCCGCACGGGTGGGTCCCGCGTATATATGCGGAAGTTACTAAAATAAAAGTACGCATGGACATGCCTGATACAAAATATTATTTACTTTATTTTTTTTTTTTTTTTCCATGCCGCGTCGCCCTTTTGCAGAAAGAAGAAGGAAGATAACATCTGGAAAGTGAACAATACGTACGTTTTGAATTAATGTCTGAAGCCCATTTTTTTTTTTTTTTTTTTTTTACGCTTTTTTTTTTAAATTGATTCTTATTAAAATAATATGTATAATAATGGCACAATAGCGATTTAGCAATATGTCCATGTAGAAGCGGATAACAAAATTATGTGTGCAAGAATGAAGATAAAAAAAAAAAAAAAAAAAAAGTTACCCCTTTAATTTTTATTATTTTTTTTTGTTTTTAATAATTTTAAGAGTTAATTTTTTTTTTTTTTTATTCGCCATTCCCATGTCACACAAAGTAGTGTATGCTCGTTTTGAAGCTTCCCAAATTTTGCCCCCCTCCTTTCTCTTTCTCTTTTTTTTTTTTTTTTTTTTTTTTTTTCCCCTTATTCATTATTACATTACATATGTTCTCATTAATGGAAGGATATATGTAGGTATGCGAATGGTTAGCATTTTCATGAATTCCTTTTCTTTTATGATGTAATATCGCTATATGTATTATTAATAATTTTAAGAGGTCTTAATTTTTTTTTTTTTTTTTTTTAAAAATTTTACACATTGTTTAATTTGTTTCAAAACAATTAAAAGATAAAAAATTGGATTATCAAATAAATTATGCCCTTCACTTCGTTTGACTAAATGAACAGTTCGAGCGTGAGGAAAGGAAGAAAAGGTGTGAACGTCTGTCCAACTTTTAATCGTCGTTCTCTACCCCCCAGACCTTCTCATGGAATACATCCTGAGCGACCAAGAAATTGAGCGGGAAATACAGAAAAATGAGGTCTATTATTCGGTCATAGAGCTGAACGATGTTCTGTACTTAAATAACAAGCTCTACCGAAAGATTGAAACCCTGCGGGGGCTGCACAACTTGCGGACGCTCTACCTGAACAACAATGGTTTGGCGTGAATGTGGAAACAGCAGTAGTAGATGCAGTGTTAGTAATCTCTCGCCGTGAGAGTGACACGTACGAGAGAGCCCTTCCTAAACACACGCCCCGTATGCGTACCACCCGTTTTTAGTTCTGGATAGGATTTCCGGACTGGACTCCTGTGTTAACCTTATTGCGTTGTAAGTGAAAAGCTCATCGTACCTTGTGTGAAAATGGAACTTTTGGCCGCTTTTATTTTAGAACAGATCTTCGTAGAGGGTCACCATGCAACCGTGCTACCGCATCACTGCAATGCCGCCACACTACCTTACCACCGCAAAGGTACCTGAACTGCAACAAAATTTCGAAGATCGAGAATTTGGGCTGCCTAAGGAAATTGCGTATTTTAAATCTGGAAGACAACAATATTTGTACGGTTGAAAATCTTGGTACGTCTTCACATGTATGTGTCCCCTTATCCGTTCGCAAATATTTAAGAAGGTCATAAACATATAGAGAATGCCATTTGATGTGTGTGGGATTTTTTTTTTTTCTTTTTTTTACAGAAAATTTAACCCTTTTGGAGGATTTAAACCTGAGTAACAACCGTCTGGGGAGTAAAGATTCTGCACAGCTTTCTAACTTGCGCAAAAATGAGAAGCTGACAATTTTGAATATACAGAATAATAGTATCGACGAGGACATTTTAAAGGACCTGTCCGAAGTGAAAGATTTGTCCATTCTGTATTGCATGAACAATCCGATGGTAATACGTTAAGGAAGGCACGTCAATAATTCGTGTGCATTTTCCTATATTTGTATGATTTCGATTGGCATATCCTTTGTGGAGTGTTTGCCGTATTTTCTGATGCGCTAAATTTAAATTCTTTTTCCATTTTTTCTTTAACTTTCCCACAAGATGTCGAAATACAGAAATTACAGAAAATTATTTGTGTACACGTTGAAGCGCCTTACTTTTCTGGACCACAAGCCGGTGAAGGCGGACGAGCGAAGGTTACCGCTTGGGAGTGGATGCACGAAGTGCCTCGTCTCCCATGTATACAATAGGTGTACGCGAATGTGTGAATTTTTCTTTTTTAACTCTTCCTTGAATACACAAAACAATGCAAACTGCTTGCGCAGGTGTGTAGAGGCCTTTTTTGCGGGTGGCCCAGAAGCAGAACAAGCCGAGCTGGAACGCATAAAAAGGGAGAGGCAAAAAAGACACGAAGATTCGGTAGAATGTAGGCTTTCATACTTTTCTCGTCTTGCAAATTTATGCGTGTGGGTGTACATAGATTCACAGGGGCATGCACACACAGACACATGTACATACGCATACACAGACACATGCATACACGCTTACGCAGAGGAGTACCCTCATGCGCACGTACACACGTACACACTTGGGCGTGTGTACTCGTACACCGCCCCTTCACAAACTATACAAACGCCTTCAGACTTCCGGAAGTATATCATGGGGAAATAGAGCGCAGTATCCCTCAGACGTTCAGAGAAGTATGGATCGCACGCAAGACGTAGTCACATTTTTCCTCCACATTTAGGGTCTTCCACTGAAAGGGGAAAAAAAAAAAAAAAAAAAAAAAAAAAAAAAATTAACATTTCCGTGTTCATATTTTTGTTATATCGTTTACATTTTTGTTGTTGTTGTACACATAGAGATATGTAATAACAGCATATGATGGTATTTCCATCTTGTATATTTGTTGCGTGTGGTCTGTATGTCTATACGTTTGTGCATTAATTGAAACGACGCTTGTGCAGGAATTTCATTTGTGCATGAGGGGGGGGGGCTACTTACCTCGCTCAAAAATATCAAAGAAGTGGGGTACGTTTTTTTTATATTTTCGTAAACGTAGTGACTGTCGTTTATCAGGTTTTTGTTGTTACCATGTTCGTCGCTGAAAGGGGGAGAAGGAAAAGAGGACCGTTTGTAAGTGGGTGAGCATGACAAGGCGCAGAAGGATGGTCAATCGGCCGAGCAGGCATAAAAAGCTGCGTCTATGCATCGCGTCTGTGCGTCGCGCCTCTGCACCGCATTGCTGCTCTCCTTACCGAAGGACATGCTCCTCCGGGACACACAAAATTGAAACACTTTTATTTTGGACGTCGTCGATAAGGAGATTGTACTTCTTGTACAAGTGGAGGAGATTTTCTGGGATAGGGAGAGCGTGGTTGTTTTTTTTCACATCGTTAAAAAAGTGAATAAAATATATTTCTGTCAACGTCGGGGCAAGGAAATCCATATTCAGCAATTTTAAAATATGTTGAATGTCGTTGTATTCCTTGGAGGAGACGAACAAGTTTAGTTTTTCTTCCTCCCTCTTGTACCAATAATAGCAGGGCAAATTATTTAACACAAAATTGATATACTTGTTACTCTTATTGAAGGAGAGAAAATAAAAGTTCAAAATTACGTGAACATATATTTCGTACAGTTTGCAGTAATCTTCTTCATTAAGAACAGTGCTTGTATTCTGCAGACACTCACTTATTAGCTGTATGTAGTAAGATTTTACTAGATCATTGTAATGGTGAAATTTGCATAAGAAGTAAATAATTTTTATCTTATGTGTTATGGAAAGATGACAAGTGTGTGTAACAAGAGTATTAGTGGTCATGTCTTTTGCGTTCTTCTGTTCGGCTGTGTAGGGGATATGTGGAGAGTGACCGATTGGGGGTGTTCCATGGGTATATATCCCCTGACTGGTTTGATTTCCCTGTCGAAGTAATCTTCCGTTATCCTCCGATTGGTGTAAATTAGGAATAGAGTTATGCTGATCATGGGATATGAAATCAAGTGTTGAAGCGCTTTGTATAAGCACTTCCCCTTTTGAATGCGCACTTGGTCTGGTAAAAGGAGTTTGCCCAGTTCGCCAATTTGTGTGTGTACTCGTACCCTCTTCATTCAAACAGAACTGTTTGGAGGAAGATGTATCCACTTTTTGTGATTCTCCTTCTGCGAACTGTGCAACACTGTCTTGTTCACTGAGCGAAGTTATAACCCCGCGTTCATCCACATCATCCTTGTCTTCTTCAATTTTAAATTGACGAGAAAAATTGCCATAGCGTTGTAAAATGAGATAATTTAACTGTATAATATCTTTATTTCTGATGCAGAGGGAAAGCAGAAAATCGTTTGTTTTAATCAAATTTTCAACCGCGTGGACGTTGAGGGTGTTCATTTGTTGCAGGATGGTGTAAGCGTACTTGTGCAGAATATTGGAAATAAATTTTTCATTTACATAATTTAATTTTCTGTAAAAGTAGAGAACAAGGTGAACGAGATGGACATTCACATTTTTTATGTTCACTTTGTTCAGTTCATCATTGAGGCATATCAAATGTTTTAAATATTTTTTCGCCAAATTATATTTTGTAAATATTTGAAGAGCTTGGAAATAATCCAAGGGATGGAAAAAGTGGAAGAAATTTTGCATGACTTGTACATAATTTTTTGTGAGCATATTTAAGTAGGAATACTCACAAGGGAAAAAAATATTTTTGTAGACATTTCTGATATTGGTGAGAATTCTTCCTATGGCGCGGAACGTTTTGATATCGACAATTTCGTGTTTTCTCAGAAAGATATCTTTTAACGCAATGGTCACCAGGTTTGTGTATTTTTCATCGTCATTTATGGAGCTAATAGAATTGAGCATATTTGCAATTTTATTTAATGGCAGAAGTTCGTTCTCTAGGAAGTTTTTTATTTCTTCACTATTTTCGTCTTCTCTTTTGGATAGATAATTTTTCACTTCAATGTTGTACTTTAGTCTGGCCTCTACTATCTTGTAAATGATATCGTGTTCCAGTGGGGTTTGACCGTGATGTGTTAAATTGCTTTTTCCCCATTCGACACCACCATTAACTGCTTCTTCAACGAAGGGGTTGCTACTACTGGAAATAGTATCACTATCAATAGCGAAGGTGAAATTTTGGATTAGGGATTCTTCCTGCTCTGAATATCCCATCCAGTTTTTTCTCCCCGTTTGTGGGGTCACAGAAAATGCAAGGGTTTCTTGCGCCTTTTCGCTTCTCCCCTTTACAAAAAGGTGGTCCAAATGAATTTTAAAAATGTCTACCTGGTTCAGATTGACATGTGGGAGGAACTTGGAAATGGTGCGATATGTGCGGCTCGTGGAATCTACCAAAAGGAAGAGATTAACTACACTACTACAGATATCATAGCTGTGGTAATATTTTTCAAAGCCGGAGGCATATAAAGAATGTGTGTTAAGGTTCATGTCGTCAAAATGGTTCTTTCTTTCTGAGGTGTGGAATATGTTTGGTAGTTCCTCCCATTGGGTGATGCATTCATTATCCCTTTGGACAGATGCCACTGCCCCTTCATGGTGTTCTTCATGGTGTTCTTTCCCTCTGTTGCTAATTCTACATATGTAATCATCCAAGTAGGAATCTGTAAATTGGTAATTCGTACCCTTGTTTTCTAACTCCAGACCGCTAGTACTCTCTTCCCTCCTTCCAATGCCTCTCTCCCTCAACATTTCTTCAACACGCTTAGCAATGAAAAAGTCAATGAATGGTTGCAATTTGTTAATCTCCTTCATGGTGTTTATGAGGACACACAGATCTGATACATCCAACTGACTCATCTGTGTGAATAGAATAAAATAGTTTAGCATCTGTTCTGCTGTGTCCGAATCGTAATTTTGTTCTACATGGTTTAAGTACATATCAGAGTTACGCACGAAAGATTCATAATGATTCTTGTAAATATGCTCGAATATTGCATCATCCGAATTTTTGGTAAATCCATTGACCGGAGGGATCTTCTCTTTCTGTCTTATCTGGACAATAAACTCGTCATTAATTTCATTGAAAAGGGAAAGGGCTATCAAAATGGTGAAGTCGTGTTTATTTATTATGGTCGACTTTTTCTTCGTTTTGGTGGTAACGTGTCTGTTTGTGAGGGGTTCCTCGGTTAGGTTGCTTAACTGAGGCGCACCATTTGAAAGGGTAGCTGCAAAGGAAAGGTCGACAGAATTTTGTGGATCTTTCTCATGACAGTGTTCTTTTATTTGTTGCTTGTTAAGAGTTGTCCCATACTTTTGCTCCAAAATGGGTCCCCTACCCGCTGCAGTTATTCCTGCTCCTGCGACGACTTCAGTGATTTTCTTACTCTCTTGGTTATGAGAGACATATAAAATACGGCGTAGGTGTGCGTCTGCTTCGTTCTCCATGACCGTTTCATCTTTTCCCCCCTGGTCATTTTTGTAGAAAGAATTCCTCACCTTAAGGCGCAAATGATCAGCATCGTTCTTCAGCTCGAAGGTGAAATTTGCAGGAAGCTTATCAATCATGGCACACAGAGCAACGAATTCTTTGAGAGTATATAAATTTATCTGTTTATATATTTCGTTAATTACATAATTTACAATTTGTTTACAATCACTAAGTAGATTTTTTTTTTTTTTAATCCCCGTGTATAGCTCCAACCCTTTCATCATATCGAAGAGGTCACTGTACACGTTCAGAATGTACAAGTACATGTTAGGTGAGAAATTTATTTTATGTTTTACAAAATGAGAGGTAAAGAAAAGTACATTATTCAGGATAAAATCGTTCACGTGGTTAGCATAATTTCTCATCTCCCACAATTCGTTTACTGTAGTGTTGTTTTTCTCAATGCACAGGAAGAGTTGCATTTTTTTTTTCATTATGGCATCGCGGCATTTGGCTTGTGACTCTTTCAGCTGAACAATTGAAATAAGCAAATTGTAAAAAATGTAATTGTTCACATTGGTTGGGTTTATCCTAGTTGTGTAGTTCACGGTGCTGTGTGCTGAGCTTATGTAATCATTCTGGAGGAAATGGAGGAAGTTGTTTCGCAAAAGGGTGTTGGTAAAAAATGTTAATACCAAGTTGGTATGTGCATTTCCCCTGGATGGATCGGGGATACTTCCATTTTTACTCCCACCATTGTTCCTACTGTCGGCGATTTCACCCGCTTTGGAGAAAAAAAACGAATCTTTCATTTTGGAAAAAGCTAAATTCATGAGGACGTACTTGACTTGGTCATTTTTGAGAAAAGACAAATCTCGATATATTAAACTTAAGAGACACATATTTATATTTTCATTTTTTAAATAATTGTAGAAGGGAATTTCTTCAGATAGGTAAGTTTCAACGTTCATTTTTGAATATTTTTCATTTTTCGAAGAGAGGAATTGTTTATATAGAAGGAATAAAATGTACAATTCGTCGACCCCTTTTTTATTTTTTTTTTTTATATGTTCATAAATTTCTTGTATTCGTTTTTTAATCCCCTCGTGAATTTTTGGAAAGGAATTCTCATTACACACGTTGGATAAGTAGAGCAAAATTTCTACCTTCTTATTTATATCGTTTGTATCATTTGTGCGCTCCATTATGTTTTCGAAGATCTCCTCCAGTTTGTTCAGGTTAGTGCTGTTCATCCTTATGCTTCCCCATTGCACGTTGTCATGGATGCTCCTTAACAATTCTCCTGCATTGCTAAGGCAGTTTACCTTTTGGCTAATTAAGTCGATAAAATTATCATTCTCCATTTCGTGCATCGTGTGTGTGTTGTAGTAGTGCAGAATACTTAAGGACCGCTTACTTTCTTCATTACTGCTTGGGGGAAGAGTATTCCTTGGGGAAGTGGACAACATGGATGCGTTGTGATTATCGGTTCCAGCCCCATTAGCATGATCACCCTCTTTCTCTCTTCCCCTTTTAACGCGCCTCAAATAATTATTCAGGACAGATGGGAATGCGTTGTAAAAGTAGTTATAGAAAGAGTTCCTCTGGTTTATGTAAATGAAACGACTTAAGTGCTCCCTCAAGATGTAGTTCGTTGTCTTTATCACATTTTTATTATCATCGTAATACTTTAGAATATTTTCTCGTTCTTTGTTACGCGTTTGATTATCCCTCTGTTTAATCGGTTCACTTATTTTTTGCTCTTCACTGTGTTGAGATTCCTCTGTGTAGGCATCTTCCTGCAATGTTTGACTTTCCTTAAGAACCGTCCTCATGTGCTCGTACCTCCGCCTCACGGCAAGGACGAAGAGGTAGTTCCGCCTTTGCCTGGCGGGTTCGCCACCCTGGGATAGCGCAAGGAGTTTGCCTTTTTTCATTTTGAAAGGGATGGTGTCAAAACAGGGACTACGCCAAAATGGGGATGACGAGGACTACACTTCTATTTCCCCAGTTGGAAGCCAAACCTGCAATCGGTTAGCTCTACGGTTAGGAATTTACAATCCTCCCGCGGAGTCTCGGCTCGTTTTCACAATTCCGAGCACCTATTCGGTTCTTGTGCTAGGTTCCTTTCGGGCGCATCGATTGGTGAGTCCGTTTTTTCCCTTCCCTTGGGTGCTCTGGCTATGATGCGGCGATCACATTCTCCGCGGGGGAGAGAACAAATATAAGGAAGGGTCTCTACCCGACGTTAATTTTTTGTCACTGCGAGTTGATTGAATGGTGGCATGAGGGCCTACACGGATTCGGCTAAGCAGTTCGGAACAGAGGATGGAAAAAAAAAAAAAAAAAAAAAAAAAATACATTCAAAATAGCATATATATATATACACATATACATATGTACGTATATATATGAAAACATTTATGCATAAACAGATGGGCAAATGAATTCGCTTGCATCTGGAATGAGTTCCGCGGGGACGTGTACACAGCCCTGCAGAGGTGCGACATGGCGTGTCACAAGCGGCAAATAACATAAATCGGTTAGATGGTAAAAACGGAATCTGACGGAATGTTCCACATGGAAAATAAATAAATAAATAAAATGATATAAAAAAAAATAAAAAAATAAAAAAATGGAAGTAATTAAATGAAGAAAAAAAAAAAAAAGCAACAAACGAGCGGAAGGTCAAATTAGGTGCGCATAATTCACCCCCTTTGTGTTTTATGCCCCCACGGATGAGAAGAACCACCATAGTAACAGTAGGTACACGGAAAGGTGAATACGGCGGGGGGCACATATGAATCGGTTCAGATGCGTCAAAGCAATATGGAGGATGTCGGAGAATATCTCGAGGCGTATTCTTCTCCAAACGACACAGTCACACAAGTGCTACACATGGATTAGAGATGGTAAAAAAAAAAAAAAAAAAAAAAAAAAAAGTGGCGAGGCTTTCCCACGGGGAATAAAAACCTATGGTGCACATATATATATATATATATATATATATATATATATATATATATATATATATATATATATATTCCTACGGATGGATGTAATCCGAAGCGGACAAAAGGGAGAATTAACTTTTGTGGATTACAAATCGAACATATTGTGAAGGAGGTATGAGAAGGACTCATCGGTGAGTATAACATTGCTGGAGCTTTGCTGTGCTTTGCCTTCAGTTACCTTATTTCCATCCGTAATTTTTTTATCCCTCGGAGTGTCCCCATCCTGGGAACTGTGTGATCCATCCCGAAACAAAATGGTGAAGACATTTCGTGCGGAGGAATCACAACCCTCATCATTTAATCCGAATCCCTTATTGTCGGCATGAAATTTCCTTATAGCATATTTCAATTGAGCCACTTTTTCCGACAAGCGTACCAAATTTTCTTTTTCTTTTTTTTTACCCCCCCTTAAGATGCAATTATTTCCAATTGGAGTGCTTACCATTTCGGTAAAAATTTCATTTTTTAAATATTTATATTTTTCGATTATGCCCATAATATCAATTGTGTGTTGTGTGTTTGCTACTTCTTCGCGATAGGTGGGAATTTGTTGCAAAGTGGTATTCGTACGGTAGAGTCTATTCTTAAAATAACCCTTTGGGGCACGATGAATTCTACCT
The DNA here is from genome assembly GCF_000006355.2 of Plasmodium knowlesi strain H. Taxonomy (NCBI): domain Eukaryota; phylum Apicomplexa; class Aconoidasida; order Haemosporida; family Plasmodiidae; genus Plasmodium; species Plasmodium knowlesi. The sequence continues at coordinate 2,378,222 of NC_011913.2, read as the reverse complement.
TTGATTATTTCGCAGTTGTATATATCATCGTAGAGGGTTGCATGTTTCTCGTTCGTGAAGTAACTGTCCTTTGTGGAAGATATATTTTTTGGGTGGAGGCCAATTTCGTTTGTTAAAGGAAATATGCCATCCTCTTCGTTATGTGTGTATAGCGTAGGGTAAAAAGCATTTTTCTTACCTTTACCGATTGGTGAAAAAGAGGCGCAGAAAGACTCATCGGAGGGATACCGTGATTGACCGAACAAGCAGTAATGTGTACCCAACTTTGTCAAAAAATTCTCGTAGTAAAGATTATTTATAATTTTCTTCATGTAGTAGGTATCAATATTGGATGGTTCCATTTGTTTATGTGTAGAATAGAATTTCTTCTTGTGTTCATAATTTTTCAACATGTCATTATATTTTCTTTTAACATCATTGTAATGTTTTGTGAGATGTGAAATTTCATTTACGTTTTCGTTTTTGCTTTCTCTTAACTCTCTTATTATATTTAGGTACTCATTTTTTTCCTTCTTCAGAACATTCAAGTCGATACTGATTTTGTTGTATTTTTCTTCCCTTATCGTAAGTAGATTGAGTTGTTTGTTCAGTTCATTTATTTTTTCCCTAGTCATTGTAACTTCGTCTTGTAATTGTTTTATGAATTCATTTTCTTTTAGGATCGTCTGTTTCTTTTGCTCTTTGCTTATTTCCCCCCTTCCCGCCACTTCGTCTTGGTAAAACTCTACGAGTTTGTCACATATTTGTAGTATGTATGGATCCCCCCTTTGCTCCGCGTCGATGGAGTACATCCTAGTGACATCCTCCAGAATACTTTTCAGTTCGTCCAACATGGAGACACTCAGCTGGTTGATTTTGTATTCACTCTTCGTACCCCCATGTGTGGAATTTCCTCTGTTCACACTGCTCATCACTACCCTTTGGTACCTTGCACAATGCATAATAAAATTTTTAAAAGAAAATTTATACCTCATTATTGGGAAATAGAAATTGCTAATTTTGAGAGGTGCCTTCACTAATTTTAAGAGCTCTTGGCATTTCTTTATTATTTCCTTCTGTCGGTTGATGTCCATATCTGGCAGAACATTACAGTAGACATCTTCCTCAATCAATAACATTATGCTCAAACCAGTGGCGAGATTTAAGTGGCCCAATACATCAAGCGAGGTAGTTTCCTCATCTGGCTCCTCATATAGACGTTCCTTCTGGGGGGAGTGTCCATCCGTATTTTGGTTACCCTCGGGGGTTATCAATTTGGTGTTCTTTTCCTCATCATACATTTTATTTTTCCTCTTCATATGGTTATTATATTTTGGTGGAACATCTGTTGGAAGGGTTCCCCCCTCTGGGGTGTCTCCCTTTTCTTCTTCCCCTCGGTCGTTATTCTCGCGCACAACGTGTGGAATGACTTCATCATAGATACCCCTTAGCTTATCACTGAGTACGTTTAATATATGATAATCTATCGTCGACGTGAACAATTTAATTCTTACCTTTTCGACGTACTCCTCCAGGACATATTTGCATAAACAGAATAAACTAAAGAGATACTCCTGTTGTAGTAGTGCGCGATGGGCATGTCTATCTGTTCCTCTAACTATATGGACGTATTTCAAGACGGATAAGAGAAAGTTGGAGAGAGAGGTAAAAAAGTACGCAGCAAATCGTAGGTTCCCCTTTTCCTGTATTTGGATGTACTCCTCCTGGTGGATGTGGTTAAGCGGGTCCTTTAAGTACTTCTCGTGTGTATACACAAGCAGAATCAGCGTTACATTAACTGTCTCTAAAATTTCATTCACAAATTTTATGTGGTAGTATATATCTTCTACAATGTTTGATGTATTGGGGTTGGTACGTATGACTGTTTCCAGAAAGTTACCATCTTCTTCTGCATTTTCTACACTGGTGGGAGGATCCTGCTTGTTCCTTTTTTGATGCCTCCGTGGGAAATTGTCCGAAAGGAGATCTGCCCTTAGAGTGTTCATTTGCTCGTCGTAGATTTCTTTCTCGGGGCAGGATCCTGTTTTTATTTTTGTTTTATCCCCCATGGGAATTGCCAGGAGGGTTTTCAACAAAATGGAGTAATTTGCATTCTCTTCATTGGACATATCCAACACAACGCCTTTGTCACCATCGACACGATCCCAGTTGACTATGGAGCTAACATACCTCAGGACAGTGTGTAGGATGAAGTCGCTCATCTTATATTTGGCTTCGTAAAAGTTCAGCAGAGCCTTGGTTGTGATGTACTCTTCCAACTGGTTGTTCCACTGAATGTTGCGTTGCTCGGTTATTTTTTTTTCGCGTAATTCTTCTTTTAACTGTTCATTGGTTCTTACTATTCTTAGCAAAATATTTTCTTTCTTCTTTTTGTACTTGGTAAAATTCTCCCTAATATTATTGATTGCCTCGGAGAACCGCCCAATTTGGTCGTTTGCCACGGACAGTTTAGTTTTGGCCTTGCTCAACTCTTCCTGAACGTTGTCTCTTATTTTTTCATTCACTTCTATCAGCTTGTCATTTATTTTTACTATTTCTTTGAGCAAGACATTATCGTTCCTTGTCAATAGGTCGCTATCTCTAATGGTGCAAATTTTTTTCTCTGTTTCGTTTTTTTCCTTCCTGAAGGTGATGTTCATATTTTTTAGTTTTTCCAGAATTTTCTGGTACCCCTTTATTTCGTTTTTCTGCTTGTCGATGGTAGCTTGCAGCTCTTGGTTTTTCTGTACCTCTTTCTCCTTCTCCAGGGTGAGTATGTTCAGCTGTACGCTGAGGAATTCGCACTGGTTTTGCTGCGATGAGGGGGATTAGACGGTGAGGGGGCGTTGTAGGAGCATGCTCCAAGGAGAAGACACATCCACGGGTCGATTTCCTCCTTTTAATTACCATATATTTGTACTTCATCGAAATGTCCCTTCGAAAGGCGTCGTTTCCATGCAACTGCTCATTTTTGTCAGGGGTGCCCAAAGTGATCTTGTCCAACTTTTCCTTCAAGATTGCACATTCGGACTCAGCGGATTCATACTTCTTTACCCATTCGTTCCTTTCCTTAAAAAAAAAAAAAATAATAAATAAAATGATAATAAATAAAATGATAATAAATAAAATAAACAAATTCGATGCCCTCCACATGTGTGCACTGTTGCAATAGCGTATGCCCATGTATGTTGCATCAGCAGCTTGTCCATTTGTTCATATTTGTAGAAATGAATTGATGGATGATTTACCTCAATCAGTTTGTTAATGTCAGTTTCTTCCTGCAGGATGGTAAAAAAAAAAAAAAAAAAAAAAAAAAAAAAAAAAAGGCGCAGCATGGTAAGGAGGTATTCACACAGACTTCTCCATTTTGAGGTAATGAAAAAAAAAAGCTAAATGACTCATTAGAGTCCTCAAAAAAGGGAGAATAAATCATTTGCACAGCGATATTTTTGCGGCAACTTCTTGGCAACCATTTTAGCACAGTTGCCTTTGGAACAACTCTATCAGGATGGTACTACTTTTGCCGAATTGATACAGAAGACACGATGCGTATTTTGAAATGTGTGCGTATGCAAATGGATGACACATGATAACGTATGTGTGTGAATTGCACACACATATATATATGTAGGAACTCGATTCTTACATTTAGGCTCATCATTTTTTCCTGAGGTTATTGTGGAATTCTCTATACTTTGTCCTTGCCTTTTTTAAAAATGTCTTTTGAGGAAATGCCCATTTGGGGGAATGTTTAAGGAGGATTCATGAAAAAAATATCCCGCTCTTCTTTTTGCATTTCTTTCGTAGAGTATTTTTTTTTTTTTTTTTTTCAAAAATTAACTTTGAAGGGTTCAAGCATTTGGGAATTGATTTTTTTTGAAATTTCCATTACTTGAACAGCTGCGCGTGCAAATGAATTTTCATCAGTGGGCTTTCTCAAGGGGAGTTGCTCTCGAGTGGACAGGGTATTATGCTGTGCAATAGTAACGTTCCGTTGCGGTTGTGCGGTTTACCGTTTTTATGGAGTGCGTAGAGGCCTACTCCCACCACTAACCCTGCACGTGGCGCTTTTTTTTCACCACCATGTGCAACTGCACGAATTGCTTACTCTGTTGGTGTGGAAACTAGTGGATCTGTTTCAAGTTTTTCACTTTAATTTTGTTTTGCGCATACTGGGCAAAACTTGTCCATATGTAGTTTTTCACCACAACACAGGTAACCCACCATGCTTACACACACACACAAAAAAAAAAAAAAAAAAAAAAAAGGCAAAAAATGCGCATTAAGGGGCTACTTTGCCGTATAGCGAAAAATACTGCTGTCAAATATGGAGCGAAAAAAAAAAAAAAAAAAAAAAAAAATATAATTCATATTTTTCATTATCGTTGTAACTTTTTAACTATAAGGTAAGACTACCTTAGCGCCATTTTTATGTACGTCCAAATGTGTTGTCAATTTGGTCATAGTTTCTCCGTGACATTTTTTCGTTAAGGGGCTGATTAGCATGACGACCACGAGTCTGGCAACATTTACTGGCAACTGTTCAGTACGCATAAAAAGTGACGGGAGAAGGAACGGGCTAGCGAACAGGATAGCGAACGGGTCAGCGAACGGGTCAGCGAACGGGTCAGCGAAGTGGTCAATGCCTGCGGCAGGTTAAAGTCCAACGCGTCAAACTATCGTTCGTAATTCCCTATTTTGAAGTAAAACGTTTATATGTGGTAACAAACAATTGATTTTGCCAAACGAGTGTGTGTCTTCCAAACACAGAAATAAAAAAATGATTTTGATGCAGCTGACAGTCCTGGGTTATTTGAATACCGGGAAAACAGCTCTAATAAATTCCATTATGAACAATGACATTTATAGCAACTATGTCCACACGGATTTACCAACGTAATACGCAAGCGATGTGTGTGTTCTGGTAGCCCCCTACCAGTGACTGCAAATATGTTCATACATAAATTGGGAGCAACACATTTGCACACATGGGAGCACACAACGTGGTATCACTACCTCACATTAACATTTCACCATTTTGAAGGGTATACTACAAAGTACACAAGGAGAAAAATAGAAGCTTCTGCGTTGAGATTGAAGATACGTCTGTTAACGTGGATGTGAATGTCTTTATGAACATGCTAAGGAAGGAAAGTACTAAATTTTCTCTTTTTTTTTTTTTTTTGCGCAAATAAGTGTCAACTAAAAATGTATGAACGAGTCAGGCGAATTTGTGCAAATGAAGATACATGTTTCTGCTCGCTAAGATGTTAACGCGAAACTGAGAAAAATGTTTCTTCATTTATTCGTTACATCAAATTGTGTCCACGCATTTTTTGGCAGTTACCACGGATAGTAGAAGTATGCGAAATCCTGTGTTCAGTTTATTTGACAAACCTACCATTCCTTTTCAAGCGGGTGACCAATACAACTCAATAAGCTACGGTAAAAGGAGGGACAAAAAAAAAAAAAAAAAAAAAAAAAAAAAAGTGCAAATAAGTCCATGTGAATGCTGTTAAGGAGGTATTCACGACGGTGTGCTGTTTGCTAGTACACATATATGATTCCACACCTGTGTGCTTTTTTCTCAGGGAGGATGGCCTACTTTCTAGTCTTCGACCTCACGAACGCGTCCACCCTCGAATACGTGAAGATGATTTACGGGAACATGTCCAAAGCGTATGACCGATATTATGTAATCACAGGACTATTCGAAAAAATGTGTGCTCTTGTTTTGGGCGAGGGTCTTGCAGTGGTTACCGCGGTTGTTGTTGCTAATCATGTTATTGCTAATTATGTTGCTGCTAATTATGTTGTTGCTAATTATGTTATTGCTAATTATGTTGCTGCTAATTATGTTGTTGCTAATTATGTTGTTGCTAATTATGTTGTTGCTAATTATGTTGTTGCTAATTATATTGTTCTTGTTACTGTTGCTGGATTCCCATATTTCCTCCATCCAATGTACCCCCTCTTAGACCCTTAAACCGTTTATATCCCTTGTCGGGAATAAATATGGTAACTTTTTTTTTTTTTTTACCATAACGGAATTGATGCGTATGTGAAGCGGGTAGCTGCATGTGCAGGCTTCCCCAGAGAGGCATATCCGCATCAGCTCATAATTGGTTTCATTTTTTTATCTTGTCAGATTTGGTTACTGAAGATTGTGAATTAGTTAGACAGGCAGAAAACTTCGCGTAAGGATTATATTTTTTGCTTGTTAAGCTTAAGGGCGCGATTCCTTTGTTTGATACTTGCGTGTCTCTTTTTTTGGGCTTTTGAGAGGGGCAACTCGTGGGAAGTACTTCTGTACGTACATGCGAATGAGTACATACAGGCTTGTTTTTCCGTTTTCATCATCACCTGCATGCAACTCGTACCACCTTCCCCCCTGTACGCAGCAACGAGAACATGGTCCAGCTGTGGCTAACATCGGCAACAACGGGAAGGAACGTCAAAAAGGTGGAAATAGCACTGCGCACGTGTGTTTATGTAAATACACACTTGGGCATATTTATCCTCGTCCAAATTGCACACACGGGGGAAATTCTTAAATGGATGCAGTGGCCAAACGGCTAAGCAGATAATTGACCGTAGTAGGCACTATCAAATGGATGGCCATAACTTTCTTTTTACATTTTTCAGCTGTTCACTCACACGATCCATATGGTCTACAATAACACTAACTTGTGGAAATACGACATAGAGGAGGTATTGCAAAAAAAAGACATCACTCATTTGAGTGCCCATAAAGCTCTTGTGTATATCACCATATAGATATACGTGACATTTTTCTTTCTTTCTTTTTTTTTTTTTTTTTTTTTCTTTTTTTCCTTTAGTCTGGTTCCGAAACGACAGAAAGTTAACAGGAACACATGGGTAGAGGGTAATTCAATGATATTCGCAACCTTTCGTTTAACATATTTCGGATGTGTGAAAAGATTGGCTAAGTATTATGATACGCTGTGGTTTTTAAAAGGCACATTTATTAGTTGGTTAGTCAGAATTCATATACTTTTAAATTTCACGGGAGAGCATTTCTCTTTCTGTTTTGCGTTCCTATGCGCGACTGTGTTTGTACGAATGCCTATCTTTAATAATGATCACTTTGAGGTGCGAATTGTGGATTTAAAGTCATCCCCGAAAATGTACTGATAGGTTTTTTGTTCACTCGCTTCCACCGCCATCTGCTCACCACCTCAAGAATTTCTCATTTTTATTTTAAAATTTAGGTATATTTAATGCTATGCAATTTTATTCTCCAATTGGGAAAGCTCAAATGATACCACTTGGAGTGTAATTATTTGGGGTGATTCCTGTGGAACTAATTCGTTCACCCAAGGAATCTTCTTCATTTGTAGAACGCGTCTATAGCATGTGTTCGCCGTGTGTATATTTCCCACATGTCACTTAATAAACACAAACATCCTACGTTGCAACTTAGAGGACACCCGTCTGTTTAATTGAAGGGAAGCGAAGTAGGCGCTACAATAGTTTAACCGTTTTTTTTTTTTTTTTTTTTTTTTTATGACAAGATATGATATTTTGTTGCCTTCTTTGGAACAGCGGTTGAGGTGGTCTGGTGGTGAACTTTTTTGCTAACTGGATCACCGAAACGAACATTTAATCGTTCCCTCCCCAAAAAAGAGGCGCGAATCGCATAGTGGGAATGGAGTAATAGTTCGCATTTTTTATAAGCTCATGTTGTGTTAATCTCAAGTGTGTGGGAGCATATGAACGCAGCCAGGTTGATGAACATAGCGATTTGCTTACAATGTTCTGCACTCTGCAGAATTAGCAGAGGTGTCTTCCCAACAAAATGAATGTTGAGTGTCCTTATTTTCGGCAGAAGAAGCTTCCCTATGCGGGCCATATGAACAGATATGTATATATATATACATATATACGTTATTTTTTCCCTTTTTAACAAACAGCTTTTTTTTTTTTTTTTTTTTTTTTTACATTTTTCCATGCACAGTGAGCGACGTTAATCCCTACACACAAATGACAATTTCATTGGACACAACTTGCTCTAGTTGAAGAAATTACTTCATTACTTTCTTTTAATTTTCATTTTTGCAGAATTGTATTTGCCCCATGTGTTTTTTTCCCCAATGGAGGTCACTATAGGAGCATATACAGACATGTAAATAATTGATGCGTTCCTTGGATTATTATCAAACTCCTTGGGGAGGAAGTTAAAAGGAGTGCTTATTCAAGGGTTATTCCAAAACTGTGGTGTGTTTTTATTTTTCACCTGGAACACGCGCAAATTTAATCACATAAAAATTGTCAGAACTTATGCGCGAAATGATGCAAAATGGGGTTATGCGTCATGGTCCCGGCGTCAAGTGGCCTTCCACAGCTGTTGCATCCGTCCGCGGGCGATTGCGGATTTAAAAAAATTTTCTTTTTCGCGACGCGATTGCTGCGCCGGTTGATCATCGCAGGGACGTACGCATAATATGTATATGCATATTATTATTTTATTATTTTTATTTTATTCTTTTTTTTACTTGTTCGGAATTTTTCGTTACTATACGCCCACCGCCAGTTGCCGCTTCCTTCTGAAGGGCCGATTTTTCCATTTCATCATATTAACGTCCTGTGCGATAAAAAATTCCGCGGCAAGTTTATGGAAAAAAGGAGAGCGCAAAAGTTGGAAGAAGCGAAATGCCAAGGAAGGTCCACCTGCTTTTGTAGGGCAAGTACGAAAGGAAGAGAGACACTATAAAGGAGCGTAGTCGTGCAGACGTACTGCATATATGTAACATATGTCCATGATGTCCCCTCCAGTTTTTCAAAAAAAATGTGGATAAACAAAATTGGTAATAAGAGTGCTTCCTTTATAAACCACAAGCATTTCCACCCAGGTAAAATTGTTGAGGCGCGGGGGTCCTCCCAAATAACCCCCCCCCTCTGTACGCATTGTATTAGCGTAAAATATGTATAATTCTTGTGGGAGGCACAATTGGCGCTACCCCATAAAAAGGAGGAAAAGTCCCATTTCCAGTGTGTCCCCTCTCATGAAGGAATTCTGCCGACTAATGATCCATTTTACGTACTCACCCCCCACACACACAGGTAACATAAAAAACCTGGAAAGAGTATGGCTAGCTGAAGAAAAGGAAAGAAAGCGAAAAGAAGAAGAAGAAAAATATCTGAAGAAAAAGGAAGAACAATACAAGCTGTACGTTTTAAAACAACAGCTTAAGAAGAATGAGCAGGAGGAAGGGTCTAAAAGTGACCCACATAATCACTTGTACAATATTAACGGAGAAGGTAAAGGAAGTAGCTCAAAGAGAAAGGCCAACGGAGGAGTGAATGTTATTCATCCGAGGATAAATATCCAAAATGGTAATAACGAAACGGAGAAAACCTGTAAAAAATTACTTGTGAAGTCAAAATATATTGAAGATGTTTTTGTAAAAAACCACAAAGCCGTTTATGGCTCCTATTACGATACGGAGAAAAAAAAGTGGGGCTACAGGTGCTGTAAAACTATCGACAAGAATGCAATGTGCACGAACCATGTACCCGATGATGCTACACCAAATAAGGCATGTGATAGGGCCGTTAAAAAGGATCTAAACAAGGCCAAAAATAAGAAGAAAAATAAAAATAAGAAAAAGAACAACCGTGTCGATAACAGCATAACAGCAGTTTTAAACAAATTTTTGTGACCACTTGATTGTGTCTATACAAGGTTTTTATGCCCGCTGTATGTATTACCCCCTTTTTAATTATTATTATTTGTTTTTTGTTTTTTTTTTTTCGTACATTTTGCAACTTTTTTTTGTACACCCTCCGCATGAAGAGACAGCCACCTGCGCGAAGTGAACTTCAATCGAAACCGCAGATGGGGCATATCAACCAGTTTGTGTCAATTCTAAATGCGAGATAAGGAGGCACAGATGGGACGAGAAATGTTTAACACGCCGACATGTCAGTGCCCTGGTGTGACATTCACAACTGAACGAATACGTTAAAGCGCACTTTACAGTTTCTGTATAACATTTTACCATTCCGTGAGTTAGACGGTAACACTAATATGCAAGGGCAAATGAACCGCAGCGTGGATAATAGAGATGCAAAAGATGGGGTTAATCAAACGGGGGTTGGGAAATCTTAAAAGGTATTTAGCACAAAAAAAAAAAAAAAAAAAAAAAAAAAAAAAAAGGCAAATGGATGAAAAGGTAAAAATGAACAAAGTGTATTTATGTAGGGATTCATATACCTACTGATAGATACTTGCTAATGCGTCACGGCAATTTCCATTACGGATAATGCAAAAGCACAAATTAGTAGTTTATGAAAGGATAATGAATTTTTCCATTTGAATGAATCACGTAAAAATGGAAAAGACGACGTAGTTGGTGTGGACAATGATAGGAGGTTCCAAATGACTACGGGGGATTTTACTTTTTGAGAGTGCACTGTTTCTCTGGCTTTTGTATTATCTTCTCGTTCGTTTCTAGGCCCTGAGGAGGTATGGAAAGTTTTCATGTCGAACGTGGTGTAAGCATTCAGGAGCGGTGATGGAAACAGTGATAGGGGGGCGGTGGCCTGAGCAACGTCCACCTGTATCACAGTATTTTTTTTTTTTTTTTTTTCCTTTTGAGGGAAAAAGTACCCCTCCTCTGCAAGGCGCTTTCTGCGGTCACTTACCTTCGCCCTCCGAATGAAGTTGACAATCTCTGTTGCAGTGTTATCCATCAGTTTAACGTCGAAGTCTTCATCGTATATGACAGTGGAGCTATCATTTGACAAGAAGATATCCTCATTCAACTTATTCCAGTGGCTGAATTGGATATCGTAAATAACATTTCCAGAACATTTAGACCTTAGCTCTTCTGCTAATTTAAATGAATTAAACAGAGGAAGGTATGCATCTATACAGTATAGAAAATAGCCATCTTTTATTTCTTCCGATAGAATTGAACACCTTCTTTTAAGGAGCACATTGTAAACCTTCCCAAGCACGTTGCTCTCACATGTCAAATTTAACCTTAACATCGGTTCATATATTCGTAACGTATTTTGTACCACCGCATTTAAACAAGCTTCTTTCATTAGTGCAATAATATTTCCTGGGTTGATTTTCCATTCATTATTTTCTTCTTTTGGGTTCACGTCTTCGAATAAATCTCCATTTTCTACCTCGTCAATTATTAGGCCCTCGATGATGAACAGGGCTCCTCTACAAGGGGGTGGGATCAAAGTACGCAAATGGTGTGAACAGGTATGGGTGGAGTATACCCCTACTGTGTGTGTATTTGTATGTGGAAGGGGCGAGTGCCATAACACTCCACTGATATACGTTCCAAGGGTGACATGCACATGAACACATAAACAGTATGAATGTAGTGAAGGTACACCACAAATTGCAATGCTCTCATGTTAAAGGGATACAAAAAAGTATAGTCCACAGTGGGGTACGCATGTTTTAACATTCCAGCTCGTTTGAAAAGTTATGCACACCGGCTGTACTCTTCCCAAGTAGGGTTTTTCTCCTTTTCCTTTTACCTGATAGGTTCCTGGGCGATGGGGCCGTATTTTGAAGCCATTTTAAATCCAAGGCATAAATTATTTAAGTAGATGTTTATGTCACTGTTGGTGTCTGAGAGGTAGGTGTCGACAAAGGAGCGCTGATTAATTATTTTCTTGTACTTTTCATTCGTTATAATGTTATCGAGCATATATTCATCATTTTTCTTTTTGCTAAAATATTTCTTGATATACAGGAGGGTGACGCTTCCGTTTTGAACGCAAACATCCCAAAGTTCCAATTGGTAGTTTTTGTTTCTGCGGAGTTGGTTGGCCTTCTCTCCAATACAGGGGGGGGCAGGCGCGGGCCCCTCCTTCACACTGTCCACATTGCCAAAGCAGTTTACATCGCTAAGGTCGTTAGTGTGGCTTTTTCCTGCATCGGTTGCGTCTGCCCCGGTAGCGGAAGAGGATTTCTCCTCCATTGTTTCTCCGCAGTTAACTCCCTCGGAGAAACACAAATCGTTGATGTACCTCTCCAAATTTATCAAACACTGCTTGTACATGAATTGTTCATTTGTACTGCACAAATCAGTCTTGCCATAATTTAAAAAGGAAGGAGATATGGATCTGTTCTCTAACACGGCTTGAATATTTGAATAATGCTTATCAAAAAAGTTTAGCAAATTTGGGGGCATATTTAGAACACTTAAAAAAACGTAAAAGGAATTATTATTTAACTTTTGACAAATTGTATTGTGAGTGTAATTGAAAAGAATGTTTAGGAAATAATTATCTTTTTCGAGATGGATATGTCTGAATAGACTCGCCGAATGGTTGTCTCCTCTTTCGTTTTTAAAGCTACGTGAATTGTTACAGTTACTCCTTTCGCAGTCATCATCAGCGGTATTAAGAAGTGGGATTTTTTCCGCTCCCTCTATGATTCCATTGTCACTATCCAGTATATTTTTATTGTTAGTATCTTCTGAACCTTCCGCAGCTGTAATACAATAATCTCCTCCCTTTACTTGATTGCCCATGGTAATTTGCATATAATGTGTATGCAAATCTTTCATACTTTCATGTACCTTATTTTTCCTCCTTTTTACCTTCACGGTATTTTCTTGTATTCCTTCCCTAATGGATATATTGGTATCGGAAGTTTTTATTTCGATGTTGCTGTATATGTTTACAAAATCAGAGAGGCACTTTTGCATGTGTATTTCTCCACAGAACTTTAAAATATATTCTCCCCTTTCGTTAAAATCAATATCAATGGATGTATCACATGTGTACAAGAGGATTAAGCCGTACAAAAATTTATTCATGTCTTGAATGTTCTTCGGTTCGATTATAGTGTGCAGTATGGTTGAGCATGTATCCGTGAAGGGCAGAATAAAGGAATCTGCATTGGGATCACTGGACAAGGTAATATTTTTGTTTAAAAAAAAACCATCACTGTTCATTATAAATATGTTATGTTGTTTTTTACTCCGTTTGTTTTTTATTAAATTCATCAGCGTGTTTGAGAGGTACTGCAAGTCGTCTTTTCCTCCACCGTGGTAGTCTATGTTTAGGGGCATATCGTTGGGATTTGCGTGTTCGGTGTGAGATGCAGTTTGGATCTCTTGGGGATAGATTCCCGACTTGTTCATAATATTATCTGTTTCTGTGGGGATGTGGTCCTCTCCCATAGGAGAAGTTGAGTTGTCTTCTCTTTTGGCATTTTTCCTGGGATGGTTATCATTACAACTTCTACCACCGGTGCCCCCCCCCAAGTGAGGGTCTTGCACGTGAACTATGGACAAGTAGACGGCCACTATGTTGCCCGCGTAGGCCTGGCCAATAGGTAGGAGGTCGCCACCCATGCAAATGTAAATTTTTTTCACCACAGTTTTGATTCCCCTGCCGCAAATATAGAGGAACATATTTTCGTACAAAATGCCAGAATAAATCCGGCATATGGATAAGAAGGTATTTTTATCATAAAAACCTCGAAAGCCTACAAGAGTATTATTTTGCACATTGGCACAAATATATTTGGAAATATAAATGATGGTAAAGTCACTGGTGGAGGAGCATTCAGTTATGTTCCGATAAATATCTTCATTATATAATGAGGGGTAAATCTTGAAGAGTCTATTGGTGTTCATATTTTTGGGCGAAGGAAAAATTTCAATGCAGGAATTGAAAATAGATCTTGATAAATTCAAAAAATGTGACATGATATAAATTAAAATGAAGGTATTATTTTCGACATTATTTTGTTGATTTTTTTTTAAAAAATAATTTGAAATATTTAACTCTAGGCATAATTTTTTTATCTGTTCGTCATCCCTATTTATCGTTGTAATGTCATAAATTTTCCATAAGAAATCTAAGACTACTAGTGAGAATAAATTTTTTTTTTTTTTTTTCCCACTACTAGTATTTCCTTGGTATGTACTTGTTGTATCGTTTGTCATTTTTAAAATTTTTTTCTCCTTGGTATTGAAATAATATTGATTCCACATGTATTTTTTTATTTTCTCTGCATTGTTCACATTTATATTCATTTTTTTGCAAAACAGGGTGGAGAAGATATTCATGTCTATGCACCAACAATGTGTACTGCTACACAAGAGGACATTCCCTTTTAGTGGAGAGTACGTATACTTTTCCAATTCGGATGATTCTACATTCTCCTTGTCCATATTTTCTTCCATGTATAATTGATAAATGTACGCATTTACCTGCTCGATAATATTATTTATATGTTCATACGCGCTCACACTGTCCATGTTTTGGTTCGTTATTAATTTATCTATTTTATTAATCACAAGAATACTTTTGATCATTTCTTTCCATGTTTGTCGGAGCACAATTTTTGTTTGGCTGCACATTCCTTCTATGCAATCCACTAATATCAGTGCTCCATCACAGATTCGAATGCATGTTGACACTTCGGACGAGAAGTCTACATGTCCAGGGGTGTCTATGATATTAATAAGGTGTATATTTCTATCATCTGCTGTTTCGGCATTTGCTGTTTCGGCATTTGCTGTTTCGGCATCTGCCTGCGCTTGCACTTCTGTACCTTCCCTCCTCTTGATCACGCTGCGACTGCTACTGGCCTTGCCATTGGGGCCGGCACTGGGTTTTACTTGTTCGCCATCTGTGGTGGAAATAGTCATCCCGGCGGTCTGCCCTTCCACACCAATAGCGTGCATATCTTTGCCCGATGGCGATTTCTGTTCAGCTGCCCGATCACGGAAGAGTTCATCCAAGTAGGCCTTGTTGTAAGTGTGCTTCAAAAGGATACTAGAGCTCTTCATGGTGATTTGCCGCTTCTGCTCATCTTCGCGGTTATCTAGATACTTGACCTTCCCGATGTTCTTGTCACTTATAATTTTGTTGGAGCTTATGAGGTTGTCCACCAGAGTGGTCTTCCCATGATCTACGTGAGCCAATATGCATATGTTGCGAACCCTCTCATTTTGGTTAAGGTATTTGACTAAATCCATTTTAGCGTGGTGGGCGCAGTACAGTGGCTCAAAGGGGGAGAAAAATGGGCTAATAAGGATGGGGGAGGGGCACACAAAACGCTACGACAATGCGCAACAGTCGGAAGGCCCAAGCAAAATTTCTCAGAAGCGAGGGTTGTGAAAAGGAAGAAGGGAAAAAACGAATATGGCAAAAAGGAAAACGTACCGCTTTGCAAACAAAAGTCAGAAGGTTTTCCGTTTGGCTAATGTTACATGAACACTAAAAAAAAAAAAAAAAAAAAAAAAAAAAAAAAGGCGTAACAAACTGCAAATGACAAACGGTTAATGGGCGAATACGGCTGTTACATAGACTAATGACATGACTTTAAAAAAAAAAAAAAAAAAAAAGGCGCAGAAAAGTTCACATGTTCTCAAAACATTTCACGTATTCAAAGATCAGTGGAGGAAAACGAACTGAGAAGTTGACTCTATATAAACGCGCTCATAAAATATGTATCGAAATTGCTAGGGGTGGAAAAATTAGTTGGAAAGGAAAAAAAAACAGGCGACATTGTTTGTGCTATTTCGTCGTGCATGTTTATCATATTGGTAAGAAATGATGATATATATATATATACACGTGAACCTGTGAGCGTGTTAGCATGTAAGGGAAGTCACGTGTGTGGATGTATTGTAATGCCCACAGTGATTGTACCTTGATTCGAGTCCCTCCTCACATAGAGGTGATGTCACACTGTGCATGTGTTGATCATCGCAGTAGGCAATAATCTCCACACATGCCTCATGGAATGAGTCGCTTAACAAATGCAGGAATATAAAATATGCCCTTCTTCCTACAAAATGGACGGGCAAAATAAACGAAGAGGAAATTTTTTAATTAAAAATCTCACAAAAGATTTAATTGCCAGTTTAGCTAAAGTTATGGTGCTCCTTCTGTGATGTGTCAATGGGAAATGTATATATAATGGAGGTTCGTCATTGGGGCAACGGTCTCGTGAACTTTTGTCACGTGGAACACACGCCGCGGGATTTTATTGCGTCAATCTTCACTAGAAGGTTGCTTCATTCATTGCACCTCCGGAGATGAGAAATGGGAAGAGACCAATATGGGCGGGGTAAAAGCGTTGATCTTGCCAAACCCAATTTAATTGTGCACACCTTATTATTTTTATTATTATTATTTTTTTTTTTTTTAATTCGCTTTCCGCCATTTATGAAAAGGCCGAAATAAACCATGCGCCTGCTCTTCATGTTAGTTATTTTCCTCTGACTACAGAGAACACATAAGCAGCTCAAATATACGTTGTCCTTGGAATCGTAGGAATCCTATGCGTATGCCCTTAGAGGGTGTTCACAAAATGTTGCATAATTGCGCCTTGGTTTTTTGTTAAAAAAAAAAAGACGACAAACAAGTGACAAAAAGTTTTTTCACATTTCATTCAAATAAATAAATGAACAGAAATAAATGAACAAATGAATGAACAAGGAATGAACAAGGAATGAACAAGGAATGAACAAAACATTGAACAAAGCAATGAACAAATAAGTAAACAAATTTTGTGTTTTCCCCTTTCCGTTTCACACATTTGAAGATAAACCTTTTTTATGGCTATACCTCCCTTGGTGAGTTAAAAAAAAAAAAAAAAAAAAATTCCACCTGTTTTGTATAGCCACATATTAACTTTAACATACACATTTTTATTCGCAAAAAATGATGGTTCATTGTAAAATGGAAACGAAAAAAAAAAAAATAATAAAAAAAAATAATAAAAAAAAATAATAAAATAAAATAATAAAATAAAATAATAAAATAAAATAAATGAAACAATTACAAATGTTGTGTCTGTTCCGCTTCGTTTTTCCTTAATACGTTGAACAATGTGCAAGAAATAGCTCCACAAGTCAGGAGCCATATATACGTAGCAACTGCGGGATTCCCCACCAGTAGCACGGTTGAGAACGATTTACGAACGCGTGGTGACTTGGTTAGGGATGCTTCTTCAGGGTCAATCTTCTTTGCCTTGAGATTTCCCTCTGTTTTTTTTTCTGCGCTAATTTTTTGTTTTTTCCATCCTGCGAAGAGGTGAGGGGATAAACAGGAATATATGTGACCATGAAGAATCATTGTCTGCATGCGGATCGTAAAAAATGGCACGTGCAGACGATACGCCCATTTCGCTCTCCCAGGAGCATTACATTCATAAGTCCATTTATATAGTCATTGTTTAAATTGTGCGTGCCCAAGTTGTGCATGTTTAAATTATGTTTGGCGTGTTTTTCCATGACGATCGCGTTGTCTTCCACAAATATTTCGATGCACTCATATATGTATTCGTAATAGTTGAAGACGTTTTTTTTTTCTTCTCTGATTTCTTCCTCTATTTTGTTTTCCTTTGCACTGTCATCTTCGATCAGTTCGTTCAGTCTGCGGGATGGAGATGTATGTGTTTTGTGTGTAGGAGAGGGGGGGTGGGGTGCATATTACGCAGTAGAGCAGACTTCATGTATTTTTTTTTTTAGAATGGGTTGAAGAATAATGCTCATGTGCCGTTTCAACCCCTTTTTCTTCTTGTGCTCATTCGTGGCGTTCACATTTTTTGGCGATTAAACGTAGTGGTGGTTATGCAGTAGGATGACTTCTGCACAGGGTGGACGCACGGGGAAGGTTGGATCCACTCGTGCCGAAATTTTACATGCACATCTCACGCATACTGCTATTGTTGTTGCACTTGCACGTGTGCGCGTTTTGTTGACCCACCTGGAGGTGTCCACTTGGTAATGCCGCACCAAGTGGTTAGTCAAACTGTTCAGGAGCACCATGGCAAAGCATTTGATTTTGCAAAGGTTCAAATTTACCCTAGAAAAATTTTCGCTCTCCCGTTCAGGGTTCATTTCATCTTCGTGGGAGATTTCCTGGATTTGTTCATCGATCGAGTGGAAGTAGCTTTGGTTGCACTTGGGGCTGTCTACCTCCGAGGTGATGTTAACAGTGGACGAAATGATATAGTACACCTTGTTGATATCATGAATTAGTAGTGCCATTTCGTTATATGTCGTGAAGTTTAGGTACGAAAGAAGATAAGTTAAAATTTGAATATACAAAAAAAGGAAGTAGTTAATATAGGTAAATTCGTCTACGTTCATCTGGTGGTGCACAAGGTATTTGTATTTTTTTTTTATTTTTTCGATTATGTTTCTTTCGTCGATGCTATGTTCTGAGCTAGTTCCTATGTCGGAAATGTCTCCATCGATGGATTTTTCGCTTGACTTTGAATTGGAACAACTGGATGTATCCTCTTCCTTTTTCGTCCTTTTTATCCTGTTCATTCTTTTATGGTTTGGCTTGCTCCTAGGCTTAGACGACTTCTTTTCCTCCAGATGGATATGGTTCTCTCCGTTACTTGTTCGGCTCCTCGTCCCCTTCGTCCCCTTTGGAACAGATGAATCCGAGCTATTGTCCCGCGTATCGTCGCTCTGGTCACTGGACCCACTGTGCGGCATGTACTTCCTCATGATGAGCGCATAGATGTCCTTGACGTGGGGAATGCGAACGGAAACGTTCACGTTGCAGCCATTTCTGCTGGAGCAGTTGGTTCTGGTACCCTCTCCATGTGTGCCCCGCCCCGTGGAAGCGTTGTACTTTGAACCCACATCCCGTATGAAGCTTCGAACCTTATCATACAACACCAGGTGGCACGCGTTTTCGATTTCTTTAAGTACTGTTTTGACATATTTCATTTTTAAATTTTTATTGGTTAAACGGTCGTATATATCTAGGAGGCACTGGAAAAAGGGTTGCTCCATCTTGTTAAACAGGAGTGTGCCTCCAGTCAGGAAGTCACTAGTATCCCTCATTTGACGGGTTTTCCCCTGGTCGTCAAACACATGATTATCAAAATTACTGAACATGTAGTGATTTTCAATAAGGTAAAAGAGCATATGTTGTAGACACTCCGCCAAGCTGTTTACAAAATTGTAA
Source organism: Plasmodium knowlesi strain H (assembly GCF_000006355.2). Lineage (NCBI taxonomy): Eukaryota > Apicomplexa > Aconoidasida > Haemosporida > Plasmodiidae > Plasmodium > Plasmodium knowlesi. The sequence goes on along the minus strand of NC_011913.2, from coordinate 2,359,292 downwards.
CTTTCCTTGTCCAAAATGGAGTTAATAATTTTTTCACTTCTACATTTTAATTTAATATCCGGGGTGAAACACAGGCAGAATATGCTCGGACACATTTTCATCCCCTGGATGAATCCCTCTTTGTAGAGATTTCCCAAAATCTGAATTCCTAAATTTTTAATCAAGTACAGTTCTTCTGCAGAGCAGTCCGTGTATATAAATCGGTTCACACTCAGCAGGTCCATAATTTTTTGAGCGAATAAGGAGGCCACAAGAAGGACGTGAATAATATCGTTGTTGTGTCCATTGTCTTGATTCCCCCTGTTGGGGCTACCCGTCAGTTGTTCACTACTCATCAGTAGTGTATTACCTGGTTCGTATGAAATGGAGTTGTCATTTTCTTCTTCTTTGTTTATGCCTTTATTGGGTTCCTTCTGTCCTTTGGCATGGCTACTTCTGTGTGGTTTGTTTGTGTCATCCTCCTCCACGATTGCCTCCCTTTTGATTTTCTCCTTCTGGTGGTTTTCCTTCCCTTGTCCGTGATTATTACTTATATTGGGATTGTTAAAATGGAAACTCTTTATATCCCCCTTTCGGCTTCCATCTCCCTCATCGAGTATATCAAAGGGGAGGTTATCTTCCTCATTCGTAGGTTCGATAGTTGGATAATTACCCATTGGATTGTTTCGGCTAGTAGTGTGCGTGGTTTTACTGTCTCCTTGTATGTAGATCCTATGGTGATCGTTTTGCCCCCTTTGGGGCTTGGTGTTTATTTTTCCTCTTTTCGAATTTTTATCTTGTTGCTGAGAGGGGGGTATAAAAATGTTGCTTTTCCCCCCCTGGACTTGATTTTCGCATTTGCCCTTGTTCATAGTCTGCGCGAGGAGTAAATTATCTTTGTTGTTAAGGAACTGCTCGTATGTCTTAATCAGTTGAAGCAGTGTGTAGAGAAAATTTTTCTGTAAAATCGGATTAAAGGAATTAATACAAAAAAAGAAAACATCCCTCAATTTCAAGTCGTTAATAAAATGGGAGTTGTAAAAATTGGAGAGTATTTTACTTAAACATAGAAGGAAAAAGCATTTGTATTTTATATCATTGGAAATGTAGAACAAATCTACAATTAGGTTAACCACTATTAAGGATAGATCATAGAATTTATAGTTACATATATGGACAAACTTTTCTATCTTCTTTGTGTTTATTTTTTTCCGAATAATTTCGGTAATTATTTCATTTTTCAGTTTGAGTGTGTTCCATTTGTTGATATAATCGACCTCTTTATTGAACATGAACTCCAAGTAGAGAATTCCTTGGCTGTATATTTGCACGCGTTTTGCGATGTCAGACAGTTTAATATATTTTACACTCTTCGTTTGGTTGTCGTGATCGGATTTTTCGTGATGTACCTTCTGTTGTTTCTTTTTCGTGTATTGATTTGATCCTCCAGCTTTTTCTCCATTTGGGGGGTTCTTCCCGTTAGCACCTTTGACATATGCTCTGTTTACCTCTTCCACATCGCCCAACCAGACATGCGTGTTGAGATCTACCCCTTCGGAATACACATCGTTTACGACAATCTTGTTGATGTTTATAAACTCCATCATCACAGATATGAGCCACGCATATTTATCTAAATTCTGCACATCTGTATGCGTCACGCAGAAAATGTCGAAGATGTGTTTCTTGTACTGGTCTAGGTGATTAACAAATTCTTCGTATGGTATATCGATCAGATTGTAGATGAAGAAATTGTCCGGATGGTTTTCTCCCTTTGGAGAGTCTCCTTCCTCTGCGCTGTTAATGTTAATCTGTGATGTCTGTGCATAGGCTCGTCCAAGTTTCCCTCGCACACGCTCTTTCTCCTCCTGAGACATAAACTGAAATTCCCGCACGAAGTCGTTCAATTGCACCACGTAATTATTAATTAGAAAACACAACTTGTATTTGTGTAGTTTTATAAGGGATTCCTCAATATATGTCTTGAAATAAAAAAAATCTGAAAAGATATATGTGTGTAGGGTGCAGAGAAGTTGGACGTAGGATCTAGAAATGAAAATATTCTGATGGTAGAGCAGAGAGTTATTGAAATGAACCCTCTTAAACTGGAACTTTAAATTCAAATCCAATTTGCAGTGAGGAATAATAGATGACAGCAACTCACATACATCCTTTGACACATCGTTGTTATAAATGTATGGATAAAAAAAATCCATGTATCTGATAAATAGGCTGGGCATAATTTCTATTATAATGTTAAAGATATTTATAATTTTCTTGGTCTCCTTTTCAAGGGAACTGTTTCTTCTACTTTTAATGAATAAACAAATTAGATTATGGATCCATACTTGTAGTATATACTTCACTTCTTTTTTCTTTAAAATTTTCAGGTACTTGTATGAGCTACTTAGATATATATTGTATATGCTATTTTTAATTTTCAGCAAGTTGCTTTGTTCGTTTATTTGGCTCACTATCGTTTCAGCGTCTTCGGGGGGGTCATGCTCTCCGTACTCATTCATCGAAACGTCGGCGTTTTTTTTGCCGATTAGGTGGTTTGTGCTTGCTCCTTTCCCTGTCCAACAATTTCTTTGAGTTGGAAAATTCCTTCCACGCTTTTGCCCATTTTTGTAGCCATTCTTTGCCAAAGGTTTGGAATTACCCAGAGGGACGCCGGTATTAGTACCGCTACGGGGATACCCGCCACTTGACCTCCCCATCTGGTCATCTTCCCTCAGAAAGCGAAGAACTGAGTCCAACCTGTCGTCATAAACCCTCACGTTTTTCTCCATGTGGGAGAGCATCTTACTGACAATATTTATGTTGTGCTTATTTTTCATTACGTAAAGAAGATGAATGAAGAGGGTGTATATATTTTTTTCAATTGTTATGTGCATTGTGGAATCATGTTCTATGCCCAGTGATTGACTTTCCTCCGATGCGTATCCTCTGTCATGTTGGTCATTTGCGTATTCCCCATGGGCACGTTCACGGGCACGTTCATGGGAATGCTCATGGGAATGGAAGTCTACTTCGGGGGTGTCTTCCCTTTTCTCCATCTTCTGCTTCGCTTGCGTGAATATGTTAATGAAGAAAATGTCGATGAATATTTCTAGGACAGCGCTCTTCATCGTTTCGTTGTCGAAGGTGGACACGTACCGCTCGATCAGGTCGTTCATGATGGACAGGTTGTCTCGGATGCAGTTTCTAGGGCTGCTTTCGTGACGATCCTGAACCCCTACGTGATTCTCCTCTTCGCTCGTTGTTTGTGCCCCTTCCGGAGAGTACCTCTTCGCGTAGACATTAAAATAGAGGATATATTTTAGAATTTTAACGCTAACAATTCGGATGCTGATTTTTATATCCTTTGAGCATCGCCTAATGGAGTCTACAATCTCGTCTGTGATGTACTGGTTCAGATCGATTGGCTCCTTACGGTGGTAATGATTGAATCTTTTCTTCGCTTCTAGTATCTTTCTCCCCTCGAATGTATTTTTCTCCACGTCAATGGAATTGTCCTCCTTTTGTACATCCTTAGAGTGGGCACTACTAAGCGCAAGTTTGGTTATTCCCCCCGTGAAATGGAACCAAATAGACAATTTTTCTACCTCCAGAAAATTTTTACAGAAGTTATAATAGATATACAGTGTGTACTCTCTCACCTTTGGATAATTATCCGTCAAGCACGACATCAAAATATTCTGTGTTTGTTTGCATTTCAAGTACAGGTAGTTATCACTAATAATATTGTTGATTATAGAAATGCTGTAATATCGAAGATTCCTGTTTCCATTTTCGTACAGTATGTAGAAGAGCTGATTCAGGGCTACGAAGAAATAATCATAGAAGGAAAAGTATAGCTGAATCCTCCACACCATGTTGATGTATATGTCGAAGTTATGTCCACTGGTGCACTTGTCTAAGGATTCATCATCCTTCCTGTCGGCATGCCTATATTCGTGATATAGCATTTGAGTGAATTTCTCCAAGCGGATGCTTTTTTCATCGTTCAGGGAAATGTCACCCTTCATAGAAGGAAGTTCCTTGTTTTTCTTTTTCTGCTTTTCTTTCGTTACATTCTTGATAATTCCTTCGTCTTGATTCCCATCCACGCAGAAAAAATCATTATGTAGGATAAGTATGTAAGAGTACACATTATTGCAGTTCCTGTCTATACCTTCAATGACCTTGTCACATTTGAGGTGTGCCACAATGTAGTAGTAATATAGAACGAAGGCTTTCAACTTATTCACAAATTTTTCGAAACAGTAGAAACCCTTATTCTTTTCCTTCTTCTTCCTAAATTTGCTATTCAAAAATGTGTTGTTCCCTTGGGCTTCTCTGATAATAATAGCTTTGATTAGGTTTCTCACTTTGCAGTTATCACAGTAGTGTTCTGCTACGTTGGAGGAGTGCAAAATATTTTCGATATGATTCGTGGCGTCGTCGTTGAGCCTTTCGTACTTACTTTTTTTTTTCTCGCCCTTTGATTGTTTATCTCTTCCCGTTTGGGAAAGGCTATTGTAGTCCACGGTGATATCCTCCTGAGGAATGTTCCTCTGCATCTTCATCTTATTCGCGTCTCTGTAAATGCACATTTTGTGATAGAACGATTCACACTGCTGACATCGGAGCATCTGATCCTTTTTTTGTACCTCATCGCAACACCTGAGGAGTTTTATCATTTCTCCAGGGAGATCTTTCCCTCCGTTCGTACAGGGCACATCCTGCTTCTGTTGTTTCTTCCGCTTCCCCTTTACGATTTTTTTTTTCCCCCTCGAAATATTCCCCCCCGTGATGCAAACGGAGGGTGAGAGATCCTCCTTGACTTCCTTAAAATGGTCCAACTGAAAAAACGGCTTTATAAACTTATTCTGGCAGAGCTCCTGGTTTAAATTATACAATAAATGGAAGCAAGAGTCATTCACATAGTTGTAAATGTTAAATGTATACTTTAGAATGTATCTTAATATAAAGAGACAAGTCTCCTTTATATTTCCTTCATGTCTATTGTTAATGATATCAAAGAATATGTGAATAGAATTTTTCACAAACAGCGTGCTTATGCTGAATAAGGGGTTATCGCAGCATTTTATTAGATCCAGAAAGAGGGATTGTAAAATGGTTTTCGCATTTTTGTTGTCCTGGTAGAGAGTTTTTTCGATAATCTCTATTAGTATATAATTCACTACACTATTTAGCCTCTTGAAGTTCTTGCTCATTATGTACTGGTTTAGGGATTCCTCCGATGGTCCTTCTTCCCCTCCTGAGTATGTGTTCTTTATCAGGTTGATTTTTTTTTCAACGTTGTTTTTTGCACCCTTTGAGTTCCCTTTTTTTTCCATTGTTAAAATGTTTTTTTTTTTTTTTTTTTTTTTTTTATTAATAACATTTTTTCTCGTTATTTTGTGATCCTTCTCGTCTGATTCGTATTCATGTGTGCTACTCCCAAGGTAATAATAGTGGGGGTCACGCTTCGTTTTTTTTTTTTTCCTTAACGAGTATTTTCGTTTTCCCTTTTTTGCATTCATTTGGTTTTTGCATTCATTTGGTTTTTGCTTACCAGTGATGCGTTTTTTCCGTTCTCTCTTTGGTTCACTGCTTTTGGGGGGTTCTCCACTACAGATGCTGTTGCCTTCGTCTTCGCTTGTGAAGATGCTTAGGCTGCGCGATTGGTCAGACTGTCCATCGGATTCCATCCTTCTGGCGTTGCGTCTGCTTCTGTTGCGTGCTTCCTTGGGGCCCTTTCCCGGATAGTACTCATCATCATCATCCTCGTCATTGTTACAATCGACCTCGACGTCACTGTCATCGCCGTCTTCATCATTATTGTCCGTCTCGCTGTGGAAGTTCTTGTGGATCTTCCTCTTGGTTACTGCGACCTCAATGCCCCCTTCCCGCTGATGGTCCAGAAAATACTTCCTCTTCAAGTCTCCCTCATAGTGAGAAAAGGAATCAGCGATTTTAAGAAGCAGGAAGGTAATCAGATGTATGTATGTGGAGTTGACGTGGCTATTTCGGAAGTTCAATTTGTTGTACCTAAAATTGATATTGTTTATATTGGATAGAATTTCGTCGAGGACATATTTTTTCATTTTTTTTCGATTCTTGTTTCTAAAAAGTCTTAACAATAAATTGCAGGATTTCACAATAATATTCTGTACATTGTAATTTGTTTGGAGTGTCAAGGTGCACAAGTCAAGAAGATTAACCAGGATAGTGTCATACTCCTCTATGTATATATAAAAGTCGGAAATGTACAGGAGGCACTTTTCATAAAGCCAATTTAGCTGTACTAGGTAGCTTTCATGCACATGGTAGAACTGAATGATTCTATTTTTTATTTCGCATTGACATAACGTCAGAACAACATTTTTAAAATTGATCTTTAGGTTGATTAGAACCTGTTCATTTAGCTCCTCTGTGTCTAGATATTTTTTGAAGCACTGGAAATTGAGGAGAATAAGATACAGCAAGATGTTGTAGTGACCGTATATGAGGTCGATCATGACGGCTTCGTTTGGTTGCTTGGCGCTTCGTGAATTGTTCGCACCGCGTTGTTTCTCGCCATTATGTGGTGCATAATGTGGGTTACTATGTGTGGCATCCTTACTACAACCTTTGTTACAACCTTTGTTACAAACTTTGTTACAACCTTTGTTACAAACTTTACTACCACCCTTGCTTCTACTTCTCGGTGCACTTTCCCTCTGGGGGACTGTTTCATCCGCTTCATCAGCCTGGTTCTGGGTGTTGTCACTTCCGCTTTGGGAAAACTCATCCCGTTCTTCCTCCGTGCCTTGTTCGTTCTCCACGTTACTGTAGGTGCCGCTCTCCTCACCATGTATGCTTTCTTCTTTTCTTTCCTCTTCAACAGACAAAGCCATGTCCTTTTTCCGACCCCTTCTGTAACAGATCTCCTTACTGAGAAATTCCTTCACATTTGCAGAAATTTTCTCCAACACGAGTTCTACTTTTCTTCCTTCATCATAAACCATGTTCTTATCATTTTTGAGACATCCCTCTAGGCATGTCACTATTCGTTTCATCTTTTTATTTTTGTGTATATCTCTTGAGTTGATACTTAGGAAGGCGTCCATATGCTGTTCCAGCTGATCCCACCTTGTGTTATTATCTCTGGGATGGATAGAAACGTTACAATCATGGGTCCCCATCATTTGATTGTTTTTCTCGAAGTCGTTTTCGATGTACCTGTTGACCTTTTCCTTTGGATCATCTGATTGGGGTCTTTCCTCCTCTGCGTCTATGTCCTCTTCGGCGATTGCTTCCTTCTCTGCTTCTGTACCTATTTTCACGCCAGTCTCTATGCCCTCTTCCAACTTCTTCCCACACTCTCCACGTGGGAGTTTTACAAATTTCCATTCCATCTCCTTTATCTGCATGTCATCCATTTTGTCCACCTTATTTGGAGTTCCTTCGGTTTGCTCTACCTGAGTGGGTTCCCCCCACTCGCTTATTGTTCCATCTTCTTTTTTTGCACTCCTCTGGTTAGGCATATCTGGAACGAGTTCTTCTCCCTGTGATGGATCCACATTTTCATCCCCTTCCTTTGTGTCGCCTAGAATGCTAACTGAGTTACTGTCCTTATCGTCTTTGCATTTCAAATGATTAGTTGTATCATCTGGGGGGTCTTTAGACATGTGCTTTCCTTCTCCTTGTGCATGATCAGATGGGGGATTCTTTAAGGGTTCTTCATAAGTTGCCACATCTTCTGGCGGATTATAAGTGGACAGGTGATCATAGACCACCTCCACGTCAATAGCGTTATCATGATCTCCTTCTTCCGCATAAGTATCCCCTGGGCAAGCTTCTCGCATTCCTCTTGACAACCCGAGTGGGGGTTCACTAAGGATGTTGTTCCTACCGGGGGGCATTCCAATTTTATCAAATTTCTTGAAGGTGCTAAACTGGTACTTACAAGCTAACTTCATTTTATCCATTTCGTTTATTACCATTTGGTCAATGTGGTTACAACTACTAAGGATGGCAGGTTCACTGGATATTTCTTCGCATCTCTTGTGGCACCAGTGCATGTTGGAGAACCCTCTTTGCTGCATCCTATGCGTACCACATAACCGACTGGAGTTATCTACAAAACCGTGGAAGTTGCAGGATTTCCTGGGTGGAAGCACATCCCTGTTAAATCTTCTATCATACATGTAATTGCCACCATTGTACATATAACCATGAGGAGGGTCTTTATAAAAACTGAAATTGTCGACATTGGAGGTCTGAGTGGTTTGTCTTCCCAAGGAGGATGAGGAAGAATATCTCCCATAGGGACATGCATTTTTGGAATAAATAATTCGTTCATTATTTATGTGTGCATTTTTGTTTTGTTTTTTTTTTTCACACAACACATGATTTTCATGTGTATATTTTCTTTTATTTTGAAAATTTTGTGATTTCAATATTTTCAGTGCTATTTCTTCCGGCGTTTTGCAATTCTCCAGGTGGTCAATTTGTATGTTGTACGAGTTGGATGCACTTAGAATACGTTTTGACGATGTAACTTCATCAATTATTTTGTTCCTTTCCCTCACCGCGTTGTCATTTGATCCAGACAAATCGTATTCCTCATCGATATTCGCATGGACGTACTTGGAGTTGTTCAGGCCAACCGTGGTTGGAATAATACTTCTGAACATTCTGCAGGAAATTATAATTATATTTATAGGTTCCTTCTTTGGAGGAGGGGGATTTATAGCGACAGGTGCACAGCAGAGGTTTATACTCGGTTGCCACCTGACCGTGTATATTTAGTTGGTGGAGTAACCACAGGAAAGAACTCCTGATTGGATAATCTAACGAGCAGAGAGAGGGGAATTAGAGTCCTTTTAAAATTATTATAAAAGAGTGATATGTTCTATGAATATGTGCAGGAATGGGGCGATCATGGCAAGCACATACGTGATGGGCGTGATATGTACGACTGTACATTTGTATGAGCGAGCATAGAGGGAGTCTCCCCCTTGACGTCCTCGCTACCGATTTGCACTTGACTTCTATTTACGCATAATAAAAAAAGAAAAAAAAAGGGGCTATATAAATAGCCAACGCGATGCAAAAAAAAAAAAAAAAAAAAAAGAAAAAAGCCTTCCCTGGGTTTTCCCCCTTTGGTGCATGACAATTCTGTGAACCCTTATGGCTTCATCACATGGGTGAAGCTTCAGCTGCGCGTGTGCAAGTAAATCGACGAGGAAATTCAAGCAGGTAAGGTGCAGATCGGAGCTAAACGCTTAAATCACGAATTGTCACAAAAGGGGAGAAAATAACACAAGGCATACACCCATGAATTGTCTTAAAAGTTATAACACTTAGACGCCTTTTCTTTTTTTTTTTTTTAATGAAACAATTTTATGAGGTGACAAATGAAGGGGGTAATATTTTTTTCTCGGCTAAGAGTCACATAAAAAAGAAAAAAAAGTTGGGACAAAAAAAAAAAGAAAGAAAAATAGTATAACATAGGGCACGATCAAATAACTAAACAAATAACGGATGCAATGTAGGAGTAGAGGCATCAGAAGGGAAAACATAACCATATAGTTTAACACACAAAAAAAAAAAAAAAAAAATTCAATTGGTGAAATTTAACAAAAAAATAACGACAGAGTAGCATGAAAACGAGCGAGGTATTCTGTCTGGAAATTCATTAAACGGCTGGCGGGGTGATAAAAATTTGTCAAAAATCAAACACTTTTAAGCATAAGATATTTTGTTGCAAAGTAAACGAACGCTTTGAACAAGCATTATTTTTGCAAAGTGTTAAAAGGCTTCGCAATTTTTATGACTTTGGTTGGTCGTTATTTTTTTTGCTCATCGTTCGGCTGGCAAATCGTTATGCTTTTTGTAGTACCGTACATTGCTGTGCTAACATTTTGCGTTTTTTTTTTTTTTTTTTTTTTTTTTTTTTTTTTCCACATGGCTGACTGTGCAGTAAATTGATAAGATGTAACAAAGAAAAAAAAGGGGGGGGTAGAGCCTGTGTGAGAATCTAAGGAACGTAATCTCGTTTATGCACATTTGGCAAAGCATCAACCTGTTGATCCGGATGTATAACTAGTTTAAGATTTAATATTTTGAAACATTCGCGCGGGGGGAGAGACGTATCCAGTAATCAGGGGAAACCCCATTGTGTGGGTGTGGCACATCGCTATTATTGTCACACGTTTATGTTACATGTTTGTAAACATTTGTATACACATGTATTTTTTTTTTTTTTTTTTTTTTTTTTTTTTTTCCCTTTGTATTTACACGAATAAAGCCATTTACATGCACGTGACTGTTCCACGCCGCGCAAATATCATGGAAACACACTTAGCATCTTTGCGAAACATATCAAACGCTATTTTTTTAACTTACGAAATTTGAGGAAAAGGGCAAAGGGAAGGAGGATTTTTATAAGAGCTACTTGGAAAAAAAGTTGTGCGCAGCATTTTTGCATAGAAGCCATTAGCATATGAGGTATTTTGCCCTACATACCTTATGCCCTTGCGAATGTGTGCATTTTTTTTTTTTTTTTTTTTTTTTTTTTTTTTCCCTAATGTTGGAATATTTTCAGATGACGCACTTTATTTGGGCACGATGAAATGGTGAAACTATTTTTTGAATGCTTTTGTAAAAATATCTTCGATCCGTAGAAAGTGTTTTTTTTTTTTTTTTTAAGTGGTAACAAATTTACTTTTTCCCGAAAAGACCTTAAAAATGGAGTGTGTTTGGATTCGTTATGAACGATTAACCGTTTAATGGATTGCGTCCCTACCACATGACAAAGAAGGGAAATGTGAAATTTCCAGGATGTGCACATCACCGCGTCATTTTTCTTTCTCCCGATTTAATTTATCATTTTGTAAAGCCTCTGGGGGATCGCTATGACCAACTGAGGAGTGCTACAACCCTCTGGACTGGTGTGGGGAGCGGGGTCATCGCCAATGTGCAACTGGCCCACGTTCATATGCAAAGACTTCCTTTTTAATTTCACTCTCTGAAACGGATTAGCCTTTTCGTTTGTCCTTATTTTGTGCACACTGGAGTTTGTTTCGCTCGTTGATTGTCTTGTTCGTATTTGCGTTGGCGTCCTTTTCTGCGTATATGCTTTTTTTTTTTTTTTTTTTTTTTTTTTTCCACTCCTTGTTTACTAATCAGGGTACTGAACAAAAATGTGCACCAACATGTTGGTATCCTCATTCTTTGTAACGCTTGGGCCGTCTCCATATAGCAACCGCAATCTAGCGTTACTTAAAAGGTTAACACAACATCGATGAGCGCAAGGGAGGAAGTAACAATAGGGGGTAATGTACGCTACGCCTGTCATTGGTATACACTTTGAAACGCATCGTGGTCATGACAAAATGAGGGCATCTCCAAAGGACTTAACATCTTATGCATGATCCTGCTCTCAGAGCATGGCGAGAAATATGTGTACCTGGCCCGCATCGCCTAAACGGATCCAAATTTTAGCGCATACAAAAATGTACGTAACATAACGAATGGAAAAAAAAAAAAAAAAAAAAAAAAAAAGAAAAAATACAGCACAGTACAAAACAAACAATACAATAAAAAGGTAAAAAAGAAACTTCCCTGATGAGATGAGTGAAACCTCTCCACACACCCCTACCATCTCCTGGCAAAACATATTTAAGTAAAATGCGAATTCAGATTAGGGTTTTTTCGCATCCCCGGGTAAAAGGAAATCTTCACTTTTTTTTTTTTGTGTGATATGATTTCTCCCCCATAATTGTTGGCTAAATAATAGTAAAAAAAAATATATATACAAAATGAAATTAGAGGAAGAAAAGGATGAAAAGAAAAAAGATCAAACGGAAAAAAAAAACATTTCACAGAGGATGAAGAAATTGTGTTCTATCCTGAACAGTCCTATAATCGACATAAGTACGTGAAAGAGCAACATGGGTAGATGTGAATATTTTGTGTGGCCACATTAAAGGGGGGGTGTCCTCACGCCTGTGCTAATTATTCCGCCTAGTTTTGTGGCATGCCTGAGAAGAAGTGCACCTGAGTAGATACCTGTGCTGTTCGTCATGTGCTTGTATTTCTTGTCTGGAGGAGAGAGTGCTATTGCAGTGAAGAAGGGGCGGGCATCTGTATGTGTTCCCCTCCCCATGCGCATTCCCAGATGTGTGTAACTCCGATATGTCCAGAGAATGCATGGGGCATTCATTTTGGATGTTTCTGGAGCCATAACGGGGAGAGATTCATACATTTATTGAGCATACAAGGGAGCCCCCCCTCCCTTTCCTCAATATGCTCTCTTTTGCCCATTATTCTCCCCCCCCCCTCTCCACAGATGAACTGAAGAATATCCTATGGGGGGGAATATCCGATGAGATGGCTTTCGACGTGCGGGAGAACTGTTGGAAGTTGGCGCTTGGGTACCTGCCCCTAAATCGAGAAGATACAGATAAAGTATTAAAAAAAAAAAGAGATGAATACGAAAATTTGAAGAAAGAATATTACTACAATAAGAGTAAATTGTCTGAAGAGGAGCTAAAGATTCTACGTCAAATAAAAGTCGATATACCAAGAACAAAATCCTGCTACAATATTTTTAATCATAAGAAAATTCAAAAGCTGAGTGAACAAGTCTTGTTCATATATTCTGTTCGACATCCAGCTTCCGGATACGTACAAGGAATTAATGATCTGGTGACTCCATTTTTAGTGGTTTTTCTAAGACCAATAGTTTTAAAGAAGGAAATAAATTCAGATGATATAGACAGGATAGGCGATGATGAATTGAGAAACGTTGAATCGGATTTATATTTTTGTCTTTCGAAACTGTTGGAACAGATACAGGATAATTATACTTTTGGACAACCAGGCATTCAAAGAGCAATAATAAAAGTTAAAGAAATAGTAAAAAGAATTGATAATTCTTTGTTCAATCATATTTACGAAAATAATATAGACTTCATTCAGTTTTCCTTCCGATGGGTGAACTGTCTTTTGTTACGGGAATTTCCCATAAATATATCTGTTCGATTATTGGACACGTATATAAGTGACATAGGTGATATTTTCACCGATTTCCACCCTTATATTTGCGCCGTTTTTTTAGTTCACTGGTCTAAATACTTAAAACAAATGGACTTTCAGCAGATGCTCCTTTTCATGCAACGCTTTCCCACGCACAACTGGAAGATTCAGGATATTGAGTCCATTTTGTCCGAGGCCTTCGTTTTGAAAAACGCCTTTCAATCTTCCCCCAAGCATTTCTCCTAGGCGTAACGGGCAGGTGTACTACGATCGGGTAAACAACGGTCGGGTAAACAACGGTCGGGTAAACAACGATTGGATAAACAAAGATCGTTCTTTACAAAGATCGTTCTTTACAATGATCGGATAAACAACGAATAGCTTGTGCTGATTAGCTGCTGAGCCCCCCCCCCTGTTATATAACATTGAAGCCATGTGGGTGTGTCACCTTTCCGACATGCGTCTGGACGCGAGTATGTGTCTTCCGCGTCCCGTATATACACTCATACAACTCAGGATTTTTGGCGAACACATTTTTCTCCTTGCCGAATGGGGAAGGAGAAACGATTAGCTTTTCATGGACGTCTCCCATTTTAAATTAAACTGAATTAACATATATTTATTATTTTATTTTATTTTTTTTTATTTTTTTTTGCCTATACAAATATTTAATGAAAGGTACAAAAATGCCATCGTCAATTAGCATGATACCGCTAGTTGGTGCACGGGATAAAAACGAATCGTCACCATTTTAAAAGGCGAAAAATGAGAGGAGCTTTGGGCCCAAGCCCATCACACATGCATGGTATAAAATGGATAATTTGACACATGCATGACAGGGCGGTTATACGGTTCTTCCCCTGTGGCGTTTCCACCTTTTATTCGTCTTTAACAAAGTTAATTTGTTTTCTAAAAATGCGATCACATAAAAGTGCGGAAACACAGGGGAGTGGAACACCTTCATATTCCCACCCCTTCTGCCTTTCCTCACTTTGTCTGCGCCGCATATTCGAAATCGTGCGTGTTCGCATGCGTTTCCTTTGCTTGGCCCAGATCACCAACCGAGTTCTTTCATACACATGCGTGCACGCGCATATGTATCTGTTCATGTGAGTATCAGTTTGCGTGCATATCTGTTGGCCCATCTGTGTACGTTCATTTGTCACCCATTTCGCTACTCCCTCTTGTGCATACTTGGCGACTCAACAATAACGCGTTTTCCCTCGCGGGGGTTTCGCACCGAGGGACATTTTTCACAATTTGCCTTTTTGAATTTTCCTCACTTTTATATTTTGCTTTCAGAACTTGTAGTGTCGAAAAATTTACTTCTTCTGGCTGAGCGAGTGACGCGATCGGCACGAAATTTGAGGCGTAAAGAGGAAAAAAAAAAAAAAAAAAAAAAAAAAAAAAAAAGACTAAAAAGACTAAAAAGACGCCAAAAAAATACACGATGCCCCATCTGCCAGACGTAAAGAAATGTTCACCAACGCACGGTGAACCTGCTTAAAGTGGTTTCCTCCTTCCAGGAACATTTCCGCGTTATTTTTTTTTTGGAGGGGGGCAGTTATCACGAACATCTGTAGAAATAAAAGTGTTAGAGTTTGTTCGTTATGAATATAATTACAAATATGTAGTTTAGTTACATGTGGGACATTTGTCTTCATCTTCATTTGCACACTTGCGAGTATATATTCATAGTTGCAAGCATAAGGATAAATACAAAGCGGAAATTCGTTTTTTTTTTTTTTTTTTTTTTTTTTCATCTTCCAAAAGAATTATTTATTTGACCCCGATATTGGAGGGCTGTTACACCAACTTGTCTTTCCCCCCTCAACCTCATCCCAATTGTCCAAATCGAAAAGAATAAAATGAGTTTTCAGGAAATACTGCAGAAAAGGAGGAACCCCAAAGAAATCGTATACGAGTAAGTAGACAGAAAGGAATGCTATGCACACATATAGGAATACATGTTCTTGTTTCCTTGCGCGATCCGTTGCACATTATGCGCCACGTAACCTGCATCCACGTGGTCTCCAACCAATATGGTTACCGGGAGTACAACGCATATCTGTTCATTTATTGTCTCTTCCAACACCCCACCCCTCTTCTTAGGGCCTATGGAAAAATTGATCAAAATTTTAAGCTGCATGAAAAGATATTAAAGGAGAAAAATGGTATGCTGGAAAATGCTCAGGTAG
Source organism: Plasmodium knowlesi strain H (assembly GCF_000006355.2). NCBI lineage: Eukaryota > Apicomplexa > Aconoidasida > Haemosporida > Plasmodiidae > Plasmodium > Plasmodium knowlesi. The sequence continues at coordinate 2,344,098 of NC_011913.2, read as the reverse complement.
AGCTGCCATGGGGGGGAGTAACTCCCATTGGGAAATGGTTATTCGTGAAGTCCTGAGGACACTGCTCATTCCTTCTCCCTCCCCCTGTAGAGGTCGACGAAAATTCTGCGAAGAAACTCCCCTTCTTTATGAACAAGGCTGCGCAAAATGAGGTAAAATATATGAAGAAATTCACACGTGCATATATATACACACGAGTGCAGTGTACATGTGCGTGTGTATAGGCGAAGCGACTGATTTACTCATCCATCCCCCCCCGAACGCGCACTGCAGAAAAAGTACGACTTCCTGATGAACGTGAACGAGCGAGACGAAGATGTCGAATTCGTAGCGAAGGCGATGAGCCCTTATTTAAATGTGAACGAGGCGATCAGAATTCGAATGGCACTACTATATTGCACGGAGCAGTACACACTTTTTCGAAATTATTTGATAGCCATGAAGGAAATACTAAAGGGAGTTCTAGCCATCAAAGTTACAAGAAAAGGAAAAATAAAAAAAAAAATATTAAAATTTAACCGTGGACATATATGTATCATGGCGAATTGGTCAAGGAAAATACTATTGTATGATGACATAACACAAATAAATATTGGCAGTAGCTGTACCCCTGAATTAAGGTTGTTCGAGAAAAGATATAAAGACACATCCAACAGGCCCAACTATGTTGTGCTGAGAACTCTCTACAGGGACTACAGTTTTTTATTTATAACGGATGAAAGTATTTTAGTGAAAGTTAAGAATGAGTCTCCATTTGTAAAATTAAAAAATCTGCTAAAAAATCCAAATGTTCTTGTGCAAAATGAACATTTGCATTTAAATAATTTCCATATGAGGGAAGTCAAGGATAACACTATTTCGACAACTGAAGAAATCTGTGAAGATATCAGGAGAAAGCAACAGGAGGAGAACTACGAGGCAGAAGAAAGAAGGAACAGTAACATGTTAGCTAAGGACAAACTGAATGACATGAATAATATCAGTCAAGGATTTAAATACTATTTTTTCACTGTACTTCGAAGTACGAAATTGAGGAATGTTGACATGTACAGTGAAGAAATCAAAGCGATAATTAAAAAAAATAATATGATTTTTTTTGATAAATACGATTTTAAAAATACGAAAATTAACTGTTTTTTCCTTTTCTGTCAATTACAGTTTGACATATGTGGACCAGAGATCTGGTTTACGTCCAAATTTGACGAGATACTTTTCACGCATATGAATTAGGCATTCCCTTTTGCCCCAATGGCGTTTTTTTTTTTTTTTTTTTTTTTTGTTTATTACTACGTCGTTTAAATTTTTTTTTTTTGTTGTTGTTGTTCTAATCGGAATTGTTTTAATCGTCTTTACGTGAAACATTTTAGTGTATTTTTCCGTTTCTTTTTCTTTTTCCTTCTGTTTTTTTTTTTTTTTTTTTTTTCTTTCGTGTGGGTATGTATGAATGTGCATAAAATGTTGGCATTTTTGTGTGACACATTTGTCCCGGGGTGATAGACATGCAAAAAAAAAAAAAAAAAAAAAAAAAAAAAAAAAAAAAAAACAATTGGCAAATAAAAAGGTGTTGCTTTTGTCAGCAGCGCCCCATAGGATACTTCTTCCTATGCATGCGAGCAGGACTATTCCTCGAGCTCTTTTGGCAAGTCCTGTTTCTTCATTTCGGTCGGAACGTTCCAGTAAATTATGCCTGCACAGTATGGGGAATTGATCGACGCATTCATTTTGTTACTTTTTTTTTTTTTTTGCTTTTTCCGTGAGACTGAGCTGAGCTCTGCATATGGCAAGGTTGGGCTTTTCCGTTTTGCGGTGTCTTTTTTTTTTTTTTTTTTTGTTCCACTGAGCGGGTGGCTAACTGCGTGTGCCTTACTTTCGTCCTTCGAAACCGATATGATGAAATGATTATCAACCGTGAACAAGCATTTGTTTATAACGTCGTTGTGTGCATCTCCTGCGGGGGGAAGGGGAGGGGGGGGGCGATTAGGAGCAGTTATAGCTAATTGTTGATGTAGCTACGAAATGATTCATCTGCGCAATCGTGAAAAATGCAGAGGGGGTCATACCTATGTAGAGACAAGTGCACGTTTTGAATTCATACAGCCGCAGCTTGCAGTCGTCGGAGCCTGTGTGTGCGTAAAGGGGTGGTCAGATACAGATGACAGCGCAGCGACAGGGGTACAGATATATGTATGTAGACGATCCTATATATGTTCCGACTGGTTCATCCCAGTACGCACCTGTTATGAAGTACGCCCCCGTTTTGTCCATGTCGACGGCAAGGACATTGTGAAACGGGGAATAGTAAAAGTGCTTGTTGATTTCCTTTTTTATCAAATCGTAGTACATAAAAATGTTGTTATTTCCACAGCAGAGGAGGATATCGTATTTTTTGTTCAGGCAGATTTGTCTATATCTTGTGTTGCTCGTGTCTATTATTTTTTTCACAAGTGTGCTTTCTTCGATATTATAAATGGTTATGAGTCCATCTTCGCTACAGCTGCAGAGCTGTTGGTTGGGGTGAAAAGGGTGGAGGGGTGTGGAATATGTGTCTACTCCTTTCAGTGGAGAGATGGAAAAAGGGAAAAGCTTTATCAAGGTACACCAATGCATATCACCCAGTTGCATGTACACATGGCCAGATCGCCACATCTCTAGTTCGTCCCTGCATGACGACGCTGCTCGGAATTTACGTATTTGTCCCCGTAGAGGATGATCTTGTTGATGGGCATGCAGTGGAAAGTTAAGATATTCACATTGACGTATTTGGAATTTTGAAATTTCCAGAATTTAATATCGCCATGATTTCCAGCAGTAATTAAATCATACTGATTGTGAAAAAGCAAAACACTGCAGTAATCATAATGGGCGTTTAAAATGACTGTAACAATTTTCATATATTTTGAAGTTAATAAATAAATATTGTTGTGGACAGAGAGAGCAACGTATTTGCCATCTTTCGTAATTTGTATACTGTGACATGTTAAGTTTTTATTTATTTTTTCGAATTTGTCTTCATTGTTATTTTTTTTTTCCAAAGTGTGTGCAACTTTTGCTTCATTCAACTTATTCATTTTGCATAACTTCTCCTTTTTATCTGTTGGTATGTTCAAGATTTTTTTATCGTAGTAGATGAATTTTCCTTTTTCTATATTTTTTAAAAAAATAACTTTTTTTTCGTAAAAATTCCACGCCATTATATTGTTATAGCTACAGGTGTACATAATATAGTTATAATTGTAGGGGAAGCACATGTCTCGAATATAATTGTTCTGCAGTAACATTAACACTTTGTGTGTGTTATTCATTAGGTCCATCACGTATATGATATTTTCGTGGACGCTGATATATAGGGTTGACTCGTTTCTCAATTCTATGGAGTTGATGGATCCATACAGCTTTGTTTTTCTCACGATTTTCTTTTCTTCCACGTCTATTAGGCTAACATAGCCGTCTCCGCTTCCTGCACAGGTGTGGGTGAATAAAATGGTTACAGTGGATTGAATATGTTTCGTTGTGAGAAGCGCCCTTTTACATTCTGTAGTGGTCTCTATTTTTTTTTTTTTTTGTGTGTTCCTTTCTAGTTATTTTCTACTTTTTCCCACGATTTATTTCCCCCCGCCATTGAAGTGCACCCGCGTTTGTTACCTGTCAAGATGGTGTTGTCGTTTAGAATCTTCACCACGTTTATCCCGTTGCTGAAGAGGTAGTTCTCTGGGAGAATCTTCTCGAGCACCTTTGACTTGATGTTCACCACGAGGACATCCCCTATGGGTGGATGGTACAGAATTCACCGTGGAGGAACCCACTTCACTAAGCGCGTCACTAGCAGGTACATACGGAGTGTTCACTTGCGTTGCTACGCCTTACCTGTGGTTGTGCCGAGGTAGGCGTACTCATCGTTTTTTTTCAGCTGGAGACACACAAATTGTCTCTTATAAATGGAGGTGTTCACTTCCTCTTCGCTCATCAGCTTCTTCGTGAAGTCGTAGTAGCAGATCTTGATGCTGTTAAGTTTGGCTTCGTATGAAAAGGCAAAAAAAAAAAAAAATATAGGAAATATGATAAGAGGGGGAGGGGCAGAGTGCTTCTCCTCAGTTTGGGTTCCTTAATGGTGGAAATCCTCTCCCCCACCAGGCACGACATGCAGGAAAGTGTAACTTTTTGGCGACAAATCACAGACGAATCACAGACGAATCACAGACGAAACTCGGACGAATCTTCCCCTTTACTAAAAGAGGGAAGACGAACTCACCTATTATGAAATTGTTTGAGTTATGGAAAAAGGAAACGTTAGAGTAGGGATAATCCGAAGAGGACTTGTAAATAAATTTTTGATTTTCTATTTGTGTCAAAATCAACGTTTTATCATCGTCCCCACCGGAAGAAAGTAAATACTTTCCATCTTTACTGATGGATATATCCAGAGTCCTAAACTTGTGAAGAGACAAAATAATTGGATCCTCGTCATTCTCAAAATTGTATATATATATATCGGATACTAATTTACTTTCCTTACAACAACAGATATATTTCTTGGCATCATCTACATATAACTTGGTGATTCTATTTTTGTTACTTTTAAATATGGTTCTGTGATTATTTACCACATCCTCTTTTATTATGCTGGTTCCTATGGCATAGATCATGTAGAAGTGGTAACGAAGTTCCTCCTTCTTTAATTCATAGTAGTTGTGATTGATGTCTATGCTCTTTAAATTATAAACGCTTTTCAGTTTTTTTTTTTTTTCGTTTTCTAAAATTTCTTCTTTCTCTATTAGTCTTAACTTTTCTTGGTATGTTTTCTTGTCTATTTTTTTTTCATGTCTTATGAGGATCAGGTTGTTAGAGATGGCTCCGTTGAACCCAATGTAGGATTCCGCCACGAGTTTCTTCTCCATGGCGCTGACTTCCTCGTTCGCAACTGCAACTGCAACCGCTTCGCCTTCCAACTGCTTTACCTCGCAACTGCCTCACCTCACAACTGCCTCACCTCACAACCGAGTGAAGGGGGCAGTTCAACCGGACAAGGGAAAACCCTTCGGCGCGGGCATTTCGTTACATTCACAAACGCTCAGGGCGCATCTCGGTGGAAGTACTTCCCGTGCCTCTTTCAACGGAAAAAAAAAAAAAGCTATTTATATCGGAGGAAACAGATTGACATTACCTCGTGTAGCTATATTTACATTTTGACGTAAACACCTGAGGGGTGCTGCAGAGAACTTTCACCTACCGAAGTGCTCCCCTTAATGTTAATAGCAGTTGCGGAGTAGACAAAATATGCACTCGCGTATCCGTATTGTTACGACAATGCTGTCGCTATTTTTCCACTACGTGTTGTCCCCGTTGGGGAGGAAGCTTACTGGGCTCACAAAGGCAGAAAAAAAAAAAAAAATTAAAAAAAAAAAAAAAAAAAAAAAAAAAGATAAAAATGATTCTAACTTCTAATCTCATGTCCATATGTGTAATGTCTCACAAAATTGTCTTTAGCCAAATGTGCACTTTTCGATGTGTATCCCCCAGGTGAATATAAAGAGAAAATAGTGTAGATGCTATTTTGGAAAGTAATGGGGTGAAATGCTCGCGTTAAAAAGTGAATGATTCTCGGGGAAGTGCGTAATTTGGTGAGTCCTCAGCGCATGGAAATGGCACACATGCAAGGGGGGAAAGTGATTCATGGAATATTATTTTCTCCTTTTCCTTTTGTCACATCTGATATGCGACAAGTCACGTGTGAATCCTCTCCCCGTCGCTGTCCACTTTGTGTGCACCCGAGGTGTAGAAGCAGGGATGGCTAGAAGGGGTTTGCACACCAGGGAAAAGAAAAAAAAAAAAAAAAAAAAAAAAAGGAAGAATCTCTTAACGAAGTGCAAAGGAGCTAAGGTACCTATTATTTGAAAAAAAAAAAAAAAAAAAAAGGCACAATCGAGGGAGAAGCAGTTACGGCAGATGAGCAAAGTATAAGAACAGAAAATGAAATAACGGACAAAATTGAGAGGGAAATGTTAATTTAGCTTTATCACCCATTAGACGCGCCGACAAGTAACGAGACGAACTTGGTGAATCTGAAGGGTGAGAAAACAGCGTAAAAAAAAAAAAAAAAAAAAAAAAGAAAAAAAAAAGGACATAACTCCAAGGAGGGTTAACAACCTAGTGAATGTTCTTTGTGTGCCTTTGTTTACTTGCCCTTTTTTTTTTTTTTTTTTTTTTTTTTTTTTAGTGCAATCTCCATAGACCACTTACCCCATAACAAAAAAATGAACAACGAAATTACGAAAAGCTTGTTTCCATATGAGGCGAAATTCTTTAAGGGTATTTTTGATAAGTATATAAAAAATGAAGACTACAACGAGGATCTCAAGGTGGTTAGGAGTTCCAAGCATTTAATGGAGGAAGTTATTAGCAAAGAAAATGGACTAAACTTTTATTTGGATGAACATTTTGATGACATATTTTTGCAAAAATGCAAGTTAGAATTTTTTCGAAAATTATTGAAGTGTGTCTATGGAAGGAAGGAGGAAAATATTCCTCAGGGGGAGAGTTCATCCGATGTGGTAGGGACGGGGAAAAACGTAGACACGGTTGGTTGGCAGAAGGAAAAACATACTAGCAAAGGAGTAGGAAATGTGAACGAGCTTCCAGACTATTTTATATTTAACAAGAAAATCAATATCATAAATAGTTATAGAATTTATAGTTACTGTTCTAACATAATTCAATCCCTTCCCTCGTTGACTTACCTTTCTGTCGTTAAGATATACTTGGCGAACTATCCGTTGAGTGTTTTTTTGTCTTGCGTTTATTTCTACACGTTTGTGACGTACGTGTGTGACGGGGAAAACCTCATAGGTGGGAGTAACTTCTGAGGGGAATTGTTGCATGGCATTTCCATTTTGCATTGCCATTTTGCATTTCCATTTGGTTTTGTCATTTTACATTGCCATTGGGTTTTACCATTTTACATTGCCATTTGGTTTTGCATTGTTGTCTTAATGCATGTCTGATTTCTTTATCCATTCGGTTTTCCCCTCGCAGAATTTCTGGAGTCCCTGTTCTTCTCCCTCCTAGTGACCATGGGTCTTGTGGCGCTGACGGCTGTGCACTACGCAAAGGAAAACAGAATCAACTCGATTACATCTAAGATGAACAACTTTAAAGAAAACTACATATGTAGGAACTTTATAAGAAAGAAACCAAAGGGGAAAGCCATGTTTGCAAAATATGAAAGCAGAAAAACGATCGAAATAAAAAAATATTCCAAATATTTCTTCCTAAAGAGTTTTCTGAACAGAATAAATGAAGAGCTCCTTGACTACGAGGTGTTTAGTGCAGACAAGCGCTCCAGTTATGTGCAGGAAAATTTTAAGGAAATTATCCCCTTGGGATGTTCCGCTGTGAATTCTGAGGGAGGTGCCAAGCAGGAGGGGGAGTTAGCACCAAATGGGGACGATTTTGGGGTGCAAAAGGCAAACACTTCTAGAGTCAACGTGGAAGGTGTATTCGCAGAAGGGAAAAGTAAGACGGGTTCCAAGTTGCTATCGACTGAAGAGCAAAAAGATGGAAGGGTAGAGATGCAAGATGAGGAAGGTAGTTCCAATGCAGCTACCAAGAAGAAGGTTCTTCTAAGTAACGAGTCGGATGGGGAGAAGAGCCCCAGTTCAGACACTCAAAGGGTAGACAAAAGTGGAGATGGAAGAAAAAACTCCACAGATATAGCAAAAGAGAAAAAAAGAAACCTATTAAACTACATAATATTCGAGAATAACCTATATAAAATTAACAGTAAGAACATTTTAGTAGGTGACATTGTGTACCTGTTCAAGGGGGATGTGATTCCAGCAGATGGCATCCTCATCAGAAGTAACAACATGGTTGTAGATGAGTCAAACATTTTGAAGTTTGAAAAAACATGGAAGAAAAAAATAAGCCTTGACGAATATATGTACTATTATGAGAAATCGAAAAAGAGAAAGATCAGTGTTAATGAACTAAGAAAAAAAAAACTGAATTATTTCGAAATACTTAATTTGAAGGTAAAGATGACCTTAAAAAAGTTAAGTAGAGAACAAGTCGGAGATACCAATGTACAAATTACAACGAGGGAGCATAATACGGATGAAAATCCAGAAGATCAGGGGAAAATAGACATGTTAAATCAAAGTGGAAATGAAAAGGGAGGAGAAAATAGAAATAGTAAAAATAATAAATTAGCTACAAATTTTGAAAAATTATTTGAATACTCCCCCCTTGTCTTGTCAGAATCAACGGTAAAAGAAGGAACAGGAGTAATGCTAACCACCTGTGTTAGTAAAAATAAGCAGATGTTCCAAAATACAATTAAAGACATGGAGGAGAGTACGGAACTGGAAGATATCATAAATAGCTTTTCAAAAAATGTTGTCATAATAATAATTTTTTATTGTATCCTTTGCATCCTCTTTGTATTTATTCACTTCTTAATAAATTTGGTGGAGAATAATATGCAGACCTCTGCCTACAATATGTTGATGTTTCTCCTTAACTGCATAATTTTGGAAATTCTCAAGTACCTTCTGTTATCCATTGACCAAATGCCTCTGTTGTTGCAAAACTGCATAGCGATAAATTCGAAGCAAATCATTCGGGAAAATTTTATTTTAAAGAGAAAAAACACTTTCGAGAAAATTCTCTTCACTAACATCATTTATGTAGATTTGGAAAGGTACACAAAGTACAGGTGTGTGTACTTCTTTTGCAACGCTGACATATGCTTTTGCACCGGGTTGGATGTAATGGGAGATATGCAAGTAGAACAAAAATTCCTTAACTTGACTGAGGACCAGGAAAAGAAAGCAGAAATATCGAGGAACCTCTTTTTCAAGATTCTTGTCCAGGGCATTTTCACCACCAGCAACTTGTACCATTACAATGAAAACTTCTTGTACATAGATTTGTCCCTCTTAAAATTCTTGAAGGGATTCGAAATAAACCTCGAAGATTATTTCATCCCTAAGAAACACTTATTTCGTGTTATATCTAGTGGGCACGATTTTGTCATTTCGTTCGTCTTGTCGGAAGAAGGGTTTTGGAGCAAGGAAGGGTCTGGTGCACAAGGCGGGTATCCCCCCACAATCCTGCGCATATTCCTCAGGGGTCGTGCTAGTCTGGTCCTTCCCAAGTGCAGCCAATACCTGGACGGTGACTCTCTGCGCAGGTTAGTTCGCAGGGGCGGTGAGCATGACACAGATCATCCATTTTGCGCATCAACCGTTTTGCACATGAACCGTTTTGCGCATCAACCGTTTTGCACATGAACCGTTTTGCACATGAACCGTTTTGCACGTGAACCGTTTTGCACATGAACCGTTTTGCACATGAACCGTTTTGCACATGAACCGTTTTGCACATAAACATTTATAATACCATTGTACTTCCCCCCACGCAGCGACATCGCCCAGATGAAAGGAAAAGTCCAGCAGGTGCATGAGGAAAAGCACGAAGAAATTATATGCTTCGCCTACAAAGAAGTAGCGCTTAGTGCAAAGGAGAGTGAGGAGCTCTTCCAATACGAAGACAACAACGACTACACGTTTGACAACAAAGAAATGAATAAGAACCTGGATGAAACTTACCTTAAGTATGTAGAACAGAATGACTATACGTGTGTTTCCATCATGGTTTTTGAAAAAATGCTAACCAAGCATTTCTACTTCGATTACAAAATGTTGCAAGCGAATGGCATGAGCGTCAAGTTGTTCAGCAAGCACAGTATGTCTAAGGTGAAGAAGCTCTTTTGTGAATTCCCGCATTTCTTTGAAAATTTCAAACTGTACAATGCAAAGTTGGTGGGCGAAGAGGAAACGCTTGATTTGCACTACCAAAATGATGACGAGAGGTTTGGTAACCATCCCCAGGAGGAGGACAAGAAGAACGCGAATGACATAAAAAGAAAAAGCGGGGATGGAAATGAATACAATGAGACCACCCATCTGGAGGGATCAAATCTTGGGAAGTACACCCTGAAGAAGTGGAATAGCAAATCTTTGCTTGTCAACAAATGTAGAAGTGAAATTTTAAATTTAAAAGAATGTGATGATAACGTGATGATTAATATGGCTAGCCAAAATGATGCGCAAAAAAAAAAGCACGATTTTCTCTTAAGTAACAACATTTTTTACAAATGTGAGAATACGGAGTTATCACGTTTGATGAGTATTTCGAGTTATTACGGGAAAAATGCACTCGTGACAAATGAAAGCAGTATAGACTGCGGAGAGGGGTTATACAGCTTACGCATATGCGACAACAGGGGTACAGGAGAAAGTAAGGAGAAAAGCGACATTGTTATTTTGAACAAAAGTTTGTATGATTTTGTAAAATTGAAAAACTTCTCAAATTGTATTCTCACCAATATAAAGTTATTCATCGAGTACAACATCACGTTTTATGTCTGCCTTGTCATTTTCTCAACCGTTTGTACGTTGGTAAATGGATTTGAATTTTTAAGTACAATACAAATATTGTATATATATTTTGTGAAGAACGTTATTTTTCACTACCTATCTTGTTATCGTAAGAGTTCCATAAGTACCGTTGGGAAGAAAAAAAAACAGACATACGACTTTTTTAAGGAAAATGACATTAACAGTATGATATCCTCTATTCTGTCCAAGACGGTAATTCTATTTTTGGTATTCTTCTTTGGACATTTATTTATTCCTGAATCTAAATGGGATTTCGTTACTCCAGATATGAGGAATTTGCTAGAATTTTCGGAATTCGCATACCTTACAGATAAGGATAAGTCCAGCTTCTTTTACACGATACGATCTTGTATTCGTTTGAAGAAAAATTTAGAAAATTTAAAAATAGAAAATGTTATTGATGTTAAGAATGATTACAGATCATTGGCTGAATGGGACAGTTATATCAGTCCAGGTAGACATGGCACTATTCTTTTTAACATTTTTTTTCTCTTTTTCTTTTTCTCCTATGTTCATATTTATTTGAAGTCCTTCTTGAGGGACATACACATATTTTGGGAGATGTACAAGGGGCCACAAATTGACAAATTTAGCAACTACATTATGCCCTTAGTGGGTATAGAAGGGGAAGGTAAGAAGGAACTTTCCGAAGATATCAACCAATTTATGGAGGAGCTGAAAGAGGAGAGAAAATCTACTAGCTTGGTTAACCTGGAGAATGTGAAGAATTCGGGAAAGGAACTAAACAACCAATTTGAAAATGGTGCAGAGGGGAAAAATGCAAGTGGAAAAGTACCAAACACGGATGAATTGCACAATGGAGAGAACAAGTTTTCCTTACTGAAAATAGCTAGCCAAATCATCTCTAAATCAAGTTTACCTAATGACAGTTTTAATGTGATATTACTGAATCTGGTTTTGGAAAATTACATGACATTTATAATTCTTTTTTTTCTGATGGGGGTACACATTTTTGTCATTCAGTTCGGCTCATTCTTCTTTAACTTACACGTGACGGGGTTGACTCTATTGCAATGGGTATTTTGTTTCGCCTGTTGTTTGCTGGACTTGGTTCTTTACTTTGTTACTTTGCGCCTCGGGTTGTTTCTCTTGCCTGCGAGTTCTTTTAAAACCTTTCAGAATTTGTATGAGCCGCGGGAAAGGAGCGTGTAAGTGGATAGCTTTTAGCGCTTGTTCCGAGAAAAGGGGGAATACGCATGTTGCCACCAATCTGTTATATGCAGTACCGTTTTGACGAACATATGACTGTTCGAACGAATTGACTACCACAACCAGCACAACAATTACTACAACCCTTTCCCGGTCTAGGGGGGAAGGTGATCCATTCTACAAATACCGCTGCTTTTCACATTTTTTTTTTTTTTTTTTTTTTTTTTTTTTTTGCAGATTTGACACCCTGAATGAATACAAGCGGAGTTACATGTCGAAGAGGTATAAGTACGACCTGAAGGTGTAAGTAATCATTTCGCTGGAATGTTTGCGAGGAGGGGAGACACGCGGCATCTTCTTCCCTTCCACGTTGCGGTCCATTTAGTTATGTTCTTTTTTTTTTTTTATCGCTTCGCTTTTTTCTCCCTCGTAGGACACGCAAAAGTTGGGTGTGACAGGCAAAACGAGAATACAAAAAAAGAAGAGTCGCTTATTCGCCTGTACGTAAAATTTGGTGTTTCCATTTTTCCATTTTTCCTTTTTTTATTATTTTTTTTTTTTTCTTTCCAATTCAAAACGACCAATTGGTTTGTTTTTGTGGAAAAAAGTATTATTGTGTGCTTGTTTTCTATCACTGTGTGCCAAGCGCGTGTTTTATATATGCACATATTTTCTGTTCTCACAGTTGGTTACGCTGCACATTTCGATGCGCATTTCGCTCGAAATGAATGACACGACGTGCACACAACAAACTTGGCAAAAAAGGTGAAAATAAAAAAAAATGAAAAAGTGAAAGGTAAGTGTAACAAACGTTTGCCAAATGAAGTGCGGAAAAAGGGCGGTCTATTCACCTGGTGCCATTTCCTCTTTTTTTTCTGAGCAACACAACATCCGAAATGAGGAGATGTAAAAAAAGAGGCATGTACACTTACAAATGGTAGAACAAAAAAAAAAAAAAAAAAAATATATATATATATATGGACAATCTAATGTTAAGTGTCCCAAAAAAGGGCCAGATATCTTTTTACTCCTTCAAGGAATTGATTGGCTTATTCTTTCGAACGGAGTTGATAAATTTTTTAATCTCTATATTGTACAGATTTACGTAATTGTTGTAATTTTTGTATGATTTCCTTCCGAGGCAATTCAGAGAAACATTATTTTTATTTTTCTGTGTTGCCTGCTTCTTCAAAAAGGCATTTCCTTCCTCTTCGTATTCCTTGAGTATCCACACATGCTCATCATTGGCATACTTAACTTTTTTCTTTATTCCCTCTTCCTTCTCATTTATATTTTTTTTCATAAAACTTAGCGAAGTTACAAATTTTGAGAATTTCACATTCTCCTTCGTTTTGTTTGATGGATCGTGTTTTCTGTCTTCCATGATTTGGCAGGTGTGCGTCGTGGAGATTATTGTTCTGCATTGTAGGGCTTCACGTTGGTCCCACCTGTCGTGAGGTGCGAAAAATTTACACGACTGCTTTTTGTGTCGCGTTCGATTCTTCACTTGGCGTCTTCGCTTAGTTCTTATCCCGTGCCAGTTCTCTGTGTTGTGTGTCCGCCTTTATTCAGAGATTGTATAAGCGGTGCCCACAATTGCGCGGTAGCATTTCGTCTTCTAATTTCCTGCTCGACAAGTAGGCCGCAAGATCAGAATGCTCGATGGCAAGGTACATACTATTCTGTGCGCAGTAATGTCGCGGCTATTTTTACTCTTACAAGTGCGCGGGTGATGAATTATACTCCTCCTAACATTTAACCATTTATTTATTTTTTGCTCTTCCGCATGTTTGGTTAGGATGATTAAGAGCGTTCGTCTCTCTTCAAACATTCCTCCAATATTTTTTACTCCTATTGCTCTGTTAACTTGCATATAATTTTTTTTTTTTTTTTTTTTTTTCAGCTTCACCATTCACAGAGCGTTGTAGCTCAGTGTGCCAGCCTTGACATTTCCACCATGGAGGAAAAAAGAAAAAAAAAAAAAAATTACGCACCGCTCGCTGTCGTTTCCTAATCCGTTCTGCATTTAGCAGTTTGCCAAAAATATGCCAGTACTTTTTTTATAACTAGATAAAAAAACGCAGATAACACTTTTTCAATGGGTTGGCAACTTTTACATCACTCAAGAGGTTTGCTAATTTTGTTGAAGTTCATCTCCAAAAAAAAAAAAAAAAAACTGTTAGCATTTCGATACAATAACAATTAGGGTTAAAAAAAAAAAATCCTTTCCTGGCAAGGGGGGAACCCCCCCCCCTCTGCTCTTCCTATATGATGTTCTTTTGGAAAGCCTTATTCATGTTGGCTAGAAGGAGGGATCGGGGGTCCAGGATTTCTCTGCTTTTGGTTGACTGTTTTTTCCTTCGAGTAGCCAGATTTCCACGACCCCCAAGCGGCATGGCGTTCTCTGCACCAGTAGGGACATCCTCTAACGCAGCATATTTTAATAGAGTCGTTTTTTTTTTTCTATTGCTTGGGGTGGAGGAGGAAGCAAAAACATACACACAGGTATATGACAATGCGGAAAATATTTATGTAGTTATGTTTACATGTGGGCATAAACGGGAGCAAATATGTAGACGCTCATAAGATCTTCCTTTGAAGGTACCTTTTCTTTGAAAGCACATTCTTTGGGGGGAGAGACATCAACGAATCACGAACGTACTTGAAGGAATACTGAAACCGCTCGTTGCTATAATCCTGCGAGGGGAGTACGCCAAAAAGATCGAAATCGTGTGTACAGATATATTTTTACGGGGTAATTTAATAAGTGAAAATGGAAAAAATAGCAAAAAAAAAAAAAAAAAAAAAAAAAAAAAAAAAAAAAACTCATAGTAAAGAATATATTCCTGCTAAGGGATCATATATTTTTGACCTACCAACGGGTTAAACTCATCCAGCAAAATTAAAAAGTTGAATAGGTCCCTTATCTTTGTGTCTGAGATGTGCTCATTTTTTTCCTCTACGTGTTCTTTGTAATATTCTTCGATGGATAGGGAATACGTTTCTTGGGTAGCTAATCCCTTCGTTGGGTCAATGTGGCCAAGGGAGGTATTCGTTTAAATGAGACGGAGGTGTTAGGTCACACAGATTTTGCATGCGCAATGAAATATGTGAGGACAGGTCTTACGTGCAAACATAGGGCAACTGACATCCCCGACTTTGTCATTGGGGTTCCAACCCATAAGAAGCGAACCTCTTTTTCGCTTCCCGGGAGGGGGAAAAAAAAAATAATAAATAAATAAATAGTAAAATAACTGTAGAACGAAATAGTAATACTAGTTGTGTGCATGCAACCCTGGTAAAGCACATGACTAGCCATTTTACATGAATCGCTTTCACGTAATGTTTGTCTCCCTTTACTGTGTTTTTAAATCCGTCGGGTTTATGTTCGACCTCAGGATGATAACTTGTTCCTGTGGTTTTGCATCCCACGAGAGAGGGGGAAATATATACAATTGGTGGAGGAGATGGATAACACCACCATGGCAGTCAATAAATTCCCATATTGATGGTGAATTTTTTCGTTATTATTTTTTTTTTTTCTTCTTTTTCCAACTGTTTGCATTTCTTACATTTTCATGGAGCTCCCTCGATAGGCGTTCCAGGGAAATTAAATTCCCCTCACCCCCATGTATGTCGCTTAAAAATATGGGTATCCCATATATCTGAGGGGAAATAATAAAGGTGAAGCGACTTGAAGGTTTGAACCAGGCTATAGAGCAGTGTCATTGATATAGACGTAGTCAGACGGATGTATGCACATTCATGTAGCATGTTTATGGATGCTTCTCCTCTTGAGTCTCTTTTTAAACATCACATTAGCATGTTGGCTCATTGACCCATCTAATGCTTAAACGCATTTTGGCATGTGCGTAGATTTAACCAAGTGCTGTGAGATGCCTTCCTTTAGCGCCTTTGCCCGTATGTCAAAAACAACGGGGAATTTGCTCAGCCCGATGAAGGCAGAGTGTCCCACTTCTTCTACTAGGGGTCTTCCTTCACACTTCAGTACTAGCTGCAGATGTTCGTGAATTTAACTGTGGTGAAAATTACGGCCCTCCCCCTATTCCGCTGGAGAGTTTGTTTTTCGTTAGTATCCATCTTCACTTTCCCCTCCCCTCATATACATCCTGCCTACCTCGTTTTGTAAGCTGAGGGTAAACGAAACGACAAACGTGATGGATAGTATCTCCTTGGATATTTGCAAAATATTTATTTTATTCAATAACACATTTTTGAGGAAGAAGTTTGGGTACTCCCCCAACGCACTCCCGAGCTGAGGCAGTTTGTTCTTTCCGTCTGCAGCGCTTTTGTGTACTAATATGAAAGGAATGGGAGAGGTGGGTGGGAGATGTACAGGTGAAAAATACACAGACGTGTAGGTCGATATATACACCTGCACGTGTGTATACTCATTAAGGATGGAGTGGTGAAGGCCATCTGCTAGGTTGACTCCTTATTTTTCCAAAGGAAGGAGAAACTTCCTCCTTGTGTGAACAGAAATATAACCATTGAAGAGGTAAAATTTACACACGCTGGTGCGGAATTCATCAGCGAAAAGTTTCAGTTCTGGAACTTTATCCTCCCATTGGTGAATGTTGCAGGATAAAATGGCTACTTTGTCGCACTCCTTAATTGTTGCCCTGTCTGATATTGGTAGAGGTCGAATAGTGCGCGAGTGTAGGTGGTATATGGTAGGTGGTATATGGTAGGTGGTATATGGTAGGTGGTGGAGTAGGCGGATATGCAAGCACATGCGTGAGGTGAGTACCCTTTTTTGGTAAAGTACACTTGGCGAAAATGCAAAAATGGGAATATATATTAGAGATAGAATGACGCCTCAATGTGGATACCTACTTTCACTGTTCCTCAAAAAGGCTATGAGTGGATCCACAGCCATATCGTTGCCATGTCTGGAATTCTTTTCACTTAAATCAAAATGAGGAGATATATTTTCCAATGCTCTTTTCACATTTCCGTAGTCAAATGGGTCAGAGAAGGTTAGCACGTCGAGGTAATCAATTAGATCTGTAAAATAGGGGAGAAAAAAAAAAAAAAAAAAAAAAAAAAAAACTGAAAAGTTAAATCCTCCTAGAATTTTTTTACAAGTTTACCCCCAATGAAAGTTACACCTTTTCATCGTTTCGCTTTACATATTTGGTTGAAACGTGTCTGCTTGGCGTTGACCTCCAATGGCTGCTATGACAACTGCCGGCCTTCTCCTACTTATACACACAAGCCACAGGCGAATGTTCCTCTGACTGCTGTTATTGAGCAAATCCTGCAAGGAGTAGGCCCAATATTTGAACAAGTATTTTTTCTCCCTGGAGTTGAATGTGCAAAAGCGTGTGTCACATATGTAGAGAAGTTTCATTGGGGAAGCGCTGTCTTTTCTGGCGGTGATAGTGGAAAAAAGCAGGAGCGTTTCGGAGGAGAAGTTATTTTGGTTGTTCGGGGGGAGAAGTTTGTTCAGCTCAGCACTCAGTAACGTGCTGAAAAAAAAATGATCATTGCAGTTTCAGCAAAAAAATGTAACTGTTTCACGTACATGAGGGAAAGAACAGACGGCATAAATGAGGCTTGGCGAGTGGACAGGAAATGTTTCTTCTGCATTGAAGCCTCGTGTCATATCAACACGTGGATGTGAAGGGAAACAGCGTCGATCAAGGAGATGCAAAAATTAATGTGTACACATGAGTGTATAAGAAAAAAAAAAAAAAAAAAAAAAAAAACATCTACATGGGAACTAAAACTTATAGCATATATATATATATATATATATATATATATATATATATTTTTCTTTTCTTTTTTAATTTTTTTCTGATGGAGTGAAAAACTCGTTAGTTGATTTTCTTGTATATTTCGTCCAAGGCGGATTTAGTCATTTTGTGCTTGAGGTGGTTATACACTGTTTTGCCTGCAAAGTGGGGAACAAATTTTACCAAGTCAAATGTGCCCAAGCGTAAGCAAATATGTACTTGCCTATATGTATGCACACACACACAAATAAAAATATGAACAGAAAAAAATATATGAACAAAAAAAAATATATGAACAAAAAAAAAAAAAAAAAAAAAAAATGGCTATATGTAGTTTCCCCGTCTGAATGCTGCATTGGAACGTTCAGATGGGGCCAACTGCCCACAAATGGAGCGGCGGAAATGTTCGACAACATAGCAAATCACGTAGGATGAGGAAGTTGGGAATTCTGTTCTTACTTATAACTGTGAACTTCTCCTTTTGTAAGAATTCATCAAATTCATCCAGCGGAATGCGGGTGATAAATTCGACTTCATTCAACTGGGGGATGGTCTGGAAGTCGGGGTCAATGAAGACAACCTGTAGGAGAGGGAAGGGTGGGGGTGATAAAATGCGTCATGAGGCACTGGTGATAGAGTTAAATTGTCGCTTCAGAAAGCATAAATGCGAAGAAGCCGCACCATCGAATTGGTACGATTGGCCCCAAGTGAAACTTACGTAGGAACCAATGAAACATCTGGAGCATTCCGTGTCGCACTTAACCACACCCAAATCGAAAAGCTGTTCGGGGGATTTCTCTATCCCACTTTCTTCCTCCAATTCCTTTACAGCATTGCCGAGCATATCTTCACCCTCTGAAACGACTCCACCGAAACCAATGGAGTAGTATGATGGGCAGTAGTCCTTTATCTTGGATCTTTTGTGCACATAAATAAAATACTCTTCACCGATTTTGGTGAAAACAAAAACGGATGTAGCTCTATGCCACAAATTCTGCGTTCTCATAATTTTTCTCGTTTTCAATTCTTGGAACTCATTATCTTCATTTACAATGATCACTTTCTCCTCTTTATTGTCCTCGAAATTGGAGTTAATGATGTCCTTCACGTTAGCATTTTCTTCTGTTGTCATGGTAGCCGTGGTGAAGTTACTGGTGGAGGGCTTGGATTTGTTGCAGCAGCAGGGGGTTGTGTACAGTCGCGAAAGTGTACACAGGAGTAGAAGGGCAAGGGACAGAAAGCACACCTGGATGCGCATAATTGGAGAGGGGATGAAAGCTTCGAGGGGTGTTGGAAGGTAACTACGTGGAAGGATGCAATTTCACGGGAAGAGTTCGTACGAATGCACGCGGTGGTGGGAGATTCCAAAGAAGGGTGTCCTTCCAGTAACAACTTGGCAAGTAATTTTTCACCAAATGGGGCCTTCAGAATTTTTTTAAAATAAATGAAATATACCTTCAGTTGTTAGAACGCCAGGGGGGGGAGGGAAGCCGGGCGCATACATAGAATAGAGTTATACTGTGCGTATTGGTTTATACGCTTTGGAAGTTTTTAAAATGAAAAAAAAAAAAAAAATAGGGTAAATAAGGCAAAGGAAAAAAAAAAGAAAAATATATTCCTTGCGATGTTTTCACCCAAATGGCTCACTTAGTGGTGATATATTTTTGAGAAATTGTTTTTCAGGGTCAAGTGCGACAGCGCATGCAGCGTGCTTATATATGGTGGCAAAAAATGAAAGAGGGGATGTGCTGTCCCCCTTACGAGGGTAAAGGCTGTTACCCATGGCGGGACAAAACTGCGGGGGGATATTCGCATGGTCGCCTATATGTGCCCTTATTTTATATCGTGTTCACGCTATCGCAGTCAAGATTTAAGCGACTTCCTCGGCGAGCCGCTTCTGCGGGCCAATCTTCTACAGTTAAACTACACGCGGTCGACCTATGGTTTGCATGTTCGTCGTCAGCGCGAAAAAGTAAAGAAATGAAAAAATGGGCAATGGAAAAATGAAAAAAAAAAAAAAATAAATAAAATAAATCAATGAAGCAGCCACGTAACCATGCAGCGATGTAGCGAGAAATAGAAGGTGGGAAAAAAAACAAAGCCATAAAAAAATTGGGGTGAAAAAGCTTTGTTTCAAATGAAAATAAAAATTAATGGAAAGAAATTCTGGTGCGCGGGAAGGTTGAGGCGTCGAGTGGCCTGATGGAGGTTTCCCCCCTCCCCCTACATGAGCGCTATTCCAGTGCTATGTCTCCACTGCCACATTATATCACTTTTTCGCTACTTCTTCGCTTCGACAGCTTGGTCCCCCTTGGCAGACTTCTCCAGAGCGTCTGGGACCTTAGTTTTGGTGCCGGCCAAATTTTGGGGGTTTACCTTGGAACTGATAATAGACATGTTTTTGGATTTTCCGTCGGGGATTTTAATCAAATGAAGGTGGTTGTCCACAACCTTGTCGACAATGAAGTACCCCCTTCTTTCGAACTGAAATCTGTCTGACACTTTAAGGGAGGTGATGGCTGGTTCGGAGTACACCACCGTTTCGTACTTGCTATTGGAGTTGATAAATTTAGTCCAGTCTTCCTTATTATCATTTTCAAATTTGTCAACGGTAATTAAGTGGTCATATTCGTAAAGCGTACAGGTGATTAATTTTTCGGGTATGTATGGCACCCAGTGTATTTTTTTTTTTGTCGTTTTGAAGTCTCCATCGAAATTGGATTTTCCGATGACTTCCTTAATGACTGGGGTATCTGTTCCATTATCATTGTCGTCCCCTTTTACAATACTGGTGATGATAACATTTCCTAGTTTGATGAGGGTAATTTCTTCTTGCTCTCCTAACGTTTGTGCATCCTCCAATTCGATAAAGAAACGGTTGGTATAAAGCATGGAGCATGTGCCAAGGGATTTATTTTTCATGTGTAGATCTCTCGTCTTTTCGACAATGTCCTCGGTCAAGTCTGTTAATTTAAGAATAACTCCTTTTTTTTTATCTACTGCTGCAAACCTGGGGATGATTGGGTCGATTATTTGTTTGTTGATGGACCATAGTTTATCCCATTGCATGAGATTTCCTGATTTGGAGGGTCCTTGTTCTAGTATAAATTGGAACAAGGCTTCTTTCGTTAATCCTCTTCTGAGGATCCCTTTGATAGTGGGCATACGTGGATCTAGCCATCCATCCACAACCTTATTTTCAACAAACCATTTTAACTTCCTCTTTGACATAACCGTTCTGACAAAAGAGATTCTACTAAATTCGTAAATGTATACTTTTCTCAACTGGAAGGTTGTAATAATCCAGTTGTATTGTTCTATGCGGTCACTGTATTCGTTCGTTCTCAATGCGTGCGTTACTCCTTCAATGGAATCAATTATAGGGCATGCAAAATCGTACGTGGGGTAGCACTTGAACTTGAACCCGTGTCTGTGATGAGGTGTATCTACTATGCATCTGTATAACACGGGATCTCGCATGCATTTGTTCTTACTCTGCATATCAATTTTTGCACGAATACAATTCTTCTGTCCAATTTCGGTTCCCTTACGCATTTCTTCAAACAATTGTAGATTCTGTTCTACGCTGTTCTCTCTATTTCGGGATTCAATTCCTTCCCCTCTCTGATTCCTCATTTCTTCTACATTCGTATCATCTGCATATGCCTTTCCCATTTTTATTAACTTAATGCAGTAATCCTCTAGATCTGCAAAATAGTCTGATGTGTAGCTAATCTTTTCATATTTTAATCCTAAATTTTCTAGATCTTCCATGATGGATGTCTCAAACTTTATGTCTTCCAAAACTGGGTTTGTATCATCAAAACGGAGTAGCATTTTTCCCTCATACATATTTGCATAATAACTGTTGAGGAAAGCTGCTTTGGCATGGCCAATATGTAAGTATCCCGATGGTTCTGGAGGAAACCTCGTAATTACATTTCCCTTTTCTGCATTTTCTAATTTACCACCATAGGAAGTGCACACAGTTTTCTGTTTTAACAATTGTTTGCTATTTGCATCTTTTGTAATATTTACTTGGTTCTTTTCTAGTTCCTTCTTTACCATTGTGCTTAACTCTTCATCTGGATAATTCACTAAACAGTTGATTAACTTGAACCACCTATTGATATTCCTAAACTGTTTTGTGTACTTCACATTGTAACAATTGGCCACATTAAAATATCTGTACATTTCGTAATACACATATAAATCTGATAGGGTTAAATACTCGCCGCATATAAAGGTATTTAAATGGAGGTGTTTATTTACGTACTCACAAATTATTAGTATTTCCTTTTGCATATGTTTGTTCCTGAAATAGTCTACCCATTCGTCGTACTGTGCTTGTACATAGACGTCTGTCTGTTTGTCTTCTTTTTTGTTATTCTCACAGAATGAATGGTATAACTTTGTTTGCAATATTTCGTCTAAAGTCTTTGCAAATATTTTGTCCGTGGTATTTATGCACTTATCTCCGTTTTCTTCTTCTGCTTTGTTGACAAACTCTACCTTTATTTCTTCTACATTTTCGTCCTTGACAAATTTTACTTTGTCATTCGGAAAGTGGTTACTTCTTCCCTCTACGTTCTCCTTTTGACTGAGAATCTTATGTACGTTAAGTATTGTTCTACATACGAAGGGGTATTTCTTTCCGTAGTAGATGATAATTTTGTCACCTCCTATCATTTCTTCTTGGGCCAGCTTAAGTAGGGAAGGCCTTCTGGTTATACAGGCCAGGAAGGGGTTGAAGGCCATGGCACCGAACGGGGAATCACGCATTTATCCTGCTCTACCTTTGAGTTCTGAGGATGAGCCGGAAGTGTTTACCTAGACAGTCATCGCCTTTCGGGCGAACTTTTCTACCGGCCTTATGATGAACTTCTTTATTCTTTATAAGTTGTGTGTGGGGTAAATACGCATGCACGGGGAGGTGAATGCATATACCGGTGTGCACACGGTGCGGAAACGTGCGAACGCGACGTAGATGGGCGTATATAAAGTTTTTTGGAACACAGGCGTGCTATTTTCTTGGCACCTTTTTTTTTTTTTTTTTTCCACTTTTGTGTTTCCACCTGTGGATCCTTTTCAGGTGAGCGCCGCTGGGTTTTGAGGAACCTCGTTATAAGTTTGATGAGGGAAATTTCGAAGTTGCGCCTTACGGGGCCAAGTCAAGTTAATAATTTTGACGATACCTCTGTGATTTGCAGCGGAACAGTAATCTCAGCGGGGAGTGTCACACTTTCTGTCATACTATCATTTCGTCCCGGCTTTGCTCTTCTGCCGTTTTCTGTTTCTTATTTTTTCGGGGGGTATGCAAGAAAAATGAAAAAATAAAACGACTGCTTAATGGGAAGGTTTGCGAAATTTTCGTCATGCTATGAACGATTCTTTTTCAAACATCCTGTGTATGTATCATCATGTAAAAAAAAATAAAATAAAAATAGTTGTAGCGACGACGGTTGTTTTATGCTTATTCCGAGGTGACTCATTCGTTTTTTTTTTTTTTTTTTTTTGTTTTGTTTTTCCTGTTTCTCACTCTTTACATTGTAAATTTCGCGTGTTGTTTTTTTGGCAGTTCATTTACATGTTTATTTTTACCTCTGTAACGACCTTCTGAAAATCTTCACAACGTGCATATATGAGTATGAAAAAAAAAAAAAAAAAAAAAAAAAAAAAAAAAAAGAACGTGTACACGCGAGTCGTCCCAATAAGCGGAAATAAATATATACATGTACATATGCGTGCATATTCAATGATAGTGGTAAAAAAAAAATTATGCTTCTTTATATTTGCATCCAGTTTGTTTTTTCCTATTATATGCGTGGTGATATATAGCACGGAGCAATTATACCCTTGTAGCATTTTTTTATTAATTTAAAAAAAAAAATTCTCTCACGAATAAAAAAATCCACTTGTATGGGTAGTCTTCCGGCATGTTGATACTGCGAAGGGAGCACTTAAACGAGCACTTCCTCATTTCGTTTTTTTTCCAAACTTGAATGTAGAAGCATAGTAAGCACATACTGCAACTGGCACGTAAAAAGTGCAGATATGCCGATAACGGCATATTGTACATTTCCAAAAAAGGAATAATACATTTATTGCAAAGGTAGAAGGAAGGCGAGGCCGTCTACCTATATACTGTCAAAGCACATATAGCAATTTTTCTATCCAATGACAAATACCCGCTGCGTTTATGCCTAAATACACCAAAAAAAAAAAAAAAAGAAAAAAAGAAAAGTGATAATTCCTTCTTCCATTTGCTCACCCGGTTCTTTACATTGTTTTTTTTTTTTTCTTTCTTTTCCTTACATACAAAATGTCGCAGCATGAACAGACACTAGTGTTGTTACATAAGGGGAGATACGCATAAAAGAGCAGGTAGAAACGTGTAGGATAATACGAAAGGGTAAAGGATCCACAAGTGTAAAATTTAACCGGTCTTTTTTTTTTTTTTTTTCTCTCTCTTCTAAGGGAAGGGGGTGCACAACATAGCCTTTACTTTCCCTTACCCTAAATGAAGGAATGTATATTGTTAGGGATAGGAAAAAAGAAAAAAGTGGTGTTCTCTAAAAAGAGGAATAAATAAATTAACCTGTATTAATTTGTCTTTTTTTCTCTCTTTTTTTTTTTTTTTTTCAATTTTCCGTCATTACAACAAAGTGTGGTGTCTTTCCACGAAAGCGTACATACTCATATGTTCAGCTAAGCAAAAGCGCTAACGCGTGCGCAGGGATATATCTATGCTCCTATGTTGGAGTTCCAAGGAAAAGAAAATTAATTCAACCCATTTTGCATTACCCTTTTAAAAATAGTAAAAAAAAACTTTGATCCACCAGTCATAGGAAAAGTTGCACATCACATAAAAGGAGTTTACAACTTATGGGAATAGATAATGGATGCACATTTGATGATGACCAAGGATGGCCCATTGAACATTATCTTCCAAGGAAAGTAACGAAATAGGGTTATCTCCTTGTGCGGCCAACAATGTTTGATCTCCTTGTGTCAGAATACGTAGGGGCAAGAATTGTTCTTTCCACCATTGCGGATGCATAAATGAGAAGGAATCCCCTGCCCTTCCACCCTATATGTGTACAAGAGGTATGGGCATATATATAGGGGCATGTAAAGATGCCTGTAATGAGCCAAGTGCCCCCTAAGAATTTAAGTCTATGGATGAGTTATAATAGGGTTTGTGCAGTGGGACACCTCGCAGAGAGGAAATTAGAAAAGGAAAATAGGGAGAACGTAAGGTGCGTATATATACACACATACATATATCCATCCAGGCGCGTGTACGAGCGGACACGCGAGGAATGCTTTCACAAAATTACCTTTCCCGTTGCGCGCATGGGTATTTATAATGCGAGATGGTGTGGTTCACTCCGCAGGGATGATTAAGAAAAAAAAAGGACAATGAGATAAACGCGGTTCGCATTTCAGCGGAGATAAAAGGGTCCCCGCCCTCCCCTGTGCCTGGTTACTTCTCATCTGCACGTACCTTTCGCTTAATATATGGGAAGAGAATTATTTCGCTCATTTTGAAGTCTGCAAAAAAAGTTACCGGAGCACGGAAGGGAGGACGCGGATGGACAAATCAGAAAAAAAGGAAAAAAGGAAAGTCGCAAAATGAAAAAATAACGATGGGGCGTGGGGTATCCAATAGATATGCGAAGGAATAACTCGACGATTTAAACACATTTGGGCGAATGAAAAAATAAAATAAAAAAAATATAAATATGCTGAGAAAGCCCCTTTTTCCAAGTGATGATAGTACGGAGTAATTTTTTTTCTTTCTTTCCTGTTAAAAAAAGTTTCCAACATTTTTCCGCTTTTTTTGAGCAATTTTTTTCTATTTGAGGGATAGGTAAAGTTGAATCATTATCCTTTTCTATTGGATCAGATATTTCGATACTTTTTTTTTTTTTTTTTTTTTTTTTTTTTTCATTGTGCATGGCATCATTTTGTTATGTAAACGGTGATGTGACGCAGGCATCGCACAAACATACATGTGTTTTGCTTCATCTCGTTAATTTATTACACACCCTTTGTTTGCTTTACATATCAGCATGAGCAAGGGTGGGAATAAAATGAAGTGTGTATATATGTAGTACTCATTTGTTTGTGAACTTTGAAAGTAACTTTTTTTTTTTTTTTTTTTTTTTTTTTTTTTTGCATCTTGTTGAGGGAAAGGATCAGGCAAACCTTTCTTACAAGAGAAGCGCTAGTTGGAAGGGGGTTTGCGGCGCGCATCTGTAGAGGGGCAAGTATTCACGTGAAAGAGACGGCGAAGGGAGGCACCTAATAATACGCAGTATCACGTACGAATCCGTTTAATTGCCTGTGGAGGCAAACGAACACATGCCCGTGTACTTTTTTTCTCTCCCCCCCCTTTTGTGTGGAAGCAATGAATGAGCTCTCCCCGGGGGTGTCGAGAAAACTGTTTTGGAATTCGGACAAATTATTTTATGATAATATAAGGAACCTAGATGAGAGACTAAACGTGAATAACAATTTTAACGAGAACAAATATGAGGAGCTGTATCGTGAGAAGTACGCAAGGAATAAAAGGAGGTTTAAGACCGAGCCACCTAAAAATATCAGTGAGCAAGCAAGTTCCCAATTTTACCCTTCTTTTTTTAACAGCATATTTAAAAGTTTATCGAGGAATGTGATTTACAGTGGTGAGGATAAAGAGAGTGAGGAAGACGCGAAGGAAAAAAAGAAGTCTTCTTCTAGACATTCAAACAAGGCAAGGCATGTTAAGGTTCCCTATTTGGCAAAAGGGGAGAGCCGATGTGGTAGCGGGCGGAGTAGAAACAATCTCCCTTATCGAAAAGACGATTTGGATGGAAGTATTTTGGTTAAGAATACTGAGGGGGGTATATCGGGGGAGGGCGCTGGAGGGGGGCGCAGGAGGTACACATATGGGAGCAGGAGAGGCGACACTAGCTCGGAGGAGGAATCACAAACGGATGGAGATTCAGGAGAGGTGAGAAGCACCGAAACGAGTAGTGGTGAATATGGAAGGGGTGAAAATCGAAGCGGTGAATACCGCAGTGGGGGGGTGCCAAGGGAAGGTGTCAAGCGCTTAGAACAAAATCGAATGGCGCAGAAAACTGTCAACAGGGAAAAACGTGTAAACAGCGACATCATTTCGGATGTCTTCATGAAGAAGAACGTGAAAAGCCTAGTGGTTCATGACACGGGAGGAATAGATATCGAACTTATTGAAAATGAAAACCCAGAGTTCCTGTACCATACATACACTGGGAACAGAATATCAAACATGTATTATGCGTATGATGATTCTATAAGGAGCAAAGAATTTTGTGATGATAAAAAGATAAATAGATTTAATTCATCCTTTTCTCGAAAGGAAAACGCAACTGTGAGGGAATCCACATCGGGAGAAGGTTGTCTCGCAGGTGAATTAATACCAGGTGAGGTTAACGCAAGGGGTTCATCAGTAAAGGAATCTTCTGCGTACCATGACAGAAGAGAAAACAAACAAAGCATATCACATTATAAAACTGAGTTTTCCACTGAGAGTAACAATAGTAAGCGCTGTGATGAGCATAGCTATATTAGGAAAAAGGAGATGGAAGAAAAAGTATCCAACTGGTCTAACGAGGTGTATAATTATGACAGTTGCAACACGTATGAAGGAAATAGAAATAAGAGAACTTCGAACTGGTCGGGGGAAAGGAACAAGATGTTCGATTCTTACTCTTCTGTGTCGAGCATATCTGTAAACACATCGGAGAAGGAAAAGGGGAAAAAGTATCACTACATTGGTGAAACTATAAATAACGTGAGAAATGGATGGGGTATGCTAATCTATAATGATCGAGTTATATTTGAAGGGGAGTACAAAATGAACAATGCCATTGGATATTTTATTAAATACAATGAATACTCTACAGAGATTGGTTTCAGGAGTCCCTTAAGCATCAAGTCAGTTATAATCATGAGCGACAGTGATAATTTCATTGTACAAAATAAATGTGAAAATCTAGAATCTGGGAGGAGTGACGAAATGGGAGTTAGCCAAAATGGTACTCCAAAATTGAAAAATAACGACAGCATAGAGCTAGATATTAAAGGAAAAGAGGAGGGATGTAATTTACGTGAGGGAAACGTAGGAGGGCTCTGTGAAAATAAAAGTTATATGGAGAAGGAACAATTAAACCTGTACTGTCCGCAGAAATTTCCAACAATAAGTAACTACACACGTTTATCTGATTTTAGGAGAACCCCTGGGGTCTTTACCACTCCAAACAGTAGTAAATTGCATAAAGAAAATGTAATCATGAATAATTTGCTGAAAAGTATAAAGGAGAATGAGTGCTCTCCCCAAAAAAAGGAACAAGTAGAGAAATCGAAAAATCTAACGGTCGTGTCTAGCTACATTAGAAGGAACAGTAAACATAAGACAACCCCTGCGCGTTCCATCAATTATCTGAAGCCACCCATGATGCATTTGATAAAAAATAATTTTATTCTAAATAGCAACTCATTTTTAAAGAACGATAAGTCTACATCGTCAAGAAAAAGGAAGGAACAAAAAACCACCATGCATTGTTCTAGCCCAATGAATATCATCGTCACATCATTCGATACGGATGATGAGTCGGGCTCCTCTGGAAATGAACGACATGGGGAGAGTAAACCAAATGCAGAGAAGGAAAAGGAGGAAACCCCCTTAGTGGAAAACACGACTACGCGGAATTATGCGCAGCCAGTCACTGTGTTCTCGGAGCGCTGTTCGGAAGCGAAGCACCAGAAGCAGTTTGACTGTGGTAATCGGGAGAGCAATGGACTCACAATTTTGAACCTAGAGAACAACAATAATTTTAAGGGAATCCATTCGCAGAACGAAGATGATGAGGCGACTCAATTCCCGAGCGATGACGGGAAGGGGGAGGGGGGCACTGCTATTGAAGGTAGCGTGGGCGTATACCGGGAGGGTAGGAATAAGGGTACCAATAAACGCAGCAATGAAGACGCGAATGGGGATACGAATAAGGATACGAATGAGGATACGAATAAGTATATTAGCGAGAAGGCGTACAAGGATGTGGACAGAGCTGATGTTGCCATAAAGGGGGAGGAGACCGAGCGGCGCGCGCACTTCAGGGCGGACTCTTCAGACGAGGAGGACGCGGAGGCGGTTCCATTTGCAGAGGCAGAGGGTAATGAACAGAACAAGCTAAACATTGTTATCACCGACGAGTACAGAAATTTGTTGTGCGATAATATCAACAACGACAATTTTGTAATAAAGAACAATGAAATTAGAACATTTGAGGAGTTCATGGAAAAGCAGGAGGAATACAAAGGTGGGGTTAATAAGGATCAGTGGCGAGAGGCCATGCGGGATCCAGGTGGGAGTGATGTGTCAAGTCTGAGAACAACCTTCGAGGGCGACCCCCCCAAATGTAACACAGGGGAAAAGGAACAGGATGAGAAGAAGGAGCAGGATGAGAAAAGGGAGCAGGATGAGAAAAGGGAGCAGGATGAAAAGAAGGAAGAGGATGAGAAGAAGGAAGAGGATGAGAAGAAGGATGAGGAAGGAAGAATGGAACAAGCACATTTTGGACACCCCGATAAGGCATATATAAGAAGGCGTCTGCGAGGAGCTACTTTCCCCGAAACGCACGACGATCGACAGAAGAATTGTTTCCTTTTCATAGACGATTACTTAACCTCAAATGATGACAAGTTCAATTTAATCAATCAGGATGTGAAATTGAGAGCATCTGATTATAACAAATGGTCGGTAAATATGTTATACAATTTTTTAAAAATGATAGGGTTAAAGAAGGAAGCATATCTGTTTAAAATTCACAAGATAAGGGGATATCACATTCTGAAGCTGACAGACAAGGAATTGAAAAGGCTGAACATAAATAATCCTTATGTTAGAAAATTCGTTTTGTCTGTTTTTCGATTTTTAGTAAATTCTATGGATAGTGCGGATCCTTTGTCTTTAAATTTTAATACAAACATAAAATTTTCATTTAATGAAATACAGACCATATGCAACAGTGATATTATTATACTTAACAAGGTTGGTGGTGGTAGTTATGCGCAGGTTTTTAGGGCAAGATATAGAGGAAAGTACGTGGCATGTAAATTGTTCTTGTACAATCCTAAGGACATGAGTGAAGAGAGTTACTGTGAGAGTTATATATCAACCCCGAGATCGAGTCACAAATATATTTTCCCGAAAATAACCCCCAGTTTAAGCACTTTCGGTGAGCAACCTTTTAGCGAGAAAACACTATTGCCATCGACAGCGGGGGAAACGGACACGGGGGATGCAGTAAATAATTCCGGTGGTAATCACCTAGAGGGTATGCAGTCTGCGCAGGGGGCTCGGTGTGATAGTGGAGCAGGATCAACAGAAGGGGAAGACTCCCCGAAGGAACAGTGCCCCTATGAACCCGTCAAGCAGAAGAGCAACGAAGGAGAAACCCCCAATGTTAGTAGCACATCGTACACACTACAGAGAAATAAGAAAATAAAAAAAATGGCGAATCTGGAAATTTTCAGATATTTCCCCACCCCAGTGAAGTACCGGAATTACGAAGCGAAAATTTTGTATTCTCTACAAGGATGCAATCATGTGATAAAATTGCTTGGTGTGTGTAGTCTAAGAGAGGGAGAAGAGTCTCTCATCTTACAGTACTGTGCAGGGGGTAGTCTGGAGAAGTACATATACATGGACGAGAAGAAGAAGAATTGTGGATATCTGCGTTATTTGTCAAGGCCACAAATTGTAAAAATATTTCAACAAGTAGCAGAAGGAATGCACAACGTACACTCAAAACATTTTTTCCACAGAGACTTAAAATTGTCAAACATTTTACTCGATGCTAACCACGATGCCGTCATTTCCGACTTTGGATTATCGACGCATTTTTCTTTAAATGATAGTCCCACTGCGTATGCCATGTATGGAAACATATTTTATGCGGCCCCGGAGGTTCTAAAAGGAGAGGGTTTTTTTAAAGAATCAGATGTGTGGTCTTTTGGAGTTAGCTTATGGGAGGCCTTGACAAAAAAAATTGCATACGATGGGATGTCTGCTTCAGAGAGTTTCTGTAAAATTTCATCTGGGGAGTTGGTCCTTCCCATTCCCAAAGACCTTCCTTTGGATCTGTCTGAATTATTGAAGAGCATGTTGGAGTTCGACTTCACCAAGCGACCCCTTTTCGACGTCATAGCGAGGAGGTTGGAGACCATTCGGCTGGAGGCCGAGCAGAAGCTCCACGTGGACATACACTCCTTCTTCGATGGGTAGGCAAAACAACGTAGGAACCTTTTTTGTATCGCTTCCTCCTACAGACACGCTCACGAATTAATGCACCCAACATTTGGGCCTCCTCTTCTTTTTCCGTTTCCATCCATATTGTATTCCCTATTCATTGTGCCCGTATCCCCTTCTGCTCCTCATTTTTTTATGTCGATTTGTACAGTGCCCCACTCCCCGAGGTGGAAATACAAGGGCGTACAATTTGTTTGTTCCAAAATATTGGAAAGCTAATTTTTTTCTGCCCAAAAGGATGAGAAAAAAAAAGAAAAAAAAGAGCAGTGTTTATTATTTGTTCAAACTTCATTTGTTTTGACTAAATTAGCTCTTTTTTTTTTTTTTTTTTTTTTTTTTACTTTTTTCTCTCCATGTGAGCAGTCATATCAAGCTGTGTGTGCTCCACGAATATGGAATGATATTAGAACTTCCTCACGGGCGAACACCCTGATAGGCCAACTGGTCTACCCCTTTATCATTATGCCTATACAGGTACGACTTTATGCTTTCCGTATTAGCCTCAACACATGGTCATTTACTGCTTTTGTTTTTCCTCCTTGGGTACACTATTTCTGGTGCAAAAAAAAAAAAAAAAAAAAAGGGAGCCATTTCCCAACGGGATGGAGCATGTGAAGTGCATTTGCTTAATGATACACATGGTGAGCTTTTTCCCAAATGGCCATTAAAATGTACTTGAATGACTATACTGAAATTACAGATAAGAATGGATCTATTGGGCGGTGCATCTTCGCCTGATCTTTTTTTTTTTTTTCATCTGCACTTGCGTAGGTTTACTTCCGCGGTGACGCCTGAGAGGGGGAAAACTGCGAACTTTATTACAAAGGTACGTGGTACAGGTCCCCTGGAGGAGGTTAAGTTGAAGGAGGGGTAAAGCGGCTAACCTGATGGGCGGCTACCCCGACTCTATACACGTGGAACAAGATGGTTATGCTTACTGAAGAGGATGCCATTCACTTTTTAAATATCGCATTGGAGGAGGTAAGTCCAAGGAGGGAGGATTCAGTGCACGTTTAAATTGTGTTCGATGTGCATTCGTCATACGAGGAAACAAACATGTAGGCATTTTTTCCCACCCTTGTGTTGCATCCGAAGGCGGAAAAGAGTCTAAAGGTGGAGCTAAAGGAAATGCCAATATTCTGTCTCTTGATAAACGAGAAGAGGGAAATTTTGTCCAGTTCGTACAACCACACGAATGAATCGAAGAATGGGAGCAGACACTGTGAACTCATAACGATAGATAAGTATCTCTATGGAGAGGATTACGAGGGTATGAAAAATAACAACCTAATAAAATGTTTTAACAATTGTGAAAATGGAGTACAGAGCTCTCTCGCCAAATATTTTTCACACATGGATATGTGGAAGAAGGATAGATTAGCTAATCCTTCCTCTGCACTAGAAGACGAAGTGGTGCACAATGAAGGAGCAATGGGAAGTACTACTGAGCAGTTAAGTGAAGAGAAGAAAAACGAAATAAAATACAAGTTAGAAAATCTCCGGAAATGTTGCATCGTTGTGACGTGTGAGCCCTGCATCATGTGTGTCTATGCGTTGAAGCTTATGGGTAATGCAGATGGGAGATTTACACAGCCAGTCTCGTCAGTTTAGGCCTTAGCCGTACAGTCCATACGTGGCGTTTCTATGTCAAATATCTCTCATTACCGTACCTCTGTCACCCCATCTTATCCATTTTCTCCCTTGGCTTTTAAGTTCACCCTTTTCCTTTCATCATATACAAACATACCAGGCATAAGGAACATTTACTTCTGCTGCCTTAACGAGCGCTTTGGAGGATGTGGATCAGTCCTTTCCTTGCACAAAACGTAACATAAAAAAAAAAAAAAAAAAAAAAAAAAAAAAAAAAAAAAAAAAACGAAGAAGGCCAAAACGATGAAGGGCATTGCACATTATGAAATCATGTTTGCCTATCTGTGACAACCACTTTTATGCCGCTCCTACTTTGCCAGGTACCAGGACATAAATGTAAATTATATCAAGAGCGGAGGATGCACGGAGAGGAGCATTTCCCTGATGCAATCCTTTTACAAGGGTGGAAACCCCTCAGGTATCTTTCACACTTTTCTTTTTTTTTTTTTACTTTCACCTTTAACATATTTATACTTGCAGAATTAGTGGTGAATAAAGGCGTGAATGTAGTTCCATAGTATGGGTGACTTTTCCATCCGTATCAAGTAGTAATTTAGAAATTCTACCCTATACTGTGTATGTTTTTTTTTTTTTTTTTTTTCTTTTTCTAACATGGCCCAGCTCCGGAAGAGAAAAGGAAAAGAGCTATCAGGTGATGTGTCCTACGTTGCTTAAAAATTGGCGAGCCGCTATTCCATTTTTCCATCAAACTTACAGGCCTTTTTTTTTTTTTTTTTTTCTCTCCATTGCGCCTAGTTCTGCCACATCGTACGTGCGTACATATGTACATATGTACATATATATATATGTAACTACGCCATTGCGTTTTTGCATATGTCCCTCTCCATACTGTTTTCCTTTTGATGGGATTTCCCCGCTGTTAATTTAGCGTGAAAAAAAAAAAAAAAAATTAACAAGTGGAAGACAGTTCCCGATGCGCACGTACAGGTTTCTATGGTGGAGTTTCTTTTTTTAGTGAAAAGTGAACGTGGCGGTGGTAATTTCTTGCAACAGATACAAATTTGTACGGCGACGCTTTGAAGTCAGGCAAATCTTCTTACCAGAGAGGAGTATGGCACCGCTGAAGATTACACCCCGTCTACAATATTTGATAAAAAAACAAAAAAAACTCTCATGGTGAGCATTAATCTGCAAATGCGTCTTCGCGAGTGTGGATGATACATCGCACATCCTACAGGTTCTCCTGAATGTGTTGGTTTATTCCAGTTATTATGGCCCTGAAGGGGAGGGAGGAGGAGTAGCAATATAAATGAATGGATGGAAATACAAATGGATGGCAACTCAGGAGATAGGCACATTGGGGATGAATGCCAAATGTAGAAGGAAGGGAAGGGAGTCAAAATGTTTGCTTCGTTCGCTACTTAGCCAAATGCACTTTTCTCCCCCTGGCCAACTGCGTGGGCACATCCATGTAGAGCTGAAGGACACTTACATCCCCTTGTTGTAGGCGGAAGACATGATATTCTTGGGCTTGCGCTCCTTCTGCTCCGAGATAATTTGCAGAAACAAGTGGCGGTCCGCATAAAGCGAATCGAAAAAAGTGTCGATATATTCAGTGACATCATATTTTTTGGTGAGGAACAAATGGCTTAGCTCTATGCCCTTCTGTTTCATGTACTTGCGGATGCACTGGTTGTCGCGCTTCATCATGTGTATATCGTTGTCGTTAAAAATGTAGCTTGAAAATCCTTTCTCTACGACAACAAGAATCCACATTTTTATGAACAGCTCGATAAAAACGGTGAGAATACTCTTTCGAAAAGACTCCGGAATTTGAAGAATAAATTTCTCCACTGTGTTTGGGAATATGGCAACGATGGACTGTATGTTGTTCGTGTCAAATGGCTCTTCATACAGATTGAAAAAAACTTCTCTCTGAAATTCGTAACATACCATTCGGATGGATAAAACTTTAAAAATGAAGTAAAGTGTATTTTTTAGTGTATCCCTTATGTTACTTATGGAAGTGTTGAGTATATCTAAAATAGTTTTTGTGTATATGTTTCTTTGTAACATGGGTAGATCTATGTCTACGCTTACGTAGTTGTTGAATAAGCGGCTCAGTTTGTCTACGCCCTGTGTCCTCGCACAAATATAGTCCACGATATATTTTTCAAACTTGTTTCTAATGAGGGCCACTTGTTCTTGAAAGAAAAATAGATTCCATGTGATGACAACTGAGCTGGACATATCGGAATTATTAAAGAGGTGATTAATTTCGTCTATAATGTTTACTAGATCATCGCTCATGTATTCGCCTGTTTTTTTCTCCTCTCTGGTGGGTTCGGCATTCTCTTCTTTGGAAGGATTAAATTGGGTGGTCCCGCTTGGCCCTACATCTACCTGCGCAGATTCCTTTCCCAGTTTGGATGGACTGCTGCTCTGGAAAGGAGATACCTTAACAGAGAGATCATTTATATCTTCAAGTAATTCTCCCACTTTGGTTTTTATCGCATTAACATCTATTTCTTCATAGTCAAATAATTTGTAAAGGACGTTTTTTTTCCTTTTCTTATATTTAATTCGCTTTGTGATTTCATTGACATCATCGAATTCGTTTTCTATGTTTTCATTGTACAGAATCAGATCGTCTTGTTCTTCTTCCTCTTCATGATCAAGCATGTCCAACTCGTTTTGCTTAAAAATAGTTCCCCCAGCTGGTTCGTCATCTGCCTTATCTCCTTCTTTTCTATTTCTCCTTTTTATATTAGTACGGGAAATTTTATCCCACTGGATTCTCTGCTGCTCCGTCAGGTTTAGCAAATCCTGAAAATATTTATCTGCGTATTGATTCATGACAGATATAATAAAGGAGGTGTATTTCTTTTTGTAGTTTTCACAATAATCATTTATAAAGGTATTTAGGAACTGTACAAATGGCGTGATGATCCATTCGATTGGACACTTGTACTCTAACAAGACATCCAAAATACTCCATATGATGGAGAAGATATCGACACATGTTGAGTTGTACATAATATCTGGGCTATTCAGTGGAACCAATTTTTCCTTTCCTAAACAGATGGAGAGAAGTTTTTTATTATGCTCTAACTTTTGGTCCATTATTTGGATGAAGATTTTCTCCAACTTGAACATGAGCTTCACCATGCACGGATCGCTTGCGTTGGAGATGATGAGGGAGAGGTTTATGAACCGGTCATCCGGTTGGTCATCCGGTTGGTTGTCCGGTTGGTTGTCCGGTTGGTCATCCGATTTGTTATCCGATTGGTCCTCCGCTCGGTTCTGTTGCCCTTTATCGCCGTGCCCCCTCATGGAATTCCTCGTTTCATAGTACTTCGCTATTTTGTTCTGAATCTTCCTGCGCGGGGAATTGGTTCGATGCGTATCTTCCACGACGGGGGAAGAACGGGCATCTGCACGGTCCTTCTTGGTGGACATTTTCCCCGTGGAGACACCAAAGTCGAGCGGTTTTTCATTCACAAGACACTGGTACATGTCGTACGTATTAGTTTGTAGCACGATTTCCTTAATGAGCAGATTGAAATTATACAAAGAGGCAACGATGGATAGAGCCTGACTAAATAGTACGTCGTTGTTGTTCTTATTTATTCCAAGGAATTTTGAAACTTCATAGTACAGCGTCCTGTTCGCTGCAAACAGAACCATGAGGGGGTGTTCCTCCGGTGGCAGATATTCTTTCCATAT
This sequence comes from Plasmodium knowlesi strain H, assembly GCF_000006355.2. NCBI lineage: Eukaryota > Apicomplexa > Aconoidasida > Haemosporida > Plasmodiidae > Plasmodium > Plasmodium knowlesi. Next base: position 2,308,033 of record NC_011913.2, on the reverse strand, counting down.
GCTCGAGAAAAATAAAATTTCCGCAAAAACTTCGTTAATGTACTTGTTTATAATGTCTACGTATTGATTCGTCAAGGGGTCCTGTACCTCGGGAGCGGTACAATTTAGCATATCATCATCGTTTCTACTATCCCTTATATCACCTCTATCGCTTTCATTCTCTTCTTTCTCGGGCGAACCTCTTTGCGCCCGAAGAAATGGACTGCCTTCCACCTCCCCATTTGTCCAATGTAGCGCTTCCCCACTTTCTGAGTGACCATTTTCCTGTTTTTTTAGCATTTCCCCCACTTCTATGTCTTCCCTCACGATACACACAATATTGAAGAAAATATTCTTCACTGTGTTGAAGATAAAAAATTTGAAGAAACTGGACAGTTCGTGTTCGGAACCTATTATGCCATGAGTAGGAGAAGCGTGCCTTGCTCCCTTCTCCTTTGTCACCTCCTGGACGGTAGAAGTGGGAGAATTACCATCAAGGTGCTTCTCAGAATGGCATTCTTTATCACCCAAATCGTCTTCAACAAGAACGTTGCAAGAACGCTCAAAGAGAGTTATATTGCTTTCTTGTGTTCTTCTCAGACGAGCGTAGCGCGCGTGCCGTACGTTCCCCGTATGGCTAGTACGCACCCCGTGAAGGTATTTGAGCCGATTTGATTTTTCCTCCGAACTGTTATTATTGATAGTGAAGAATCTGCGCAACATAACAAATACATCTAACACATATGGTAGGGAATACATGTCGATGAATTTTCTGTAATTGCAAAGAAGGAGGATGAAGTGGTCCCTAAAGTCGCAACTTAGCATTCTCATCAGAAGGATGTCTGTCATTACTTTTTCAATTCTAGACAAATTAATGAGGGAGAAATTAGCGTGTATCTTTTCGTGGGTTCTATACTTGATAACAAGGGTATTACAGGTAGATGGATCCCAGTTTTGATATTTTTCCGCCTCTGCATCTGTTCTTATTGGGTTGCTCTGTTTGTGATAGACAGTGCTTGTGGTGTTAGAACCCTTCCTGTTGTTAGCATCTGGGTGATGATCTGGATATTCCATCTGCGGAGAGTCCTCTCTTTTACTTTCCCCCGTGATAGATGCGCCAAAACGTACATGCCCACTGGTTTCATCCCCTACGGAGGGCACCTTCATATAGTTATCATTCTTCATGTACCAATCAAAGAAAAAGTGATCCTTGGAATATAATTCGCCCTTCCCATGTAGAGATAGAACATTTGGAACGTAGGTACTGATGAGATTTTCCAAATGGTTATAATTAAAATGGAGCAAAATATTATAGTAACGTTTCAGATATATTAATTCATTTTGTTGTTTTTTTTCTGCTTCTTTCCTTGTCAATATATTGTCTTGTGAATCGGGATCTTCAAATTTGTCGTGGTCGCTCGGGACAGTTGCACAGAAGAGAAACTTTTTTTTGGAATACTTGGTCATGTTACTTGTCTTTTCTATAACCTCCTCGCCGGAAGAATCATCGGCGTAGAGCATATCCATGACTTCCTGTAGATCTGCATCTGTCTTTTCACCTAAGAACCCCTTTTCTCCATTCTTCATGTCCATAGCGTTAACCGTTCTGTAGGATAAAATGGATTCAAAATTTTTTATGACAAAGCAAAACTGGCTAGCATTTTGCACCGTAATAATTTGGCTCTTCCTTGGGGAAGGCGTCATTGAAGAGAAGTAACTCTCCATATGATTCCATTTAGATTCTTTCTCATCGTTATGGATCTGCGAATGTGTCCTCAAAAAAAGTTTCACGTTTCCATCATCTCCATTTTGATGTACGGTTAGCAGATTTTTATCGAAAAAGGAATAGAACAAATGAATGCCCAGGTACAGGATGAAGGTAGATATTGGAATGGGTGTGGGTTCTACTCCGTAGCTAAACCTCTTTGTCTTCCCCTTCAGTGCTAAATCGTTGCCCGCTTGTAGGTAATAAAGTATCAGCATGATACCCTGCATGAGGTAAGGCATGTCTGCATACATATTCGTTTTTTCGCTGGTACCAATAACGCAAGAAATGTAATAATACAAGAAGAAGTGGAGAAGTGATCTGTCAATGAACCAACTGGAACAGAGAACCGTTTCGACGTTTATTTTGTAAAATATTTTACTTCCTACTTTTTTTTCTCTCTGGATGAGTCGTGCTTCGTTCGATGGGGTTGCCCCGTGAGCGGCTCCATTCTTCCCCACCTTTACAAACTTAGAAAACTCTTTCATAAAAATCTCCTTATATAACTCATCGTGGTCTATATTTTGATCATCCCACTTGGGATCGCACCCTTCTTTGGTCTTTCCTCCGTATTCGTTACAAGGATACTTTCCAGATGATTGGTCCTGGTAAGAATGATCTTGCTCCTCCTCACGGTGACATATGATAATCTTCTTCACCTCGTAATCGTAATACTCAATTTTCGTGAAGTACTTAACCAAATTAGCCAATTTTTTTTTTTCATCACAGACCCCCGTATTCCACTTGTTCTCCTTCACAAGTATTTTGAGGAAAGAAATTAACCGAAAGGATTTTATCAAATTCTTCAAAAGCAGATTGCATAGGAAGATGATTTGCTCGTCTCTGCGAAGCGACTTGAACGTGACGAAGTTGGTCTCTTCATTTTTTCTCTGATCGTGTTTACTCTCATCTGTTTCCTTGTCATGCCTTTTGTTCTTATCCGTCATTTCCTGCTGCGATGAGATTACCCCTTCGGTTTTCCCCCTCTGGTGTAGCACAAACCAGTAGAGCTTCTTTATCTTCTTCTGCACAGTCCTCAGGTAGGAGACGAAGGGGTTGTCACTTGACCCTCTACTCAAGTAGCTAAAATATTCTCCATTTTTTTGGAAATGATATATCATGTCTTTAAAATAACTATGAGAGTGGGAATCAAAAAATGGAACAAACTTAACGAAAGTGCAAAATTTGAAGTACACAGATATGTTGAGAAGTTGTAGTTGTCGTTTAAGCCATGATGTGTAGATAGTACTTTCCTCGCTGATGGGTACTTGCCCTGTTGGATTCTTTTCTTTTCGCAACTTTTCTACGTCAACGTGAAATATATTGTTAAAGTTGAGGCTTTCCATTATGCGAAGTATTCTAAAGCGGACATCTAACACATGGAAAGAGTACGTATAGCCCCAATTTGTGTAGTGTGAAGGGATAGTAAGCAAGGTGATCAAATCGTTGGTTCTAGAATCTAGGTTCAATTTAATTCTATAAATGCTTGTGATTCTTTTTACTAATAATAAATTTTGCAGCTTCACATTGTAAATATAGTCTACGTATTCAAAATGATCCTTCAGTGTGTATCCCCTGTTACTACTAGCAGGTGGTGTACATTTGTACTTTTCCTGGTTCGACCTTTCTGCATAGGTAGAAGTTTGTTTTTTCTTCCCTTGGATTTTCTCCAACATGGGGGAACACCTTTCGTAGAATTCATTATACACCTCCTTGTTGAGCTTGTTCCTTTTAGACATGTCGAACAGGAAGTAACTATTGAGCTGCGTCGATAGATAGTAATATACAAGGAGGAGAGATTCGTATGCTATCAACTTGTATTCGTATTCGTTCATTTCTTCCTCCTCAAAGAGGGGAATCATTGGTGAAGAGGCAGTCGAGGGCCACTTTTCAAAAGTTGAAAAATTATTAATACTGGGTGGTATTCTAAATGGATAAAAGGGATGTCCCTCTTCGAAGAAATAACTTTGAAAGAAATTCTGGTGATACCACCTTCGTTTGTCTCTAGTCTTCTTACTCAGCATGGTCGATAGAATATCCACTCTATTGAATTGTAGCATATATTTTTCACACTCCTTTTGTCTATTTGTTAGGAAGGAGAAAATATCTTTTTCCTTCCTTGGGGATGACTTACCAGTTAAACATGTTTCATCGTATTTCTCACCTACAAATGAGTTTACCTGTGGTTGTCCCATATTTTTGGTCCACTTGGCTTCCTTCCCATTCGATGTACTATTGTCCTCTCCTCTGTAGGTATTTCTTTCTATAATCATTGGGATGTAGAATTTTTCGGGGAATTGACCATCCCTTTGAGAAGAAGCACGGTTTCCTCCGTGTGGTGCGTGTTCGGTCTGTTCCTTTTCTGTTTCGCCTCCGTGTTGCAAGTCTTTCTGTTTCTTCCTTTCCTCTTCACCCCCAGATGAGCTCTTCTCAACGCAAATCAATTCCCCGCTCCGAAAATTCTGCTCCTCCATTTTTCTCTTCTTTTCAGGCATGTTCTGCACATCACCAGCCGGGGAATCACCCCGATGTGGCATTAGCCTAAATTGTTCCTCCTCAGACAGTACGTCATTTTGGGGAATCTTCATTTGCAAGTCGGCTATGTCTACGTTCTTTCTTAGAACAAGGCTCAGCCACATTTGATAATCTATGAGCGAGTCGTATGAACTAATTTGACATGCCCCTTTGTACAACAGGCTGTTCATGTGGATATGCTCCACTGCGAGAATTTTTATGAACCCCCTTACGCTGCTGTATATTTTCTCGATTCTGTATTTTTCTCTTATTTCGAATTTATCAAGGTTGAGTCTTTTAGGTGTTTTTTTTTTTTCTTCTTTTTGATCTTCCGTATTTGGTGGGGAAGTTGCCTCCTTTGTGGCATCCCCATTTTGCTTCTCCCTTCCTGCGTTCCTTGGATCCCTGTCCTGCCACTTCTTCCTCCTTGATACATTATCCTGCACGTACTCCTCCAAGTCTTTAATGCTGCACCGCATGGTCCTTTTATTATATCGGAGCTCCTTTATATTATCATAGAGAATTTCTAAAAGTTCCTTCTTCCTAATTTGAATAGAATTTATTCTTTCCTTAGATTTATTTATTAGCATTTTGTTGGCGTTTTTCCCAAATTTCTCCAGAATTTCCTTAAGAGCGTCAATTTCTTTGTCCAGCTTAATATTAAGTTTGTCGAGTTCTGAAAAATGTTTTTTATACTTTGCACTGTTAAGGTACTCTTTTGCAAAGAGCTCATTTTCTAGGCATCTCTTTAAATCTATTTCTATTTGTCGGAGTGGAATTCCATCTACGAGGATTTCGTGTTTATGTGTGTAATCCTCTTTATGTAATTCTTCTGTTTTGCCCCCATGGATGATGGTCCCCTTCTCATGGCTAATATTCTCGTGTGGGTTGGTCCTGCCCTTCTGGCATTCCCATCTCTCTCCAGTAGAAAGTTCGCCCTCCTGAGTCTCTCCAACACAATTTTCATTCAAGTTAGTTGAACCCGCATCCTCCTCTTTATAAATGGAACTGATTTCTTGGACCCTCTCGGTTTCTTCCTTTTCCAACTCCAAGACTATGTTCTTCTTTATCTTCTCACTGATGGACAAATTTTCTTCGTACAAATTGTGCACAAGTGTAACGACATTGACAAAGCAGTCGGCCAAGTAGACCCGACTCGAATCGCCCCCGTCCTCCTCCTCATCCTCCTTGTGCCTCTTCTTTATATTTGCAATGATGGCATTTCCATCAGAATGAATTTTCTTCAAAGAGTCACTAAAACTTTTAAATGCTTCTCCTAAATTTTCAAATACGCTTTTTATCTCTGCACTTGTCTTTATACCTTCGTAGTCTTTCTTCCTTAGTGCTCGCTCGATGTGCTCGATATCCGATATACAAGTGCTGTTCAGATGCAGCATGGTTCCCTCGGTGTGTCATCCCTTGTGTCGTAAGTGCCCCTATGGCCCAACGACACAGGTAGCCTTTTTCTGATGGGGTCCCTAAACTGGGTGAGCCAATATGCGGGCACACGTTTGCGTGTGTACACCCCCGCTGCTAATCATCTGCTAATTATCTGCTAATCATCTGCTAATTATCTGCTAATCATCTGCTAATCATATGCTAATCATCTGCTAATCATATGCTAATCATATGCTAATCATATGCTAATCATATGCTAATCATCTGCTAATCATCTGCGTTTGATAAACTGGGGAGTGAATACGACCTGGTATATTGTACCACAAAGTCCTAGTCATATACTTCGAACGAGAAAGAAAACCAAGGCACACTTCTCCAGTATAGTCAGCAAATGAATATATACTAGCGTTACGGAAAAAAGAAAAAAGAAAGAAAAAAAAAAAAAAAAAAAAAGTAACAAAAAAAAAATCTCCTCACTTGGAATGCTTTTTAATCATAAGAGTAAACAAACAAAACTTTGCCTTCCTGCCGAGAAGTTTGTGCTTACTCCAAGTGGAGAGCATTTCATCATTGCACCTTTACCTGGATCATAACGAAAGTGTGCCTTTCATGAAAGTTGTTCCCTGGTATGCGAAATGTAACTCAACTTATATTTGCACCTTTCTTGAAAAAAACGGAAAAAAAAAAAAATATATATATATATACCAAATGGATTGGTTGGAAAAATTAAAAAAAAAAAAATAAAATAAAAATAAAAACGAATAAACAAACAAATTAATGCATGAATGAATGAGTAATGGGGTAAAACGATTTTGTGCTGTGTAGTAGCCCCCCCCCAAGTAGCAACCTTTTTCCACCTTTACAAACGTGCATGTGAGGAGGGCCTTCCCCCTAAATGTGCGAATCGATTTGCCAAACTCGAAAGAAGCAAGCAAGAACTGTTACAAATAAAAATCTGGCCGTTGAAGGTGAATCGTTCATAACAGATAAAGCGTCTCAACCCAAGTGTGCAAAAGACACACACACACACACAAGAACGGTGTTGAACGTTTGGTGAGAGCTGATCGAGTTAACCTTTTGGCTGGTAGGGACAATGTACACTTTTCATTTTGGGCCCGTGGTCTCGTAAAAAATGAATTCCTCCATAAAGGGCATCGAAAATGAAAGCAACTTTTTCATCAAATCCTTCTTCGAGTCGCTGTCAAATTTTATTAAAAATGTGAAGATCGAGATAAAGGATGTGTTTGAATTGCTTAACTATCCCTGTGTGTATCAAAACTGCAAAAAAAAATTCAGCATCAGCGAAAATGAGGAATACAAAAGTACGCTGGAAACAAATGTTATAAGCAAAATAGACAAAAAGAACATAGAAAATTTTCAGCAGTACCAAAAAGAGTTGCAAAAGATGCTGGAGAATATTAAGGAGTTTAATGAGAAGTACAGAATGGATGTTCCTTTGCTTTTTATCATCGAAAATTTAATAACCCTACACCTGATTAATGAATACAAAATAAATAACATTGTGAGGAAGATTCAGGACCACAACATTGCTATGCCTGAGTTGAAAAGCGACTTGCCGAGTTACTTGGTCCAGACGCTGGAAGTGGAAGAAAGCGAAAATGATGGAGAACTGGGACGGAAGTTAAGCGAAACCAGTAACTTATCCATTAATAATAGTGTCGTTAAGGATTTGCTAGAAACCTCACATGTTAGAATTAATTTGTCTAAATTGAGAGAACAGAATGAAGAGAATTATTTCCACGCGGGGAGACCGGTGTACAGCTCCAGCTACAATTCCAAATCAAATGACCTTTTGACATTCAAAAAGGAGGAGAACGGAGGAGGTGAAGATGCCCATGGGGGAGGAGGAGGTGTACACAGTACTGTTGGGGAAGAAAGCAACCTCGCGCATATGATGATGAAAGTCGATGAAAGGGGACTCGCACAACATAGGGATGAAGAGGATCCCAGCAATATGTCTGTGCGGAAAAAGGAGGAGAAGAAAAGCATCATTGAAAATATCGGGTTGTCCGAGGAAACGCTCAAGCTACTTAATTTGCTACCCCAAAAGAGGAAGGCGGAGTGAATGGGTGTGCGCTATGCGGTGAGCAATGAGTTGTGGAGTATGCTCAGTGGAATGTGTTCGGTAAAAGGTGACACGTAGGAAGAGGAGGCTAAAAATGGATATGACTGGCATAAAAACACTTGCACAACTTTTCCGAACATGCAAAGGCAACAAAAAAAACGCACAATGTTTGCCTACCCGCGTGCACACAGGTGAACTGAGGAACTCCGGCCTATTGTTCTGTGTTTCATACATACAGAAAAAAAAAAAAAAAAAAAAAAAAAAAAAAGAGGTTAGCATCCAATTTGTTCACTCACCAAAGGTTTACTAACCTGCGGTTTTATTGACAAGCCATATGTAAAATAGCTATTTTTTTTTTTTTTTTTTTTTTTTTTTTTTTTTTTTACCTGTCCTGTTCATACATTTGTATCTGCAATGCTTGACGCATGGCGATGAGTAAGGAGAACTTTCCTTTTTAAAGAAGGAAAAATGAAGATTTAACATTTTTTCAATTTGCCCAGTGTAAGTATTGTCAAGGGGGCTAAGCGAGAATCGCAAGGGAACGCATCCCATAAGACGGCATCCCGATCAAAGCCATCAAACCGAAGTAGTCACAACAGAAGTAATCACAACCGAAGCAATCCCATCGGCAGGCACAATGAATTTCGACTTCACCCTGGAGACTTGCTGCGAGAGAAACCAAAACATCACCTTCATCAGCATTTCCGCGTGCGTGCTGATAAACGCCATGTTTTGGAAGTGCAAAATTTTGGAGCCCTTCAAACTGTTGACTGTTTTTTTGCACGAGTTTTCGCATGCGTCAGCCTGTTGGTTGACGGGGGGGCGAGTGAAGAGCATAGGTTCGTTTGAAAGGAATAAGTGAAAAAGAAAAAAAAAAACTAACCTGTGCATTCGGCTTCGTTGCGGGGCTAAGCTGTCCTCGTCCGGGAAAACACCCCATTGTATGTATACCTTTGTGTGTTCGTGTGTGTGTATATGTGAAGTGAACACACTTTCTTAAAGCATAACATTCTGTGGTTACTTTTTTTTCCCAGTCACTTATGTAACATTTTTGTACCAATTCATGCGAACTTCATTTTCTTTTTTTTTTTTTTTTTTTTTTTCTTTTTCCCCTTTGGCGGCAAATGCAGAGGTGAACAGAAACCATGGAGGATGCACAAACACAATTGGAGGAAACCAATTCCTAATTTTGCCCGCTGGCTACATTGGTTCCTGTTTCTACGGGACGTTTTTTATTTTGATGGCATACATAAACAAGTGGACGCTGATCACATCGGCCGCCTTCTTATGTTTCTTACTCTTAATAGTGTTAATTTTTTATGCGAATAATTTTTTTCTAAGGCTTCTTTGCGTCCTCTTCTTAGCGCTTACCATTTCAATTTGGGTTTTGTGTGTGCATTTTCAGGAAGACGTGCAGTACTGGCCCCTAAAAATAATCATGACCTTCATAGGCGTCCTCAACCAAATATATAGCATGGTAGACATAATTGAAGACTTAATTACGAGAACTGTCCCTGAGTCCGATGCGTATAAATATGCAGAAATGACCAAATGTAACTCCAAGTTTTGTGGAGCCCTATGGTTTGTTGTCAATTTGGTTTTTATATTTTCGACCGTTTATTTGATCGGCGCAATTCATGTAAAGAACTTTGACCACTGACTGGGCCCAGCTCCTTCTTCACTTCGCTTCTGTAGGAGCTTCTTTGGGAGGGTGTCCAACATAATGTGCGCTCTATTGTTAATATTGACATTGCTTTGGGTGATCAGTAAAAGATATTTGTTCTGCATTAGTGCCGCTTAACTTCTTTTAAATGGAAGTTTGCTTTAAACGGTGTGCGGTGATTAAGCCTTTTGGACTTTTTTTTTTTTTTTTTTTTTTTTTTTTTTTTCCTTTAATTTTTGAAAAATAAGTTCGCCTTCAAATTTTCAAGAGGGAGGAGCTGCGAGGCAGAACGGGTGTATAAGGTTGCATACGAGATTGCATATATGATGAGGCATATATATGTTTAATCAAACCGAGAGGACGCGCCCTTTTCAATTTTTCTCCTCGATACACCCAGATTGTAGAGGAAAAAAGTCCAAATGACGGAATCTTCCCGTTGCATCAGCACCGTTTTGATGATACTATACAAAACGCTCCCCTGGCCGCTAAACGTTGACATGCAAATAGGGACTGCTGCGCAATGGGGAACTACCCCCAACTGTTAAGATGCATACATTTGCATGTAAAGTGGGGTGGCAAAAGGAAAAATTGAAACATATGGGCGGAGTACAATGCGGTACCATTATGATGACCTCAGTTCCTATGTAACGACTTGCATAGCCTGAAAATGTTGATCAACTTTTGCAGGGCCATCGGTTATCTCGATTTGTGAGGCCATACGTACGTAAAAATATATATATATATATATATATATATATATACATATACATATATGAAAGAAACCCCAAAAGGGGGTTGCATAAATAAGATTTCCTTTTTTCCTGACCCCTCATGGGGAAGAGCACATCGGCAAAGTATTCCAAAATGGATTTAAAAAAATCCCACCACCCCCTATTTTGTTATATTTAAATAAAATATTTTAGGGGGGGAAATAATTCGTGGAAGGATTTTTTTTTTATTTTTTTTCCCCCTTGTCCTTCCAGCTAGCTATTTTTAAAAAGCGTGCATGGAAATACCAACACATGTTTGCAAAAATTGGAACAGCTTTTGGCGTCACCCCCAATTGGTTCGCAAATACCATGTATGGAGTAGTGGACAGTCTCGCTGTTGTAATTTTTTCTTATACATTTTATTAATCTCTCCGTTATTTTCCTTTTCTTTCCTCTGAATAAGGAAAAAAAAAAATATTCCGCCCACTTGAACAAAAGATGAAGTACGGGCAAGTCGTGGTGGGACCTGCTGGGAGCGGGAAAACAAATTATTGCAAGCTGATGAAAGAATTTATGAAAATAAAAAAAAGAAATTGCTATGTAGTCAATTTGGACAGCGCAAGTGAAGAGTATTATTATGAGAGGAAGAAGAAAGCGATGAACACCACGTCCAACATAGAGAAGGAATTGAAGCAACATTATGACACTATATACGACATCGATATAAGGAATTACGTGGATGTAAATAGCCTAATGGAAGATCAGATGCTTGGCCCCAATTGTGCTTTACTAAGGAGTGTAGAATTATTGTACGAAAATTCATATTTGCTGGAAGACGAATTAAATAACTACGACGATGATGAAAGTTATTTCATCATTGATACTCCTGGACAGATAGAGCTGTACACACACACGGATTATTTTAAGAAAATTTTAAACATATTCACTGATCAAAATATAAGATTGATAGTTGTCTTTTTAGTAGATATTTCTTTTATTAGTTCGAATACGAAACTGCTATCAGCCTATCTCACCAGCTTATCCACCATGATAAATTTTGAATTACCTCACATTAATATATTAACCAAATGTGACCTCCTGGTGAGTAAAAACTACTACCAAGAATTGAGAAAATTTAAGCATAACAATAACTTCTTCTTCCAGAGGAAGTTATATAAAAAGATTAAGAGAAAGATTAAAGGTGGCCGAGGTAGCCGCTTTTTTCTGGAGGAGCAAGCGGAACAGAGTAACGATGAAGAAAAACGGCCATGTGATGATTTCGGGGACACCTTTCTGAAAGAAATGGAATACATAAGCGGTGAGAAGTCTTTTAAAGACGAGTATATTTTGTGTTCCGATTATGACAAGAGAAGCGTTTCAAGTTTCTCTTCTGCGAGCATGTCCGAGGGAAGGAGAGAAAAATTCGGAAAAAATTCATCAGACGAGCACAGCAGTAGCAGCGTGCGATCCGAAGAAATGGAAGAAAAAATTTACCAAAAAAATTATGAAAAATTAAATGATATACTTTCATTGGACCCCCATGATATTGTCATGACGGCCAACAAATGCATGTCAAGGAAATACTACAAACTGAACAATGCCTTTGCGCATATTATCGAGGACTTCAATTTGGTTTCCTTTATCCCGTTAAATATTTACGACGATGATAACGTAGATTTTATTATCAACTCGATAGATATGATCATACAGTACGGGGAGGACAAGGACGTGAACGACAATTACGACATGTGATGTGTATCGAAAGAGGGTAGAATATCCTCCGGCTGTGGGTGCAGTGCGCATCGTTTGAAAACGTGCGTCAGAGGTAAATAATGCATTTTTCGTTTCACCCCTGTGTGAACAATTTGACCCACTTCATTTACCATTAAAAGGGGGGAATTTCGAAAATGATTCTCTTCTTTCTTGTCAATTTCTTCAACACATAGCTGACTTCTTCGCTTTTAAGTGCCCCCATATAATGCTTGTGCATATGTTACTTTTTTTCGTCCCATGGAACATTCCCCATGATGTATTTCCAGGGCAAATGTGCACACATTTTTTTTTTTTTTCTTAATCGAGTTTGTTTGTGGACAAGCTGTACTTTTCCTGTGGGACCTCACGAACAAGAGAAGGGTACTAATCAGGAAGAGGTACTGCTAATGTGTGAATATACCATCCTCTAAACATCGCATAATTTGAAAGGATAATTTTTTTTTTCATTTGTTGATTCATAGGGTAGCGGTAAAAAGTGGGTAAAAAAATATGAACAAGCTAGCCGTTTTGGGAAAAAAAAAAAAAAAAAAAAAACAGCTAAACGGTTAAATGGTTAAACAGATAAACAGCTTTCAAAAAAAAAAAAGTATGAACAGCCAAATCGCTTTCCCAAAAAAAAAATTCGGATAATGTAACCTTTACATTTCGAAAAAGAAAATGTCTGAAAAAAACTGCGCGGGCAAGACCCCCCCCCCCTTGCAGAATAGACAACAATTTTTTGCAGGATAATGAATAGCTCTCTGCTACGAGAAAATACAGGTTACGCAACGCCAACTGGCTTGTGAGATCCTCCATTTAAGTTCCCTCTTTTTCTATATTGAGGGACTTGATATTGTACGGGTGTACGCCCAAAATGCCCAAATGCTTATTGAGTAAATACTTGGTTACTTCTGCGAATACTACGTTAATATCTTCGAAAAACATGCCCTCAATGTTGACCACGACGATATTATTCTCTACATTGATGGCTTCGAGTATACTATGTTCTGTGAAGTAAAAAGACTTTTCTCTCTTGAAATTCTCTATGTCCGCTTTCACTTCTTGTAGTGACGGAATGCAGTTGTATTTGTTTCGAAATATGTTTGAATTTGGGGAAAATTTTCTGGACGGTTCGGTATTTTCATCTTCTTTTTTTTCACGCAAACTGAATTTGTTACTACCTGCGGGGTGTTTCCTTTTGACAGCGCAGAAAAAGTAGTTGCTGCCGTTTTGAAGGGCCTTTGAATTTGCGCCGTACAGTAGGACAGGTGAATTTCGGGGGCTACTCAGAAATGACCTCTTCAAGGAAAAGCATTTGCCAGCAAAACGGTGAAGAAAAAGTAAAAGCAGAAATTTCAATATCATTATTTCTATGTTGCGCCGAGTGTGCAATTACATTGAAAGGTAGGGAAAAAAAAAAAAAATTAAGGAAACAATGCGTAAGGAACATCCGAAGCGTGGTTGTTTTTTTTTTTTTTTTTTGTGGGGTGTACGTTATGGTGGTATTACCTTGACTGACTTTTGTTCTTCTCCTTCACCCTCTCCTGTGAGCTCTTCGAAATAGCGTCAAAATGTAGTATTCATTCTCTGGAAAATCCTACTTGGGTAAGTGTCCTTCCTCACATGACCAACGTACGGTGCTTTTGCCACCTCTCGCGTGGCAACGCTTAATGAAGGGTCAATTTTGTTCAGCAGATGCTTCTCAATAGGTTGACTGGATTTGGAATGTTTTGTACTGTTTCCCCCTACTTAGCTATATTAAGTTAACGCTATGGATCTGGAAATCTGAAAAAAAATTAACCCCCCCCCATAGGAATGCACTCCCATACAGATCATATGCCAAAATGTAATGATGTGCGAGACTATTAAATGTGAAGTTGCATTGCTTTGCTAACCCCTTTCTGGGTTTGCATCATTCGTTTTACATCTTTGGCGGAATAACTAGGTCAACATCACTTTTATTTGCACACCGTTAAAATTGCGCAAAAAAAAAAAAAAAAAAAGTAAATAAATAAAATAATAATAGCAGCGACATTTTGTTGCCCCCCTTTCTGAAATAACCCTTTTATATTTTATATAAGCTTTTGATAGATCCAATTTTTGTGCGGTCTTGCGTACTGTTCGTTTTTTTCTCGGTTTTGTTTATGGTCCTTTTTAAATTTGCATTTTCCTTTTCCATCTTGTTGCATTTCTGCACAAGTGTGGATGTACATTACGGGGAAGGATGAATCGCATGTGTGGGGGGGATAAATTTGTACGTGTGTATGAATGTATAATTCCTTTTGCGAAATCCTTTTTTTGAATAACCTGCTGTAGTATGTGGAGCTTGTTTTTTAAATTTTTCAAGGCGTGACTTCCACTGTCATTTATTATGTCCCGTATGGCCTCCTAAAAGGGAACGTTGTTTGGAGAGCTTACTGTATGGATAGGACGGGCTTAGGTGTACAGACTTCAGCGGGAAGCTCACACGCGCACGAAATATAACAACCCTCTCAGATGAGAGAGAGGTAAAAAAAAAAAAAAAAAAAAAAAAAAGTCATAGAAGGGAATTAATGTACCTTTTTTTTCCGACTGCTCTCGTCTTTTTTTTTAATCAAGTCTTTTATCTTCACCTCGTACTCCATTTTCTCAATTTCGTGTTCCTTCTTAATTTCCTTTAATAATGAGGACAGCTTTTTTATCTCCTCACTGTAGTTTGCAGGTGGGGTGAGGAAAGAAAGAAGAGCGAGTGAATCATTCATTAGTGAGCTGTGCACATGTAATTGCAAATGTTATTTCTTCGTGACACCATCTGAATGTGTTTAAAAATGTACAAGCCACTTGCGCATACTCCTTTGTCACCATGTCCATGTCAAGCTCTACTATTTGACTCTCTAGCTGGAGCAATTTATTTTTGTTCTCTCTCTGCATGGGCAAAAAGCGCATATATAACCGTAAGCCCAGAAAAGGGGAAGACATTTTGTGTAAACTATTTTATATTTCTCATACGCGTAGTATTTTCTTAAAGGTTCTTTTTTTTTTTTAATCATGTCATTTTTTTTTTACCAGCTTGCTATCGTATTCTTCCACTTCTCTCTGTTTCTTCATCTCCAGCGATTTTGTTCTCTCCTCCATGAGCAATTTGTCTAAAGGGGGATGCAGCGGAGGCGTTGTTGGAATGCCGCTAATATGTAATCGAATGCCGCCGGGGAACATCTTCCCCCCATACAATGATGTGCTACTGGTGATGCTTCTTTGCGCATACCCTGTTCTTTTTCCCTCCGCAGGGATTCGATTTTTTCTTTAAAATCATCGTTTTGCCTTTTCAGAAGCTCATAACTGTTTTGGTTGCGGTCAGAGGAGAATTTGTATAGGGAGGAAGAAATGTATCTTTATCTACTTCCCATGCTTGGCTTACACACAGGAATGTAAAAATAGACGCTTCTTTTCTCATAACTTTGAGCGCTCAAGAATATTGGACAAGGTGAAGAGACAGTTCTTGGGACAGACCTTTCCGCGTAACTGTGCTTTTTTATCAGTCTATCTGTGTGCTCCCCTATAGCAATTGACATTTCGAAATTCTCTGGAAAAGTGAGAAAAAATAATGAGCAAGCTATTTCGGGAAAGCGAAGAATATGCACACGTTTTTATCTGAACGGGTCATGCGATTTCTTCCTTTTTTTTTTTTTTTTTTTTTTTTTTTTAAAAAAAAGTTCTTGTACTTTTTTTTTCCTGTTCGTATTGCTCCTTGATTTCTTCAAGACTCCTGAGCGCTTCAGTGAGTCTCAGCTCGTTTTGTTTTTTCCGGTTGAGGAGATGTTCGTAGGATTTTTCTAAGTCTGCGAAATTTTTGAGGAAGTGCGCCACGTCGCAGGCGGTCGCGTCTTTGTCCGTCATTTGGGAGAGGATGAATTAAAATGTGGCGATAAGAATGGGCGATAAGAATGGGCGATAAGAATGGGCGATAAGCATAGACTGGTAGTTACGTTTAAACACTTGATCCAGTTGAGTTGAGAGGTGGACACCAGTTATGTGTACGTAGCAGTCTGTGCCCCAATGGCGCGAACGCTGGAATATCAAATATCAGTACAGTTTGGGGGGGAGGACACTAAATGGGCAAGGAACAAAATGAGGTAAGCCCTACAGCGACCGTTCACACAACAGTCGCACTGGCACTTCACTAGGCGAAGGAATATAAAGGAAGCGCCCATGACTTCTTCGCTCTGTACATACAGCGCCGATATTATAATTAAAGTTCGTCTTTTTTTTTGAAGAGTTTAACTTACGCACGTCGGGGCGAAATATACACGCGGGACAGCAGCGCCCCATGGAGCATGTTATGTGTTATCTGCCAGATGCTTATATGTGCATTTTGCGTGGGAACCGTAGACAAATGCTCCAATGTGTACGTACAAAATGAGCAAGAGGGGTAATTGGGGAAAAAAAAAAAAAAAAAAAAAAAAAAACGAAGAGGGGAAGCAAAATGGTGTGCAAAAATGAACCATTAACATAGGACAAATTAATTCGCAGGGCGCATGGTTGGAAAGAGGATCACATCCTTAATACAATTCTTGTTGGTTAGGAACATAGTGATTCGGTCTATACCGAGGCCAAGACCACCTGTGGGTGGTAGTCCATATTCCAAGGATGTACAATATGGAGCATCAAACTGAAAGGCCTCCGCATCTCCCTTTTCCCTATCCTTTTGCTGCGCTGAAAAACATTCCTTCTGTTTAAAAGGGTCATTCAATTCTGTGTAAGCATTTAGAACTTCCTTCCCACAGATAAACATTTCCAAACGTTCAGTTAACCCTGGTTTGGATCTATGATATTTTGCTAAGGGACTCATAATTTGTGGGTGCTCAATAATAAAGAAAGGTTTGTTAGGATATTGATTTTCTATAAAGTGGGAAGCCAGCTGATCTAGTAGTTTTGCAGCAGTCGGAGGGTTTGGCATTTCGATCTTATTTTCTTTAATCAAATTGATCATTTTGTTTATTGTTTCTGGAGAGTCAAATGGTTGTTCTAACTTTGTGTTGGTTAATTTTTCCAACTCCTCCACGATGGAAACTTTAGGATAGGGAGGGGTGAAATCTATTTCTATGGGATCTTTATCTGGGCCATCTTTATTATACAAAATTTTATAAGTCCCAAATAAGTGCATAACTAAAGTGGAAAAAAAATCTTCTGACCATTTGATGAGATCATAAAAATCTGCATAGGCCCAATAAAATTCACATGACGTAAACTCAGGGTTATGGGTATTATCTATTCCTTCATTTCTGAACACCTTTCCTATTTCATAGACTTTATCTATCCCTCCTACGATTAACATTTTTAGAGGTAGCTCCGTAGCAATACGGAGGTAGAGATCCAAGTCTAAGTCATTATGGTGGGTAATAAATGGCTTAGCATTTGCACCCCCCGCTACTAAATTCATGGTTGGGGTTTCTACTTCTATGAATCCTCTATCGTTGAGAAAATTTCTTAAATAATTAATAATTTTTGTTCTGGTGATAAAGGTACTTCTGGTGGATTCGTTTATCATTAAATCTAAGTACCTCTGTCGTGACCTAATTTCTGTGTCCTTCAATCCATACTTCATTGGCAACATGTGGAGACAGGGAGAGAGGATGATGGTTTCTTTCGGGAATATACTTAACTCTCCCTTTTTGCTTTTTCCTGGGAATCCCACAATTCCTACGATATCTCCCCTTCTTATTTTGTCGTACGCTTCTGCGAAATTTGACTTGGTATGGTCATGGAATGCGAAGTTGGCTAGTACTTGTATTTTGGCTCCATCGCCAACCAAGTCGAAAAAACGCAACTTCTGTCCTGAGGCGGACACCCTCATTATTCTTCCAGTCACATTTAGAACGGTATTTTCGAGGTGCTCTCCGCTGGCTAGGTTTTGGTACTTTTCCACAAATTCTGGCACCGTTATCGTCCTCTCAAATTTGTGTGGGTAAGGGTTGATGCCCTTGGCCTTCTGTTCCTGAACGAACTTGGATCTGTTCTCGTAGTATAGACGTGGGTCGATCTCGGCTTCTTCCTCCTTTTTCTTGTCCCTGTGGTGGGGCGATAAAGTAGCAATGTGGCAACGCCGAAACATGGTAACGAAGAAAAAAGGCAGCGCAGAAACAAGGAAACGCGGCGGGGATGTATGCGCATATGCCACCTATCACTAACACATACGACGAAAGCACATATAGCGCAGGCACACGGGGATACGTCGTAGGGGGGATGCCTCTCCCCATCGTATCTTCCTCAAAGTGGTTAGCTTACTTGACTTGCTGCTTGCTGGGGACTTTCTTCTCGCCCTCCATCACATGCTCCTTTTTCTCACTCATTTTGGTGAAGGTCTGTTTGCAGTTAACCGGGCAGATGATATTTTTATTCTTGTTCAGAATTGTTAATGGGAAGGAATGTTGTTTGTAAAAGTGGCTTCCGAAATTTTTATGGTACCTCAGGATGGGGAGTAAATATCTGAACATATGTGAAGATGTAAAAATATGCTTCGTAGAGTTTGCGATTTTGTTCACGCGTAGTTTTACCCAGGGGGCGCTGTTTATCGCTATTCTTTTTACTTTCTCGCGGAAGAACGAGATTTTAATTTTTAGCGCGAGTTGTGCTTTGCCGACAACTTGGTGCAATTTTTCCTTTTTCCTTTTTTTTTTTTTTTTTTTTTTTTTTTTTTTTTTTTTTTTTACCTGACCCTGCAATGTGATTTTTTACTTTTTTTGGTGAAACGGCACATTTAGCTGTTTGGGCTGGAGCTCCTTAGTGCGGAATGGAGAAGATAGGTTTTCTTCCACTTCCCCAGCGTACTCGCAGCTCTACTGTGGGCATTGCACAGAATGCACAGGTAGAAGGAACCAAGCGGTATGCACATGAATACATGAGAATTCTATGGGTGCATGTACAGCATTTACCTTTTTGACCATGAGGAATAAAAAAAAAAAGAAAAAAAAAAAAAATGACCTCAACTTATTTTATTAGCATATTGCTATAGTGAAATGTCTTCTTACGAAATACGGGTTGCAGAGCTGCGGTGAATTTCCCTCACCCCTTTTTACCATAACGTTTTGATTGAGTGAAAAATGAGCGACATCATATTCGCCCCAAAGTGGCCCCTATGGATGGAGGGAACACGTACGTATGTACGGATAGATGGTCACACATATGAAACGAATCACCACTGACACGTAAAATACCAAGTGGCGTTTCTTCTGCACTTGACCATGGAGCTGACAGTTTTTAATTCCCCACAGGAGCGTTAACCAAATGGAAAAATACTAAATTCATGGGAAGGTGGTTGTTGTGGTGGAGCTTCACAATGAAGCATTTTAATGGAACACTTTTATGTGGTCATGTGATCATATAATGGTCACATCTTAATCATTAAAAAAGAGGTGAAAAAAAAAAAAAAAAAAATAAAACAATAAAATAAATATATAAAAATAAAAGAGACCTAAAAATGGGGGGGTGCTTTTTATTTTTTAAATCAAATGCAACAAACGAGAAGGGTGGATATACTTTATTCGCACCGCACACGTTCGTATTCATATGAAGCCCCCATTCGGGAGCATACTCATAAAGAACTAGTTAAAGAATTGCTCAAAAGATTCGGTCACAGAGTGCGTCTCGAATGTGGAATATCTAAAGAGTCAAAAATTGGAAGCAGCTATTCTTCTTCTTCTTCCGCTTTTTTCCTATAAGAAAAGAAACACAAGAAGAAGGTGTGTGTGTAAGGACTGCGGGAGAAGTGCCGTGACAAACAGGCGTTCCAAATAGATACTTCAAACATATGTAATAGACACTGTTCCCATTTCTCGCTCTATTTCTTACGCTTCCATTATTAGCGTGATGGTGTCCCCCTTCAGAAGAATCTTGCCTAGGTCTTTTCTCGTGTTCTTCTTAACTGAAACTTCTGCTGACTCGTCTAACACCATATTCATGTATTCATCGAATCCCTGTAAGGTAGTGGGGAGCGCACGGTTCGAAAAGTTTATCCGGGTATGGTAAAAGCATACATTTATATATATAGGTAACGAACATATAATCATTCATATAGGTATGCCCATCTACGCCTGCTGTCACGGCGGAAATGTCTTAATTACCAGAATTTTTCCCTCAATGCGGGTGTCTGGTTTATCGTACAGCCAAATTTGGACCATCGTTTTGTTCGTGAAAAATCTGAAAATTTGGTTCTGCGAAAGGGGGGAACAAATAGAGTGATATGTACGACACGTAGCAGGTTTCCTACTTGCGAGACAGCTCTGTGCGTCCGCGTGGATTTTTGTTTTCGTTTTTCTTTCCTTTTTTTTTTTTTTTTTTTTTTTATTACTATAGGCTGGGTCATAATTTTTTGCAACTTCTTATTTGTCACCGCCATTTTGTTCCACAGGGGTTTGTATTGTTAGATGGGGTGGGGGTTCTTCCGAAATGAGGAAAAAATGATCAATGGGCAAGGAGGTAGGGGCAACCTCTTTCTGGCCAGGGATGCATTACCCGTGGGGGAAAAGGATTATTCGTGTACCTACACAACTGTGGGCGTAGTCCACGCACTTGCGCGATGGCACAGCGTGTTTCCCCGTAGGGAGAAAAATGGGACAGCAGGGAAGGCAACAGAGATTTGTTTGTCGTAGAAAATTGTGCTTGCGTGTATTTTCGCATAATTTCCTGCGTACTTTTTAACGTACTTTGTACTGCGTATTTTTTTGTATATTTTTCTGCGCGCGCTTGTCATGGGTTCCCCCCGGGTGGTAAATGAGAAAAAAGTGGGAATCCTTTTTGCCGCTCTGCAATTTTGCGCCGGGGAGTTTTATCTGTATTTTGGCGGGCCCGATGGTTGACGATTTGCTAGTTGAAAAAATTCAAAGGAATCAGGCAGAGGGAAGTCACATAATCGCGTAATGGCGTGATTACCCGTTTTTTTTCTGCACAACTGGAGTTGGCCTTTTACCTTAAGGCGCGGCCTTCTCGACACTGTCATTTAGGGCGCCCTATTAATCCGGGCACGCTTCCCCAGAAAAAAAAAAAAAAAAAAAAAAAAAAAAAACAGAATAAGAATAAGAATAAGAAGGAAAAGAAAGTATCTTTTTAAAAATTGGCAACAGCTGCGAGCATGCCAATTTTGCCACCATGCAAGGCGCATGGACTCCCCCAAAAAACGAGGCGTCAAGGAGAAAAAGAAGAGGAAGAGAATAATAAAAGTGCAAGCGAATAAACAAGTGAAGAAAAGCACAGACGAGAAGGGCGCCCCAAGGACGCCATATATATATTTATGGCTGTACAATGCTGCCAAAAAAAGAGAAAAAAAAAAAAAAAAAAATTAACACTTTGAAGCTGTTGTAAAGCCTTACTCAAGTGAGGAGCAGGAGAAATGAAGAAGGAGAAGGGGATCATACCAGGGAAAAAATCCCAAAGGGAAAAAAATGGAAAGGATCTGCAAAGCTATATGGATGAACTGTGGGGATTTGTCCCCAATTCTGGCGATGAAATAGACGACATCGGAACGGAGGAAATTGGGAAAGGGGATGGTGACGGGGTGGTAACCACTTCGGAAGAATCAGAAGATGAAGGAAATGGTGAATGGGGTGGAAAGAAGGTGAAGGAGTACCACCCTCAAATTCTCTCTCATGACATAAATGGTGAGGATGGTTGTACTGGTAGAAATGTCAATAACATCTGTGAAGGTCGCAATGGTGGAAGGTCCAATGGAAACTATAGCGATGGGGAAGACAGCAGAACCATAGAGAAAAAAAACGTAGGAAAAAAGAAAAAAAGGAAAAAGGAAAAAAATCCCCTAAATAAGGACCTGAGTCCCCGAAATGAGAAGAACAACTTTTACTCAAGGGATGATGGAAAGAAGAAAAAGGAGGAGGATAAGCAGAAAGCTGTGAAGAGGATAAAATTTAGAGAGGACGAGGAAGAGGCGCCCATAGGTAAAACCCCCCTTTCAAAAGGTATAAAGGGAAATGCAGTGAACGAGAAGTTCAATGGGTGGGAAAATCCATCACATGGAGCACCAAAACAAAAAACAAAGAATCACACCCCTGATGAAGTCACCACCAAACTAAATGGAAAAAATATTTTTAATGAAAAAGCGGAAGCCAAAAGAGACTTCATGAATATGGTACACGAAATTAGGAAATTAACTCTACCCCACTTGGATAAATTTCAACGAAAAATTGTAGAAAATCATCAAGTAAAAATTCTAGGAGGTAAATTCGACAAAAGTCCAAAGGTTCATTATCCGGAGCTTATGTTTCGAAAGAAGTCAATGAAAAGGTACATTGAGCAGAGAAGAGAGCGGGAGAAAATGATGGGCGTGAAGACGCAGACCGGGAATTACATTGACATGCAGGACGTAAATCGAAGGAAAAAAAGGATGAAGAAGGAGAGGACTTCGTCCAAATTGTTTTAATTAACGGGGTTAATGTATGGCAAGCAGATAAATGGAATCGGCTCACCATAGCATATAAATCATTAACCATAGTCATTTTTATAGTTTCCTATTTGTGACGCTTTATTCTTTACATGATAAGAATATAAGCCTTTTTTTTTTTTTTTTTTTTTTTTTTTTTTTTTTTTTTCTTTATTTCCCCTTTTTTTTTTAGTACCATTTGACAATTTACTCTTTTCTCCGTTCCCGATGTGCGAACTTATACACCGGGTAACCTTTTTTTTTTTTTTTTAATCGAAATGATAAAAATGTAGTTATTGTGGGGAGAGAAAAAAAAAAAAAAGAAGGAAAAGCAGGCATCAGAAGGTTGCCCTCTTTTAAAGGCACACACAAACGATTTACAGAGAGGAGATGTTGTCATTTCTCTTCTTTTTTCGCGCATGCGTGCGGCCCCTGCATGTGTACTCATGTAGGGGATTACACTGCTCGCTGTTAGCCCTCCGCATGGGTAACGTGAAGGGGAAAAATGAATAGAAGGTCAACGAGCTCCCCCCTAAGTGGTAGAAAAGGAAAAAAAAAAAAGTACAATACAGTATAGAACAGTACAGTAGGGCTGAATTACTTTTTGTACAGCGGAATGGAAGTGTAGCAGGTTGATGATATTGGGGAGGAAGGAGAGTGGGGGAGAGTTCCTCTTCGCGAAGCGGCCATATAAGCGTCGCGAGTAGAATACTGTCAAGAGAAACTCTCCCCCACTAAACATGGCATCGCGAAGCGTAGCCCAGTGTGCACTACCCCAGTCCCAAATGGAGGAGGACGAAGAATTCACGAGACAAATTTCCTTGTGGGGACCGACGCACCAGGAGATCCTGAGGACGAGCTCAGTGTGCCTACTTGGGAGCAGCCTCATCATCATGGAAGTTGCAAAAGGGTTGATGTTGAGCGGCATAAGGAACATCACCATTGTAGACAACACATGTGTAACCACAGAGGATGCAAAATATTACATTTTCTCCAAAGGGCATGAAATACTAAATGAGTACCAATGCAAAGTAGTGAGAGAAAATTTGATGAAAATGAATCAGCTAGCTAATATTACATGCATAGTTAAGAACCCACTGAACTACATGAACGAGCTGGACTCAAATGGGGATCTATACGATGTGATTGTCTGTAGCTTATCTGTAAAGAATAATTTGTCTGTTGAAAAAATTTGTAGAAGGAAAGGAAGAAAAATTATAACATGCAATGTTGAAGGGGGCTTAGGTTATGTACATGTGAGTGGGGGAGGCCATCTGTATGTGGATACTTGTGGCAAAAAAAGGAGAGAAAAATCTGAATGGGCGATTTATATTCACTTGTCTCAGTGTCTATATGACGAACTGAAGGAATATGTAAGAAGGGTAGATTACGCCTCCCTTAGCGGCTGCGGATGGAGGGATAAAATTATATTCCTGACCAAATGCTACCAGGACTTTCGCTTGGAGGAGGCCGATGCCACCAGAGACGGAGAAAGTATAGAACGCAACAGCAGAAGCCATAGAGGTGGCCACAGCTACTATCAATCTGACAACAGAATCCAGTGTGATGGCCCCTTTTTAACCTTCCTGGGTGAAAAACTAAAGTTAAAGGATGATCCACAGTTCCCCCCCCCGGATGAAGCAACGTACACGATGCTCGGCGTAAGGAACGTCATGCAGAGGATTAAGGAGACTCTGCTTGGAAACAGAAGGGAAAGGACCTGGCAGAACCACATTTTTATATTCCTGGTCGTTTTAAAGAGCTTTATAAAAGAACAAAAGGGATTACCCTTCCTGTTGGATCTGAAAAGTGAGAACCCTGATGGTGGCAAGACGATCAGTTGTCTGGATAAAATTTTGGTAAGCAGAAAACTGAAGGACGAAAAACAACTCGAAGAACTTATCGACAAGAAGAAACAGAAATATAAATTTAGAAAACCATTTACTCTATCCCATTTTGTGTATTTTTTCTGGAATTTTCTCTTTATTCGAAGGGTTGAGAGTAGGAGTAACACAAGGGACAACTCCTTGCGGGAGCACTTCCTAGAATTTGCTCTTCTCTACGGTTTTGGACTGAAACCTATAAATGAAGGTCTCCTGAGCATGTGCAGACGCGGGGGAAGCCCCCCTCCACATTACTGCTATTATTTGGAGCAGAAGATGAAGAAGACAAGGGGTAATTTACTCTTGTGTGGCAGACACATGAACCTCCTCCATTTTGGTGAAGGAAACATGAATGGGAAAATTAAAAAGGAATTAAGTAAGCGTGTTGAATTATCGGTGCTACATGATGAGGGAGAGACACACATAGATGGGTACGATGGTGCGAAACGGTTGCATTATTTACTCCCCTATGTAGATGCAAATAGAAATATTTTTTTTAACGCGGTGCGGGAAGTGGAGAGCACATTCCATCGATTGGTTTGCGATGTGAGGGGTTACGGAGTGTGCGTGCAGATGGTCATTGCGGGTTTGGTTACGCAGGAGGCGGTTAAAATGTGTTCGTTGTATTTGGAACCGCAGTCGAGTTATTTCTTCTTCACTGCGGGGAAGGGGTACGGCAGTGCGAACATTGGTACAGCAATACATTGATAGGTCACTGCGTTTGTACGTCCATATATTTATATGTCAACATATTGGTACATCATCAAATGAGCACATAGGTGCTTTCACACTAGGACACATCCTTCCTGCATATTTGATTTCTTTCCCTTTTGGAAGAGGAAGAAAAAAAAAAAAAAAACCTTTTAACAAATAGAAAGAGACAAGTTTTTTAGGGGAGTGACGAAGGCACACAAAAAAGGGGCACAGTGGGACCCACGACGGGAAACCACGAAGATACGAAAACAAGGACTACACAAACATACCAAACAAGTGACAGATTTAAAACTAATTAAATGGTTAGAATATACTTGTGCTAACTTTTTTTTTTTTTTTTTTTTTTTTTTTTTTTTTTTTTTTTTTTTGATTCTTCCCCTCACGGTAGCTGCACAAGGGGTAAAGATGATCTGCTGGTTGGCTGACGTAGTGCTGTGCCCTGTTAGGGAGATTTAGCAAAGGGGTCCAAGTGAATAGACGGATCGAAGTAAATAGACGGATCAAAGTGAATGGATGGGTCGAAGTGAATAGATGGGTCGAAGTAAATAGGTGGGTCGAAGTAAATAGACGGGTCGAAGTAAATAGATGGGTCGAAGTGAATAGATGGGTCGAAGTAAATAGATGGGTCGAAGTGAATAGATGGGTCGAAGTGAATAGACGGGTCGAAGTGAGCAATCGGAACGTAAATGGAACCCACTGTAGAAACATTAACTGAAATTTCAACCCACGGACGGATCGACACCTATTCCTTGGGGACCTTCAGGAAGGAGGGAGGAATGGTGTTCCTGTCGTACGAGGAGCGACAGACCTCCTGGTCGTCCTGCACCGAAATGTGGATGCTCGGTTCGAAGTGAACACCAGAGTAAAAGTAAATTAGAAAGTATATAGGATAATCTTGGAACGTATTTCTAGGAAAAAAAAACTTGGTGCTATTATTAATAAATGTAATTAAACCAATATTAAACATTTTTTGGAAGCCATCATAATCTGTTTCATCTCCCCAGTGGATGTGTCCTGTCCTTGTCCTTTCGTAGAAAAAGGCAGATGCCTTTTCCTCAATGGTTTTCGTCTGAATAACTTTATTATCGCAAGTAAAATGGTAATGATTATTTTTAATGGACCAGTAAGATATACAGTCTCCATTATGTTTGAACAGTAAACTTTTGGTTACTAATCCATCCTTTGGTCTTGTAATTTCTTTATTAAATGTTGTCTTGGTGATAATAACATATAGATCTGGATTAGCATAATTCAACTTTCGGTTTACATTGTTCAATTTGTTCTTAAGGTTGATATAGTTAAAAAATGGGAGTATGGTACCTTGTGTTATTTTTTTCATGAAAACATGAGAACCGATTATTTTCGACTTGAGATCTGTACCCACTAAAGTATGAATATTTTTTTTTTTAACACCCTTTAATTCATCATATGTCATTTTGTTTGCTGATAGGGATACTAGTTTGAAGAAGATCAGTTCATAAATTCTGTACCCCCCTTCATGCACTTCTTCTAAAATGTCATTATAATCAGACATCTCGCCCTTAGGTTCACTGTCGTCTCGCTTGTTTGAATCATGTTCTTCATCTATGCCGTCTCCATTTTTATTTTCTTTTTCGCTTTCTTCTGCATCATCTGTGGATTCTTCAGATTGTGTTATGGTTTTGTCATAGAGACGACTTTTTTTATCCTTTTCATGTTGCACTAATCGTATGTCGGAGATATCAGGACTACAACTCGGCGTGGTACATAGAAGCCCTTGTTTGGTTAAGTATCTTTTGGGCTTCATCATATCGGTGGCTGTACTCTCTTGGGTGGCTATACTCTCTTCGGTGGCTGTACTCTCCTCGGTGTCTGTACTCTCTTCCGTGCCTGATGAGTGTGGCACGACTACATGTTCGTAATTACCCTTCGTACTTTCTGTGAATTTTGAATTTGACACCTCCACGTTTTTTCTCTTGTCAGTATATTTCAGCGTACTTGCGCCTGCAACCTTCGCGCTGTCTTTTTCAATATCTTTCGATGAAATGCGAAGGGGCTGATTCCTCGGAACGGTGGGACTCCCACTGTCGCTACTGTTGATGCTATCACTGCTACTGCTCAGGCGGTCGCTACTGTTTCTCTTGAGCGATATAGTGACGGAATCGTGCTTCACCGTGCTCGTGCTTTCTGGGGATTGGTTGGGCCCGTAACTCACTCGGAAGTATGCATCCTTTGTGGACGTGTTTCCCTCTCCTCCTTCTTCCACCTTCTGGAACTGCACCTTTTTGTCTTCGTCTGCGAGCACCGCGTTGCCTGACTGTGATCCGCTTATACTAAGGTTGTCGTCGCTATTTTTCATGGATTCCATTCCCCGTTGGACGTTCGAATTCAAGGAGCGCTCACCCCGATTGGGATTTAGGGAAGATTCACTTTCCTCCATAACGTTTTGAAAATCCCCGGCATTTTTGTTCCTGGTTCCACTAGGCCCACTACTCAAATTACCACTGCTACCCATGTTGCCACTGCGTCTGATGGGTGATTTGTGGCTGTTTTCCTTTCCTCCACCGATCTGGTTTCCCCTTTTTTTACTGTTGTGGTTTCCATTCAGGTCGTCATCATCATTCTGGTCTCTGCCTCTGATAGGCCCTCCGCCCCGTTTTTCGTTGATCCAGCCGTTTCCACGTCCATTTCGGTGATTGCCGCTGGGGCCTGGACCCTGCGTGTTTCCCTTCTGGCAAGTGTTATATCTACAAAGAGCAGCACCCTCCTCAGTATTAGCGATGGGAGGTCGTCCACCAGAGAAGAGGTACTTATTCATATAGTTGGAAATGAGAACGAGAACAGACTTGTTCTTTTCATCATCTTTATTATCTTTCATTACTTTATATAGGTAATCCTTCTTCAAATAATAATTAGTGAACTCCAGATTTATAAGAAGATCAAACTTTTCATTTATGAATTGTTCATCTATTTCGTAATCTTCAGTATATCCAGGAAAATATTTTATAAAATAAAACGTACTCAGGTATCTCAAATCATTAACATTAAACTTGGGATCATCTGTTTGTTTGACATTTCGTATATACCATGGAAGAAACGAACTCTCCGGGACGGCTGCATTTGGAATAACGTTATTAGTTCGCACTCCATTCTTGTCTAATAAATATTGTAATGATAAAAAAAGGCAATCCCCAGATCCGCAAGTTTCCACATGACATAAGGTTTCATTGTGTCTGTAGAAAAATTCTATCCAATTTCTCGATGCTACTTGAAAATTATTTTTAATACATAAATTTTTGAAGTAGCTCATTGGCAAAGACATATTTTTGTTCGTTCGCATGACGAGGTTGCCTGTCCTCGGTGGATTTATCGTAGTTTCTAGGACGGGTACTTCCCCTGCAGATGGTGGTGCTCCTCCGGCATGGGATGATAATTGTTTCGGTTGTCTTTGTTGTTGTTGTCGTTGCTGTTGTTGTGTTGTTGTTGTGTTGTTGTGGTTGTGTTGTTGTCGCTGTGGTTGTCGATGTTGTTGTTGCTGTCCTTGAAGTTCCTCTGCAGATATATTGTTTTTAAGCTTGAAGTGGACTTGTTTCTTTTTGGAATCAACTTCCATCAAAAGGAGGATGAGCTTTGCTGTGTTGTCTACGTTGGCAGAAATGTTCATGGTAAAGCATTTTCGGAGAGTAATAAATTGAACCAACTTCTCAAAATAAAATGCATTTTTTTCTATTTCGTAACTGATTACGTCTTCTAGAAGTTCCTGTAACTTATCATTGGAGAGATAATCTTCCTCACTTAGATTATTATTTTTTTTTTCTTCCTGTAACCTTTTGGTAAAGTAAGGGAAATTTTCCTTTATGAACTTAAAAAATAGCTTGAAGTATTCATACACCTCATTTTTAAAATTTTCATAGAAAAGGTACTTGACATTATCTATTCCTATATCCTTGAGGATTAATTTCTTTTCGGTTGTCTTAAAACAGTGGAGTAACATATTTTGCAACGTTCTGAGATTATCAAAATGTTCGTCATCGACGTACATTTTTTCGTCTCTCATGTTAAATACAACTGTGGATACCTTGACTTCACTGTCATTTTCAAGTTTATTTATAAATCCATCCTCTTTGTTTATCCTTAGGGCTAGCAGAACGCTACACAGGAATGAGAAAAGGGTCGCTACCAGGATCACGCGCGGCCACGATGCCGCTTCCCTTTTCCATGCCATCTCGATATGTATGGGGGATGGTAGTTATACTTGACAGTTACCAGATGGACGGAGTGACAATCAATAAGTGGAAAAAATGGAAATTACCGGGTCGTGGTGCCTACGCCGTGGGGCTCTTCTCGCTTCTCCTGCTGTGCCCATCTGTCGCGTTTGCCCTTTTTACGCTTCCACTTCACGCCTCTCCTTGTTCACTACTGCCCCCGCACGTAGCACAAACCAGGGGTGTGATGTACGGAGGGGGGTGAGACAAGCGCATATACACGCGCATATGCACAGATGCAAGTGAGTACCTCCAGATGTATGATCTGAATGTACAAATGCATGTGCATACAGGACAGTTCCCCTTTTGATTAGTGTCCCATTTTCAGCTTCCAACTGTGCGCTGGTGCATCCGCTGGTTGCAGGAAATGGGGGCTAACAGAAAGCAAAGGGAAAGGAAAATAACTAAAGCGAAAAAAAAAAAAGAAAAAAAAGCGAAGATGAGCGCCTGTGCATGTATGTGCAAATGTATAAAGGTGTCCGTTCATTAATATGAACAGTATTTATAATATGTAAAATATACGCACTGCCCAAGTGACTTTGTGAAAAAAAAAAAAAAAATAAAATAAAATAAAAAATACAATGGCTTGGGGGTAGCTGGATGGTAAGAGGGCATGTGTTGTGTCCATCGAACCGTTAACCTCGGCATACAACTTTAACTGGTAAATTGAAACGCACGCCCGGGGACAATTAGGGGGGAGGGATGCAGAAGGGAGCATGTAAACGCAAGTGTATGGTGCTATATGTTGGGGTCCATTTATGGGGTGGGAGATGCAAACAGCATGGCCAGCGGTGCCGGAAGATTTCGCAAATTTCTGCTTCGGCATTTTTGCACCCCTGCCCTTTCGCCTTTTTGGTATTCCCCAATTTTGCACTTTCACATTTCGCATCTTCCCCCTGAGGAGAAAAAATTCGCATCACCGCGGACTGAGTGGACGGAAAAATTGCATCAATACTCCGTCAATATACTGGGGTGGTCATCATTCCAAGGAGGAAGTATGGCAAGCAGTTCTGAAAAAGGAACATGTATATATGCGCAGGGGCGCGCACGCTGAGGAACAGCGATGGAGCTGACGTATGCGCTTTTAATCATCCCTCTTTGGGAAAAAAAAAAAAAAAAAAAAAAAAAGTGCAGAACGGCACAGACATTTGGTATGAAATGGATGATAATTTTAACAACGCAAGAGATGCATTAATTTTGCATTATTTTCATTAATTTCCGAAAAAGTTAGACATACGGAATGTCTGCATATGGCCTGCGATTAAAAAAATTTTGATGCACAATTATTTTATTTCATTTTTTCTTTTTTTCCCATTTGATTATGTGGAATTAAATAGTTAACGTCATTTGGACACACCAATGAAAATAATCATTGGACGGGGAAGTGAAGGAAGCGACCCTGAAGAGGGATACCTGGGCATTATTACCAACCCCCAATCGTTCTGTCGTTCCACTTTTTAAAAGCTACAGGAGTTATTTTTTCTTGTCCATGGGGAATTACGCAGGGGGGGGGTTGAATGTAGCAAAAAGGGAACGCTGAACATTCTTCCCCTCTTTTTTCCTTGCGTGCTCCGAACGAGATGTATTTTCTTTTTATGAATAATAAAATGTGAAAGATGTAATTTTATTTGTCTTGTGGAGAAGAAACATACATTTGTAGAATACCTGTTGGATACAGCCCACCTGTGAATGGTGCATAATTGGCAACTGAAGAGGTGCAAGTTCCAGCTTACCCCTCCTCCACCAATTGAGGGTGTTCCTACCCTCAGAGTGAATTTCCATGTGTTCCATAAGTAATTAACAATCGAATTTTTTTTTTTTTTTTTCCCCTCTTTGTTGCGTTTGGGCATTCGATCCAAAGCCGCTTCGCATTTATGCACACACAGATGGATGAGCGACCTCAGTCTGAAGTTCATCCTCCTGATTATTCCATCACTGCAGACACATGTACATGAATACACGCAATAGAATTAGTCTTCCCCCTGTCCAGCGACCACTGTACTGTTATGTCGGGCGCACGACTGGCTGATATGGACGAACATGTGCACATTATCGCGCGTTCATTATTTTTAATGTTCGCAAGGAGTGCCAATTTGCCAGTGTGTCCAGCTGCCTATCTGTCAATTCGGTGGAATTAGCTGCTAAGTGGACTTTCCACAAGAGGGCGGTGGGAAGAGGAAAACGGAAAAGAAATATTTCATTCTCTCTGCAACATTTTTCGTAATATATTTCCATTTTTATTTTTCCTTTTTTTTTTTTTTTTTTACACATTTGTGTCCCCTCAAGGGAATTTTTTTTTTTTTACAAAAATGCAACAGAATTTTTCATACATGAAAAAGTAAAAGGTGCGTGTGCTGTCTACCACACTGATTGGAGATATTTTCATTCCTATTTCTATTTCCAATGGGAGTAATATCTATTTTGTAGATGACCTGAAGATTAGGTATGATGTTTTTCGTTTTGACGCTGTCTATGTGAACATGCATGCACATATGTATACACAAGTGCGTGCCATTAATTCTTTTTTTTTTTTTTTTTTTTTTTTTTTTTTTTTTTTTTTGTTTTACGGCTGGGAGACGTTATTTCTACAGAGAAGACATGTATGGGGGCAAGGTCCAATTGGAACCCCCCAAAGTGCAGTTTTTTTTTTTCCTTCTTTTTACGCCATTTTGGCCATTCCCCCTGCGTGGCCTTATGTGCATGGAAGTGCTGAGCTGATTTGTGCGGGTGTACACTGTGAAGTGTACGGCTTGCTACGCCACGAGGAGGTCAAAATGGGTTTGGCAAGGCTAAGAAGGATACGGTGAAGTGGCAAAGTAAGAAAGCAGCGATGTGGCAAATGAGCGATGTGGCAAATCAGTGAAGTGGCAAATCAGCGAAGCAACAAATCAGCGAAGCAACAAATCAGCGAAGCAACAAATCAGCGAAGCAACAAATCAGTGAAGCGATCGGAATGCAAATTTCACCATCAATCCAACCCTCTCGGTCTGCGTTTCCCCTGTCTTGGACCATTTTTTTTCTTTCGCGGAAATAGAAGGACTTCCACTTGCGTGAATGACGACAACCCCAATAGACGGGAATAACTCAATTCGCTTTTCCAACATTTGTCCAGTAGAGAAAGGGGGCACGACAAACTCTATCTCTCACTGCTCTAATCTCTGAATCACCAAAATGAAAAGGCTACACGTGTTACTGCTACTACTGTTACTATGGCTTTCCCTTTGTGTACAATGCATCAGGAAAAATGCAGACATAAAAAAGAAAAGTGGTTTAATCAGAACAACCCAGAAAAAGATAGTTAGATTTACCCGCCTATATAAAAAATCATTCAAATTGAAGGAAGAAGAGGTAATCGGTCGATACGAAGTGAAGGCTTATTTTTTCTTTGATGAATCCTTCGAAAAAAGATTCAAATGGAACCTGTATTACAAATTCTGCAAAAGCAATACCCCAAGTATCTGTAATTATGTGAAGTTACGAAGACAGTTCGAAAAATGGTATGATGACAAATCATTCTCTATCAAAAAATATATGTCTGATGTAGCCTTAGTTTATAATCAATTTTATAGCAAATACTCTATATTGCAGTTCGACATAAAATTGGAGGCTAATAACATTTTGAAAATTAACAAGGTGCCTAACTTGTCCGACATACTAATGGAATCCTTAACCAACTTGATTAGTCGGAAGAAACTGAAACCTCCATCGGACATTCCTTCCTGGCGCTTGTCCTTTAATTACATTACAGGGACGAAGAAGCTCGTTGCCAAGATTCCTTCGCAGGTTCCAGGGATGAACTTTTACTTCTTCTTCGTCATGCCAGCTTTTAGATATTGTACGTTTTGGCGAGTCACCATAATGTTCATGTTAACCTTTTTTTTTTTTTTTTTTTCTTTTTTGCATCTACCAGTGATTGATGAGTCCTGTTCATTATATCGTCTTAGTGGCACCCGCTTTTCGTTGTATGGTAATATCCCTTGTCTACTATGTCATTCCCTTTTTTTTACCCCTTCTGCAGACTACTCACGCTTGTTCTCCAGCATCGGAGATATCTATTTCAAGTACGAGTGGGGATTTAGGAAGTACAAAGTTGGATACTTCACCATGGAGCAGATGTAAGGAAGAAAATTTATTTCATGTGGCATGTATGGGAATAGAGCGGGAGAGGGGCTGAGTTACTCTCCCTACATTTCTATACCCCTGTGTACAGAATGTACTCCCCCTAATGTTGTGTCCACCACCTGCCCATTTTCATCACCTTCTTCCCTTTGCGCCTTTTGCGCCCTGGGCTTTTCGCAGAAAGTAGGAACAGGGTGAAGGGGGATTGTCCCATTTTATAGGATCCACTGCGAAAACATATCCCCTTAGAATAACCTTCTTCGGTTGCACGGGAAGGAAAGTTTCTTTCTTTGGACGGGGCATACCCTTTCCTTCTGAATGCACAGATAAGCGGAACGTTCAAGGGAAAACGGGACAATACTAAAGAGAAATGTGTTTTGTGCGTGCTTCAAAACTGGACAAGAAATGTAACCCCTTTCATTTGCTTAATCCTCATTTTCCCTTTTTTTTCTTTTTTTTTTTTTTTTTTCCCCTATCACTTCGTGTTAACTGTTTGTTAGCTCACGGGTTTGCCTCCCTTCTGCTTCATTGAATTATGAGGAGGGGGATGTCGGTATGTAATTC
This sequence comes from Plasmodium knowlesi strain H, assembly GCF_000006355.2. Classification (NCBI taxonomy): domain Eukaryota; phylum Apicomplexa; class Aconoidasida; order Haemosporida; family Plasmodiidae; genus Plasmodium; species Plasmodium knowlesi. The sequence goes on along the minus strand of NC_011913.2, from coordinate 2,274,234 downwards.
CCTCCACGCACACACAGGGATAATTCGATTTAGTACTTTTTCTGCACAGCTTACATTTCATTTTTTTACATGTTTGCATTACGTGCAAAATTTACATGAATCGTAAATTTTGGATTTAATATTTTGGCTTTTCTTTTCTGCTTACTGCGAATGGCGTAAGCACAAGGAGAGTGGCGCGTCGTGTCGCTTTATATATATATATATATATATATATATTTATTTATATTTTTTTTTTTTTTTTTTTTTTTTTTTTTTTTTTTTTTTTGAGCGGATGACGCAATTCGTTTGGCTAAATCTCCATCGTTTTAAACGTTTTATTTTTCCGCTCATTTTGGTAGCACTGCGCTGAACCCGCTCCGCAGTGTCCACCTAGCAACTCCCATTTATCATTCCTTTCACTTAATTAAACGTATTCATGCCCATTTTATGCGAACCGATTTCTACATGCGAAGATCTCATTTAGGGAATGTACAAGGTGATCCCGTACACAGAGATGTGCAGTAGGATGAGATACTCCATTCAATCATCCGAAAATTTTATCTTTCCTCACCGTTCGCATGGAAAGGGAGGTGGTCATCAGGTCAAACTATTTGGACAATTTTGAAATGGGATCCTCCAAATTTTAGTTCAGAATGAGAGGAGTAAGATGAGGGGGGGGGGAATTATTTTTATTTTATTTTATTTTTTTTTTTTGTGACAAATGAGCCCGTCAATATTTGTGGCATTGAAGTTCCTTTTGATTGGCACATTTTATTTTCTCCAAAATGGTAGTATAAAATTTGGCCACGCGTGGTGTGTGAGGAATGCATATTTGAGAAATGAGCAGGTGAACGGCAAAGGTAGAAATGTGTTTGGCGCAGGAGGACTGTGTTATCTGACCGGAATACGAGGCATCTCCTGGGGGGGTAAAACAGACCAAGCGAGAAGGAACATTCGTCATGTGTGTAGAAGGGGAAGGGGAAATGTGGTTGTTGTAGAAGCAATGAAGGAAGAAGAGGGCCAAGGAGAGGATCACCCGGGAGAGAATAATACTAAATTGGAAGATCCCACAAACCTGGGGGAAGTATCCACGCAGAAGAAGAGAACGAAAAGAGAAATAAAAAAGGACGAGTATGGAATCCCGCAGGAAAAGCTAAACATAACAAGGCAAATGAACAGCAAAATAAAATCCAAGTATAAATTCTGCAAAGTAAAGACATACAGGGAAACTATAAATATAAATTACAAAAAGAAGAAAATTTTAAGCATTCATGAAGGGAAATTTAAAAATAGAAGGATATACTCACCTGATACTTACACGAGGCCAATGATGAGCAAAGTGAAGGAATCTTTATTTAGCATTTTGTCCCACTTGGGGATATTCAGTAATTCCACCATGAACGTTTTGGACGTGTTTAGTGGAAGTGGTAACCTGGGCATCGAGTGCATTTCAAGAGACATAGCTCACGTAACCTTCGTAGACTTATCACTGAATAGCTGTAAAACTATTTACGAAAATTTAAAACTCTGTAATATTAACCTTTCGTACAATCAAATAATAAGGGCAGATGCAATGGAGTTGTTAAAAAATCCTTTGAAGTTTCACATCGGAGAGAAATTTCACTTAGCTTTTTTTACTCCACCGTATGAACAAATTGTATACAGTGAGTTGATACAAAATATTTCCAGCAGTGAGCTCTTCGACCGTGATAGTCTTGTGTTTATTGAGTATCCGAAGGAGATTGAGATGTTGCCCCAGCGGGTGTACAATATGATAGGATTAAGGAATAGAAAATTTGGAAGAACCTACTTTGCTTTGTACGTTCTGAACAGTTCAGGTAAATATCTTTCTGCTGAAAGGAAGGATGAATTTTACCCGCTCCATTATAATCGTAAGCAGCGCAGACAGGAAAAATATCTTTAATTGGGAGGGAGGGGGGGGAACACCCTTATGGGTAAGTGGGGATGAGGACTATGAAGGGGTAAGGGTTTGGTACCGCAGGTATATGATCACAAAGTGGAAATTTTTTTTTTTTTTTTTTTTCACCTTTTTAATACTTTAATATTTTTTCGAGTTGATACGTGACTTTCCTTTCACCCGAGGAAGACGGCGTAGAGAAGTGAACTACATGTGAAGAAGCAAATATACGGGGAAGGAGACACACACAAAAATTGTGGATTCGCATGGAGAGCGGTACTCGGCACAACTGACTCACAAATGCAGTATATAATTGTTGTGTAGGAAATTATAAATCACATGATTTTTCGAGTTGCATTCATCAGGAGGAATGGCCCTTTCGTTGGTGGAAGCAATTTCGCGCAGAATATTCATCAGGAGGACAAACAGGAATTGTTGCTTATCGATCGTTAGGGTGGTGTGGTCTCCGGAAAAAAGGGTTAAGAGTTTTTGGACAATGTCATTCGTTTGGATGATTTTAAAATGACATTCGGATGAAATTGCGGATGAGTTTGCGGATGAGTTTGCGGATGAGTTTGCGGATGAGTTTGTGAAGGATTTTCCCCCATTGCTGTGCCTCTCCTGGATGTTGGCACGACTTTTACGCAAGAAGCTGTTCAGTATATTCACCGTTTTCTTATTACTGAAGCTTTTGTTATGTATATTTTCTGTAATTAATTTATAGTAGTCATTACCTTCGTCCTTAATCATTGTGTCATTTAAATTTTGGACATGTTTCAACAAAACATATGTGTTGTTAACAGTGTCGATTTGTTTTTTTATCACTTTTTTTTCTTCATCATCATCTATGCTTTGCTTTCTTATGAGTATTTCATTTAACTTTCCATTTAGCTGTTCCATTTTCTGACACATGATTATGTGTTTATTTCTGTTCTTTAACAGTTGGTTTTTCTTCAACTCCACATCCTTCATCGATTTGTCCCTTGTCTCTTCATACTTTCGAATATTTTCTCCAATGTTCGCAATCCGCTTGTCGATGATCTTTTTTTCCAGTAGCAAATTGTTATATTGTTCAGATATTTTCTTCAGCTTTGTGAGAAAGTCCTCCATCTTTCGAATGACTCTGCTGGACGATTGTAACTCAGGATTTCCTTTGCCTGTGTGTACACCTGTATATAAGACTCACCTTTTATTGTGAGCAAAAATTAAAAACCGGCGAACAAAGTCTCATATATGGAGCGGAAGATGGGACAAAAGTTGGGAATTCTTTATCTGTTCCTTCCCCCGTTTACACAGAAGTTTGTACGCAGGAGTAACAACCGGGACAATGCTCGCGATTAATGTGTGCAGGGGATGGGGAAGAAGAAAAAAGAAGCAGCTAAAAGGGGACTTTAATACAAATTTGATAGATAAGAACAACGCAGAAAACAACAGTCTTACACATTTATAGGAAATTGTATTCTTCTATGTTTTATGCACCATCCGATTTAGTAAGTAGACGAAACATTAAGTAGGGCAAGTGTGCACTTTTAAAAAAAAGAAAATTTTTTTTTTGCATGACCTGTTCAGATAATTTTTCGCGCCTCTTTTTTTTTTTTTTTTTTTTTTTTTTTTTTCTCAGCTCTAGCACAATAGAGCGAATGATATAAGTGCAAGAATGCGTACAAATGGACGTTGTTTCTTTTGTTCCTTTTGTTCTTTTTTTTTTTTTCTTTTTCTCTATTTTTTTTTTTCTTCGCAAAAAATGAACATATTCTACTACAAAGCTAAAAACCAAGCCATATATTGTTGTCCTTACACCCTAAAATTATAACTTCCATTATATAATCCTACATACACCCCATACACATTCATTCATTCCCTTCTTCTTTTTTTTTTTTTTTCCTTATATCCATTTCTTTACTTACTGTTTTCTTCTAATATTAATTTTTTTTTTTTTTTTCTAGGCTCTCATATTCATTATACAATGAACATGAACACAAACACAAGAACAGCAAAGAAAAGAAGAATTAAAAATTAAATTGAATTAATTCATAATATCAAACAAAAAAAAAAAAAAAAAAAAAAAAAAGAAAAGAAAATGTCCCTTTTATACATTTTCTGTATTTTGCTAAGAAAGAAAGAAAAATTATTAAAATAAGAACCTATAGACAAAAAAAATTTATTGAACACTTTGAATGTTCAGTAAGGAGTTGCAAACAAAATAAGAAATAAATATGGAAGAAAGAATTTTCCTTTTTTTTTTTCTCTTTTTTTTTTCTAGAACAAATATAGGCTCTCATATTCATTATACATGGAACATATGAGCACTTTCAAACATAACAAAAAAAAGGACAAAAAAAAAAGAAGTTTAAATAAGAAGTAAAACAAATATCCTAACACATTATATGTGTATATCAAATAAGAAAAAAAAAAAAAAAAGGACAAAAAGGGGTATGAAACCAATATCCTTCATCTTAAACAATAAACACTAAACTGTGAACCCTGAATCCTAAACGCTAAAACCATAAAAACTAAACCGTCAACCCTAGAACCTGAAGCCTGAACCGTGAACCTGAGACCATAAACCCTTAACCGTGAACACTAAACCCCTAAACCTAAACCATAAACCCGGAACCTAAATTTGGAACACGTTCCATTGGAACCTCTTCAATGGGAACTTGTTCCAAAGGAACACCTTCCATAAGAACTTCTTCCTTAGAAACCTGTTCTTCTTCCATTAATTCGGATCCCATGAACTCTTTAACCAAAAGTTCAAGAAAATCCTTCTGGTTCAATTGTGTGTCCCCTTTTTGACATTCATCCAACACTTCAAAATGAATTTCAATAATCGTGCGGCGATTCACGGAACCAGAACGTTTCGTTCTCGTTGGAGCAGAACGAGGTTTTCGTTCCTTCACCAATCGATATTCATGTGGACCAGCTTCTTCCACATGATCGAGGACTTGTTCCTGTACTGATGGACCAGGAATTTCACCAGGAGATCTTCTGAAACGTGGTCCTCCTTTACCAAGAGGACCAAAATACTACAAAAAAAAAAGAAAAAAAAAAAAAAAAAAAATGAGAGGATATTTTTGCTGAAGAAAATTGTGAAATGTTCTTTTTACACATTTATTTTATTATTTTATTATTTTTTTTCCTTTTAACCATTAAAAATTTTTTTTTTCATTTTAACCATTAAAAAAAAATTTCTTTTCCTTTTAACCATTAAAAAATTTTTTTTTCCTTTTAACCATTAATTTTGTCTATTAAAATTTTTTTTTTTTTTTTTATCTTTTTTTTTTTTATCTTACCTTCCAAAGGTAATAAGCCATAACAGAGAGGCCAATGGAGACAGGAGCCAATGGAAGAAAAGGGGTAAGGAGATCCGTAGGAAGGATGGGACAGATTGTATTCTCTAATGTCTGTTGCATTGAGTCGCTCTTCTCTTTGAGCAGTGGTTCCACTTTGGTATTTACATTTTCTTTGCCAATGGAGCAATCATCATAATCTTGGTCAATTTTGCATTCAAAACAAGAAATACCATTAGTACCATTCTTGCATTGAGTTAATACATTCCTCATAATGTCATCACTCTTACCGAAAGCGTGATTTATGCCCTCCTTTATGCTACAGAGAGGATGTACCCAACTCTGTCCTTTTCTCTTCTCTTCTGCCATTTTTTGCAATTGTTCTGCATACTTTTTAAGAAATAAACAACCCATCGTTTGTCCAAACGATGGGCCACTAAACCGATCCTTCTTTGGGGAATAAATGTGCTGCAGTCCTGCAGCAAAAAGCAAACAAGCTGCTTTATTTGTTTTGCTTTGTTTATGGCCTAAAGTATACCAATTGTTGTCTTTGCAGAAGTCGGCAACCTTCGCCTGATTTTTAGACTGCATCATTTGTTCTAGAAGTTGTGCTAATTCCTTTCCGATGTCAGTCTTCAAGGCATTCTAAACATAGAACAAAAAAAAAAAGAAAGTAAGAGGGAAAAAAATATATATGTATGTATACATATATATACATATATACATATACATATATATACATATATACATACATATATATACATATATACATATACATATATATACATATATACATACATACATATATATACATATATACATATACATATATATACATATATACATACATACATATACATATATACATACGTATACACATATATGTGTATATATATGTATATATGTAGTTGTTATTGATGTTGGTTTTCTTACCCAAGACACATCGCTGCTTTGTCCACCATTGTTTTTTGCGTGGTATTTTTTTGCTGCGCATTGGAGTTGAGTACAGAAAGAAGAGGACATGTTAGTGATAGTAGTTAAGGTGGATTTTATTTTGGTGTTAATGTTGGATTGGTCTTCGTTGAGGAGTTTTTTCATTTGAGTTTGGACTTTAACTGCGTCAGTTTTGTCTTTATTGCAATTTCCACTTTGATTTTTTCCCACCAGAGCGTCTTCGACGCTCAGCTGACAATCAGCAGAAATTTCCTCCCTTTGACACTTAAAACAAATATTATAACTACCACCACCAACAGCATTACACGAAGACGAAGACGAAGAAATTTTATTATTTTCTTGATTCCATTTATCGAACATTGCCTTTATTTTGTTCTCATCAATGGGACAAACTTTGTCCGTTTGTTCTTTTATTTTAGTTGCGTACATGTTAAGAGCAATACAACCAACTGCTCCATCGAGCAGTTGGTTGCCACTACCATTAGTCGAAGAGGTACTACTTGTAATTTTTTTAATGTGTTCTAAACCTGCTGTGATATGATTACAAGCTTTTCTTTCAACACTTTGTGGATTACCATCACCAAATTTATTACATACAGCATTAGGGTTGGTTGCACTGCTCTGTCCCTGCGTCCCGATTTCCTTGAACATTGTTTGCAATGTTGTTTTGACGCCCTGCTCCCAGAAGTCACACTGTAGAAGAAAAAAGAAAAGGTTATATATGTAATTGGTTGTGTAGTATCCGGTTGTTGTAATATTCGGTTGGTGTAGTATCAGGTTCGTGTGTAGTATCCGGTTAGTGTAGTATCCGGTTTCTGTCGGCGAGGAGTCTTTCCTTTCCCCCCCTAAAGTAGCTAAAGCTGACCCCGGAACCTGAGTCCTGAAACCTGGAACCTAACTCCAATAACCATAAAACCTTATTCTAACACCCCTGAAACCTTATTCCAATACCCCTGCAGCCTTATTCCAACACCCATACAACCTTATTCTAATACTCATACAACCTTATTCCAACACTCGGAATGTGAATTTTTTTTTTTTTTTCTCTACCCCATCAGTGTTGTGTTGTTTGTAGTAATACTTACCCAAGTCTTCTTATTAGTACCATTCTGCGTCGTTGCGTATTGTTTGAACCAATTTGGTGCGGCGCATTTAATGTAATCGCATAACTTATCCATTTTATTTATTTCCGTTAGGGTGGTATTGGAGGTTTCCGTAATTTTGTCCTGAACTTGTATTAATTTGTCTTTTGCATTCTCTTTCGTGCCATTGACGTTAATTTCGCAACTTTCATAGTCGGCTTCTTGCCATTGGCAAGGAACACAAGGTTCCTTGCCATTGCCATTGCAATTAGATTTATTATCATTCCATGCCTTAAATGCCTTCTCTATACCAGCATTAATAACACAAGTCGATTTTTTTTCCATTTGTTTTGCATAATAATGAAGTAATATACAACCCATCGTTCGGACAAACGATGGGTCTTTCTTCAGGGTTGGGTAAGCAGCTCCATTAGACGCAGCAATGCTCTCTAGTTTGGTGAAACCTAATGTAAGATGTTGGCATGCCCTTTTTTCAGGGTCAGTTGCTGGTCTAGTCTTGGCACCTGCGGTGCCATTATCATTCATTTTATCACATCCATTCTGATCCGTTTTGCCATTTGTGTCCTTCATGGCGTCTGCCAATTCTTTCCACAACTTATGGAGCTCGCCAGTCTCCTCCTTCCAGAATTCATCCTATATAGGTGGTGGTATAATATATATATATATATATATATATATATATATATATATATATATGTATGTATATACACATGTATATACATATGTATATGCATATGCGTATACATATATACGTATATTATATACATAGATGTATGTGTATGTACATATGTACAGTTGTTTCCCCCCTTACCGCAGTTGTACCCGATTGTTTTTGTCCGGTAGAGGAATTTAAATGGGATGCTATACATTTCATATGGTCACATAATTTATCCCTTTTATTTATGTTAGATAGCATTGTACTAATGTTGTTGTCGCTCTCGTCAGTGACAATTTTTTCCACTTTCTTCTTTGCAGTCTCTGCTGGAGTTGTGCCCTTTATGTTAATTGCACCAAGGCAACCGTCCAATTTGTCTTTTTCATTCCATTGGCAAGGGACACAAGGTCCCTTGCCACTGGCACCACCATTGCAAGCAGTACTACTACTGAGCTTCTCCCCAAGTTCGAAAGCTTTTTCTATTCCTTTATCAATATTACAAACAGCTTTGTCTTTCATGTGTTTTGCATAAGCGTGAAGTAAAAAACAACCCATCGTTTGTCTAAACGATGGGTGTTTCGTAGATAGGATGTTGCCGTCGTCGTCTGACGACGACGACGACGGATTGTACAGTTCGGTGAAGCCGGCATGCAAATACTTGCATGCCGTCTTTTCAGAATGAGTTGTCAATTGATCACATTGTCCATTCCCTGATCCGCCATTCTCCTTCATTTTCTCTGCTAATTCATTCCACAATGTCCTCATGGGGCCATTCTCTTTCCAAAATTCTTCCTATATAAGTGGTAATATATATATATATATATATGTGCATATGCATAAATGCATATGCATATATACACATATGTATATACATATGTATACATACATACGTATACGTATATACATACACATATATGTATATGTATATAAGTACATATGTATATATGTAAGTGTATATGGGTGTACATATGTCCATATACATATGTATATGTATGTATATATATATGTACATATGTATATATATATGTATATGTATATACTTATGTATATGTATATATATATATATATATGTATATGTGTATGTATATATGTACATGTCTCTTTACACATACATACGTATGTACATATATGTATATGTCTATATGTATGTGTACATATGTACATGTCTATGTACACAAGTACATTTGTTTCCTTACGTCGTTGCCTGCTGATGCCTGTCCTGCTTTTGTTGTTGTCTTCCAGTGGTCTAGAGCACAGTGTAGACGATCACATAAAGTGGCTTTATCATTTATTGTGGATAATGTTGGTTGTATGTTGGTGGTCTTCAAAATACCCCACACTTCGGTCCATAGCTTCTTTCCCCCCACTTCAATACTGATGCACTCATGGTCCTTTCCACATTCCTCACATGAACCCTTCTCATTCCCATCCCCTTTACCATTCTTATTACACCACTTTTCGCGATTATTCTTCAGCTTCCCTGCATCAAAGGCCTTATTTATTCCTTCCTGTACAGCACAACCATAACCACCCTGTTTTGCCTGTTCCTTTAATTGGTATATCAATGCATTGAGTGCTACACAACGCATGGTAGAACGAAATATTCGGTCATTCAATTTGCGTGGCCCCGTATCAGAACTACTTTCCTGAATTGTATGTATGTTCTTCAATTCTTTAACAATAAGTTTGCATGTTGCTTTGCTTACACAATGCTCTGCATTACCATCGTTGGTACATTTAACCTCATTGCACAGATTGTCTATGTCGGTGTCGGTGACCCCATTGGTAGACAGGGCGCTGTCAAGGTTGGTGAATTCCTTTTCGACTTCGGTCCACATTTCATTCTACAATTGAAGTAATATATATATACATATACATATATATACGTATATATGAACGTACATATGTATGTATATATGTATATGTATATATGTATGTATATTTATTCATCCCATGAAAAACATATACAATAGTGCATGCGCATACACTTCGTACACTAATCTATCACTTGATAGAGTGGACAATTATATATGCATCCATACCTTCTCTGTATCCACCGTTTGTTTTTTTCCACTGTCTGCAAGCCACTGCTTCTTCACACATTCTGCACGATTACACAAAACCTCTGTGTCTTCACATTGACCACCACCTATATGGAAAGATGATAAAAGAGAATGGGAAGAAAGGAAGCGAGCAATGGAGGAAGAGAAAAGAAAAGGAATAAAAAGAAAGGAAGGAAAAAAAATAAAAAGAAATAAAAGGAAAGGAAGGAGGGGAAGGTGGAATTGGTGATGATAGTAGAATGGTTTGATGGTGGCAATGGTAGTGGAATGTATATTCGTCTATGGAATGGTTGGTGTTTTACTTACATATATTGTCCAAAGATTTCTTCAGTCCAGTTTCTTCCTTGTCAAACATATCTTTCAATTTGGTTTCCACTTTATCACTGTTTATTGGGCAATTCAATTTTGCTTCCCTCTTACATTCAAAGCAATCATTATTATTACCCCCCGTCTTACACCATTCAGTTTTTTGGTTATTCCCTACAGTAAACATTTTTTTTATTGTGTCCTCACCAATAGGACATTTATCATTCGACTTTTCAATCAACTGATCGGCATAGACATTCAATGCTGCGCACATCATGGTTCGTTTGAACGATGCTTCGGCAGGGTTGCCGTTATCTTTTGTATTTCTGTACAGATGCCTCAGTCCTGCCCCGAAGAGGAGGCATACTTCTTTGTTATTGTAGTCCTGGGTACTGCAATGATTGTCTAAACTGCTGTTCTGACTGTCATACATGGCGCTGCCAAGTGGTTGGACAACGTCCTTCTGGACTTCGGTCCACACTTGTTCCTATGAGTAATAGATATATATATATATATATATATATATATATATATGTGCATATGCATAAATGCATATGCATATATACATATGTATACATGTATGTATACACATACGTATATACATATATGTAAGTGTACATGTATACGTATGTATACATATATGTACATTTATGTATATGTATAATGGTTCTTTCCTTACCCAGTTAACTGGTGAACCGTTCTTCCCGCCATTTTCTTCGTCCTTCCACCATCGTTCCGTTACACATTTTAAGCGTTCACAGAAGTTATTTTTATTATGCATCTCAGTCACGGTTTTCTGTATTTGTTCCTGCTTCGTTTGGTTGTTGTCTTCTAACAATTGATCCACTTTGTTCTTCACTTGGTCATTTTCGCCGTTGCCATTGCGAATGGTGCACTGATCAAGTCCGTCATTATCGTTCCAACTACATTCAAAACAATTATTGGCATTAGCATTTCCACATTCACCTGACGTATTCATAATGGCACTACTTTCATTGAAAGCTTTCTGCAAACCACTTCCTATATCACAATACCCTTTGCTCTTGGCTTCTTCTTTTAATTTTTTTGCATATGCTTTTAATAAAAGACATTGTATTATTTGGTCAGAATATTTGTTAGGGCCATTTGTTGTTTTGTACATCTTATTCAACAATGCTGTAATGTGTTTGCATGCTTCTTTATTTGCAGTATCTAAGCCTGCAGTGGTGTCGCAATTGGCACCTACGGTGCCACCGTTACTAGTAGTCGTATCAATGAAGAGTTCTCCAACTTTCCCCTTGACATAGATGTCCCAAAAATTCTGCTGCATAAGAAATGGTAAGTATATACATACATACATATATATATATATATATATATATATATATATATATATATATATATATATATATATATATACATACAAATATATATTTCCCTCCCCTCCCCCATATGAGAGTGAATATAATATGAGAGGACACACATACAATATGAAACTGATATGTGCCTATGACAACAATAGACATTATATATATTTCCGTTACCCCCGATTGAACCGCCCCAGCTTGGACTATCTGGTTGTTCTTCTCCCATTTTTCCTTTACACATTTCAGACGTGCGCAAAAGTCACTGTCATCACACGGCTTGCCTGTAGGAAGTAGGAATATAAGGGGAAGGAATGGGAAGAACATGAATGGAAAGTGAGGTTAGGAAGGAAGACAAGTTATTAGAAGGGGGGAAAGGAAAAGGAAAAGGAAAAAGGAAAAGGAAAAAGGAAAAGTAAAAAGGAAAAGGAATAGAAAGAGGAAGTGTTCTTTCCCTTCTCCCCCTATCTTTCCCTCATCGAGAACTGTGGTGAACTGCTTTCATACTCCTCCCATTATTCTTACCTAATTGTACGTCAGTTGCTATTTTTATATCCTCTATTGCCGACTTTATAAGGTCGTCCACATTTGAAGATTGGCCGGTTCCTGCATTATTAACTAGTGGTGCAAGTATGGTATTTAATTTGCCGTCGGGTAAGTTGTACTTTCCATCACTGTCTGCTAGTATATCTGCTATGGCGGGCATTCCGGTACCATCCTTGGCGTCGTCGTTCAGATTCAGGAATTTTGTTAATTCGCTCTTATTCTGCTCCAAATATATCTTCCTCCTCTGTGGCTCTGAGTTTCCGGCCTTACAGCGCACATTCCTCTTGACCCATAGTTTCTGTAACCTCCATTGACTGCCACTCCCCCCCTTCGTCCTATATTCATCCCTCCAACGTCTGATTTTATCTTGGAGAAGAGCTCTACCGAACATTAAGGCGGTGTCAGTAATTTCTTTGCATTTATCCAAGTTCTCAGATGCACCCTTGTGCGTCTCCCGCAACTTCCGTTCCACTTTAGACGATACGTCCTGAATAACTTTGTCCAAATGACAATGATCCCCATAAATTTCGGATAGAGCTAACATACCTACAATACAACGTGCATAAGCATTATCATCGGTGAGGTGTTCAATCTTTGGTGTAATATCCGAATCCGCATTTGCCCCCGTCCTCTGGGTTTTTACGCCAGCCATGAAATATCTTATCTCAGCTATCCCGTTACATATTACTGGCAGGTAGGCACTCCACATTGTCTGAACCTTGCCGCTCTTCTTCCCCTGCAGTCTCTCCTTATCCACGCGCGAGAACGTTCCATCCTCATCGCACATACGCCCAATTTCCCAGGACTCCTGCGCCTCCAACCATTTGCCCAATTCATCAAATTCATCCTCTAAATTCTTCCGCAACTTCTCCTACAATGAATGGACAAAAAAAAAATTTGCAAAATAATTTATATATGCCACTGTACAATTAGAATTGTGCATACATACATATATATGGATGAATTAATAATTCCTCCCTTTCCACAACATTTTCACTTTTCTTTTTTTTTCCCGTTCCTCTTTTTTGTGTGTTGGGTTGGTGGTCGGTTGGTTGGTGAGCAGTTTCCGGTTGGTGTAGTATCCGGTTGGTGTAGTATCCGGTTGGTGTAGTATCCGGTTGGTGTAGTATCCGGTTGGTGTAGTATCCGGTTGGTGTAGTATCCGGTTGGTGTAGTATCCGGTTGGTGTAGTATCCGGTTGGTGCAATATTCGGTTGGTGTAGTATCCGGTTGGTGTAGTATCCGGTTGGTGTAGTATCCGGTTGA